>NC_132780.1:19648791-20277736 GCF_048418805.1 Vulpes vulpes | reverse complement strand
ACACACACACAATGGAATATTACTCAGCCATCAAAAAGAATGAAATCTTGCCATTTGTAATGATGTGGTTGGAACTAGAGGGCATTATACTAAGTTAAATAAGTCAGTCAGAGAAAGAAAATATCATATGATCGCACTCATACGTGGAATTTAAGAAACAAAACAGAGGATCATAGGAAAAGGGAAGGGAAGGAAACATAAAATAAGAAAATCAGAGAGGAAGACAAACCATAAGATAGTCTTAACTCTAGAGAACAAACTGAGGGTTACTGGAGGAGATGAGGGTGGGGGGATGGGGTAACTGGGTGATGAGCATCAAAGAGGGCACTTGAGGGGCACCCAGGTGGTTCAGTGGTCGAGCATCTGCCTTTGGCTCAGGTTGTGATCTTGGGGTCCTGGGATTAGAAAGTGCAGACAGAGGTTAAAGTGGAGGTGGTAGAAGTTGTCTCTCACATCTTGGGGTTGAGGAAAAGGGGTTTCCTGACATCAGGATGTTTGGGCTTCATGTCCTATTTGTCTTCCATGATTATTATTACCGTGGCCCTCCATCTGGACATCCCCAGGGGCTGTGATTCACCAGGACAGTTCTGTGACCATCTACTGCAAGAGGCCTCCCAGAGTGCTCAGATGGCAGCTACTTAAGAGAAGGACTTCCTGTCACATGGTACAACAGAATCTCACAGGGAACTCAGGGACTTCCCATGTTTTTCATCCAGCCTGTGACATACAGCAATGCAAGGATCTACTATTCTGTGTACCAGAAGCGAGGAGGCTGGTCAGGACCCAGTGACTCAGTGGATCTGGTGATGTCAGGTAAGGGACTCCCCCAAGGGCACAGCCCAGCTTCCATCTCTGCTGCTCCACACATTGGACCAGCAGTGCGTCTATCATAGATCCTTGTCCTTACACCTTATCCATTGGGGTCTCACTCTCTGTGTCCTGACTCTGGTCCCATATCCCTTCAGGGAGGCTGCTGAAGTCCCAAAAGGGACCACATCTCATGGGGATAGACACTCAGCTCCCCCTCCATGCATATGGCCACTCTCTGGTCCTGGGTTGTGGGCAAATTGAAAAGTGTTGGTTTCCTGGCAGCCTGGGTGGCTCAGTGGTTTAGTGCCGCCTTTGGCCCAGAGTGTGATCCATGGAGACCCCAGACCAAGTCCCGCATTGGGCTTCCTGCGTGGAGTCTGCTTCTCCCTCTGCCTGTGTCTCTGCCTCTCTCTCTTTTTTTTTTTTTTTTTTTTTTTTTTTTTTTAATTTTTATCTATTTATGATAGTCACAGAGAGATAGAGAGAGAGGCAGAGACACAGGCAGAGGGAGAAGCAGGCTCCATGCACCGGGAGCCCGACGTGGGATTCGATCCCGGGTCTCCAGGATCGCGCCCTGGGCCAAAGGCAGGCGCCAAACCGCTGCGCCACCCAGGGATCCCTCTGCCTCTCTCTCTCTGTGTCTCTCATGAATAAATAAATAAAATCTTAAAGAAAAGTGTTGGTTTGTTTGTCTTGTTCTTGTGATCACCGTATAGCAGCAATAGTTGACTTTCACCTACTTTCTTTCTTCTTTCTTTTAGGGCCAAACAAGAGAATGGTGGTTTTGTGTGTGGTTAATGATAAGAGATTCTCTTCCCTTTGAGGTGTATACAAGGACACACCCTCCCTAACTGCTTCTCCAGGCCCCAATGTGACCTTAGGAGAGAATGTGGCCCTCCTTTGTCAAGCATCTCAATACTACCACATCTTTAATCTGTCTAGAGATGGAAGAAATGCCTCTACCCAGGAATTTTTACTTCAGAACCATAAGACCTACCTTATATCCCCCATGACTCTTGCCCATGGGGGTACCTATAAATGCTGTGGTTCTTCTAAAATCTCCTCCCACAGATGGTCCCTACCTAGCAACCCTGTTAAGCTTTTGGTCACAAGTGAGGAAAGATGCCGACTGTTACCTTTCTGCTCTCTGCTCAAGGATGTCCTGCGTGATGTGTGATGTGAGGAATCTGTTCCATGTTGTATGATATGTAGGCTGTCTGGCATATAAGAGGACCCCTGCTACAATCACTCCATTCAATTTAGAGACCCTGAAGTTTAGTATATTGATTAGGACAATTTGGCATACATATAAGAATATTTTCCTTGGGAAGAAATGTCTTTAACCATGTACACAGAAGTGCTCTGTGGCGATTCTTGAGAAGCAGAGTGAGAGGTGGGTGCACCATGCAATGTGTGGGTATGTCATCATCCTTCATACCCTTCCTAGTCCTCTCCTTAGGTGGTGCCTTCTGCAAATGGGTAGGTGACTGAGTGTCATCAGTAGCTGATAGTGACAGGGATGCCTGGGTAGCTCAGTGGTTGAGTGTCTGCCTTTGACTCAGGGTGTGATTCCGGGGACTGGGATGGAGTTCCACATTGGGCTCCTTGCAGTGAGCCTGCTTCTCCCTCTGCCTATGTTTCTGTGTCTCTCATGAATAAAAAAATGAAATCTTTAAAAAAAAAAGTAGCTGATAGCGACAGAAAAAGTGAAAGGAGTGGCCATACTAGTTTCTTCATTCAAGACTATTTTCATGAGCTCTCTATCAGCCACAAAATTTTGTGGGTGATTCTGATACCATAGTGCTGTCTCTCATTAGTCACCAAGACAACAGAGAATGCAAAAAGTTTACAGAACAATGTACAAGATGGCTTTATGGTCAAGATCCTACAGAGTTATGTAGGCAGGGGCAGTTTGGCCATCCTGGTGGATGGGGGTGGAGTTCTGTAAGCCATAACTTTCCTAGTTGGCTGAGAGTTTTCATGGTTTCAAGGGAGGGAGCCATGTCCAATCAGGGGAGCAGAGGCGATGGAAGCACAGGTATGAGATGGGCTTGCCTGGTGCATTCTGGGAACTACAGGTTAATTATGGGGGGGTGCATGGCTTAGGAATAGAGGCAGGGACCTGAGGAGAAAATGGCAGGGATAGAGTTGAAAAGGGTAGTGGTGCCTGGAGAAGTTTGTGCATGACCAGCCTGAAGGCAGGGGTGCTGGGTGGAATAAAGATAACCTGATTTAGTTGTTCAGTATCTGCTGATGGCTGCCAACTTATCACTCCAGTAAAAAACGCTCCTATGGATATCATATTCATGGATTATTGGATATCTACTCAGACACCTAATAAGCATCTCAGCAGGGATCTTAATGGACAAATCTTAAAACCTCTTCCTTATACTGATCCTCCCATCTCAGTAGGTGCCATCCATTCTCTCCAATGATCACATCACTGAGAGTGATATTTGATGCTCCTCTTCTGCTCCCAATGCCCACATATTCCATCACCAAATCTCAAATCTCATTATTTCTATCCTCAAAAAGTCAAGTCCATTTCCTTCTTTCTTCCACCACCACCACACTGTTAGGACACAACCGCACCCTGCAGCCCTTTCCACTTGGTCCCTTAAGTCCATATGTCACACAGAAAATCCAGTATTTTTGTCAGCCCCTTTGTGGTTCATTATTGCATTTAAACTTAAATCTAGACTCTGCTCTATAGTTTTGGATTTTTGCTGATCTCTCCTGACCTTTCCACCTCTATCAGGAGCTACTCTTCCCTTCATGCACCATTTGTCTTTTCTGCATGTGGGTCACCTCTTTCTTACCTCTGAGTTTGGTTATGTTGAAGTGCAATTCTCCTTGCACTTCAGAGATCTGGGTGTTTCTTATCTTCAGGGCTCATCCTCCAAAGAAATATTTTTTTTCTTTTTAAAAATTTTTTATTGGAGTTCAATTTGCCAACATATAGCATATCACCCAGTGCTCATCCCATCAAGTGCCCCCCCTCAGTGGCCATCACCCAGTCACCCCAGCCCCCTGCCCACTTCCCTTTCCATTACTCCTTGTTAGTTTCCCAGAGGTAGGAGTCTCTTATATTCTGTCACCCTCTCTGGTATTTCCTACTCATTTTCTCTCCTTTCCCCTTTATTACCTTTCACTATTTTTTATATTCCCCAAATGAATGAGACCATACAATGTTTGTCCTTTTCCAATTGACTTAAAGAAATCTTTTCTTATAATGCAGTGTAAATGGTCTCATCCTAGAATTTATCTCTATGTGTAAAAATACTTCTATGCATTGGTTCACAGGCATAGATTTTGTTGTTGGGTATGCTTACTACGGTTTCCCAAATGTCCAAAAACTTGCCTCATATAGGGAAGGCACACAATAAATGTTTATTGAATGGATAAATTAATCCAACAAGAACTCAATAACAGATCTTTACTGTTTATTAATTCCTAGACCCACTTGCCCCTGAAAATGGATACCTTCCCATTGTGATTGGGGTCTTGGCCATTGTTGTCTTAATTCTCCTCTTCCTCCTCTGCTGATGTTGTCATTGGGTCAAACATGGTATGTCTTAAAGATGGGAGGGTTAACCAGGGAGGGCTTTGGTGGGTCCCCTACCAACACCAATTGCTGGCTTTCCACAGGAAACATTGACAATGAGACCAAGAACCAGGTGAAGTGTAAGAGGGAGGAGAATTTGGACTCTCCCTCATAGAAAATGTTATATCTTATTTCTCAGACCTGCCTTCATACTTTTATATCCTTTTACTCAGCGACACCCCAGTTATGGACTTCCGGGAAGAAATCAATGTAAAGGGGAGTGAGAATGAGGGGCAGCTAGATTGGGGGAAAGAATATGTTCAGGGAAGATAGAAGACATCCTGGAGGGAGCAGAGAAGTGTTCGGGGGGGGGGGGGGAACCACCCTTCTGGATGTGGTGTCATTGCCTTACATATTTCAGTCAGCCATCCCTGAAATACTGATTACAGGATTGGATAATTTTCAGGGTCTCTCTGGAGGCTTAACCCCACATTTCTCCTTGCAGATGATGTCTTGGAGGACATCCAACTTGAGGACAGACAGATGGACATGCATGTGAGTCTCTCCTCAGCTACCTCTTCTCCTGCTCTAATCACCTTCCACAGATTCTCTTTTTTACTTTGTATTTCTGTGCTGACAGGACCCTATAGAGGAAGACACTCAAGAGGTGACCTATGTTCAGCTACACCAGAGGAGTGTGGAAACATTTTTCTCCTGAACTAATGAGGACTTCTCTGGCGAGCCCTGTGTGTCTTTTTTACTTTGTATTTCTGTGCTGACAGGACCCTATAGAGGAAGACACTCAAGAGGTGACCTATGTTCAGCTACACCAGAGGAGTGTGGAAACATTTTTCTCCTGAACTAATGAGGACTTCTCTGGCCAGCCCTGTGTGTATGCCACCCTCACCTTGTCCTGAGTGCAGAGCCAGGACTGCTCATGTAGACTCCAGTATTCAAGTGAGCCTTAACAAAGGTGCAGCTCAATGGGGTGTCCTACTTATGTCCCTCAACACAAGCTATCAGCTTGTAGCTCCCCAAAGACTCAAGACTAGAGTCAACTTGTCAACTGTAAAGAAATTCCAGGACCGATCAAATATCTCTCAACAGATTGCTGGTTCCTTGTACAGTTACCCATCCACTTGTATATTCAACAAATATTTACAGAAGTTAACACTTTCCTTGGATCTGTGCTGGGGATATACATAGTAGTGAGATAGGCTTCTAGTTTCAAGGACTCCTGAAACTACTGGTCTACTGAGCAAGGCAAGCCATGTGATCTGGCCCTTAGAAAGCAAAGGGGTTACTCAGCCATCGGAAAGGATGAATACCTATCATTTGCTTCGACATGGGTGGAACTGGAGGGTATTATGCTGAATGAAGTAAGTCAATTGGAGAAGGACAATCATTATATGGTTTCACTCATATGGGGAATATAAAAAATAGTGAAAGGGGTTACAGGGGAAAGGAGGGAAAATGAGTGGGAAAAATTAGAGAGGGTGACAAAACATGAGAGTCTCTAACTGGGAAATGAACAAGGAGTAGTAGAAGGGGAGACAAATAGGGGGATGGGGTGACTGGGTGACAGGGACTGAGGAGGGCACTCGACGGGATGAGCATTGGGTGTCATACTATATGTTGGCAAATCGAACTTCAATTAAAAATATATTAAAAAAAGAAAGCAAAGTGGAGTGACCCACAGGAGCAGATGTAAAGATGCTTTGGGTCACTGAGCAGACATAATGTCTAGGCATGTTTAAAGAGCCCTCATTGGTACCAAATACAAAGGAAAGTCATGAAGTGAAAGTCAATTTGGGCAGGGAGGAAGTTCTCAATGGCATTTCGGCCCAATGTTCTAGGTGTTGCTGAGAGCCAAAGCCTTCAAAGTACTGAAAATGAATAAAGAAGCTTCTTTGTGAGAGAACCAAATTGCAAAACAAAACAATTTGGCCACAGGAAGGGTTACCCAGAGGAGGGGAGTGTGTAGAGAGTGTGTGGAGAGAGATATATGGTTTCCCCCTGGTTTTGATGAGTTTCCTCTTTTCAATTATGCAATTAAAATAAATAGAACATAATTAAAAAAAGATATGGATGAGAAGAGAGACGCTGAGGTTGGTATTAACAGTAACTTTTTCAATAAATTTTGACAAAAGGAAATAGAGTAGAAAGCTAATGGCACGTATAGTGAGAATTGGAGAGGTGGTTTGGAGTGAGGGGTAGAAGTAGTAGAGGAGAATTCAGTATGTATGTTGGTGAATAGAAATAACTGAGGGGAGGAAATAATATGGAAGACAGTAGGGAGTGAGAGATGGCTAACCTTTGGTGGAACAGTCTATCAGGTAAGAGTATAGACTCTGGAGTAGATGAGCTAACCTGAGTTCAAATTCTCCTTCTGCAGCCACTGGCTGCATGATCATGTACACATTTAAAAGTGATTCTCTAGGGCAGCCTGGGTGGCTCAGCGGTTTAGTACCACCTTCAGCCCAGGGTGTGATCCTGGAGACCCGGGATCGAGTCCCATGGGCTCCCTGCATGGAGCCTGCTTCTCCCTCTGCCTGCGTCTCTGCCTCTCTCTCTCTCTCTCTCTCTCTCTCTCTCTCTCTCTCTCGCTGTGTCTTTCATGAATAAATAAATAAAATCTTAAAAAATGATTCTCTAAGTCAGAAAGACGTTAGTATTTTACAGAGAGAAAACTCCAAGCTCAGGAAAGCATGTGATGAGATGTTCAACCTCACGAGAAATTAGAGAAAAGAAGATGACAACAATGATGTGATATTACTCCATACCCACCTGCTGTGGGCTGAACTGTGTCCCCTCCAAATTCATACACTGAAGTCTAACCACCATTACCTCATAGTGGGACTTTCTTTGGAAATAGGGTCACTGCAGAAGTAGTTAGTTAAGAGAAGGTAAGGTCATACTGGAATAGGATAGACTCCTAATCCAATATAACTTGTGTCCTAATAAAAAAAAAGGGAAATTTGGGCAGAGACATGCACACAGGGAGAGTGCCACATGAACCTGGAGGCAGAGACTGGACTTGATGCATCTACAAGCCAACAAGCACCAAAGCTTGCCAGCAGCCACTGGAAGCAAGAACGGAGGCTTGGATTAGGTTCTATCTCTTGGTTCTCAGAAGGAGCCATCCCTACAGACACTTTCATCTCAGAACTATGAGACAATACATTTCTGTTGTGTATGTAAGTGGCTCAGTTAGTGATACTTTGGCAGTTTTGGAAAACTAACACGTTATCAGACTGCCAAAGATTAGGAGGCTGGCAACTGCAGGTTTTGGGTGTGTGGGGAGGTATGGGGACCCTCTTGAACTGCTGTGGGAGAAGGAACCAGTACAGAGAATCTGGATGGCCATTTGGCAGTGAGTAAATTGAAGATGCACCTAACTCAAGATTTGACAATTTCCTGTTGGATACATATTTTAAAGATATTCTCACACATGTCCAGAGGGGTGCATGAGGAATGATATTTATCTCAGCATTGTTTGCAGCAGAGATATTTGGACATAATGTGGCTGTCCATCATTGGGACAGTGAGAGGACCAATGTGTTGAAGCAAGTACCTGTTCTGCAGACTTATGAATGGTCTGAAAATGCTGAGTGTGCAATGGAAAGACAATGACTTCCACAGCATTACACAACTTACTACACAATACAATTTAAAAGATACAAAATAAAGCTTTGCAGGGATGAATGAATTCACATGGACTATTTCAGAGCTGCTCCTTGGAGATGGAGAATCAAAATGAGAACCATAGGGCAGAGATGAATTACAGAAGAGAGTGATTACCTAGATGCATGTGTGCCTGTGCTAAACCAAAGGAAATCGATTATTCAGCTCCCAGAACCCAAGCTCTAACTAGAAAAATACATTTTCTTTCTTTTTTAAAGATTTTATTTATTTATTCATGACACACACACACACACACACACACACACACACACACACACACATACACAGAGGCAGAGACACAGGCAGAGGGAGAAGCAGGCTCCATTCAGGGAGCCTGACATGGGACTCTATCCCAGGTCTCCAGGATCACGCCCTGGGCTGAAGGCGGCGCTAAACCGCTGAGCGTCCCGGGCTACCCCCAAAATACATTTTCTTCTAAGTTCAGGTTTCCCTGTTTGAATGGGACTAAAGGTCCACCTGTTTCTCAGTCTTGTGTGAGGGTCAACGAAGTAGTGACTGAAAAGTGAGTAGGTTTACAGAGATATTTGTGCACCCAAGTTTATCTTGTCCTCAGAGTCCTTCAGTGATCTAACCCAGTGGTTCTTGACTGGCCGCGGTTTTGTCCCCCAGGGGACATCTGAAGATGTCCAGAGACTTGTTGGTCATCACAACTGGAGGGGGAGTTGTGCTAGTGATTTCTAGTGGATGGAGGCCAGAGATACTGCTGAGCCTCGCAGAAGCACAAGACAGCCCACCCCCACTCCAACAGGCACCCGGTTCCAAATGTAAACACTGCCAATGTTGGGATACCCTGATCTGACCCCTATAATCTCTTCAGTCTCGGCTTTATGCTTCTTGATTCTAGCCACATTAATCACTTCCCACTTACTTGAAAATGCCAGGCTCTTTGCCTCATCAAGGCTTTGGGGCAATGCTGAACGTATTGTTCTTCATTCATGAATATTTCTCTTTTTTTTTCAGTTCATCACTGTTACTATTTTATTTTATTATTTTTTTTGAAGTCAGAATCCACTTTATTTTTTTTAAATAAATTAATTTTTATTGGTGTTCAATTTACCAACATACAGAAAAATACCCAGGGCTCATCCCGTCAAGTGTCCCCCTCAGTGCCCATCACCCATTCCCCCCCACCCTCCGCCCTCCTCCCCTTCCACCACCCCTAGTTCGTTTCCCAGAGTTAGGAGTCTTTATGTTCTGTCTCCCTTTCTGATATTTCCCACACATTTCTTCTCCCTTCCTTTATATTCCCTTTCACTATTATTTATATTCCCCAAATGAATGAGAATATACACTGTTTGTCCTTCTCCGATTGACTTACTGCACTCAGCATAATACCCTCCAGTTCCATCCACGTTGAAGCAAATGGTGGGTATTTGTCGTTTCTAATGGCTAATATTCCATTGTATACATAAACCACATCTTCTTTATCCATTCATCTTTTGATGGACACCGAGGCTCCTTCCACAGTTTGGCTATTGTGGACATTGCTGCTAAAAACAGCGGGGTGCAGGTGTCCCGGCATTTCATTGCATCTGAATCTTTGGGGTAAATCCCCAGCAGTGCAATTGCTGGGTCGTAGGGCAGGTCTATTTTTAACTCTTTGAGGAACCTCCACACAGTTTTCCAGAGTGGCTGTACCAGTTCACATTCCCACCAACAGTGCAAGAGGGTTCCCTTTTCTCCGCATCCTCTCCAACATTTGTGGTTTCCTGCCTTGTTAATTTTCCCCATTCTCACTGGTGTGAGGTGGTATCTCATTGTGGTTTTGATTTGTATTTCCCTGATGGCAAGTGATGCAGAGCATTTTCTCACGTGCATGTTGGCCATGTCCATGTCTTCCTCTGTGAGATTTCTCTTCATGTCTTTTGCCCATTTCATGATTGGATTGCTTGTTTCTTTGGTGTTGAGTTTAATAAGTTCTTTATAGATTTTGGAAACTAGCCCTTTATCTGATATGTCATTTGCAAATATCTTCTCCCATTCTGTAGGTTGTCTTTTAGTTTTGTTGACTGTATCCTTTGCTGTGCAAAAGCTTCTTATCTTGGTGAAGTCCCAATAGTTCATTTTTGCTTTTGTTTCTTCTGCCTTCATGGATGTATCTTGCAAGAAGTTACTGTGGCCAAGTTCAAAAAGGGTGTTGCCTGTGTTCTCCTCTAGGATTTTGATGGAATCTTATCTCACCACTGCTATTCAACATACTACTGGAAGTCCTCGCCTCAGCAATCAGACAACAAAAAGACATTAAAGGCATTCAAATTGGCAAAGAAGAAGTCAAACTCTCCCTCTTCGCCGATGACATGATACTCTACATAGAAAACCCAAAAGCCTCCACCCCAAGATTGCTAGAACTCATACAGCAATTTGTCAGCGTGGCAGGATACAAAATCAATGCCCAGAAATCAATGGCATTTCTATACACTAACAATGAGACTGAAGAAAGAGAAATTAGGGAGTCAATCCCATTTACAATTGCATCCAAAAGCATAAGAGACCTAGGAATAAACCTAACCAAAGAGGTAAAGGATCTATACCCTAAAAACTACAGAACACTTCTGAAAGAAATTGAGGAAGACACAAAGAGATGGAAAAATATTCCATGCTCATGGATTGGCAGAATTAATATTGTGAAAATGTCAATGTTACCCAGGGCAGTTTACACGTTTAATGCAATCCCTATCAAAATACCATGGACTTTCTTTCTTTCTTTTTTTTTTTTAAAGAATTTTTTTAAAGTTTTTATTTATTTACGATAGTCACAGAGAGAGAGGCAGAGACACAGGCAGAGGGAGAAGCAGGCTCCATGCACCGGGAGCCCGACGTGGGACTCGATCCCGGGTCCCCAGGATCGCTCCCTGAGCCTAAGGCAGGCGCCAAAGCGCTGTGCCACCCAGGGATCCCTACCATGGACTTTCTACAAAGAGTTAGAACAAATTATTTTAAGATTTGTGTGGAATCAGAAAAGACCCCGAATAGCCAGGGGAATTTTAAAAAAGAAAACCTTACCTGGGGGCATCACAATGCCAGATTTCAGGTTGTACTACAAAGCTGTGGTCATCAAGACAGTGTGGTACTGGCACAAAAACAGACACACAGATGAATGGAACAGAATAGAGAATCCAGAAGTGGACCCTGAACTGTATGGTCAACTAATATTCGATAAAGGAGGAAGGACTATCCATTGGAAGAAAGACAGTCTCTTCAATAAATGGTGCTGGGAAAATTGGACATCCACATGCAGAAGAATGAAACTGGACCACTCTCTTTCACCATACACAAAGATAAACTCAAAATGGATGAGAGATCTAAATGTGAGACAAGATTCCATCAAAATCCTAGAGGAATATTTCTCATCACCAGGTATAATCTCAAATGTCACCCCTCCCAAGGGAAGCTCCATGAAACTGTTCCTGTTAATGAGATCCATCAGATAATATTCCTACTCCATGCCTGAAGATGCAGACATGGTGTGGCTCTAGGCTGGTGACAGAAGATAAATGAGCTTCTGTGAGCTTGTGTGCAAGTCACTCTACTGAGGGCATGGCTCCAGCTTGATGATCCTCACTTAGGAAAAGCCAGGCAGATCCAGGAAGGGAGGAGAGGGCTCTGCATCTTCATCACGTCCGGTGTCTCTGCTCCAGCCCCTGCAGCTTCCCTCCTGGGTTACAGAGCTTTGGATGGGCTGAAGAACCATGGCCCCATCCCTGCCTGCCCTTCTGTGTCTTGGTGAGTACTGAGGATTGATCTGGGAAATGCTGAGGGACAAGCAGTAGGCTATGAGACTAAGAATGTTAAAAAAAATTGCATCAGAAATGAATTTCAGGGCAATTGGTGACCTCTGAGGGCCCCTTCATTTCTTGGTTGGGAAAACTGGGACCTGGGAGGTGGTGTTTGTCTGTTATTCTGTTCTATTCCCTTCTTGGTTAGGCCAGGAAATAAACAGGTCTTCCAATTTTGGCTACAACTTTGTCTCTATACACTGTGTTTTTTAAAAATTATTTATTTATTCATTTAATTTTTAAAAAAGATGTTATTTATTTATTCACAAGACACACAGAGAGAGGCAGAGAAATAGGCAGAGGGAGAAGCAGGCTCCATGCAGGGAGTCTATGTGGGACTCAATCCCGGGACTATGGGATTGCACCCTGAGTCAAAGGCAGGTGCTCAACTGCTGAGCCACCATGCATCCCTATTTAAGTTTTTTTTTTTTATGTGGACTTGGTGACATCAGGAGTAGATTATAGATTTGTCAGCAAACCTGATGGCCCTGGAGAAAATAATCCTGCCATTTGCAACAACACGAATGTTCCTTGAGGGCATTATGCTAAGTGAAATAAGCCAGGCATGGAAAGAAAATGCTGCATGATCTCACTTATATGTGGAATCTAAAAAAGTCAAACTCACTAAGGCAGAGAGTAGACTAGTGGTTGCCAGGGGCTAGGGGAGGGGAAAAACAGGGAGATAGGTGGACAGAGTACAAGCTTCTAGTTATGAGATGAATAAACTCTGGGGATCTAATGCACAGCACAGTGACTATAGGCAATAATACTACAGAATATACTTGAAATTTACTGAGAGAGTAGATCTTAAGCATTTTCATCAAACCAAACCAAACCAAACCAAACCAAACCAAACCAATCTATTCCAGGTGGAAGATGGGTTAATTGGGTTGATTGTGGTGATCATTTGACAGTGTGTACATCTATCAAATCATCATGTCAGATACCCTAGATAGACAGTTTTTCTTTGCCACTTATATTTCCATAAGGCTGGAGTAAGTCTCTCAGAATGAGATTGGTGGTAGGGTTATGTGTTTTTTTATTGCCTGCTCCTGCAGGTCTTGTGCACAGTTTCCTTATTCAGGAGAGCCTTATTGCTAAAAGGACAGAAGCTCCAAGGCCAAGCAGGAAGGAACAGCTGTATTATGTGGATAAGAAAACAAACCACGAGCACAAACCGCCTGTCAGTCAGTCATTAACACACACTCATGTGGCACTTACTGTGGGCTAGATACTGACAAGGTAGGCCCTCTCAATACCCCCATTTTACAGAGGAGAAGGCTGAGGCTCAGAGGCAGTTTAGAAACTTGTTTAGGTCACACATCTAGGGATCAAATAAACTAAGTTTATTTGAGTTTAGTGCCAAGTTCACATTGTTGGTAACTAAAATATGTGGCTGGTGTCTGAGTCTACTTCTTCCCAGCTGTAGGATGGTGGACAGGATACTGTCTCGTCTCCATGGCCCGATTATGAAATGGGACTAATTATGGTCCCTAACCAGTAGTACTGTGGTGGTTCAGAGTCCATATAGAAGTGCTCAGAAGGGTGCTGGGAGTATTTCTGGTCCTGTTAGAAGTTTGGAGTAGAAACCCACAAAAGGACCAAGGTGGGGTTGTGTTGGGCAGTGGACAAAGATGTGGGTAGAGCTTGGGTACAGGGAGCAGAACCTGGTGTGGACAGAGGCTCAGAGGGGGCTGGAGACAAGTGTGTCACCCCCGGGGCTCTGAAGTCAGGGACGATCCAGATTCAGACAATTCCTGGCTGTGCGAGCTAAAAGAAACTGCTTAGCCTCTCTGCCCAGTTTCCTTACGTTTATCATGGAAACAATAACTGCCTCTCCTTCCAGCAGGTGTGCACACATGAGCGTGCATACGCATACCAGGTAAAGTACAGCATGCTCAGTGAAATTTAATTTCAGATAAACAACAAATAATTTTTAAAGTCTAAGTATATACCATTATATTTCATGGGTCATACTATACAAAAAATTCATTGTTTATCGGAAATTCATATTTAAGTGGGAGTCCTATGTTTTTATTTGCTAAATCTGGCAATCCTAGCAAGGCTAAAATGGGGAATGCTACCAACACAACAAAAAAGTTGAACAAAAAGAAGTTCAGCTTGAAAGAAGAAAAGCTTTGGTCAATGTAGAGAAGGTAGAAGACAAAATGTGGCAAAGTTACCTGCAAGGCAGAAAATGGAATCTATAGATTATGTGGTTTGATAGGTGTTTTTGCACGCATGGGGAGGCTATTTAGAACTGTGGAAAGAATTAGACACAGGGTCGAGGAAAAACTATGCAGAGGCACTAAACTGGACAAATATTGCTTCTAGGGAAAATAATTAGAAAAAATATACTGGTGCAATACTACACTCCTGAGGTGTGAATAACATTTGCACAATCATAATAATTGCAGGATATTGATTTAAACAAAAAATTAAAACAATGGGAAATTCATGATTAAGACAGCCAGTGATCTCTAGACATGATACAATGCAAGAGAGCCTATCTGAACTTACTGCACAGCATGGTGATTATAGCCAAGAACACCTTGTTGCTGAACATTCTAAATGTTCTCACCACAAAAAAGAAATGGTAATTATGTGACAGAAGGATGGAAGTATTAGCTAATGTTGTGGTGGTAATCATTTTGTGATATATAAATGTATTAAATCAACACCTACACCTTAAATTTACACAATGTTGTGTATCGTATATCAATTATATCTTGATAAAGCTGAGAAAAAAAAATAAAGACCACATCCTGCACACAGCCCCCTTTCCAGAGAGGAGATAATTCCCTTTACAGTTGTCAACCAGTGTGTGCATGGGGAGGAGGGGCAAGGAATTCGTGACTGGTTTTTTAAAAATTGTAATAAAATAACAAACTCAACATAAACTTTATCATTAATGACATTTAGTACATTCACAATGCATACAACCATCACTTCTATCTCATTCTAAGGCACTGTCATCAGTCTAAAAGGAAATCATGCCCATGAAAATCACTCCTCAATGCCCCTGCCATCCACCCCCCAGCTTCTGGCAACCACTAATCTCTCCATGTCTGAGCAGATTTAGCTAGTGAGCATGTTTCAGATAAATGGAATCATACAATATGTGGCCTTCTGTGGCTGGCTTCTTCTGGCACTCAAATTATGTGAGTGTGTGTCCTTAAGCGAATGAGGACAGAAGAAAGTGACTGCCTGAAGATGTGGCATTACCTGCTCTGCGTGCAGAAGCGTGGCCTCCAGGAGATGCTAGCAGGTGGTGCTTTTCTTCTCTGCTCAGGGCTGTGTCTGGGGCAGGTGGTGCAAGCACAGCTTGGTGAGTCCTTCCCCTGGAATCCTCTGGATCTGGGTACCTGCACAAGGGCCAGGAGGGTGGGAGGAGGGGAGCACCCAGGAGGAGGTCTGTTTGGAAATTCTGCTTCCCTTCCAGGTACCCTGCCCAAGCCCTCCCTCCAGGCTCTGCCTAGCTCCCTAGCACCCCTGAAGACGCAGGTGACCATCCACTGCCAGGGGCCTCCAGACGTGGACTTGTACCGCCTGGAGAAGCTGAGGTCCCGGAAGTACCAGGATCGGCCTGTCCTCTTCATCAAGACCATGGAGGAAAGTTTCGCTGGGTGTTACCGCTGCTCCTACCAGAACGGGACCCTCTGGTCTCCCCCCAGCGACCAGCTGGAGCTGGTGGCCACTGGTACCTGGAGGGGCATGGGAGGGGGCCACCTGTGGCCTCAGGGCTCCAGGAGGGTGAAGAGGGGGATGATGATGACAGCGAACCCCGAGTCCCGGGAGGCTGGGGTTAGGGTGGGGAGCTATGTTTAGGGGATGTGGCAAAATCCACAGTGATTCACATAAGGAATACGTCAATGCAATACCTTTTCAAAACAATCAAAATCAATGCGAAAACATCCACACTGAACAAAGCATCATACTTTTTTTTTTTAAAAGAAGATTTTATTTATTTATTTGAGAGAGAGAAGAGAGGGAGAAGCAGACTCCCCTCTGAGCAGGAAGCTGGAACCCGAGCTGATTCAGGACCCCAGGATCATGACCTGAACTGAAAGCAGTTGCTTAACCAACTGAGCCACCCAGGTCCCGCAAAACATTTTAAGTAAAGACAGAACCTTTCACCACAAAAAAAGAAAGGCAGTGTCCTTTCTTTCTTTCTTTCTTTCTTTCTTTCTTTCTTTCTTTCTTTTTTTTAAGAATTAAAAAAATTTTTTTATTTGTTTATGATAGTCACAGAGAGAGAGAGAGGCAGAGACACAGGCAGAGGGAGAAGCAGGCTCCATGCACCGGGAGCACGACGTGGGATTCGATCCCGGGTCTCTAGGATCGCGCCCTGGGCCAAAAACAGGCGCTAAACCGCTGCGCCACCCAGGGATCCCTGGTAGTGTCCTTTCAAGCCATACTTAAGCCTTATGCAAAAGGCAACATGTATACCCTCTATCCACGTTCTAATGAATTATTTTTTATTTTTATTTTTTTGGGGGAATAAAGTGTTCTTAGCTTATGCTTTTATTTCTAATGCATTTTTATTTATTTTATTTTATTTTTTAAAGAATTTTGTTTATTTATTCCTGAGAAACACAGAGAGAAGCAGAGACATAGACAGAGGGAGAAGTAGACAGGGGCTCACAGAAAGCCCAATGTGGGACTTGATCCCTGGACTGGGATCACACCCTGAGCCAAAGACAGACGCCCAACTGCTGAGCCACCCAGGTGTCCCTCTAAAGCATTTTTAAATGGTTATTTTCCGAACAGATTTTGAAAATATCACTGATGAATTTGTTTCCCTAAAGTCAGGAGAATTAAAAGGATAATAAATTCTTTAAAAAGTATTTTTTTGTATAAATAAAATATTTAAACTTAAAATAATTTGTGAGTTTTAATAGCCTACATTAAAGTTTTTCAATTTTTTTCAACTGTTAATAGCCTGGAAATTTCTTTTAGTACACAAAAACTTTATTTGATAGTACATCCATTGTCAAATGAGAAGTCCAGGCTCAAACTGCAAGGCCTCCATGTGATTATGTACACAGCTCACACTACTTACAGCAATGTGCAGTAAGTAACTCAGAGTCACAAGTCCTGAATTTGAATCAATAGTGTGGAAAAAGTTAACCATAAAAATACATAAAAGTGTTTTGAGCCTTCTGCATCTCTGCTAGGCACAATTGGAGTCTCTTTTTGTTTAAAATCTTGATGTTTTAGGGCACCTGGGTGGCTCAGTTGGTTAAGCTTCTGCCTTCAGTTCAGGTCATGATCCTAGGGTCCTGGGATAGGGGTCCTGGGTTTGAACCCAGTTGAGGGGGGCTCCCTGCTCAGTGGGGAGTCTGCTTCTCTCTCTTCTGCCACCCCAACTCATATAATGAGTTCTCAAATAATAAATAAATACTCGCTCTCAAATAAATAAAATCTTTAAAAACTTCATATTTTGTTCACTATGAATTATTTGCATTAATTTTGGTTTAAAAATTGCATTAAAATATTAAGCTATTTTGTTACTACCATCATAGTTTGGGAGCTCCCTATGCATTAGGCAACTCTGTTAGTTGCTTCATTCAGTAAAGAACACTGAGGCACACAGATAGAGGGATAGGTTTATCTCCAGATCACACAGCCCCTAAGCGATTTGAGCCTGGGAACTGTGATATGATCTTGGTCATGCTCCCTTTAACCCTTTTGTGAGTTGGTAGCAGGGTGAGTGGGTTCTCTAGAATGGATATACCTGAAGAGTTTCCTAGCTCTTAGGAGGTGGGGGGAATCTTCCTACCCCCATGGTCAACACACTTGCCATCGTCTTTAACACCAGAGCTCTCTTTTCACCCAGGAGTTTATGCTAAGCCCTCGCTCTCAGCCCAGCCCAGCCTGGCTGTGTCCCAAGGAGAGGATGTCACTCTACGATGTCAGAGTCAATACAGTTTTGACCAATTCGCTCTGTACAAGGAGGGGGACACTAAGCCCCACAAGCGACCTGCAGAACAGTACTGGGCCAATTTCCCCATCACCGCAGTGACTGTTGCCCACAGTGGGATCTACCGATGCTATAGCTTTTCCAGCAAGTTCCCGTACCTGTGGTCAGCCCCCAGCGACCCCCTGGAGCTTGTGGTAACAGGTGAGGGAGATGCAGTCCAAGCCTTTCTTCTTCAGCTCTTGCATACTCTGGTGGAAGTTCCAGGGGAGGAGTCAACAGGTGTGAAGGGGGTGGGAGGCGAGGAGAAGCCTGAGGCTTTGGAGGGTGTATTTATTCATTTCTTAGTGCTGCTGTCACAAATCACCACTAATGCACTGGCTTAAAAAACCATAAATGTATTATTATCTTACATTTCTGGAGGTCAGGTGACAAATGGGTCTCACTGGGACAAAACAAAGGTGTCAGCTGGGTTATGTTCTTTCTAGAGGCTCCAGGGGAGAATCTGTCCCGTGCCTTTTTCAGTTTTTAGAGGTGCCTGCATCCCTTGGCTCCCATGGTCCCTTCCTTTATCATGAAAGCCAGCAGTGTGGCATCTTGGTCTCTGTCTCAGACTCTTCTGCTGCCCTGCCTCATGCTTCCACATTTAAGGAGCCTGTGATCACACTGGGGCCACCTGGATAATTCTGGATACTTTTTCCACCTCCACATCCTTAAGCACAACTGTAAAGTCCCATTTACCATGTAAGATGCCATATTCACAGGCCTGCAGATTAGGACATGAGCATATTTGGGAGGCTCTTATTCTGTCTACTACAGAGTATATACACTAGAAAAAATAATTTTTAAAAAAATATTTAATTATTTATTCATGAGAGACACAGAGAGAGGCAGAAACACAGGCAGAAGGAAAAGCGGGCTCCATGCAGGGAGCCCGATGTGGGACTCGATCCCGGCACTCCGGGATCATGGCCTGGGCCGAAGGCAGATGCTCAACCACTGAGCCACTCAGGTGTTCTTAGAAAAAATAATTCTTAATACCAGGGATAATGTTTTGTGTCTTGTCTAGGTTTTCAAACAAACAAAAAGCAGCAAAAAATTTATGGAAATTACTTTAAAAATGCCATAATAGGAAGGAAACTTTGACTCTCTTTATACCACCAACATACATTCTGTCTTTCTTATTTGTAGTAGTCTAAGTACAAAGTATCTCTACAACAAAGCTTGCTGCTAAATCCTTTATATCAACTGACATAATTTAAAAATCATTGTTGATGTTTTCTGTTAACTGTTTTTTTACTGTTATGTGCCTTCACAAGTACTGGAGCAACTGAATTAAAGATTATTTTATTTTATTTTGATTGATTATTTTTTAGTTTTCTTCCCCAATTTCTTTTTTTTAAAATATATTTTTGTTGGAGTTCGATTTGCCAACATATAGTATAACACCCAGTGCTCATCCCATCAAGTGCCCCCCTCAGTGTATTTTATTTTTTTTTAAATATTTATTTATTTATAAGAGAGAGAAGAGGGAAGGGCAAAGGGAGAGGAAGGGAGAAACTTTAGCAGACTCTGTGCTGAGCATGGAACCCCTCATGTGGAGCCTGATCTGATCATGACCTGAGCTGAAACTAAGAGTTGGATGCTCAACCCACTGCATCACACTGGGGCTGCAAAGTTTATTTATTTATTTTTTATAATCTCTACACCCATTGTGGGGCTTGAGCTCATGACCCTGAGATCAAGAGTTGCATGCTCTTCTGACTGAGCCACCCAGGTACCCCCACAACAGAACTATTTAAAATGCCTTAACAGAGGCACCAGGTTAACCATTGGACTCTTGGTTTTGGCTCAGGTCATGATCTCAGGGTCATGAGATGGAGCCCTGCGTGGGGCTGTATGCTCAGCATGGAGGCTGCTCAGGCTTCTTTCCCTCTTCCTCTCCCTCCCACTTTTCCCCTTTTAAATAAAATATTTAAAAAAACGAAATGCCTCAATATACAAAAAACTAACAACTCTAACCACTAGCAAATGGAAAATTTGTATTCTTTTGGTCTTCAGTGGATTAATACAGTACAGGGTAAAATGAAAATGTACTTGTATTCAGACTTTTTTCATTGAAATCTAGCTAGTGAGGTCATTATTCACTAGAAATTGCCTTCCATTCTTTGTTTTTATTTTTTATTTTTGTTAAGATTTTATTTATTTGTTCATGAGAGACATATATAGAGAGAGACAAAGACAGGCAAAGGGAGAAGCAGATTCCCTGTGGGTAACCTGATGCGAGACTTGATCCCAGGACCCCGGGATCACGACCTGAGCCAAAGGCAGATGCTCAACCACTGAGACACCCAGATGCCCCATCCATTCTTTGTTTTCAAAGCAACTTTTATTCAGGTATAAAGGTTTCTATACCTACAAGGTTACCCACTTCAAGTGTTCATGGTTTTTAGTGAATTCAAAGAATTGTGCAACCTTCACCACAACTCAGCCCACTTCCATCACCTCCAAAGGGTCTAGTGCTTGTTTGCAGCCATTTTCCATTTAAGCACAAACTACCTTCTATTTCTATAAACTTGCCCCTTTTGGGGGGAATGCCTGGGTGGCTTGGTAATTGAACATCTGTCTTTGGCTCAGAGGATGGTCCCAGGATTTGGGATCGAGTCCTGCATTGGGCTCCCTGCGGGGAGCCTGCTTCTCTCTCTGCCTGTGTCTCTGCCTCTCTCTCTGTGTCTCTTATGAATAAATAAATAAATCTTTAAAAAATTGCCTCTTTGGGGAATTTCACATATATGGAGTCTTTTGTGACCAGCTTCTTTCACTTAGCTAATGTTTTTGAGGTTTGTTCAAATGGAAGTGGTATCAATCTTTCATTCTTAAAGCATACGTCTTTCAAAAGAGGACAGCACAGTTCATAGAGAAAATGTAGTGCATATACACAATGGAATTTTATGCAGCCCTAAAAGGAAGGCAATCCTGTTGTGTCCTACAGTATGTATGAACCTGTAGGACGTTACAATATATAAAATAAGCTGGTCACAAAAGGACATCTACTGTCTGATTCCACTCATATGAGGCATTTGAAAGGAGTCAAAATTATAGAGGCAGAGAGTAGAGAGGGGGTTGCTAATGGCTGGGAAAGGGGAGAAGGGAAACTAGCTTTTAATAGGCACAGAATTTCAGTTTTGCAGATGAAAAAGTTTTGAGATTTCTTGCACAACAATGTGAATGTACTTTGTACTACTGAACTGTATGCTTAAATGTTTGAGATGGTACATTTAACGTACACTTAAAAATAACACGAAAATTAAAAAAAGACACATTTTTCTGCTATAATACTCAGGGGCATTTTCTCATAAACCTTGGTATCTTTGCCTACCTCATGCTTCCTACATCTTTGAAACCTGTCCCCAATCTGACAACTTCTCTTTATGGCTCTACCATCTATCACCTAGAACTGGGTTACTCCATACTGGTCTCTCTGTATCCACCCTTGCCATTTTTTTAAAATTGGAGTTCAATTTGCCAACATATAGCATATCTATATGCTAGTGCATATAGATATAGATATATATATATATATAGATAGATAGATATTAGATATATATATAGATATATATAGATATAGCTAGTGCTATATAGATATAGAGCACTATATGCCAGTGCTCATCCTGCCAAGTGCCCCCCTCAGGGCCCCTTACCTTGTCACCCCAATCCCTCACCCCCACCCACCCCCTATTCCACTACCCCTTGTTCATTTCCCAGTTAGGAGTCTATCATGTTCTGTCATCCTCACTGATATTTTCTTCTTTTTAAAAAAATTTTTTTATTTATTTATGATAGTCTCACACACACACACACAGAGAGAGAGAGAGAGAGAGAGGCAGAGACACAGGCAGAGGGAGGAGAAGCAGGCTCCATGCACCGGGAGCCCGACGTGGGAATTGATCCTGGGTCTCCAGGATCGCGCCCTGGGCCAAAGGCAGGTGCCAAACCGCTGCGGCACCCAGGGATCCCAATATTTTCTTTTTAAAAATTTTTTATTGGAGTTCAATTTGCCAACATATAGCATAACACCCAGTGCTCATCTCGCCAAGTGCCCCCCTCAGTGCTCATCACCCAGTCACCCCACCCCCCGCCTATCTCCCCTTCCATTACTCCTTGTTCATTTCCCAGAGTTAGGTGTCTCTCATGTTTTGTCACCCTCACTGATATTTTCACTCATTTTCTCTCCTTTCCACTTTATTCCCTTTCGTTATTTTTTATATTCCCCAAATGAACGAGACCATATAATGATTGTCCTTTTCCGATTGACTTAATTCACTCAGCATAATACCCTCCAGTTCCATCCACGTTGAAGCAAATGGTGGGTATTTGTCATTTCTAATGGCTGAGGAATATTCCATTGTATACGTATAACCACATCCTCTTTATCCATTCATCTTTTGATGGACACCGAGGCTCCTTCCACAGTTTGGCTATTGGGGACATTGCTGCTATAAACATTGGGGTGCAGGTGTCCCGGCGTTTCACTGCATCAGTATCTTTGGGGTAAATCCCTTTCAATTTTTTAAAGGACAATCATCATATGGTTTCACTCATATGTGGAAAATAAGGAATACTGAAAGGGATTATAAGGGAAAGGAGGGTAACTGAGTGGGAAGAATTAGAGAGGTAGACAAACCATTAGAGACTCCTAATTCTGGGAAACAAACAAAGGGTTGCAGAAGGGGAGGCGGGTGGGGGGATGGGGTAACTGGGTGACAGGCACTAAGGAGGGCACTTGATGGGATGAGCACTGGGTGTTATATTGTATGTTGGCAAATTGAATTTAAATAAAAAGAAAATTAATTGAGATATAATTGACACATGGCATTGTATAAATTTAAGATGTAGCCCATGTTGATTTGATACATTTATATATTGCAACACAATTACCATTATTGCATTAGCTAACACCTCCACCACATCACATTAATTGCCATTGCTTTTTTGTGGTGAGAACACTAAATATCTGGTCTTTTGGCAACTTTCGAGTCTGTAATATAGTGTTGTGCATTAATCTTCAGGACTCAATTATCTACTGGTTGGAAGTTTATAAGACTTGATACCTTTGCCCCCCTTTAGAATGTTTGCAAAACTACGGCAAGAGAAATCCTTTTAAAAAAGGTTAAAATCAGGGCACCTGGGTGGCTCAAAGGTTGAGTCTGCCTTTGGTTCAGGTCATGATCCCCCAGTCCCAGGATTGAGTCCTATATCGGGCTCCCCATGGGGAGCCTGCTTCTCCCTCAGCCTATGTCTCTGCCTCTCTCTCTGTGTCTCTTATGAATAAATAAATAAAATCTTAAAAAAGAAAAGGTTAAAATCAGATAATTTCATACCCTTGCTCAAAGCCCATAGCACTCCCTCCTCACTCCTCATCAAACCCCTCCTTCACCCATCATCACTTGACCCGATGCTCCACCCTCACCCAGTCTGCCTCAGATACGTCAGTATCTTGCTTTCCCTCCTTTTTGAGTTGAAGACTAATTGACATACAATGTTGTATTAGTTTCAGGTGTACAGCATAGTGATTATATATATATATATATCAATATGATATATATATATCAAAGATTTTATCTATTTATTTGAGAGACACAGAGAGGGAGCAAGAGAGAGCACAAGCAGGGTGAGGGGCAGAGGGAGAAGCAGACACCCCACTGAGCAGCGAGCATGATGCAGGACCGGATCCCAGGACCCTGGGATCATGACCTGAGCTGAGGGTGGATGCCCAAGTTACTGAGCCACCCAGGCACCCTGATTTGATATTTATATACATTTATGAAATGGTTACCACAATAAGCTCAGTTACCATCTGTGACCATACAAAGTGGTTCCGATATTATTGACTGCATCCCATCTTGCTTTTCCTTGAATATGCAGTCTCACTAGGTCCTCAGAGACCTTGCATTTGCTGGGATGCTTTCTCCAGATCTTCTTATGGCTCAATCCATTGCTTCCATCAGGTCTTCAATCAAAGGTCACATTCTTGTGTCTCTGATGCTCTCTGCCACCTTGTTTGCCTAATTTTTCTCCAAAGCACCTAAGGGCTATGCATACATTGTACTGATTTATGGTGTTTATCATCTGTCTGCCCCCTGCACCCTGGAATGTAAGTTCCAGAAGGACAGACATTTGTGTTGATTTTCTTTTCTGCTGTATCCCTCAAACCAACAATAATTCCTCACATATAGTAGGAGCTTAACATATAGTCACCTGTTTTAAGTGTACAAGTCAGTTTTTAGTACATTTACAGAGTTGTGTGGTCCCCACCACAATCCACTTATGGAACATTTCTACCACCCTATAATATACTTCATTGTCCATATACAGCCACTCCCTCCCACTCCCTCCAGCCCAAGAACACCACTAATTCTCCTGCTCTATAGATTTGTCTTTTTTTTTTTTTTTTGGTCCCTGCTCACTTATTGCTTCTTTCACTGAGTATATTTAAAACATGCCTATGTTATGGCTGTGCTTTGCTGCCAACTGCTTGAAACTCTCTCTCTCTCTCTCTGTGGTATCTTTTCCTTTATGCACACATACACACGTATATACACATAATGCATACATATAGTAATTAGAGCAAACAGTCTTAAGGACATATCCAACACCTATATAGTTGTTGCTCTGATATGCATTACGAATTGGAAGTATATAGTGCTGTTAGAACTGAGAAGGGGAGACAATCTGGGGAGACTTCTCTGAGCAGTCAATGTTTGACCTATATCTTAGGGCAGAATAAGAGGTAACCAGTTGGGTGGAGTAGTGGGATGAGTTGCAGGTGTTCAGAACTGTATGAGCAAATGTCCTGGGGTGAAATGAGGTTGGTAGGGTGGTGGGGGCAGAAAAGGGCTGTGTTTTCTTACACGAATGCATGTATCTCCCAGCTTCTGCCCCCTATCTGCTTTCTAGGATTTAAGAGCCGGTTTTGCTACTAGGGGCAATGTAAGGTGCAGGTCACAGAGATCTAGAAAAGGGCAGAGCTGAGGTTCGAAAAGCAGGGAGGCAGCTACAAAGCCCATCATTATTAATTAGTTCCAGAATGTGCTAGGTGTGCTATTTAACACCCATGACAGTCTAGCAATGTGAGCTTCTTTGGATTCATTTTCTAGGTGAGGAAAGTGGGTCGCAGAAATGCTTTATTATTTTCCCAGGACCCAAAGCCCAGAGAGCACAGAATTCTCTTTTTTTCTGATTTCCCAGGGACTTCTGTGACCCCCAGTTTGTTATCCAGAGAACCACCTTCCTCTGTGACAGGTAAATTCTGGAGGGTTCATCCTGGTGTCTGGGATATAGACCCATAGACCCTTTTTTTCTTTCCCCCCTTTATCTAGACTTCTCAATTTAATTCACTTGTCTCTTTCACAAATTTGATTTATTTAAAAAATCACTGATTTATGCCTGTAAATAAGGTGGGTATAATGATATTAGACATTACTATGCTGCTCTACATCCCAATTTATTTTTTTAAAATTTTTATTTATTTATGATAGTCACACACACACACACACACACACACACACACAGAGAGAGAGAGAGAGAGAGAGACAGAGACAGAGACAGAGACACAGGCAGAGGGAGAAGCAGGCTCCATGCACCGGAAGCCCGACGTGGGATTCAATCCCGGGTCTCCAGGATCGCGCCCTGGGCCAAAGGCAGGCGCCAAACTGCTGCGCCACCCAGGGATCCCTACATCCCCATTTCTATCCAGCCTTAGGGTCATGGTTTATAATGTCTAATGTGGAAAAGAATAATCTGAGTCACTTATAAGATTGTAGATTCCTGGACTCTTATTTTTGAGTTTCTGATTCCATTGGCCAGTGGCTCTAAAAACATTGGAGGGGGAGCTGAGGCTCTGGATCCCAATAATTCCTGATTCAGAAGGTCTGCGGTGGGGTCCAGTGATGTTTATTTTTAACAAGTTTCCAGGTGACACTGATGCTGCTGATCTGGGGATGTCACTTTGAGAAGGACTGCACAAAATTTTGTGTGAGCCATCATTTTCTCCCATCTTCAAGGCATCTCAGTTGATTTCATGTGTTGGATACCAGCCTGCGCCTTAAGAAATTGGGCATTGGTCTGTGGCATCTCTAACACAGGAACAGAAGCATGTTGAAAAGAGCCAAGTTGGACAAGAATGTGCAGACATGTGTGGCTGAGGGCAGTATGGGGGCTGTCATGCCAAACGAGGCACACTATATGTGTGTATGTGTATGCACGCACCCACATGTGTGTGCATGTAATTCTCATTGGAATTTTATTTTATTTATTTTTTGAAGACTTTACCCATTTTATTTTATTTATTTCGTTGCACATTTTTTATTGGAGTTCGATTTGCCAACATATAGCGTAACACCCAGTGCTCATCCCATCAAGTGCTCCCCTCAGGGACCCCCTCAGTGCCCATCATGCAGTCACCCCAATCCCCCACCAAATCCCTTTCCACCACCCCATTTTTATTGGAGTTCAATTTGCCAACATATAGCATATCACCCAGTGATCATTCTGTCAAGTGCCCCTCCAGTGCCCATCACCCAGTCACCCCAAATCCCCACCCACCTCCAATTCCACCAGCCTTGTTCGCTTCCCAGAGCTAGGAGTCTCTCATGTTGTGTCATCCTCACTGATATTTCCCACTCATTTTCTCTCCTTTCCCCTTTATTCTCTTTCGCTATTTTTTATATTCCCCAAATGAATGAGACCATATAGTGTTTGTCCTCTGATTGACTTATTTCACTCAGCGTAATACCCGCCAGTTCCATCCACGTCGAAGCAATGGTGGGTATTTGTCATTTCTAATGGCTGAGTAATATTCCACTGTATACATAGACCACATCTTCTTTATCCATTCATCTTTCGATGGACACTGAGGCTCCTTCGACAGTTTGGCTACTGTGGACATTGCTGCTATAAACACCAGGGTGCAGGTGTTCTGGCGTTTCACTGCATCTGTATCTTTGGGGTAAATCCCCAGCAGTGCAATTGCTGGGTCATAGGGCAGATCTATTTTTAACTCTTTGAGGAACCTCCACGCAGTTCTCCAGAGTGGCTGCACCAGTTCACATTCCCATCAACAGTGCAAGAGGGCTCCCCTTTCTCCACATATTCTCCAACATTTGTTGTTTCCTGCCTTGTTAATTTTCCCCATTCTCACTGGTGTGAGGTGGTATCTCATTGTGGTTTTATTTGTATTTCCCTGATGGCCCGTGATGCAGAGCATTTTCTTTTGTGCTTGTTGGCCATGTCTATGTCTTCCTCTGTGAGATTTCAGATCATCTCTTTTGCCCATTTCATGATTGTATTGTTTGTTTCTTTGCTGTTGAGTTTAATGAGTTCTTTATAGATCTTGGATACTAGCCCTTTATCTGATAGGTCATTTGCAAATATCTTCTCCCATTCTGTAGGTTGTCTTTTAGTTTTGTTGCCTGTTTCTTTTGCTGTGCAGAAGCTTTTTATCTTGATTAAGTCTCAATAGTTCACTGTTGGTTTCCTTGCCTTCATAGATGTTCTTGCAAGAAGTTGCTGTGACCCAATTCAAAAAGGGTGTTGCCTGTGTTCTCCTTTAATATTTTGATGGATTCTTGTCTCACATTAAGATATTTCATCCATTTTGAGTTTATCATTGTGTATGGTGTAAGAGAATGGTCTAGTTTCATTCTTCTGCATGTGGCTGTCCAATTTTCCCAGCACCATTTATTGAAGAGACTATCCTTTTTCCAGTGGATAGTCTTTCCTGCTTTGTCGAATATTAGTTGACCATAGAGTTGAGGGTCGACTTCTGGATTCTCTATTCTGTTCCATTGATCTATGTGTCTGTTTCTGTGCCAGTACCACAGTCTTGGTGACCACAGCTTTGTTGTACAACCTGAAATCTGCCATTTTGATGCCCCTGGCTCTGGTTTTCTTTTTCTTTTTTTTTTTTTTTAAAGAATTTTATTTTATTTTAATTTATTTATGATAGTCACAGAGAGAGAGAGAGAGAGAGAGAGAGAGAGAGAGAGAGAGAGAGGCAGAGACACAGGCAGAGGGAGGAGAAGCAGGCTCCATGCACCGGGAGCCCGACGTGGGATTCGGTCCCGGGTCTCCAGGATTACGCCCTGGGCCAAAGGAAGGCGCCAAACCGCTGCGCCACCCAGGGATCCCTGGTTTTCTTTTTTAATATTGCCCTGGCTATTCAGAGTATTCTCTGACTCCACACAAATCTGAAGATGATTTATTCCAACACTCTGAAGAAAGCCAATGGTATTTTGATAGGGATTGCATTAAATGTGTCAATTGCCCTGGGTAACATTGATATTTTCACAATGTTAATTCTTCCAATCCATAAGCATGGAATATTTTTCCATCTCTTTGTGTCTTCTTCAATCTCTTTCAGAAGTGTTCTGTAGTTTTTAGGGTATAGATCCTTTACCTCTTTAGTTAGGTTTATTCCTAGGTATGCTTTTTGGTGCAATTGTAAATGGGTTTGACTCCTTAATTTCTCTTTCTTCAGTCTCATTGTTAGTGTATAGAAATGCCACTGATTTCTGGGCATTGATTTTATATCCTGCCACACTGCTGAATTGCTGTATGAGTTCTAGCAATCTTGGGGTGGAGTCTTTTGGGTTTTCTAGGTAGAGTATTAGGTTATCTGCGAAGAGAGAGAGTTTGACTTCTTCTTTGTCAATTTGAATGCCTTTGATTTTAAGATTCTGAGGAATGTTCCCTCTATCCCTACACTCTGAAGAGTTTTGATCAGGAAAGGATGCTATATTTTGTCAACTGCTGTCTCTGCATCTAGTGAGAGGATCATATGGTTCTTGTTTTTTTTCTCTTGTTGATATCATCTGTTGTGATCTATCACATTGATTGCTTTACGAGTGTTGAACCAGCCTTGCATCCCAGGGATAAATCCCACTTGGTGATGGTGAATAATCTTCTTAATGTACTGTTGGATCCTACTGGCTAGTATCTTGTTGAGAATTTTTTGCAGCTGTGTTCATCAGGGATATTGGCCTATAATTCTGCTTTTTGGTGGGTCTTTGTCTGGTTTTGGGATTAAGGTGATGCTGGCCTCATAGAACGAGTTTGGAAGTATTTCATCCCTTTCTATCTTTCCGAACAGCTTTAGTAGAATAGGTATGGTTTCTTCTTTAAATGTTTGAAAGAATTCTCTGGGAAGCCATCTGGCTCTGGACTTTTGTGTCTTGGGAGGTTTTTGATGACTGCTTCAATTTCCCCCCTGGTTATTGGCCTGTTCGTGTTTTCTATTTTTTGTTGTTCCAGTTTGGTAGTTTGTAGTTTTCCAGAAATGTTTCCATTTCTTCTAGATTGCGTAATATATTGGCATATAGCTGCTCATAATACGTTTTAAAATAGTTTGTATTTTCTTGGTATTGGTTGTGATCTCTCCTCTTTCATTCATGATTTTATTAATTCGAGTCTTTTTTCTTTTAAATAAAGCTGGTTAATGGCTTATCTATCTTTCTAATTCTTTCGAAGACCAACTCTTGGTTTGGTCGATCTGTTCTACAGTTCTTCCTGTCTCATTTTCATTGAGTTCTGCTTGAATCTTTATTATCTCTGTTCTTCTGCTTGGCATAAATTTTATTTGCTGTTCTTTCTCTAGTTCCTTTAGCTACGAGGTCAGCTTGTGTATTTGAGTTTTTTCCAATTTTTGAGGGATGCTTGTATTGCGATGTATTTCCCTCTTAGGAATGATTTAGCCATATCCCAAATATTTTGAATGGCTGTATCTACATTTTCATTAGTTTCCATGAATCTTTTTAATCCTTCTCTAATTTCTTGGTTGACTCATTCATCTTTTAGTAAGATGCTCTTTAACTTTTAAGTGCTTGAGTTTCTTCCAAATTTCCTCTTGTTATTGAGTTCTAGTTTCAAAGCATTGTGGTCTGAAATATGCCGGGGACAATCCCAATCTTTTGGTATCAGTTGAGACCTGACTTGTGACCCTGTCTATTCTGGAGAATGTTCCATGTGCAGTTGAGAACAATGTGTATTCAGTTGCGTTCAGATGCAAAGTTCTGTATATAGCTGTGAAATCATCTGCTTCAGTGTATCATTTAAAGCCTTTGTTTCTTTGGTGATGTTGTACTAGAATATCTGTCATTTGCAGAAAGTGCCATGTTGAAGTCTCCTACTATTAGTGTATTATTATCTAAGTATGCCTTTATTTTGGTTATTAGTTGATTGCTATACTTGGCAGCTCCCACATTAGGGGCATAAATACTCATGATTGTTAGATCTTCTTGTTGGATAGACCCTTTAAGTATGATATAGTGTCCCTCTTCATCTCCCACTATAGTCTTTTGGATAAACTTTAATTCATCTGATATGAGGATTGCTTTCTTGTGAGGACCATTTGAATGGTAAATGGTTCTCCAACCTTTCATTTTCAGGCTGGAGGTATACTTAGGTCTAATTGAGTCTCCTGTAGACAGCAAATAAATGGGTCTTGCTTTTTTATCCAGTCTGAAGCCCTGCATCTTTTGATGGGGTCATTTAGCCCATTCACATTCAGAGTAACTATTGAAAGATATGAATTTAATGTCTTCGTAATACCTATTCAGTCCCTGTTTTTGTGGATTATTTCTTTGGGCTTCCTCTTTCTTTTACAGGGTCCCCCTTAATAGTTCTTGCAGAGCTGGTTTGGTGGTCACATATCCTTTCAGTTTCTGCCTATCCTGGAATATCTTTATCTCTCCTTCTATTTTGAATGAGAGCCTTGGTGGATATAGTATTCTTGGTTGCATGTTTTTCTCATTTAGTACCTTGAATATATCCTGCCAGCCCTTTCTGACCTGCCAGGTCTCTGTGGAGAGGTCTGATGTTAATCTGATATTTCTCCCATATAAGTTAAGAATCTCTTATCTCTCACTGCTTTAAAGATTTTCTCTTTATCTTTGAAATTTGCAAGTTTTACTATTAAATGTCGATGTGTTGAATGGTTTTTATTGATTTGTGTGTGGGGGGAACCTATCTCCTGGATCTGCATGCCTGTTTCCCACCCCAAATTAGGGAATTTCTCAGCTATGATTTGTTCAAATACGCTTTCTGGCCCTGTGGCCCCTTGGCGTTTCCTGGAACCCCAATTATAAGTAGATTCTTTCTTCTGAGGCTGTCATTTATTTCCCTTAACCTTTCCTCTTGGTCTCTTACTTGGTTCTCTCTTTTTTCTTCAGCTTCCCTCCTTGCCATCAACTTGTCTTCTATGTTGCTCACACTTTCCTCCACCTCATTAACCCTCATCATTAGGACCTCCAGTTTGGTTTGCATTTAATTGATTTTTAATTTTGGCCTGATTAGATCAAACTTCTGCAGTCATGAAGTCTCTAGAATCCTTTATGCTTTTTTTCCAGAGCCATCAGTAGCTATAGTTGTGCTTCTGAATTGGCTTTCTGACATCAAATTGTAATCCAAATTCTGTTACTCTGTGGCAGAGAGTACTGTTTCTGCTTCTTTCTTTAGAAGGAAGAATTCACCACAAGTCATTTTGCTCAGTGCAGAGTGACTGTATGAGCCGGCTGAGTCAAGAATATCAAGCACAAGCTAACTAAATTTCACCCTAGATGATTCTGACAAGGTCAAAGACCAGAAAATGAAAACGAAGATCAGGACAAAATAAAGCAACAGGACCACTAAGGTGAAAAAGAAATTTTAAAACACAGTAGTAAAAAAAAAAAAAAAAAAAGGACAAGAATCCCAAAGAAGTCGTAAAAAAAGAAAAAAGAAAAAAAGAAGAGAAAAAAAAAGACCAAAGTAAAGAGGAAAAAAAAAAAAAGAAAAAAAAAGGAGACTGGGAGATGGTGGTGGTGGAGAAGTTGTAGTGGAGGGAGAATGTAGTCTACCTGACGGGTCCTAGAGGGTGATCCTCTTGGTTCTGAGTGTATTAAGTTCTATTTGTTAGAAGATGCTCAGTCCCAAATGTGTATAAACCAGCAATACTTTTAGGAAGCCCCAACATTGACCACCAAAACATATAGGAGATAAAAGAGGGGGGCAGAATGGGAATGAAGAGAGAATATAATCTCGCAGAATGAACCATCATGGTATACCACTTGTTTCTGGGTGCATGTGGTCATGTTTTAGAAGGTATTAACTTCCAGCATTGTAGAACCAAATGAGGCAGAGAAAACAAAAACACAAAACAAAAAGCCATATCTCGTATATTTCCCAAAATTAAATTGAGTATGTTGAAGGGAATCTAGAAGTGGAAAAAATATTTAAGACATGTAATTGTAGAAATATGAAAGTCAAAAAGGAAGAAACTTAAAAATGAAGAGGTGGTAAAATATTGTAGTTAAGGAGGGAAAAGAGAAAAAATATTGGAAATATTTAGACTGATATAAAAATGAGTTGTACTGGAAAAGGAGGAAAAAGGAAAGGTACTCTAGTTCTATATACTATAAATCCCTCAACTTCCCCTGGAGCTTTCCAGAGCTGCTTGGTGAAGAACTTGCTCTTCCCCTGTTCTTCCAGCTGGTCTTCTGGGGGAGGGGTCTGCTGTGCTGATTCTTAGGCGTGTGTGCCTGGAGATGCCTGGCTCAGTGGGAGATGTTTATCCTTGAGGTCTTTGTTCCCTGGTGACCCCGTCTCTCCCAGGCACATGGAGAAACAAGGAGGAAAAAACAACAACGGCAGCGGCCAGATTTCCAGCTCTGGAGTCAGCTCCTCACTAGTAACTAATGAAGACTAGAAACTAATGAGGACCACCTCCCAGTCCACACTGGCCTAGATGCTCCAGGGGCCGGAGCGGGTGCTCTGATCCTGGCACAGCTTGCAGGGCACCCAGTGGCAGGAGAGTTCTCAATGTCCTGTGCCCTCCTCGCTTCCACCTGTCCCTGGGGGAACACAGGATCATGGGCTTTGTCGGCTTTGTGCCCTGGGGTCAGGGCCTGTGCTGCTGGAATCCCGCTCCCGGGGTGCGTGGCTCCCGAAGGCAGCAGGGCACAGACACCTCCGTCTGGAGCCGCCCACCTAACCAAGTGGCTTCTCCCAAACGTCGGGTGGGCTGTGCGCTCCAGGTCTTTACCGAGATCAGTCCATATTTTGTGGTGCACTTTCCCTGGGCGCAGTGCTATTAGTGGCTCTGGGAAACTGAAGGCTTCACTGCTTCTATTGTAATTCTGCCCGATTTTCCTGCTAAACACGTTTCTGTCTGGGAAGAATCCAGTGCAGATTTTTAAAATATCTGCTTCTCCAGGGCTGGGCTTTCCTGTCCTCCTGTCCTGGAAGCTTTGGCTGCCCAGGTTTACTTTAGCCTGGCTCTTCATGGTGCCCCTCCCCCGCTTGATTCTTATTTATTTATGTATTTATGTATTATGTATTTTTCCGCCTTCCTACCTTGCTAGAAGTGAAAACCCTTCTCTCTGTAGCATTCGAGCTGTTCTCTCTTTAAATCTCAGGTAGAATTTGTAGGTGTTTAGGATGTTTTGAAAGTTATCTAGGTAAGTTGGTGGGACCAGGTGAGTTGAGGACCTCTACTCTTCCGCTATCTTCTGTATTTAGTTCCATGGCAATTTATCACATGTGTAGATCCATGTAACCACTACTTTCCTCCACTACTCCATCCCCACAGCATTACCCTCAGGATACCCCTTTATAGTTACATCTACCCTCTCCTCTCCTACAGTTCCTACCTCCTGACAAGTATTAATTGTTCTTTATTTAATTTTGTCATTTTCACAGTGTTATATATATCAGTGGAAAGATTCACCTAGCGTGTTTTTTGAGATGGGTTTTCTCATTCAGCGCAATGCCCTTGAGATCCATCCAAGTTATTGTGTGTATCGATAATGTATTCCTTTTTTGGCTGAGTGGTATTCCATGGTTTACATGTACCATCTCATGTTTAATCTAAATTCAAAACAAAAATTTATTTATTTATTATTATTATTTTTGAGAGAGTGAGAGAAGAGAAATGCATGCATGTGATGTGGGTAGGGGCAGAGGGAGAGAGAGAATCTTAAGCAGGCTTCCTGGTCAGTGTGGATCCACACAGGGCTCAATATCATAACCCTGAGATCATCACCTGATGGAAACCAAGAGGTGGACACTTAATGGACTGAGACATCCAGGTGCCCCTCAAACAAAATTTATAAATGAGACTTACAGGAAGAGAAATAACAGAGAACAAATAATATGCAAGCTCTTATTATACCACAGATAGGTAGGCTTTGATGACTTGGTTTTACCATAAAAAGGCCCACCAAGATAGTCCCCACTCTTGATAGGAGCTACATATTTATAAGTTGAAGGTTTTTAGGAAATGTTTTGGTGTCCATGTAACCAGGGCAGTCCCTGGTTAAGAAAATGGCCTTAGTAAGGAGGTGAGCCTCTTACACTCAGAAGATGGCATAAACCACTGAGCTTGTACAGATATACTGATTCACTTTGAGAATGAGAGACAGAGAGATCACAGAGGGAGATGAAGAGGGAGATAGAGTCCCCACTGAGCAGGGGCTTGGATTCAGGGCTCAATCCATTACCATGGGATCGTCATCTGAGCTGAAGGTAGATGCTTAACCAACTGAACCACCAAGGCACCTCTACTTATTTTTTAAATTTAGATATGTCACAAACCATGAAATTCATCACACCCACCACAATGGCAATAATACTAATACTAATACTAATAATAATAGTAATAATTAAGCACAACAACAGGTATTGTTGAGGATGTGGGAAAATTGGAACCCTCACACATTGTTGATGGGAATGAAACATCATGTTGCTGCTGTGGAAAACAGTTCAGCATTTCCTCAAAAGAATATCCTATGACCATATCATAAAATTATCACAGGACTCAGCTATTCCACTTGTAGCTATATGCTCCCCCCAAATTAAGAAATTAAAAATGCATGTTCATAAAAATGTGTACATAAATGTTCATGGCAACATTATTCATAGTAGCCCCAAAAAGGAAATAATGTAATGTCCATCAGTGGATGAATGGATCCATTTCTTATGCACCCACTGAGAGATAGAAGAGAACATGTCTTATAGCCCTCTGCTTTTGTCTCTCCTCAGTGTTCATGCAGTGTGTGCCAGAGAAAGGGGTTCTGGGAAGCCCAGACAGCTCAGAAAGGATATGCAGAGTAGGGACTCACTGGGAAGATCTGATGTTATCCATGTTCTCGTTACCCTCTTGCTTAGAATTCCCAGAAGCCTCCAGAAAACAGAGCAACTTGCACCTCAACAAGAGCTCCACAATTGGTGAGTAATCAGGCACTCGGAACCCAGTAGAAAGGAGTATGTAGATAGATTTCTTTCTCATCATCTAAGGCCATAGGCTTTAAGTCTGCTTCAGGAGATAACTTGACTCTTCCAAATAAAGTCCTTGGTTTGAGGATCAAGGATGGGATGGAGGTGGGCTCTGAGTGTGCAGACAGATAAGGTTTCTGGATAATGTGCCATTTCAAAGATGGTGGAGCCAAGGGGCTGATGGGAAAGACCATTGCTCATTCCTACACGCTGCTATTCTGACTTTGCTCTGATCCATGTGTGTAAGCTTTGTCCCCTATTGCTCACTGCCTCCTCTTACTCCTGCAGTTCTGTGCAACATACTTCCTTCATGCTGTAGCTCTCTTTCCCCTTCCTTTTCTTAGAAAAGTATCAATTTTCCTCAAGACAGAAAACCTTGACAGGTCCCCTGAGGATAGTTCTGATATCTCCACTGGGTCCACCTGACTCTAGCTTTCTGCTAGATTCCTGATGCCAGCAAATTCTAAAACCCTGATGAGATTCTTTGCCATCCTCTGTTCAAAATACTTCTGGGTTGCCAGTCAACCTTAGGATATAGCCAGGGTTTCTATTTTTTTTTTTATAAATTTATTTTTTATTGGTGTTCAACTTGCCAACATATAGAATAACACCCAGTACTCATCCCATCACATGCCCCCCTCAGTGCCCGCCACCCAGTCACCCCCACCCCCCGCCCACCTCCCCTTCCACCACCCCTAGTTCGTTTCCCAGAGTTAGGAGTCTCATGTTCTGTCTCCCTTTCTGATATTTACCACTCATTTTTCTCCTTTCCCCTTTATTCTCTTTCACTATTTTTTATATTCCCCAAATGAATGAGACCATATAATGTTTGTCCTTTTCCGATTGACTCATTTCACTCAGCATAATACCCTCCCGTTCCATCCACGTCAAAGCAAATGGTGGGTATTTGTCGTTTCTAATGGTTGAGTAATATTCCATTGTATACATATACCACATCTTCTTTCTTTTAATAATAAATTTATTTTTTATTGGTGTTAAATTTACCAACATACAGAATACCACCCAGTGCTCATCCCGTCAAGTGCCCCCCTCAGTGCCCATCACCCATTCACCCCCACTTCCCGCCCTCCTCCCCTTCCACCACCCCTAGTTCATTTCCCAGAGTTAGGAGTCTTTATGTTCTGTCTCCCTTTCTGATATTTCCCACACATTTCTTCTCCCTTCCCTTCTATTCCCTTTCACTATTATTTATATTCCCCAAATGAATGAGAACATATAATGTTTGTCCTTCTCCGATTGACTTACTTCACTCAGCATAATACCCTCCAGTTCCATCCATGTTGAAGCAAATGGTGGGTATTTGTCATTTCTAATGGCTAATATTCCATTTTATACATAGACCACATCTTCTTTATCCATTCATCTTTGGATGGACATCGAGGCTCCTTCCACAGTTTGGCTATTGTGGACATTGCTGCTATAAACATTGGGGTGCAGGTGTCCTGGCATTTCATTGCATCTGTATCTTTGGGGTAAATCCCCAGCAGTGCAATTGCTGGGTCAGAGTAGCCAGGGTTTCTTAGCTTGATATTCAATGCTTTTAGGCCCAATGCCCTTAGATCAGCCACTGCTCATCCCAGACACCGTTGATCCTCTTGTCTTCATTCCTCATGCAAATCTTAGCCACACAGAGTCAGATGAAGCTCTCCTGGATCCTTGGCATCTTCTCCTGATTCTGCATCCAAGCCACTTGCTCTGTTTTTCCTTCCATTTCCTCATGGCCTCAGTCTCTCAGGAAAGCCTTTTATGACACTGGGTTGTATAGCTTCCTCTGTCCTATGGACTGCCTGTTATGGCAAATTTCACAGTATATTAAAATATGCACTTGTCTGATGCATATGGCTGAGCACCTGGTAAGTCTCTGGAGGTACTTATGGAATGAGATGCAAGCTGCCACGTGTGGGATGCTTATCATATGTCAAGAACTGTGCCTTGTGCTGTTATTATTGCTATTGATTTAAATTTCACATTAACCTGTGATGTATTATAATTATTTTCATTTACAGATGGGAAAACTGGCTCATAGATGTTAAGTCATTTGGTAGAGGCCCCACATCTTTTTTTTTTAATAAATTAATTTTTTATTGGTGTTCAATTTACCAACATACAGAATAACACCCAGTGCTCATCCCGTCAAGTGTCCCCCTCAGTGCCCGTCACCCATTCACCCCCACCCCCCGCCCTCCTCCCCTTCCACCACCCCTAGTTCATTTCCCAGAGTTAGGAGTCTTTATGTTCTGAGAGGCCCCACATCTAATTAGGGATAGATCTGGGGTTGAAATCTAGATGCCCAACTCTGTAGTTTATGCTCCTCTTATAGTCATGGGATTCTGCCTCACAAGGGCACGTGTTCGGGATGGGGCAGAAACGGGGTTACGGGAAATGGTCTTACTCCTTTATATTTTCCTTTTTGATTCCCAGTGCCTTCTAGGACTATCACTGTCTCTCCAAAGGGATCAGACTCTCCAACTGGTGAGTAAGTGGTCCTCTCTGGACCCTCTTCATTCTCACCCCTGTGCAGAGGCTATAGCTCTGATTTTGGGTCCTGGTAATAAAATATTAAGGGGAGGGTAAATATAAGCACTTGGAACTCAGAACTGGGCAATAAGATCAGGTGGGAAGGTTGAAAATTTCTAAAGGATCAGGGAAAGAGAAATTCCATCTCTTTATCTGCCCCTTATGACAGTTTTTTTAATGCAATTAGACAAATAACCAGGTAGTGTCTGTGTGTGTGTGGAGGGGTTGCATCAGAGGCCCATGAGGGTGTGTGGAAGTGATATTTAGAGAATTTGGCTTATCTAGCCCTGATACTTGGTGAGGAGGGGAGGAACCCTCTAGGAAGGAGACTGGCATTCTAGATAGCAGAGAATAATAGGACCTCAAATGAGAGATATGGCTATGAGAAGCTCAAGATGCACCTTGAAGTGGGTCCTGGAGATAGGCCTTTGTCACCTGCTCCTGTCTTTCTTCGTTCTTCCAGGTCTTGCTCACCAGCACTACACTAAGGGCAATCTGGTCCGGATATGCCTTGGAGCTGTGATTCTAATACTCCTGGTGGGAATTCTGGCAGAAGATTGGCACAGCAGAAAGAAACCCCTGTTGCTCCGGGTCAGAGCTGCCCACAGGCCACTCCCACCCCTCCCACAGACCCAGAAACCACACAGTCGTCAGGATGGGGGTCGACCAGATGGTCATAACCATGGGTCCCACCATTAGAACTTCAAGGCTTGGTTGTATTTATGAGGTAGGGAGTGTAAAGACCATGCTTGGAGTGTGTGGAATATAAGAGCAGGAAGATAGGGGTTATGACTGTAGAGAAGGAGGGTCACGGGTCTTCTCCGTGATGCCCCATAAAGGAGTTGTTGGTGTCTATTTGGTTTTCTGTCCAAGGACTCTGTTCATTTGGGATAGGGAGTATCTAATGAATGCCAGCATCCTTTCACTCATAGCTTGCACATCACGGATATTATGGCAACCTAACTGAACCATCATACTGACCCCTTCAGCCTTTCCTAATACATGTTATGGATTGACCTCTGTATCCCCAAGCCTCATAGCTGACCCTGTTCTATCCTCTGCACAAAACACTCCCATGGTTCCCTGTAGGCTCCTGTATTTTGTTTTTTTTCTGTGTATCCACGAACCTAACCCATAGCTTAGCTGGTTAATTCAGACTAGTATTCATTTCTTGAGCCTATCAGCCCAGCCTCTCTCCTAACCAGAAACATTTGGTGACATGTGTGAGTTCTGAGGCCTTGCTCTATCATATCTCCCCACCCTGAGTATACCTTTCTCTTACCCTTTGATCCCAAATGCCATTTCCTTAGACATGGGCTCTGGTTTCATCAATTTATGGCCACATCCTCCTCCTGTCTTGCTCTATAGTTAATAACCACCCTCACAGAATCTCTAAGTCACAGGTAAAATGGGCAGAGTATCCATTCCTAAATTGATGCATGGAGGCTACTCGATTTCTTTTCCCTTAAAAGGGGCAACATTGGGATATTTGCATTCAAGGGATATTTGCCAGCACCTGGAGATATTTTTGGGGGAGGGAGGTGCTGGGATTTAGTAGGTAGAGGGTAACATTTTATGAATGCACAGGGCATTCTCTCAAGAGTATATTCTTTTGATATGCTTAAGATAACAAAAAATTATCTGGCCCCAAGTGTCAATAGCAGAGACTTGAGAAACTCTTAGAAGACCTTGAAATTCCTTCTTAGCCTTCAAAAAATTATGTGCCTCTATTTCTTCTTTTAACAACCTTACCCACTCCCACTGAAGGCACCCACCACCCCTCAGACCATGAGAATGAGAATATCTCTAGGAAAGACCTATATTCAGCTGAACAAGAGGTCTCGAGAAATAGGAAACTTGTAGGAAAACCTGGGAGCCCATACCGTACACAGGGACATCGGGGAGATGATGGCACGTGAGCCTGTTAAAGGGAGGTTTGAAGGGGAGGTCTGGGAATGTGGTGTATTTGGTGAGAACGATGAACCAATGGATCCCAGTGAAGAAGAAGGGGAAGTAGGATGACTGGGATAAAAATGTAAAAATTAGTGCCTAACAAAGTGATTCTTACAGTTGTTGTACAGACTTTTGGGATTCTGTATACCATAAGGAAGTAAGTGGTTAGGGGCGGGGGGAGAGCTGTGCATGCCATGGAGCTATGCTTTTTATAAGGTTGGGATTATTTTTTTTAAAGTACCTTTTTAAAAGATTGTATTTGGAGGGGGAGAGGGAGAGAGGGAGAGAGACAGAGACAGACAGAGAGAGAGAGAGAGAGAACACACAAATAGGGAGAGTGGCAGAGGGTAGGGAGAAACAGACTCCCTGCTGAGCAGGGAGCCCAATGTGGGGCTCAGTTCCAGGACTCTGAGATATGACCTGACCGGAAGGCAGATGCTTAACCAACTGAGCCACCCAATACCCTGAGGTTGGAATTACTAAAAAGTTGATCAGAGCAAAGAAATGATCATATATGGGCTTCACTGAAAGACTTAAGAATGCTACAAACTGTTGTAGGATTGGTAGGAGAAATACTGAGGAAGACCATCAGGCAGCTACCCACACAGATCAAGGAATGCCAGAACTGGGCAGTGACTGGCAAGGTGAACAGACCAATGTGATCACAAACATTTCTGTCCGTTTTTCCTTTTGTGTTAGGTTCTCCCCAAATAAAGTATTTTTCTGTCTATGTTTGGTCAGAATCCATTAATAAAGAACCTCCTTCATGAATGCATTCACACCTTTATTGCTCTTGTTAGACTCAAGATATAGGCATTCTGTCCATAATAGGGGTAAGTAAACCACCTGTGCATGTTTCATAGAAGCTGAAGGCACAACCAGGGATACAGTAACATCTGGCCCAGCACATAACATCACTGAGAGGGCTCAGAGGAAGTTCACCATCATGTTGATGATCTTGGATTTTACTTGGGAAGAAATAAGTCCAGGGGATTCAGAAAATGAAGTCATGTGAAGAAGGCCGGTTATTGGTTGGATCTTGGTCATCACTCTCGATGGTCAGTTGTGGGTCATATTCTTTGATTTCTTTTAGCAGCTTCTGGATTCGAGGATCAGATTCATCTATCTTCAACCTGGAGTTACAATGGGACAAAAGGAAGGTTTCTTGTTGCTTCAAGGAGATTCATTCCAAATGCCCAAGTGCCTGCAAGTCTCATACTTTAGAGCAGGGGCAGGGGCAATATTTACTGATTACTGTATGCTGCAAAGCAGGGTCCCATATTGATTTGGTAGGGAAAGAGAGAATACCAGGTTAATGTTGTAATGCTTTTGCATGGTTGGATGATCTTGGGTGATCTCGTATCATGTTTGGAGAGATGGAATTGATTGATACATCCAGGATTTAATTCTAATACCTGCCTACTACACAGCTCCCTTTGGTAACTTCTATTTCATGGACCCAGGACAAGACACACACACGTGAACCAAGGAAGTCAGACCAGATTTTGTCCCCCCTTGGCTACATGATATAGCTGACCAATACCTTTTATTTGACTTGTGATAATAGCAGCCTCATTTGTGGAATTCACCTTTTGGTATTCATCTCTGTGATATGGAGATGGGGAACAGGGTGAGGACAAAGCAAGAGGGAATAATTAAAGCAAAATATGTATAAAAGTAAGAGATTGAAGATATTAGCTGTGATGTTTCTTGATGGCATTATAGTTCTGGTTTTGCTAGGGTATATATACATATTTTTTTTCTAAAGTAATCTCTACACCCAATGTGGGGCTTGAACTTATGGCCTTGAGATCAAGAGCACATGCTCTACTGACTGAGCCAGCCAGCTGTCCTGGTTTTGCTAGAATATTAATGAATTTTTGTTTTGCTGTTTAAGATTCATAAAATATCCACACAATAAACCTTCAGTTATAAGTTCCAGAGGTCTAATGTATAGCACAGTGACAATAATACTGACAAGTATACCTGAAACTTGCTAGGATAGTAGATCTTAAGTGTTCTCACCACACACATGTATACACAAAAGGTAACTTATATGAAGTGATGGATGATTAATTAGCTTGATTATGGTGATAATGTTACAATGTTTACATATACCAAAATCACAATAAAAATAACTTCACTTAAAGTAAGGACCAACGAGCTTCAAAATATTTTCAACATGACCCTCCAAGGTCAGATGCAATTGTGTCTATTTGTGATTGTTGGAGGTTGGTCATGGTCTGCTGTAGAAGCACAGGATTAGTTCCTATAGTCAATTTGTGTCTGGTCAAGTGATAAAGGAATCAGAAACAGGGTGTGAACCACACCAAGACTAAGAATGAGGTATGATGGTAGGGCTCTTTGATTCCAAGCAAGAGGAAAAGACTCCAGTTAACTTAAAAGAATATCTTAGAAGGATACGGGGTAGATGAAAAAGTCAAAGAACTAAAAATCAAATTCTGAATCTAGGATTTTCATGCCTGTAAAGGATCTGTGATTCAGGAAGCACCCCCCCCCCCGCCCCCGCCGCTGCCCTTGAATGGCTCATTTTGAGATTCAAAGACTCAGGAAAGAACATCTAAAGAAACAGCTACAATATTGTCTCTAGGGCTTTACACCTAGATTAAAAGTCACTGACATTACATAAAGTGAGAGGACTAGCTCACCAAAAAGGGGCTAAACACAGAAACAAATGTCAGAGTCTATAAATCCCTTCTTTTGACTAGCAAGCTATCTGTTGAGTACATATATAATCTGTTCCTTCTACATAATTATCATTTCAAGCCATTGGTTGTCTACATTGCATCTGAGTATTTTGTTTGTTTGTTTTTTTTTGCATCTGAGTATTTAAGCAAGCTTGGGTTAGACCAAGAAAAGTTGTACTGTTCTTTGTTGCCATGGTAGCAAGTAGACAACACAGGTCAATAGCAACTTGCTTTGATGAACAACAGAGAACAGACTCCTTTCATTCAACAGTGGACTCACTCCACAGAACATGCCTTTAAGGTGGACCAATTGCTAGACCTCTGTAACTAATACAACCCCAACACAAACTCTTTTTCAGAATACTGCAGGAGAGCTGCAGTCTGATTTTCCTAACATGACAATGGCTGGCCACCATAACTCTCCATTCTCTGAGAGAAGTCCTAGTCCAGATTCTTGAGTTCAGACTAGGTTTGGGTCTCATCCTTTGTCTCATCTTTTTTTTTTTTTTTTTTTAAGATTTTATTTATTTTTTCATGAGAGACATAATGAGAGAGAGGCAGAGACATAGGCAGAGAAGCAGACTCCATGCAGGGAGTCCGATGTGTCACTTGATCCCAGGACTTCAGGATCACACCCTGGGCTGAAGGCAGGTGCTCAACCGCTGAGCCACCCAGGCATCCCTCCTTTGGCTCATCTTACCGGCTAAAGCAACAGAAGAGACCAATGGGAGAATTATCAGGTGACCAAACATTAATGGATGAAGGCTGAATATTATCAGTAGTTGCCTACAACAATTCCTGTGGTTTGTGCTCCCCTTGCAAACCTACCATCATGGAGGAAAAACACTGAACAGCAGGAGGATCATACCTGAGTGTTCGGAGGGAGGAACAGTGAAGTTTCAAGGTATCACACAGCATCTTTATTCCACTATACCCCAAGGAATTCTGGCCCAGGTCCAGTGTGACCAGGCTCTGATTTCTGCCAAGGGCAGATGAGAGGATTTCAGAGCTGAAAGGAGTGATGGCACATCCCCACAACCTATAGGGGAGACACAAAATTAGGTCATTCAACCAATGTTTACTGATACCATCCTATATGCCAGACATATGCCTGGGTGTTGGAGATCCAACAGGGAACAACAGAAGTCTCTTACCTCTGAGCTCATGTGCTAATAGGAAACAGATATACGTGGTGTGCCATATCCAATAAGGGTCATGAAAGGCAAAAGGAGAATTGGGGGATGCTCACTACAATAGTTGACCTATAGGTCAATAGGAAGACCTCAGGGGTGAAGAGAATGAACCATAGAGAGATCTGGAGTAGGAGCTCCTCAGGCAGAGAAATAGCTTATGCAAAGGTCCTGAGGTCATGGAGGATTATCATGTAAAACAGTATCAAGGCAGCCAGCTTGAGAGTGAACCAGGGAGGGTTGTAAGAGATGAGGTCACAGATAAGAGGGAGCCATCTCACAAAAGGCCCTTAGGCCATTGTAAACTTCAGATTTTACTTGGGATGAGATGGGGAACCACTGGAGATTTTGACCAGAAGCATGACAAGAGTTGCACCTTAGGAGTTATTCTTAGTGCTTAGTTGAAAAACTGTAGGGGAGTAGAGATGGCAGATACAGACCAGGCTGTGGGCTATACAACAACCCAGAAGTTACCAGGAGATGTAAGGGTACGAAAACAGATTCTAGATATCAGGAAGATGGTAGCCAGATTTTATTTTATTTACATTTTTTAAAATTAATTTTTATTGGTGTTTAATTTACCAACATACAGAAAAACACCCAGTGCTCATCCCGTCAAGTGTGGTAGCCAGATTTTAAAAAGGCTTGGATTTGACATCTGAAAGAAGGAATTAAGGATTTCATTCTGGAAGGGAAGGGAGAAGAAATGGGTAGGAAATATCAGAAAGGGAGACAGAACATGAAGACTCCTAACTCTGGGAAACGAACTAGGGGTGGAAGGGGAGGAGGCCGGGGGGTGGGGGTGAATGGGTGACGGGCACTGAGGGGGGGCACTTGACGGGATGAGCACTGGGTGTTATGCTGTATGTTGGCAAATTGAACACCCATAAAAAATAAATTTATTATTAAAAAAAAAGAAAAAGAATTCCCGGGATCCCTGGGTGGCGCAGCAGTTTAATGCCTGCCTTTGGCCCAGGGCGCGATCCTGGAGACCCGGAATCGAATCCCACATTGGGCTCCCGGTGCATGGAGCCTGCTTCTCCCTCTGCCTATGTCTCTGCCTCTCTCTCTCTCTCTCTCTCTCTCTCTCTCTCCCTCTGTGACTATCATAAAAAAAAGAATTCCCTAGGATTTAGAAGAGGCTAAACGTAACATCAAACATTTAGCATACTTCCTGGCACCCCGAATAACACACAAACATATTTCATTATCATAACCAACATTTCTGATGGATACAACCAACTCCATTTCCTAAAATGCAAAGCAGCTTATGCCATCGGGAAGTCACAGCTCACTAGATACTTCCCCATGCCAGTATGCATGTGTGGTTGAGAGAGCATCCTCCCTGCCATCATTAACATCACCACCCTCTTGCAAACAGGCACCTGCCATGAATGGTAACAACCAGAATTTTCCCACCTGTGAGCTCTAGGATTTATTCAGTTGGCATCCTCACCAATGCAAACTGTATTCGTGATGGGAACTTTACAAATACTATTGTTTGGGTCTTACTTGTGGAGCTCTCAATTTCAGAGGTCTGAGGTACAGCCTGGGTGTCAGGATTCTCAAAGCTGCAAGCATTTCTAGTACGTGGTAGAGGTTAAACACCATGACTCTGCCTTACCTTCTTGTGATGTAGAGGCCAGAAAGCAAGCTTCTTTACAGGTAAAGTTCCAGATTCAAGTGTGTCTGAATGATGGTACCTAACTCATGCAGGATCGTGAGGCAGAACTGAGTTGAGGCCATTTATCTGCTTGTGGAGGTGACATTTTCTGCAGTGTTGAATTCTTACCACTCTAGAGGCTGGGATCTGAGGCAGCCATTCCTTCTTGATACCATAAGTGTTGCATCTTTAACATGGTCCATAGGTTACCTTGAGATGACCTAGACTAGAAGCTATTCCTTTAACTATTCTAGTGAATTTTCTCCCCCAGCTTTACTGACCTATAATTGACAAATAAAAGTTGTATGTATTTAAGGCATACAAGGATGATTTAATATAGGTATACACTGTGATCACCACAATCAAGTTAATTAACACATCTGTCAACTCACATAATTCCTTTTAAAAAAATGTGAGAATACTATTTGCTGAGAGATTTGTTTGTTGTTTAAAAATAGAAGTTTCTGGGGGTGTGTGGCAAGATGGCAGAAGAATAGGGGTCCTCAACTCACCTGGTCCCACCAACTTACCTAGATAACTTTCAAAACATCCTGAACACCTACAAATTCTACCTGAGATTTAAAGAGAGAACAGCCTGAATGCTACAGAGAGAAGGGTTTTCACTTCTAGCAATAAATAAATAAATAAATAAATAAATAAATAAATAAATAAATAAATAAAAGATAGATAGATAGATAGATAGATAACTAAATATCAAGTGGAGGAGGGGCACCATGAAGAGCCAGGCTAAAGTAAACCTGGGCAACCAAAGCCTCCAGGACAGGAAAGCCCAGTCCCAGAGAAGCAAAAATTTTAAAAATCTGCACTGGATTCTTTCCAGTCAGAAAAGTGTTTAGCAGGGAAATTGGGCAGAATCACAGGAGGAACAGTGAAGCCTTCAGTTTCCCAGAGCCACTAGTAGCAGTGCGCCCAGGGAAAGTGCACCACAAAATGTGGACTGATCTCGGCAAAGATCTGGAGAGCACAGCCCACCGGACATTTGGGAGAAGCCACTTGGTTAGGCGGGGGCTCCAGACGGAGGTGTCTGTGCCCTGCTGCCTTCGGGAGCCACGCACCCCGGGAGCGGGATTCCAGCAGCACAGGCCCTGACCCCATGGCACAAAGCCGACAAAACCCAAGATCCTGTGTTCCCCCAGGGACAGGTGGAAGCGGGGAGGGCACAAGACAGCAAGAACTCTCCTGCCACTGGGCACCACTGGGCACCACACACCACGGCCGAGCTCCCTAAAGGGCTGCAGCGCATGCTTGGCTGGACCCAGGAGCAGTTCGGAGGGGCTCGGGCAGAGCCTCCATGCGGAGGCGTGATTCCAGCAGCGCAGGCCCCGGAGCCCAGGGTGCCAGGGACACAGCCCAAGATCAGGCACTTCCCAACCCCCCCGCCCCCTGGGACAGGCAGAAGCCAGGAGGGCACAGGACAGCAAAGACATTCCTGCCACCGGGTGCCCGGTGCAGATCAGCTGCCCCCGCCCCGGGAGCATCCAGGCCCTTGCAGACTGAGAGCTCTGGTAGTTACTGCAGGAGCTGACTCCAGAGCTGGAGAGCTGGCCGCCTCCACTGTTGTTGTTCCTCCTGGGGCCTCACAGGATAAACAACCCCACTGAGCTTCACAGTGGCCTCACGGGATAAACAGGTTAAACAATTTTCACTGAGTCGGGCACCAGGCAGGGGACTGAGCAGCTCCCCCAGGTGCTCACACCTGAGACTCAGCATAGCAGGCCCCTCCCCCAGAAGACCAGCTAGACAGACAGGGGAAAAGCAAGTTATTGACCAAGCAGCACTGGAAAGTTCCAGGGGAAGTCGAGGGATTTACAGTATATAGAATCAGAGGATACTCCCCCTTGTATTTTGTTTTCTATTTGCTTCCCCCTTTTTTTCTCTTCCTCTTCTTCTTCTTTCTTTTTTCTCTTCTCTCTTTTTCTCCTTTTCCCAAAACAACTTGTTTTTGGCCACTCTGCACTAAGCAAAATGACTAGAAGGAAAAATTCACCTCAAAAGAATCAGAAACAGTCCTCTCTCCCACAGAGTTACAAAATTTGGATTACAATTCAATGTCAGAAAGCCAATTCAGAAGTACAATTATACAATGGAATATTACTCAGCCATTAGAAACGACAAATACCCACATTTGCTTCGATGTGGATGGAACTGGAGGGTATTATGCTGAGTGAAATAAGTCAGTCTGAGAAGGACAAACATTATATGGTCTCATTCATTTGGGGAATATAAAAAATAGTGAAAGGGAATAAAGGGGAAAGGAGAAAAAATGAGTGGGAAATATCAGAAAGGGAGACAGAACATGAAAGACTCCTAACTCTGGGAAACGAACTAGGGGTGGTGGAAGGGCAGGTGGGTGGGGGGTGACTGGGTGACGGGCGCTGAGGTGGGCACTTGATGGGATGAGCACTGGGTGTTATTCTATATGTTGGCAAATTGAACACCAATAAAAAATAAATTTATAAAACAAATTTGTTCCAATCTCTTGTATTAGAGCTGGGGGGATTTGCTATATAATATTTTATTTCATATACAGATTAAAATTAAAAAAACATAACTTACCATAGGCATTTGAGGTTACACATTGGGTTCTTCAAAGCCTCACATAGAAACTTCAGTCCAGTAATCCCTATGTGATTCAGCCCCAGATCCAAGTGGGTAAGGTTTGAATTTTGCTGGAGAAGTGTTGACAGATGATTGCAGCCACCACTGGTTATGCTGCAATACCAAAGCCTAGAAATCAATCACATGAAGAAAGTAAACTCCGAGTCTTCCCTGAGGAGATACACCAAAACCAATGTTGTTGACCTCAAGCTGCAGGATTTAGACAAGCTTTCAGACAACGAGACATGGAAATAAAATCATGGCAAAGTTATAATCACTATATAAGCAATTATATAGGCCATCCCATCCCCTCCAGATGTAGGTGTCTACATGCTGATCCACACTCACCCAATCCCACTCCATACATGCAAAGATGTCTATATTGTAATCCCTGGTCCCTGTGAATATGTTATGTTACATACAAAGGGGACTTTCCAGGTATGGTTGAATAAAGGATCTAGGAGGTGGGGAGATTATCCAGGTGAGCCAAGGTAATTACAAGGACCCTTATAAGAAGGAGAATGAGAATCAAAGCCCGCATGGGGGAAAGGTGATGAGACAGACAGAAGGACATTTGAAGACACTATGCTGCTGGCTTTGGCCATGAAGGAAGGGGCCATGAGCCAAGGGATGCTGGCTAGAACTGTAGAAGGCCATGAAATGGATTCTTCCCTGAAGACCTCAGAAGAAACACAGCCTGGTAGACACCTTGATTTTAGCCTAGTGAAACCCATTTTGGACTTTTGGCATCCAGAACTTTAAGACAATGAGTTGGTGTTGTTTTAAGCTTTTTAATTTGTGACAATTTGTTACAAACTATTATAAAAACAGTTAGGGAATCAATACAAGTGGTACATATTCTTTCTACCCTAACTATGGGGCAGAGAATATCCATCTTGCCCTGGCTTGCAACTTCTATTAGGGGAAGGCTGGTGAGTGGGTGGAACTTCATACTATTTTAGTGCTTGGGGGCTGAGATAGTGGGGTAAAATTCTTTCTTCCACCTTTCTCCAACCACGACTGAATGCTTTGTGAAATTTTAAGTGAGTAAGTTTTTGGATACTGTGTATCTTAAGGCATATTCTAGGTTAAAACTAGTTTATAGGAAATGCAGTTACCGTCAAAGGTGATTTTGTAGATGGCAAGAACACTGGAGATGTTAACACTGAATAGAATCTGAGTAGAAATAGTTAATGCAGCTCTATTCTTTTCTCAAAATTTGTCCTATGATTTTAGTGTTTTTAATGAGCTTGTTGGCATAACTCCATCTACAGCCAGTTGCAGGTAGAGCCTATGTTATGTGGCACTAAAAACTATGACTCAGCAATTGCACTGCTGGGGATTTTCCCCAAAGATACAGATGCAATGAAACGCCGGGACACCTGCACTGTGATGTTTATAGCAGCAATGTCCACAATAGCCAAACTGTGGAAGGAGCCTCAGTGACCATCAAAAGATGAATGGATAAAGAAGATGTGGTTTATGTATACAGTGGAATTTTACTCAGCCATTAGAAATGACAAATACCCACCATTTGCTTCAACGTGGATGGAACTGGGGGGTATTATGCTGAGTGAAATAAGTCAATCTGAGAAGGACAAACATTATATGGTCTCATTCATTTGGGGAATATAAAAAATAGTGAAAGGGAATAAACTGGAAAGGAGAAAAAATGAGTGGGAAATATCAGAAAGGGAGACAGAACATGAAAGACTCCTAACTCTGGGAAACGAACTAGGGGTGGTGGAAGGGGAGGATGGCAGGGGCGGGGGTGACTGGGTGTCGGGCACTGAGGTGGCCACTTGATGAGATGAGCTTTGGGTATTATTCTATATGTTGGAAAATTGAACACCAATAAAAAATAAATTTATAAAAAACCCTTCCATCTACAGCCAGTTGCAGGTAGAGCTTATGTTATATGGCACTAAAAACATGCATAAAAACCCTGGAAATCAGCTACATCCCCAAAATTCCTATGGAATATTGACACTATGTCTTGCATTTTTTTTAACATCCTCTTGCCAGGTCTCATCAGATCTGTCAGTATCATACTTGGGGTATTCAGAGAAGCTATTAAATGCTTGCATCTGTCCTACTTGAATCCAGTATGCACATGCACACAAATAGCTAGCATGGACTTACACCAGCATCTGTAGTTGACAGTCAGGGTAACTCAAGCCTTCACACAGAAGCTTTACCCCATCATCTCCCAGAGTGTTCTTTGCCAAACTCAGGTGTGTCAGCCTCTGGTTGACAATCAAAGCTGAAGAGAGCTCTTTGCAACAGGCTTCTGTAAGTTGACAGTTTTCCAACCTGCCAAAGCACCACACAAATGGTAAGAGGGTGAGAACACTTCCAAAACCCAATTTTCTTGGCTGTCCCTAAAGGCCAGAGGCCCCATCTATAGCTCATCTTGTGCTTAACATCTATAGCTCATCTATAGCATCTATAGCTCTATAACTCTCATCATGTGCTTAACACTCAATCATGAAGGACAAGGATGAGGGAATTATAAGATGCATGAGCCACATACCTGGGACCAGAAATGGGAACCAGGTGTCCACATCAGTAGGAGGTCCCATATGGGTTGTCCAGCAAATCCAGATTTTACCCACTGCTCTTCCCTATGTGGCCCCAAACATAGGAAAAGAGATGCTCCCAGGGAGAGAGGCAGTACTTACGATAGTCTCTGCAGGAAGCATTTTGGGTGTCTCAGAGTTGTGCACAGCAACTTGGCACTCTCATCTGGGAGCTCATTGGCTGTGAGGTTCAGGCATGTCAGGGACTGGTTGATTTTGAGGGAGGAGGAGAGATGGGCCCATTGCTGAGTGGTGGCAGAACAAGATACCAACCTGCCAGAAGAATGGGAACACATCATTCGTGAGAACCAAATGCTTGATAACAGTCTCCAGGTTTACCCCTCATTCTACCACATTATGTCATGTCCTAGAATAAATTACGTAGAGCAGTGGCAAAGTGTGGTCCCTGGACCAGCTGCATCAGCATCATCTGGCAAACAGTTAGAAACACAAATCCTCAGAAACTCCAGATGCAGAATCCACTGATTTCTGTTTTAGGGTGTCCTACACCACCTCAATGATTCCTGGGCCACATAGTCAAAAGTTGATTCAGAAGATCTGGGTGAGGCCCAAGAATTTGTGTTTTAACAAGTTCCCAGGTGATGTAGCTGCTGCTGATCTGGAGACTGCATGTTGAGAACTACTTAATTAGAAAACCACTCAATCAAGCCTATCAGGCAACAAGGTGCCCATACTCTATTACTGGAGAGAATTTTCTTACCATGGATGAAAGGAATTTCATTGGGACATTATGTGTATCATGGCCTTTCGAGTGGGTTTTTTTTTTTTTAAATGCTGATTCTGCCATTTACTGTATATGAACATGTGGCCAAATCACTTAACTTTATCAAAATTTATTTCCATCTTTATTTTTTTCATTATTTGGTATGGTTGTATTAATAACAAAAAAATTCCAAGGACCTAGAGGTATCACTAGGCCTTTATAAAAGAATTTTTTTAAAAATTGGAGTTCAATTTGCCAACATATAACACCCAGTGCTCAGCCCATCAAGTGCCCCCCTAAGTGCCCATCACCCAGTCGCCCCATCCCCTTGCCCACCTCCCCTTCCACTACCCCTTGGTTTGTTTCCCAGACTTAGTGTTTCATGTTTTGTCACCCTAATTTTTCCCACTCATTTTCTCTCCTTTTCCCCATAATCCCTTTTTACTATTTTTAATATTCCCTGTATGAGTGAAACCATAGAATGATTGACAGGAAATCAGAAATGTTGGAGAGGGTATGGAGAAAGGGGAACCCTCTTGCACTGTTGGTGGGAATGTGAACTGGTACAGCCACTCTGGAAAACTGTGTGGAGGTTCCTCAAAGAGTTAAAAATAGATCTGCCCTATGGCCCAGCAATTGCACTGCTTGGGATTTACCCCAAAGATACAGATGTGGTGAAATGCCAGAACACCTGCACCCCAATGTTTATAGCAGCAATGTCCACAATAGCCAAACTTGTCCATCACAAGATGAATGGATAAAGAAGATGTGGTCGATGTATACAATGGAATGTTCCTCAGCCATTAGAAACAACAAATACCCACCATTTGCTTCGATGTGGATGGACCTGGAGGGTATTATGCTGAGTGAAATAAGTCAATCGGAAAAGGACAAACATTATATGGTCTCGTTCATTTGGGGGGATATAAAAATTAGTGAAAGGGAATAAAAGAAAAGGAGAGAAAATGAGTGGGAAAGATCAGTGAGGTGACAAAACATGAGAGACCTAACTCTGGGAAATGAACAAGGGATAGTGGAAGGGGAGGTGGGCGGGGTGTTGGGGTGACTGGGTGATGGGCACTGAGGGGGGCACTTGATGGGATGAGCGCTGGGTGTTATGCTATATGTTGGCAAATTGAACTCCAATAAAAAAAAAGCTGAAAAAAAGAGAAAAGTATAAATCAAAAGGTATAACATTTTTAAATTTATAAATAAAGGTATAAATTAAAAATTTATAAAGTTGGAATAAAACATAACAAAAGAAGACATGGTCTATGTATACAATGGAATATTACTCAGCCATTAGAAGTGACGAATATCCACTATTTGCTTCAATGTGAATGGAACTGGAGGGTATTATGCTGAGTGAAGTAAGTCAATCAGAGAATGACAAACATTATATTTCCATCTTTAAATTGGAAACAAGTCATACCCTCATGTTGAGTATTTATTAAAGTTGATATTCACATGAGGTGCTAAGTGGACTATGTACCAGAAAGCTAAACTTAAATAAAATTCAACAAAACACTTTCTTCTCTCAGAGTCTAAGCTATGATAGAGGAACCAGGGATGCCTGGGTGGCTCAGTGGTTGAGCATTTGGCTCAGGTCATGATCTCGGGTTCCCAGGATCAAGTCCCACATCAGGACTCCCTGCAGGGAGCCTGCTTCTTCCTCTACCTATGTCTCTGCCTCTCTCTGTTTCTCATGAATGAACAAAATATTTAAAAAATTATTAAAAAATAATAGAGGAACCAAAGTTAACCTAGGCATTGGAACACAATAGAATATCTAATGGCTTCCAATAAAATAAGCCAAATTTATATAGAGTCTCCTCCTTCCATTTTGGGTGTCCATTACTCCTTAAGAAACAAGATAATGACCAAAATCTTCAAATTGCACACTTTCTTTTCCTGATTATTCTTCACAGGAAAAAGAAATGAAGGCCATTAGTAATAGTCAGTTATGACAGTGGCTACTATCAATAACGCAACAATGAATACATGTGCGCTTAGACTTTGTTTCATTCAGTCCTCAAACCCTCGGGATATGTGCAATACTCCATCCTACTGATGGGGATAAGACCTAATTAAATAGTCCAAGACCATACCAGCATAGGCAGAACCACCATCTGAGACCAACAGATCACCTTAAACTGTGTTCCTATTATCAAATGTGGTCAAGCGAGGATCAATGGAACCCCATGATGAGTAATGACAATCCTCACCAGAGCAATCATGCGGAGAATATCCCAAGGGGAGATCTTTCAACCCAGAGGACTACCAAGAGAAGGAAAATCTGTTGCTCCCAAAGTATCTTTGCCTGGACAGAGGATACTGGACAGAATCTGGTATTCTGAATCATGGCAGGAGAAACAAACCATAAACCAATTCTCTCTGATAGAGGATGGTATCCAGTCTCAGACCATTTTTTTTGGACTCAGGTCTGTTGTGGATGGTTGCCCAGGTTGCTCAACGATCAGTACAAGGGGAAACTAAAGTCTAGCCCATTTTCTGTTCTGTGGCATGTGCCTGGAGGAGTACAGTTTCTAATCAGAATAAGGGATTTCCCCCACCCCTCCTACTTTATTCAAAATTGCTATATAGGCTTGTAGGAACTCTGTTCACATCCTGAAGTTTTCAGTGATGGTGAGATATACCTGAGGTATTGCAGATTACATTTTGGGTGTCTCAAGATTTCACACAAAATGGGAAGCATATCATTCTGGTCATTTCCTTGGAGAGTCAGATGCGTGAGAGTCTCATGACCACCAAAAGCAATGCAGAAGTTTCTATAAGCGTCTGCTGGGAAAATATTTTTGAGGCTAGGGAAAGGATAAGAAAGGTGAAATCTTGCATTTATATATACGTGAGAACAAAGGGCTGCAACAGGTTTAAACACTGGAAACTTTGTTCATATTTTTCACCTCCATTGAGGTGTGGTCACAAACTGTATATATATATATATATATTTTTAAATTTTTATTTATTTATGATAGTCACACACACACACACAGAGACAGAGAGAGGCAGGCAGAGACACAGGCAGAGGGAGAAGCAGGCTCCATGCACCGGGAGCCTGACGTGGGATTCGATCCTGGGTCTCCAGGATCGTGCCCTGGGCCAAAGGCAGGCGCCAAACCGCTGCGCCACCCAGGGATCCCACAAACTATATATATTAAAGTGTGTAATTTAATGTTTTGATATATTACCACCTTGTGAAATCATCCCCGTAATCAAGCTAGTGAACATACCTATCAATTCACATAATCACCATTTTCCTTTTTGTGTCTGTGTGGCAAAAACACTTGAGATCAAGTCTTTTAGCAAATTTCAAGTATACAATGCAGGATTGTTAACTGTTGTCTCACTAGTGCACAGTTAGGTCTCCAGAACTCACTCATTTTGCTTTAACTGAAACTTGGTGCTGCTTGACTGAGATCTAATTTTAGAAACTATTGGAAGTTCCATACTTTCATGATCTCAAACTTTTGGAAAAGAGAAGTTGGTCATGAACATTGTTTCAGACAAAAGCTGTTCTATGGCTTTTTGAAATAAATAAGGAACGGTGGTAGTTTTTTTCCCCTGAAGTATTACCAATGGGCACATTTCAGGAGTGCTATGTCCTGTTCAATATCTTGCATTTAGAATCAGGATTGCATAGCTGGTGAAACACAAGTGAGCATAAACATCTCCTTCTTTCTCTGCATTGAGAAGGAAACCTATGAAAGAGGACATCTGTGTCTGGAGGAGGTCTCCCTGGTCCCGAAGCCTACTTTGTTGACTAAATCATGTTTTTTCTCCTTCTCTAAACATCTCCAGCAGCCTGCCCACGTGTAAGGTTGCAGGACTTCCCTAGTACATGAGCTGCACAGAGGAGCTCCACAGGAGGACTCTGTCATAGGTGGATAGGGCACACTCTACTCTTGATTACAAGTATTTAACTTATGTGCTTACCTTTTTCTGGAGCTTCTGAACCCCATCATTTCTTCCCAACTTCATTCAACTACATAGATTTTTGGATCATATTCCCACCCAACCCAGGCCCCAGGCCTGGGACACAACACACTGATACCATCTCTCCAATGGTGCTCCTAGTTAGGAGTGATTTTGTAACCTCCTGCCCCCCAGGACACCTGACAATGTCTGGAGACATTTTAGGTTGTCGCAACTAGGGTGTGGGTGCCACTGGCATTTGGAAGGTAGAGGCTGGGACTGCTGCTAAAAAATCCTATGATGTGCAGGAGCCCAACCCCAGTGTTAGCAGAGGCTGAGAAATCCTGCTTTACACATAGTCCTATGGTTGTCTTAAAGGGATTAAAGCTGCCCCCAGGATCTGGATGTTCCTCATAGTGTTTTGTAGTCATCCCAATCATATTTCACACTGTATTAAAATTACTTTATCAGAAAAAGTGGAATAGTGCTTGCCAAGGGCTGTGGAGAAGGGATCATGGGGAATTACTGTTTACTGGGGACAGAGTTTCAGTTTTGAAGAGTCCTGGAGATGGATGATGGTGGTGGTTGCATACTTACACATTTAAAGTGCATAACTGTGCACTTAAGAATGGTTAAGATGGGATGTCTGGGGGCTCAGCAATTGAGTGCCTGCCTTCAGCCCAGGATGTGATCCTAGAGTCCCAGAATTGAGTCCCACATGGGGCTCCCTGTACAGAGCCTGCTTCTCTCCCTATATCTCTGCCTCTCTCTGTGTGTGTCTCTCATGATAAATAAAATTTCAAGAAAAAAAGAATGGTTAAGATAAGTTTTATGTTATACCACAATAAGACATTGGAAAAAATTACTTCATATGCTTCAGTGGACAAATGTATGGTATGGACCATCTCAACTTCTTATGTCTTGAATGCCCAGTTGGGTTCTGGAAAAGGAATTCAAATATTGCTCCAATAAAAATGGAGCCTTAAAAATGTAAGGAGCTTGGTTATGCCGTAGGGGTTTTCATCCAGGGGTTAGCTTCTACTTACACCACTTTCTGAAGATTATGGGTAGCGGAGGCTATTTTTTCACAGAGAATCCTCACAGATGAGGCACTAAGGAAGCTCTGACTGATGTCTAGAAATATCAGGTTTTTATTTGAGTCAAACATGGAACAGAAGTCTATCCAGAAAGGAAGCACGTGTTGATCATTCTGGGACCTGTTGGGAAAAGGCAAAGGAAGGAATTTACCAAACATTTCTGGAGAGAAAATATAACATTTGTCCAACATCATGAAGATATTTAGGGTTGCTCTGGGCACACACCCCTAGTAAATAGAACTCTAAAAGTCAGATGATTTAATGACTTAGCGTCACTATCAGACAATTCATCACCCAAGACATGTCACTGGAAAAAGAACTCAAATTTCTTGCACAACAATCTTACAGAGGGTTAGAATAAGCCAAAATTCTTTTTTTTTTGTATATTTTTAAATTGGAGTTTGATTTGCCAACATATAGTATAACACCCAGTGCTCTAAGCAGATCATTGATAACTGAATGGGGAAAAAAAAAATCAAAGGAAGACAAACCACAAGACACTCTTAACTCCGGGGAAAAAAACTCAAGGTTGCTGGAGGGGAGGGGAGTGGAGGGATGGGGCGACTGAGTGATAGGCATGAAGGTGGGCACGTGATGTGATGAGCACTGGATGTTATATGGAGCTGATTAATTATTGAACACTACATCTGAAACTAATGCTGTACTATACGTTGGCTAATTGAACTTAAATTTAAAAAAGGGGGAAAAATAAAATAAGTGACCTTATTGTAAAACTTGAAGCAACAGGAGGAAGACAAGTTGTGATAAACCTAGTTGTGACTTTCAAAGAGTCTGGTCTATATACCCTGGGGAAAGAAATCTGTGTAGGGTTAGTGCAAGTGTCTTATCAAGATGAGATAATCAAGCCATTGCATAGAACCAAACCAAGATTAAAAAGAAAAATAGAGACTATTTGACTTGGGGATCTTGGATGGGATAGAAAGAGGATGCTATTTATGCAATTTCATTTTCATTCAAAGGAGCTCTTTGACAACCCTCCTGTAGAAGAAAGATTTAGATAAACTAGCATGTGGGCCTGTGTAAACACTTGGATGAGAGAAGAAACAAAATCAGGATACTGATGAAGGGATAAGGTCTGTGGACTGCTGGTGATCTTTGAAGTGGTGAAGTGTTCATGTCTAGCTGTCATGGTCATAATGCTTCCTGGGGTAACTCAAGTTCATGGCTCTATGTTAAGTGGGGAAGGAATGTGAAGGAAAAATTAAGGGAATATGTAAAACAGACATAACCACCAGGAAAGCAAAGAGGGTGTTTTATTCTGGCCCCATGAATATACATGAGTATTTCAGATACTGATTTTGGATGGTGACCTAGGGTTGAGAAAGAGGTGAGATGATAAGATAAACAGCAGTATGTGTGTGTGTGCCCTACATAGGACTGTGAGCAGTGATCTTGGATTGTGACCAAGAGAGAACGTCATAAACCAGTAGATGAGTTCTAATCCCACACAAGCACCCTTTTCTGAAACCAGGATCTTCATGCCTAACATGAAAGACTGTACGTTTCCAGTAGCCACCAGGTGAGAAACAGTATTTGGAAACTGTATGAGCTCAGTTAATGTTACTTGAGCCTACATCAAGAATAACAAAGCCTCATGACTGACTGGGGTCATCTCATGATGTAACTGGTATTGGGTGAGGTGCCCATGATAGGACTCGCCATGATCACGATGGGGTGAAGCTTTTTGAAACCTTGTTGAATCAATCTCTGACTTTACATATTTAATGCTTTTCCATCTGTTGTGCCAAATGGAACAATCCCATACAAACAGGCAACCTGGACAACCAACATGTGGACTGAAATAAGGTCAAGCCATTTGCAAAAATTGCTCAGCTAAAGAAAAAAAAGGAGGCAGGCCTCAAAACAAGGTCTGGTTCCAAAGAAAGATCCCATCCCTAATCTGAACATTGTGTTCCCCACCTTGAAGAGCAAGCTAGCAGAAGAAATTCTGGCGAGAAGAAAATTCTGACCCTATGCCAAGGGAGAGGGGGGACACTCTGCCCTGTTTCTAATGCAGCAGGGGATGAGGCTGAAAAAGCAAGCTAACAGAATGAACCGTGAGGATTCTTACCGGTCAGCCTGATCCTCTGATTCTGACACAGCATCATTCTCCAGAAACATCCCCTTTTCTATCTGCAGCCACATTTTCTGCAAGCTTTCACAATGCTTGAGGCAGAAAGATGCATGCATGATGTCGGAGGTATCTTTGAAAAGCAGGGACACTTCTGTCACCTGGACCATGGCTTCCTTCACAAGCTGCTCCTCCTGGGATTCATAGAGACAGTGCAAAGTCTCCTTCGTGTCTGTCACTGAGGAGAAGGGTTTGTTCTCAGGAGACCCTACCCTGCATTCCAGCAGCTCCTGCTTGACCTTGGTGGACACCAGGCAGCCAAAAGTCATCCCCAGCTCCCTGGCCCTCTTTTCATTGGTGAGGCCAAATAGGAAGTGCCCCACGGGGGCCAGGTAGGGGTTCTTGAGTCCTTCTTCCTTGGAGAGGAGCCTCTGCACATTCCCAATGTCCCAGCCAGGGCTTCCCACTGGAAGGTCTTGGTGGTCCTGGCTCCCCAGAATGTAGAGGGCAGCGGCCAGGAACTGCTGGACACTTAGGTGGAGGAAGCAGTAGCAGCCCTCACAGTCTCTGCTTTTCTGGAGGATATTCCTATTCAGGAAAGGGTGCAGGTCAGACTCATGCACACCCAGCCTGAGCAGGTCATGTCCATCAAACACTGAGGTCTGTGTCCACACGCCCTCGGTGGCCAGCAGGCACAGAGCATGCAGAGTAGACCTGAGATGCAGCCCTAGACAGCTGCCCCGCACGGGCGCAAACTGGCTGCAGAGGAAACGCAGCAACAACGATGTGGTGGTCTGGCAGGTGGGGCCAGGGTCCTCACCCTCGTCCATCTGCAGCTTCAGGCAGGTGCACACCATCCAGCACACAGTGGGTGCCGCGGCCATTTGGAACAGTGTTGCATTGCTCTTCATCAGGTGGAAAGCACGCAGCGCCTGAGCCTCCTCTCCAAAGTGTCTCAGGAAATACGCCTTCCTGTCACACTCTGAGAGCCCCTCGATCTCCACGAAGAGTGGCTGCTCCACCATGAGCCGCAGCTCCCTTAGGGCCTCGGGCCGTGTGGTGACCAGTAGGGTGGCTGTGGGTAAGAGCTTTCTCTTCAGTAAGCTTCCCAGGAGGGTGGACGCAGGCCTCTGTGTCTTCCAGTCCACACACAGGTCGTGCACCAGCGCCCCCACCCCTGAGGGCACGCGCAGCTCCTCAAAAGCATCAATGACAAACAGGAGTTTCTGTGCCTGGGTCAGGACCTGTGCAAGGGCATCCTGCAGGTCTGGGGCACTCTGGGCCAGGAGTTCTATGAAGGAGCACATCCCCTTGCGGCTGAGCACCTTGCAGCTGAGATAGAAGGCAGTGGGGCAGGTCTGTGCAAGGCTGTCCTCTGTCCAGTCCAGCATGCACTTCTTGGCCAGAGTGGTCTTCCCAACACCCGCGGGACCATGCAGCACCACCGTGTGTGGAAATGGTCCTGCAAGCATTTTAGGATTACAGAATGGGATCAGTGTCTCATATCTCTGGGTGACAGTGTGAATGTTTTCACTGGCTCCAGGCCCAAAGTTCTTCTTCCACATTTGCTGGACCTTCTCTTTCAATATACTTATATACTTATCTTGTTTACCTTCAGTGATAAGAGGTTGGAAATAGGAAGGATATAGCTGGTTATTCATTAGGAAAAAAATACCTGTGTCAAGTAAGAACATGATAATAGAGAAGTTATCGAGAACTACCTGACACTAAGCTCATCCAGGAAGATAGGATACAGACCTGTCTTTTCTCCTTTCAAACCTTCCTTTGCTTCTTCTGGATTTGTGACATCTTCTTCCTGTACTTGTGTAAGTGCTGCAAAATACAAATTAAAGTGAGCATGACACAAAAATGTGAATTTCTTTTATCAGAGATACAGTGTTAAAGCTGGTTCCATGAAGTGCAGAATCTAATCTCTTTGTCCATATCACATGTGGCAGGTGCGACAGATAGGTTTATAGAGATGAACAGAGCAAATGACATTCTAAACCAAGTTACATGCCTCTCCTCTGTGGACCTATAACAATAAACATTTGTTCTAATTGCTCTATCAAAAAATCAATGTGAGGAATATTACTCAGCCATTAGAAATGACAAATACCCACCATTTGCTTCAATGTAGATGGAATTGGAGGGTATTATGCTGAGTGAAATAAGTCAATCGGAGAAGGACAAACATTATATGGTCTCATTCATTTGGGGAATATAAAAAATAGTGAAAGAGAATAAAGGGGAAAGGAGAAAAATGAGTGGGAAATATCAGAAAGGGAGACAGAACATGAGAGACTCCTAGTTCTGGGAAACGAACAAGGGGTGGTAGAAAGGGAGGTGAGTAGGGGGAGGTGACTGGGTGACGGGCACTGAGGGAGGCACTTGATGGGATGAGCACTGGGTGTTATTCTATATGTTGGCAAATTGAACACCAATTAAAAAATAAATTAAAAAATCAATGTGATCTATCAAAACTACTTGTCTATCTTCCCCGCTTGACTAGATATGCACCAGGATATTAGAAGATAGAGCTTCAAACCATTATGGCTGCTCAAGTATCTCAGTAAACAAGTGATGTCATGCTTGTGTGGAATGCCAGACAATTCCTGAGCATCTGCTCAAGGTAAATGGAAATGTGTGTATGCCAAGACTAGCACATGAAGGTTCATGGTAGTGTTGTGTAACGTAGTCAAAAAGCAGAAAAAAATTTCAAACATCCATTCATTGATGATGGGCAATCAGCTGTGGCATATCCATACAATGGAATATGATTCTGTAAATAAAAAGGGAGGATCAGGGCAGCCCAGGTGGCTCAGTGGTTTAGTGCCACTTTAGGCCCAGGGTGCGATCCTGGAGACCAGGGATCGAGTCCCACGTCAGGCTCCCTGAATGGAGCCTGATTCTCCCTCTGCCTGTCTCTCATGGATATATATATATATTTTTTAAAAAGGGTGGATCAGGGATACACACAAAAATACGTACAAACTTCCAAAACATATGCTAAGTGATGAAAGACAGACACAAAAGATCACATACATCCAGAAAAGTCAAGTGTAGAGATGCAAAAAGTAAAGTAATGGTCACCTGAAATTGGAGGACAGAGACCAGGGAGTGACCACATGTGGACATGAGGGAACTTTTTGGGGCCATGTAAACATTGTAAAATTGGGTAGTGCTGATGGCTGCAAAACTCTGTACATTTACTAAAAATTAGTAGTACACATAAAATGAGTGAGATTTATGGATTGGTAAGTTGTATTTCACTAGGGCTATTGACAAAAATACTATCAGGCTGACTTGAGCAATTCATTTACATTAAACTGACCACAGTGCTGGTTGAGGCAAGTCACCTACTGACAGCATATCTCAATGTTCTCATCTGGGAGTTGAGATTACTAAAGTCTGGGCATCTGAAATTGAAAAATTGAAGAGAAACTGCATACAGTACACCAATTTTCTGTGAACTGAAAGAATTCCAGTTCTTTTCAGTGGTCATTCCTCACTTTGTTGTTAAGTGAGGGAGGAAGGCATTTCCTGTGAGACAACTGATAACTATTAGTAGTGGAGAAAATGAGGTTGGGGAAATGGAGCTCCCAGAAAGGAAAGGGGGTGGAGAGAACACAACACGGTGGGGTATGTGTCGCTTGGCTTGTTCCAACTCTGGGTGTTCTAAGACCAACCTGAATCTTTTTCTTCTACATGCTCTGGGGGTTCTTCCAGGTTTGCACATTTTGGTTCTGTAGTCCTGGTGATCCCTGAGAAAAGAGGCGGCATTATAGTCTTGTAACTATGTTAGTACTTAAACTTCTGCCTAGGAGAGAGGACTTCAAGAATGCTCAGGTTGACAACTGGGTCTCATACTTAAACCCCCAGTTACATAAAAAGGACATTAACCTGATCCTAGAGATAAAATTAAAATGTGTCAAGTTACTATCTCAGGCTTACATGTCTCTTCTGGCTTCCTATGGTTGCTTCCTGTGTAGTTGAGAACACACAGTGAGTGTTCCATGTCAAGGAGTTTTATGCAGAATAATCTCCAAATCCCCAAGGAACCCTAAGACTGAGAAAAAGGCTGACCCAGTCCAGCTTGACAAGAAATGGTTTATTAAGGGGACAGAAGTGTGTCTTGGGCAGCTATAAGACTAGCATATCTCTGCAACCCTGGTTTTCATAATTTTTATGTATCTATCTAAAATGCTGGCACTTCGATTTATTGTCATTTTAAGAGTTGCTCATGAGATAGTACATAAAACCATGCAGTTAGAAGTCTGTGTGTATTCTAGTCTTGTAGCATGTCTGAATTGAATCAGCCATGTTTCAAATATGTGCTAACCACATGTGGCCACTCTGTTAGGCAACAGAGCCCTGGATTTTAAAAAACCTTGGGTGCACACAGGTGTCACAAGGAGCTTTCAAGAACCCCATACCTAGGGGAGACACAGATAATTTAGCTAAATCAGTGTCTCTGGCGATAGGTTCTGGCCATTAGTATATAGAAGTTCCTGAGGAGATTGCCCAGAACAGTGAAAGTTGACAACCACTGACTTAAAACATGGTTCTCCACTCAAGTGACATTTGCCAGTGTCTAGAGACATTTTTGGTTGTTGCAAGTGAAGAGAATGTGCTGTTAGCTTCTAACGAGTGGAGGTGCTGGGATGCTAGCACCAGGGTCCAAGAGATGTTGCTAAATATCCTGCAATGCAAAAGACAGCTCTTCATCCAGCTCCAAATGCTATTAGTGCTGGTTGAAGGGAAGGTAAGGGTTTCATTTGTGAGTGTGCATGAGGAAACATGAGTGGGAGCTAAAAACCAAACAGAGGGTGTGTAATAATTTAACATCTTGGATGTATGAGAGAATGGGATCCTGAATATCCTCCGGGAGCAGTCTTGGACAGGAGAAGGGATATAGAGTGAGGAGGCCAGGGGAGGTACACAATACCAGGACAGAGTAGAAATAGCTAGAATGGAAGACACCACTAGACTTTATGAAGTTGGCCACCCATTTGCTTTCCTCTCCCTTTAGCTGGCCTTATTTAGAACCCTTATCTGCAAATGCTTTTACAGCCTCATTATACATGATTGCCAGATAAATAGGGGTATTTATCTCACACGGAGAGGTTTACAATACACTCCACTAATGGCCCAGGGTCGGGGAAAGAATTGGACCAGAGAAATGAGGATGTGCTTCCTCTAGTTTTGAGGGTGCCTCAGGGTGGCACAGGGTGACGAGGGTAGAGTCCCTCACCATCTCCTAATTTAGGCATTTGGGGACTGCTCACCTTCTGAGCTCATTCCCCACCTGCATCTTCGCCCCTGCTGAGACTGCAGACCCATCCCATGAAATGAAAAGAACAGAGGTTTTGGCGTCAGAAGACATGGACTTTGGTACTTGGCTCTTAGCTTAGCTGCTCTTGTGATGTCAGGTGTGTTGTTAATACCACAGAGCCTTTTGTCCCCATCTCTGAAATGGAAATAATAACCCACCTCCCCAGGGCAGTTGTGAGACCCCAAAGAGAGGACATAAATACACCTGATAGATAAGTACAAAAAAAAAAAAAAAAAAGTCTAGCATTTGGGTTCAGGACAGGTGGCCTCTCCAAGGTTCAATGCTATTCCTACATATAAAAAACCCTGGAGGCTACTCCTCCTTCCTCCTAGGACACCATGTGGGCTTGTTTCTACTTACCCCTGAGCTCATCCTTTGCTCTCTCAGACAGATCGGTTCGGTTCATCTTGTCAAAAATCTGGATGGTCACCATCTCTACCCAGTGGCTGGGGCAGTGGTTGATAAGAATTTCTGCCAGCTGCTTCCCATTGGCCTCCTCTACCTCTGTCGCAGGGATGTGCTGTAATTCATCTTGTAGGGAAAGGGGCCTCAACAGGGACTTGAACTGGCTCAGCTCATCCTGGTCAAACTGTTCTAGAAGGGGCTGCAGGTTGAAACCCAGCTGTGCAGAAGGTTCCATCTTGTTCTACATGAGAGATCTGAGCTTTGGGCATTAAAGAAGAAGGGAAGAAATGAAAGAGAGCGAATCAGTATTCCTACCTCAAATGACAGTTGCCTCTGTGCCAAGAACTGGGCAATTATCACTGCTGCTTTAGGAACCAACTCCCAAAAAGAGAAAAAATTCACATAGAACTCCCTTAGTTTTTGTCTTGACACAGTGGTTCCCATTTTGAGAGTCTGGGATCCTTTAGAGAGCGTAAAAATTCCTGAGTGTAGGAAGTCCATGCAGATACATCTCCTGGACCTAGCAGATCATCTGTCAGCTTTTAGTAAATTTGGTATACAAATGAGCTAATGAGAACTACCCACTTTAGCTCTCCAGAACCACCTGACATGTCATTATCTTAATGTTTATGGACCTTGACTAAAGAACCATCTTGAGTTGAAAACATCTCAACAGAAACTCACTAAGAAGTTGAGTGGTACACCCTCTCAATTTACCATTGTTTACAAAGAGTCATTTCCTGACCTCAACACACCTGGATTTGAAATTCTATTCATTGAACAGTTGAGCATTTGAGCCAAAGGTCAAATGACCAGATTTCCAGTTGTAAAACAAATAGGTCATCACTCACTCATTAGGTGGCCATGGGCAGTCCTTTATTCAAATAAAAATTCCCACTGAGTACCAGGAACAATTTTAGAACTGAAGGGACAGCTATAAAATGGGTAAGAACTCTGCCCACTTGGGGCTTATACTCAATTTGGGTATGCATATAGGGTGTGGGAGCAGACATTTCACAGATAAATTCAAACAAAAACAAGTGACAAAAATATGAAGACAGGATGACAGAGAAGTAGAGTGTGGGGGATTTTGCATCATGTGAGTATGGACATTTTCTCAGAGGAAATAGGTCATTGAGAACATGAAGACAAGGAGCTGATAGCTGTGGGGGTAAAGTCTAAGCAGAGTGAACAAGTGCTAAAGCTTGGGACTGAGTGGAGTTCAACATGTGCACTCGCTGAAGCAGAGGAACACAGGATGTGACTCAAAGCCTAGGGTCAGACCTCTGATTATGAAGGCAGTGGTAGGTTATACTAGGATTTTCTTTTTAAATGTTTTTTTTAATTTATTTTATTTTTTATTTATGATAGTCACACAGAGAGAGAGAGAGACAGGCAGAGAGAGAAGCAGGCTCCATGCACCGGGAGCCCGACGTGGGATTCGATCCCGGGTCTCCAGGATCGCGCCCTGGGCCAAAGGCAGGCGCCAAACCGCTGCGCCACCCAGGGATCCCTATACTAGGATTTTCAAAATTTGACTTCAGGAAGCAGGAAGTAGGATCAGACCTCTGATTATGAAGGCAGTGGTAGGTTATACTAGGATTTTCAAAATTTGACTTCAGGAAGCAGGAAGTAGTTCTGAGGTTTCTAGTGGGGATGCCCCACAATCTGACCAAAACTCAGAGGCACTTTCTTATGCTGCAAGGGGAGAATGGAGATCTACACCAAGGAGCTGGAAAACTTTTTCATGACCATTGAATATGGTAAGGAAGGCATTACTGGAGAGAGGGACTACAGCTGGGGTTCAGAGGTAGGGGAGAGACATGAAACTCAGTTCTGAGCAGTCAGGACAAGTGGGGTAGATTCAAGGAGGTCAGTGTGTGGACAGTCACCAAGAGGTAGATCCATTCAACAAGATTCATGCTGAGAGCAGACCAGGGTGAGCAGATGTCACCTGGTAGAGGAGGGGTGTGATCAGATACCAGAGGTGAGGGAATTTTTGCTAAGCTGACTCAGCAGGATTCTGGCTCAAGCTAGACTAAGCGGGCCAAGGGACAGAGCCCAAGGACTAGAGCTAGTGTAAAAGAACACCCAAGACGGTGACTCCAGTCAAGGAGAGAGCCTTTGTCAGTGCCTGACAAAGATTTTGAATTCATCTTGAGGATGGTGGAGTCAAGTCACACCTTGGTAACCTCTGCAAGGTGCTAGGCACTGCAGTCAGCCCTTTAGACTTGACTCACTTAATCCTTACAATATCCCCAAGTATTATATACTCCCTATTTCAGATTTAAAAAAAAAGATTTTAGAACATGGAAGACTCCTAACTCTGGGAAACGAACTAGGGGTGGTGGAAGGGGAGGAGGGTGGGGGGTGCGGGTGACTGGGTGGTGGGCACTGAGGGGGCACTTGATGGGATGAGCACTGGGTGTTATGCTGTATGTTGGCAAATTGAACACCAATAAAAAATAAATTATTAAAAAAAGACTTTATTTATTTAGTCATGAGAGACACACAGAGAGAAGCAGAGACATAGGCAGAGAGAAAAGCAGGCTCCATGCAGGGAGCCCAATGTGGGACTCAATTCTGGGACTCTAGGATCATGCCCTCCTGGGCCAAAGGCAGGTGCTCAACTGCTGAGTCACCCAGGCATCCCCCTATTTCAGATATTGATACTGAAGCACCAGAGAGGTCAGATAGACCATTTAAGGTCACAGGACCACCAAGTGGCAGAACTGGACTCTGAACCAGGTATAACAAATAGCTCCAGAGTCCAGGTTTTAATCGCTCTATCAGGATGTATGATTCAGGTGCAGTTGTGGAGAACTAATTGAATTACATCTTTTGAGAGGAATCAATGGTTTCTGGACACAGAGGGAAGGAGAGGAAGAGAGTATGAGGACCTGACAGCTCCCCAGGCTAGGGCCACATGGATTTCCATATGACCTTTCCCAGTGAGGAAACGGTTGAGTCTAGGGTAAAGGTCAAGAACAGGCCCTCCACTGTGTTCCTGAGGTGCACATTCATTCTACTCGCTTCTTTATTTGTAACCAACTCCATTCACAAAACCATGTTTCAGCCAAGGGTGGTCATGGAACATTGCTGGCCGAAGAGATTAACTTAAGTCTTTTTGGTGGGGCTCTTGAGAACGTTATTTCTGTCCTGATAAAAAGGGGGCAGAAACAGCTGGATGGCCTTTGACCTTTGTCCCTGTACCCTGCCAGGCATGTGGAGAGGGTACGGCCAATTGGGAAGTAGCAGGAAGTTACAGTAGAGCTACAAGAGTGATGCTGGGCCCTATGTGGTTAGCTTGTAGCACCTGCATCTACTCCAGACCTTGGTGTGAGAGAAGTAGTCATCTGAAGCATCCCAGGTGTCAACATCCTATTCTAAAAATAGGAGACTCATCCCAGCTTCCACAGGCACCAAACCTGCTTGAATACACAGCTAATAATTCTATTTGTGTTGGGTTTGAAACAAATCCTGTAGATCACTCAAATTCTTTTTCCATGTAAATTTCTGTATTTCACTTTGCTTAAGGTAAAATTCACATACCATACATTTTTATATATATTTTATTGGAGTTCGATTTGCCAACATATAATATAGCACCCAGTGCTCATCCCATCAAGTGCCCCCCTCACTGCCTATCATCCAGTCACCCCATCCCCCCGCCATACCATAAAAGTAATCATTAACCATTTTAAATGAACAGTCAGTGGCATTTAGTACATCCACACTGTTGTGCAACCACAACCTTGGATTAGTTCTAGACACTGTCATCTCCCTTAAAGGAAACCCCTAACGATTAAGCAGTTTTTCCTCATTCTCTTCCTTCCTATAGCTCCTGGCCACCACCAGTCTGCTTCCTATCTCCATGAATTTGCCTGTTCTAGAAGGTTCCCATAAGTAGTCACACATTGTATGCAAAAACTAACTCATAATGGATTAAAGACTTAAACATAAGGGGAAAAAAAAATCACCCAACATTTCAAGGTATTTATCAGCTACCTGAAGTCCTATGCCAGCTTAAGAAAAAATACTTTTTTTTTTGAAAAAAAAAATTTTTTTTAGCATTTCTTCTCATATTAATAGGCAACTATGATCCTCCCTCTCCAACTCCCTTCCTTCCTCTAAAGGTAGAGAGCCACTGCTCAAGATCCTCAACACCTTGACTCTCCCTAGTAGTTTGCAGAGTCCTTCCTGGCCCTATGGTCTCCTCAAATTTGACTTTAGGTCACATTCACATTTACCAACAGGTCTTTCACTGGTCTTTTTTTTTTTTTTTTTTTTTAAAGCGATGATGGCATTATCCTCCTCCCAAATGCCATTTATATGCCAATCAGGTCAGGTGTTCAGCATATATTTAGCCCTGTTGAAAGAATTACATCATTATGTAAAGGTGATCCTTTAAAATGTGAAGGGAAATTTAAAGGTTGAGTGAGTGCCAGTTTTCACCCCAGCTGTTAAGTGTTGAGTCAATATTCTACCCTGAAAACGAACTAGGGGTGGTGGAAGGGGAGGGGGGCGGGGGGGTGTGGGGGGGAAATGGGTGGTGGGCACTGAGGGGGACACTTGACAGGATGCGCACTGGGTGTTTTTCTGTATGTTGGTAAATTGAACACCAATAAAAATGAATTTATTAAAAAAAAAATTCTACCCTGAACCTGTGATCTTGATTCCTCTAATTGATTCAAATAGATGCCACTCTAAAGTCTCCAGTAATTATATAGAAAACATAAAGGCAATTCAGAAGAGTAAATTCACCTGGTTAAACACAGAATAAAGTATACTGTTAAGCCAGCAGACAGATTAAGCAGTGTCAAGACTTTATAGATTTTTCAAGGCTAGTGACCATTACACAATACTCACTGTATAGAGTGCAAATAGAAAAGTTATACTTGCAATGTTGCTTACAATTGCAGCAACAAAGATCTTATATAGAAATAGTATATATATACCTAAACATTCTGCAGTTGTATTTACATTGCAATGCAATGGGGGATTCTCATTGCCAGCCTTGGCCTCCCTGTCTTTAATTAGCATGCATTTTATTTGTAGGAGGATATATTTATTTATTTATTAAAAGATTTTATTTATTCATGAGACACACACACACACACACACACACACACAGAGGTAGAGACACAGGCAGGGGGAGAAGCAGGCTCCATGCAGGTAGCCCCATGTGGGACTCTATCCTGGGTCTCCAGGATCAGGCCCTGGGCTGAAGGTGGCGCTAAACCGCTGAGCCACCCGGGCTGCCCAGGAGGACATATTTAATAAGAAAATGATTCAGCTACATTTTGGAGACTTGCCAGAGAAGGACTAAAAAAATGTTCTTTGCATTTAGCAGACAAGATCTTAAGAAGAACAATTTCAGGAGAACAGTAGGATGAGCAGCTAGATTGCAATGAACAAAGACACACACAAAATTCTTGGGATATGACTATAGAATGCTACTTCTAGAGACTCAACTTGAGAGAGAGGAAGTAAGCCAATCAGAAAAGGACAATCATCATATGGTTTCACTCATACGGGGAATATAAAAAATAGTGAAAGGGATCATAGGGGAAAGGAGAGAAAAGGAGTGGGAAAAATCAAAGAGGGTGACAAAACATGAGAGACTCCAACTGGGAAACGAACAAGGGGTAGTGGGAGGGGAAGTGCGCGGGAGAGGGGGTGGACGGGGATGGGGTGACTGGGTGATGGGCACTGAGGGGGGCACTTGATGGGATGAGCACTGGGTGTTATATGTTGGCAGGTCAAACTCCAATAAAAAAATATACAAAAAAGAGAGAGAAACCTCTGCACAAAAGAGGAGTTTCATTTGAGATCTCAGTAACTCTTCAAAGGTGTGATGCCCAAATATTCAAAGAAAGGGAGGAAGAATTTTTACTGTGGATTTAACAGTTGAATAAGGAAATGGAGAAATGAAGTAAAGAAGCAGGGATGTTACTTACCTCTCCAGCACCAGGGCTCCTCTCTGGTTGTGAGTGCTGCAGGTGTAAAAAGCCTCGGATAAAGGAGTCTCTTGTTCTGCCTCAAGCTCTGTGATTGGCCCTTGGGACCCATTGCAAAGAACTTCCTGCATCCAGCATGGTTACTGATAGGTGGAGACCATTTCCTTAGTGTGAGCCTCACCTTCTCCTAGACCAGAGGTTCTTAACCTTGTCCACATGTAGAACCCACCTCCCTGGGGCATCATTTGAAAGTGTCGGTTCCCAGATATTCTGATTTGTGAATCAGATGGGGGCTGCCCAGTCACTGAAGTTCTTTAAAGATCTCCAGATGATTTTAATTGCAGCCAATCTTGAGAATCACTGCTCAGGGAGTTCAGCTGTGAATAGCCACCCCCTTCTGTCATACCAGATCTAAAAGTCCACCAACATTTCATGTTAAATATAAGTGACATGTAAATACAAAAGATACATCAATAGCCAAGTTCACCAGTTTTATACTGACAATATTAATTTTTGTAGATATATAAATAAGAGTTTAAAATTTTGGAGCTTGAAGTTTTTGTGTTTTAGAACAAGTATACATCTTTCATCTGCTTAAATTCATTCTCTAGGCCAATATAATATACTATACAATAAATGGAATACAATAAAGTAATACAATATGCATGCAATATAAGCCACATGTGTAACTTTAAATTTTTTGACACATTAAAAAAGGAAAAAGAGGGACACCTGGATGGCTCAGTGGTTGAGCATCTGCCTTTGGATCAGGGCGTGATCACAAAGTCCCAGGACCGAGTCCCACACTGTGCTTCCTGCATGGACCCTGCTTCTCCCGCTGCCTATGTCTCTGCCTCTCTCTCTCTCTGTGTCTCTCATGAATAAATAAATAAAAATTTTTTAAAAATGGAAAAGGAATCAGGTAAAATTATTTTTTACAATACTTTACATCCAATATATTCAACATAATATTTCTACATGTAGTCAATGTAAAAGTAATTAGGATATCTTACATTCAACCTTTCATACTAAGGCTTCAAAATCTGGTCTGTACTTCACACTCATAGCACATTTCAGTTTAGGTGACCTACATTTCTGTTATTCAGTAGCCACATGTGGCTAGTGGCTACCATATGGGTTAGGTCTAGACCCAAGGACAGGAAAATGACCTCTGGTTTTAGAGAGAAGGAGGGTCAAGAGATCAAAAGGGTTCGTTTCCTGGTATGAGTTTATTTCTCCAGGACTCTTGACCTATCTGTCAAGAGTCTTTTAGTAAGAGGCGGTAAAGAGGTAGGAGGAGGTTTCCTAACTTTCTGCCTCAATTTCCTTATTTGTTAGATGGGGATAACAACAGCACCTGCCTCATAGGAGTATTTTCCTCACATTCCTCAGATGAAATGAGATGTTGACAAACATCCCCTTGACAGAAAACATAAGGGGTGTAAGTCTATTTTCTTTTCTTTTCTTTTTTTTTTTAAGATTTTACCTATTTATTCATGAGACACACACACAGAGAAAGAGAGAGAGAGAAAGAGAGAGAGAGAGAGGCAGAGGGAGAAGCAGGCTCCATGCAGAGAACCCTACGTGGGACTTGATCCCAGGTCTCCAGGATCATGTCCTGGGCTGAAGGCGGCGCTAAACCACTGGGCCACCGGGGCTGCCCAAGTCTATTTTCTTTCACTTCTGTAGACTTCCATTTTTACCCTGACCCTTTTCTCCCAGATTTACCATGAAATAGCAGGATGGGAAGAACCACGGACAAGCTCCTACATCCCAGAGACCCCGTGGCCTCAGCAATGCTGCTTGTATGAGGAACAGACTTCTCTGGCAAGTGACACAGACCTCCACCCCCCAGGAAGTGTGAGAATGACCCCATTCTGAACAGGGAGCAAAGGCAATCCTTTCTTGGTGGGGAGGAGTCTTGCAGAATCACCTGACATCATGAAGATGTTAATTATCTGACTTTAAACTATGCTTCAAACTATGCTCAGTCTAATCTGATTCCTATTTCCTGTTCCCAAATCCCATATCAACATTTCAATCTTTCTATAATGCAAAGGGTAAGAGAGTCACAAGATAAAGAACAGGAAAGAAATAATTTCCAGTCCTAGCCCTGCTCTGAAATACTGTGAACTAATGGTTCTTGCTTCTTAACTCTGTATTCCCTTCTTTATATATAAGATCCAGGAAATGATAGTGAGTTCCTGAAAAGCTACAGTCACACAGTATGTAGGCTGTCCCAAATAGACCTTGTTAGAGGCAGTAGTGTAATCATTATCCCTTTTAACACTCTGCTTCTGTCTCTACTTCCAACATAATGTCAGTACTGATTCTGTCCATGGGTGTCAATGGTGAACCTAAAGATACCTACATTAGGTTAAGTCACATATTTCTTCTTGGAGTGGTCTCATTGGCTGAACTTCCCTGAATAGCTAGGCCATCTTTTCTCTTGAATGAACATGTAGTGGGGATTTAAAATCTTCCCCTATAATATTCCCATTGCAAAAAACCTAAAATGATGCATAACCAATCTTTTATGAATTTTCATTTTATTCCACACAGGTAGATCACATAGAGCAGGTTTGCACTTTTAGTAAGTGCAAAAAAATCTTACAAAAAGATTGGTAGCTATATTTTCCCCAATTATATAGTCATCCATGTAATCATACTGTGGATCTAGGCCTTTTCCAGTTAGGATTCCATCAGAACATCAGGACCACTGTGAGTGATGTGGAACACAGGTTTTTTTTAAACAGGGATTAGAATGGATGAGGTTTTGGTTGCAGACACATCTGGTAGTCACCCTGATGCCACTGAAGGCCAGCCAGACTGGGTGTTGAGAGGAAAAGCTGGATGTGGTGTGGGGCAGATCAAGGGCATGCTATATAACCTTCAATAGAAATCAGCGTCAGTCTGTCTATCACCATCTCCAGCCTCAATAATGCATGATGTTCTTCACTACACACCTTCCAGAGTGCTGGTACAGATGCCAGTGGGTATGGCAGTGGGCTCACACTTAAGGGGGGGGGGAGGGCAGCAGGTCCTGTAAAATGTGTGTGGGCTACAACACAACAGACACCATACTTCCCGCATGCAACACCTGAGGGCCAGCATACCTGTGGCTTTGCTTCCACCTTCTACATCTTGTGCCAATTTCTGTTGTCATCCCTGACCCAGAACCACAGAGGGAAGAAAATTCTAGGAAACATAGTTCATGCTTAGCTAAATTGACATAGAGCAAAGCCACCAGTCTGCTCCTTGTCACCTTGGTTTCTAAACACACACTTTTAAACCATACCTCCTTTCCAAATATGGAAATAGGAAGATCATGTTTTCACTTGACATGATGCTAGTACTCTTCATACAACTTCATATACATGTGATCTCCTCTCAGGTAGAGGATACAGAGGCCTTTTATACATCCACTGATGTTCATTCCTTTCCTAGCTGAATTATGCTCTTCCTTTGACAACCTGTCAGGTAAATCACCGATATGACATTAAATGGCTAGTAAGCCTTGACTTAAGAGTTAAATGGAAATTTAGTCAAGTCTCCCTCTCACTCTTTTTTAAAAGATTTATTTATTTATTTGAGAGCAAGAGAGAGCAGGGGGAAGGTCAGAGAGAGGGAGAATCTCAAGACTCCCCACTGAGTACAGAGCCTGACACAGGGCTGGATCCCAGGATTCTGAGATCATGACTTGAACTGAAACCAAGAGTCAGACGTTTAACCATCTGAGCTACCCAGGAACCCTGGTCAAGTCTCTCTCTCTTTTTTTTTTTAAGAAGGAAGGGTAGGGGTCATGGAGATGGAGATAATGCAGGAGCAAAGCAATTGATACATGGAAGACACATGCACCTTCATGGTGATCTTCAACATCTCTGTTTATTTCCACTTACCAGCATCTGACACCCATGTCATGTTCAGGCAAGTCTCACTTTAGCTTTCTTCCTGGGGCATGGTGGTGACTTCTTACCCCACAGGAACAGTAAATGCTAGGTGGTCCTCCCCCAGCCTCTGTCCCATGAGATCCATTGCTCTGGACATGGATGGATAAGCCAGCTGTGACATAGAGCATAGAGCACCCATGCTCCTTGTGGCTGCAGGGTGGGGATGCTGGCATTGCTATACATGAGTAATTGCAGTGAGACAAGGCTCCTGTTGTTGATATCACAGTAGTGGAAGAGTGGAAGCTGAGGCATGTTGTGGTCTGTGGTAGAAACAATAGTGCCCATATCTGACTTGACGCATGGAGAATTTAGGGAATAAGGCTTGTGGCTCATTCACCAGCCCTCCAAATCACTCTGAAGTTTCACACTGTTACCTAATACTCATTTTAAATGAGCTGTAAATGATAGATTCCATGACACAAATGAATGGAAAGATAGTCCATGCTCACAAATTGGAAGAATTATTATTAAAATGTCCACACTACCCAAAGCAATCTATAGATTCAATGAAATCCCTATCAAAATACCAACAACAGAGGTGCCTAGGTGACTCAGTCATAATCTCAGGGTTCTGGGATCAAGCCCCATGTCAGGCTCCCTGTTCAGCAGGGATTCTGCTTCTTCCTCTCCCTTTGCCCACCTCCCCCTGCTTGAACTCTCTCTCTCATGCTTTTTGTCTGTCTCTCAAATAAAGAAATAAAATCTTAAAAAAAATACCAACAACGTTTTTCATAGAACTAAGAAAAATAATCCTAAAATTTGTATGGAACCACAAAAGACCCCAAATAGCCAAAGCAATCTTGAAAAAGAACAAAAATGGAGATATTGTATCCTAGATTTCAAGATATACTACAAAGCTATAAGAATCAAAACAGTTTGGTACTGACACAGAAATAGATACCTAGATCAGGGGAACAAATAGAGAGCCCAAAGGTAAACCCATGCTTTTATGATCAACTAATCTTTGACAAAGTAGGAAAGAATATTCAATGAGAAAAAGACAGTCTCTTCAACAAATGGTGTTGGGAAAAATGGACAGCAACATGCAAGAGAAAGAAACTGGACCACTATACACAAAAATGAACTCAAAATGGATTAAATACCTAAATGTGAGACATGAAACCATAAAACTCCTAGAAGAAAACAGGCAGTAATTTTTCTGACATCAGCCATAGCAACATCTTTCCAGATATGTCTCTTAAGGCAGGGGAAGTAAAAGCAAAAATAAACTATTGGGACTTCATCAAGATAAAATCTTCTGCACAGTGAAGGAAACAGTCAAAAAAACAAAAAGGCAACCTAGTGAATAAGAGAAGATATTTGGTAATGATTTGTCTGGTAAAGAGTTAGTATCCAAAAGATTTAAAGAACTTACACAACCTAAACTCAAAACACAACCCTAATTTTAAAAAATGTGCAGAAGGAATGAATAGACATTTTCCCAAAGAAGATATCCAGATGGCCAACAGACACATGAAGAGATGCTCATAAGCACTAATCATCAGGGAAATGCAAATCAAAACCACAATGAGATACCACCTCACACCTGTGAGAATGGCTAAGATTAAAAAGCACAGGAAACAATAGATGTTGGTGAGGAATCGGAGAAAGGGGAACGCTCTTGCACTATTGGTGGGAATGCAAATGGTGCAGCCACTCTGGAAAACAGTATGGAGTTTCCTCAAATAATTAAAAATAGAATTACCATGTGATCCTGTAATTCCACTGCTGGATATTTACCCAAAGAATACAAGAACACTAATTCAAAAAGATATATTCAATTCTATGTTTACTGTGGCATTATTTACAAAAGCCAAGTTATGGAAACAGCCCAAGTGTCAACTAAGACAGATGGGTACAAAAGATGTAGTATATTTATCCAGTGAAAACATCACCCAGTCTCAAAAAAGAATGAGATCTTGTCATTTGCAACGACCTGGATGGAGCTAGAATGTATTATGCTAAGTGAAATGAGTCAGACAGAGAAAGACAAATACCATATGATTTCACTCATATGTAGAATTTAAGAAACAAAACAAATGAACAAATAAAGAAAAAAAAAGCAAGCAAAACCCCCACAAACTCTTTAATACAGAGAGCAATCTTGTGGTTGCCGGGGCGGGGGGGATGGGTGAAATAGGTGAAGGGGATAAGAGTACACTTACCATGATGAGCACTGAGAAATGTACAAAATTGTTGAGTTACTATATTGTACACCTGAAACTAATATAACACTGTGTGTGAATTATACTTCAATAAGAAAATAAGAAAAATAGTGATAGCTTCCATTGATATCATCCAAACCTCACAGATTTAATGAGTTGTTGGTTCTAGAGCTCATAAGAGAGGAAAGTAAAGATAGATGATCCCCAGATTTTACTTGAGTTACTGAGTGGAGGCTGGTGTCATAAGCAAGGAGAGGATGAGCTTGTGTGGATGCGTGTGTGTGTGTGTGTGTGAGACGTCCATGTAGTTTTTCTATTCACTGTACCTCAAAGTTCTAATAAGATCTCAAATTCCTCTTCATGGTTTATCCCATCAAAAATTTATTTATTTATAAAAGTTTAATTAATTAATTAATTTAATTTAATTTAATCCCAGTATAATTAACATGTGGTGTTATATTAGTTTCAATTGTACAATATAGTGACTCAACAATTCTACACATTACTCAGTGCCCATCATGATAAGTGCACTCTTACTCCCTGTTATCTATTTGACCCCTCCCCAACCCACCTAAGTTTGTCCCATTTTCTATCTTCAGCCCCAGGAAATTCACCTTGTGTCTCTGTAGGTTTGAATTTCTTGGAAGTTCCTTACAAATGAATTGCATGATAGGAGATATCTTGCACCTGGCTCCTTTCCGTTGGCGGAAAATTTTCAAAGTTTACCCATGTTGTAGTGTGTGCCAGTATCTCATTCCTTTTAATCTATTTTTTGTTGATTGATTAATTGGGATGTAATTGACATTACATTGTGTAAGTTTAAGGTGTGCAACCTGTTGGCCCGGTACACATATTATATTGACATATTACATTTTATTTATTTATTTAAGATTTTATTTATTCATGAGAGACACACAGAGAGAGGCAGAGACACAGGCAGAGGGAGAAGCAGGCTCCATGCAGGGAGCCTGACGTGGGACTCAATCCTAGGTCTCCAGGATCAGGCCCTGGGCTGAAGGCAGCGCTAAGCCGCTGAGCCACCCAGGTTGCCCAGACATATTACATTTTAATCTGTTGACCTGATACACTTATTTTTTTTAAATGTTCATTAATTTTTTTATTTGAGTGTAGTTGGCACACAATGTTACTTTAGCTTCAGGTGTACAACATGGTGATCCCATACTATAGGTTATGCTGTGCTCACAACAAGTATGGCTGCCATCTGTCCCATCACATGGCTATTACAGTATCATTGACTGTATTCCTTATTCTGTGCTTTTATTCCTGTAACTTATCCATCCATAACTGGAAGCCTGCACCTTCTGCTCCCCTTCACCCATTTTGGACATTTCCCATCCCATCCCCTCTGGCAACCATCAATTTGTTCTCTGTATATACATTGACCCGATACATTTATATACTAAAATATGATTACCAGCAAAGCATTAGCTAACATCTCCATTACATCACATAATTACCTTTATGTGTGTGTGTGTGTTTGGTGAGGACATTTTCATTTTGTTTTTGAAGATTTATGTATTTATTTTAGAGAGAGAGTGAGAATTCAGAACCTGATGTAAGACTTGATCTCACAACCCTGAGATCATGATCTGAGTTAAAAACAAGAATTGGATGCTCAACCAACTGAGTCATCCAGGCGCCCCAGGTGCAAACATTTAATATCTATTTCCTTAGCGACTTTCAGTTACATGATAGGATATTGTGTGTGTGTCTTTTTTTAAGTAGGGTCCATGCCCAGTGGGGAGCCCAACATGATCCCAGGATCCAGACACAACCTGAAATCAAGAGTTGGAGTTCAACCCATTGAGCCACCCAGGCACTGCCCCCATAACACCATACTGTTAGCTATCATCACCATGCCGTACATTAGATCCTCAGGACTTATGCAATTTATGACTGGAAATTTGTACCCTTTGGCCAACATCTCCCCATTTCCCCTACCCTTGGCCCCTGGTCACTACCATTCTACTCTTAGTTTCTATAAGTTCAGCTATTTTAGATTCCACATATAAAGTTTGTCTTTGTCTGTCTGACTTGCTTCATTTCGGAGAAATATCCCCAAGCTCCATCCATGTTGTGACGAGTGACAGGGTTTGGAGAGCCTACTCAGAAGCAGGCAATTTAAAGGGTGGGTTTTCTTTCTTTCTCCCAGGATGACAGTCTTGCCTTGTCCAGGAGAGACTCATGGCCTGGCTTAGACTGGTCCCAATGACACTGGGCATTCTGTTGAATTATTTTTGAATAATTTTTTATCAGTGATTTTTTTATCAGTTCATCAGTGGTCAGTTCTGGACACATAGTTCCACTTTTACATGCTCAACCAGCTCTGTAGGCACCATCGTCCCCCAAACAACTCACTTATTCTAACAGAAGTCTGCTCAAATCCATACTTCTTCCCTGCTCCCCATCAACATGGGGACGTTACTTTACATTTCTGTCTCAATTTCTTCATTCATAAATAAGAATGTTAAGAGCACATGTACTTTATCCAATTATAGGATGATTAAGTGAAAAAAAAATGTAATGGCTAGCTCATGGTGCATATTTCAGGGATAAATATGCGATTATTTGTCTTTCTAGCTGATTTTCTGAATTTTTTTCGTAGAACTAATAAAATTTTATTTTATTTTATTGCTATTTTTATTCTTTTATATGTATATTTTTTATTGGAGTTTGATTTGCCAACATATAGTATAACACCCAGTGCTCATCCGCCAAGTGCCCCCCTCAGTGCCCAACACCCAGTCACCTCATCTCCCTGCCCACCTCCCCTTCCACCACCCCTTGTTCATTTCTCAGAGTTAGGAGTCTCTCATGTTCTGTCACCCGCTCTAATTTTTCCCACTCATTTTCTCTCCTTTCCCCTTTAATCCCTTTCACTATTTTTTATATTCCCTGTATGAGTGATTTTCTGAATCTTAAAGTGTGTATGTGTGTGAATAAACAGCCATACACTTTATGCATTTGGTTAGTTAGCTAGCTAGTTATTGTGCTTAGTTAGTAGTTCAAGGCATTGACGATCATGCCATACTATCTTGATGTGAATCCTGGATCAGCCAGTTACAGTCCTGTAACTAACTGCATATTAGTTTTTAACATCAGTAAACTGAAATGTTAATTATACCTCCTTCAAAATTAACACACATAAGAATTAATACAAAACAAGTTAAAATAAATTAAAAGACAACCTACAGAATGGGAGAAGATATTTGCAAATGACATATCAGATAAAGGGCTAGTATCCAGATCTATAAAGAACTTATTAAACTCAACATCAAATAAACAAACAATCCAATCATGAAATGGGCAAAAGACATGAACAGAAATCTCACAGAGGAAGACATAGACATGGCCAACAAGCACCTGAGAAAATGCTCCGCATCACTGGCCATCAGGGAAACACAAATCAAACCCACAATGAGATACCACCTCACGCCAGTGAGAATGGTGAACATTAACAAGACAGGAAACAACAAATGTTGGAGAGGATGTGGAGAAAGGGGAACCCTTGAGCACTGGGTGTTATATGTTGGCAAATCGAAGATAAAAATCCAATAAAAATATACAAAAAACCCCAAAATAAGTTAAAATAATACACATTTAAATGTCAACATAAATCAATACCATCAACCACAGAATGAGTGAACTTGAGTGTAATGATGAATTTTAGTTAACATAGACTGTGCATGGATTTTTTGTTTGTTTCAGCTCTGTGAAAAATGTTGGTGGTATTTTTTTAATAATAAATTTATTTTTTATTGGTGTTCAATTTGTCAACATATAGGATAACAACCCAGTGCTCATCCCATCAAGTGCCCACCTCAGTGCCCGTCACCCAGTCACCCCCACCCCCCGCCCACCTCCCCTTCCACCACCCCTAGTTCGTTTCCCAGAGTTAGGAGTCTTTCATGGATTTTAATATATGTGGTATGAAGGCAGGAGGTGGCTAATTTTAGTTACATTAGTGATTCTCAACCAGGAGTGATTTCACCCCCTAGGGAACATCTGACAATTTTTGGAGACATTTCCAGTTGTCAAAACATGAGGATGCTATTGACATCAACAGAGAGGAGGATGAGGCTGCTGGTATATATCCTGTAGTAACGCGGGATGGTCCGCTTGACAAAGAATCATCCATCCCCAAATGTTGATGGTTTGGAAGTTGGAAACCCTGATCCAGATGGTCTAGGACAGAGACTGCTCTCATTAGAACTTCCTGGGGAGAGTGCATAGCTCCCTGTTTCCTAAAGCTCATCCCAGACCAATTCAATTAGGACCCCTGAAATAGGGACCAGGTAATTTCAATGTGGGTCTCATTTTATTTTATTTATTTATTTTGGGTCTCATTTTATTTTACTTTATTTTATTTTTATTTTTTTATTGGAGTTCAATTTGCCAACATATAGCATAACACCCAGTGCTCATCCCATCAACTTCCCCCCTCAGTGCCTGTCACCCAGTCACCCCACCCCCTGCCCACCTCCCATTCTACCACCCTTGTTCATTTCCCAGAGTGAGGAGTCTCTCATGTTCTGTCTCCCTTTCTGATATTTCCTTTTTTTTTAAATAAATAAATTTTTTATTGGTGTTCAATTTACCAACATACAGAATAACACCCAGTGCTCATCCCGTCAAGTGCCCCCCTCAGTGCCCGTCACCCACTCACCCCCACCCCCCGCCCTCCTCCCCTTCCACCACCCCTAGTTCGTTTCCCAGAGTTAGGAGTCTTTATGTTCTGTCTCCCTTTCTGATATTTCCCACACATTTCTTCTCCCTTCCCTTCTTTTCCCTTTCACTATTATTTATATTCCCCAAATGAATGAGAACATATAATGTTTGTCCTTCTCCAATTGACTTACTTCACTCAGCATAATACCCTCCAGTTCCATTCACGTAGAAGCAAATGGTGGGTATTTGTCGTTTCTAATGGCTGAGGAATATTCCATTGTATACATAGACCACGTCTTCTTTATCCATTCATCTTTCAATGGACACCGAGGCTCCTTCCACAGTTTGGCTATTGTGGACATTGCTGCTATAGACATCGGGGTGCAGGTGTCCCGGCGTTTCACTGCATCTGTATCTTTGGGGTAAATCCCCAGCAGTGCAATTGCTGGGTCGAAGGGCAGATCTATTTTTAACTCTTTGAGGAACATCTACACAGTTTTCCAGAGTGGCTGCACCAGTTCACATTCCCATTAACAGTGCACGAGGGTTCCCCTTCCTCTACATCCTCTCCAATATGTGTTGTTTCCTGCCTTGTTAATTTTTCTCATTCTCACTGGTGTGGTGGTTTCTCATTGTGGTTTTGATTTGTGTTCCCTTGATGGCCAGTGATGCGGAGCATTTTCTCACGTGCTTGTTGGCCATGTCTGTCTTCCTCTGTGAAACTTCTATTCATGTCTTTTGCCCATTTCATGATTGGATTGTTTGTTTCTTTGGTGTTGAGTTTAATAAGATCTTTACAGATCTTGGATACTAGTCCTTTATCTGATATGTCATTTGCAAATATCTTCTCCCATTCTGTAGGTTGTCTTTTAGTTTTGTGGACTGTTTCTTTTGCTGTGCAAAAGCTTCCTATCTTGATGAAGTCCCAATAGTTCATTTTTGCTTTTGTTTCTTCTGCCTTCATGGATGTATCTTGCAAGAAGTTACTGTGGCCGAGTTCAAAAAGGGTGTTGCCTGTGTTCTCCTCTAGGATTTTGATGGAATCTTGTCTCACGTTAAGATCTTTCATCCATTCTGAGTTTATCTTTGTGTATGGTGAAAGAGAATGGTCTAGTTTCATTCTTCTGCATGTGGATGTCCAATTTTCCCAGCACCATTTATTGAAGAGACTGTCTTTTTTCCAGTGGATAGTCTTTCCTCCTTTGTCGAATATTAGTTGACCATAAAGTTGAGGGTCCATTTCTAGATTTTCTATTCTGTTCCATTGATCTGTGTCTGTTTTTGTGCCAGTACCACACTGTCTTGATGACTACAGCTTTGTAGTACAATCTGAAATCTGGCATTGTGATGCCCCCAGCTATGGTTTTCTTTTTTAATATTCCCCTGGCTATTCGGGGTCTTTTCTGATTCCACACAAATCTTTTTTTTTAATAAACTTATTTTTTATTGGTGTTCAATTTGCCAACATATAGAATAACACCCAGTGCTCATCCCATCAAGTGCCCACCTCAGTGCCCATCACCCAGTCTCCCCCACCCCCCTCCCACCTCACCTTCCACCACTCCTAGTTCATTTCCCAGAGTTAGGAGTCTCTCATGTTCTGTCTCCCTTTCTGATATTTCCCACTCATTTTTTCTCCTTTCCCCTTTATTCCCTTTCACTATTTTTTATATTCCCCAAATGAATGAGACCATATAATGTTGTCCTTCTCTGAATGACTTATTTCACTCAGCATAATACCCTCCAGTTTCATCCACGTCGAAGCAAATGGTGGATATTTGTCGTTTCTAATGGTTGAGTAATATTCCATTGTATATTTTATAATTTGTTTTCCCCCCTTCCCAAACTCTTCAGGTTCACCAATGACTTAGGATCTCACATACTATGATCAAGGTGTCTTGTAGTCTAGTTATTCTGCATCACTCTTAGCAGTGTGCTTCAAGATCCACAGCCTCTACTGCAATTGTATCACGCATGGGGCACATGGCTGGGAGGGTCCCCTGCAGACCCACCTGCCTTAATGTTCCATGTGACCATGCTTCTCTGTGGTCTGGCCTCCTAGCTGGAGGACTCCTAGAAGCCTAAGCTTGTAGGAGAGTGTGAAGAGTTTAAATGAGAAGCCCAGTCAAAAAGATATCAGGAATGTTGAGCTTTTGGTGCCCCACAATTCTGCTTGGATGATTAAACACAAGACATGAAATAAAACATAAAACACCTTTCTCTACAGGGACAGTAGAATACCAGGGACCTAACCATGCAAAACATAAAAGGGGCTTCAGATTCAGTCTTGGGTCTGTCTGACCTGAGAGTGTAAGTTCTGGGGTGACTGGGTGACGGGCACTGAGGAGGGTGCCTCATGGGATGAGCACTGTGTGTTACACTATATGTTGGCAAATTGAACTTCAATTTTTTTTAATAAATTAATTTTTATTGGTGTTCAATTTACCAACATACTGAAAAACACCCAGTGCTCATCCCGTCAAGTGTCCCCCTCAGGGCCCGTCACCCATTCTCCCCCACTCCCCGCCCTCCTCCCCTGCCACCACCCCTAGTTCATTTCCCAGAGTTAGGAGTCTTTATTGAACTTCAATTAAAAAAATATATTATATATAGGGCAGCCCCCGTGGCTTAGCAGTTTAGCGCCGCCTTCAGCCCAGGGCCTGATCCTGGAGACCCGGGATCGAGTCCCACGTTGGGCTTCGTGCATGGAGCCTGCTTCTCCCTCTGCCTGTGTCTCTGCCTTTCTCTCTCTCTCTCTCTCTCTCTCTCTCTGTCTGTCGTCTGTCTCTAATAAATAAATAAATAAAATATATATAGAAAAAACGTTCTTGACCTATAGTATATGCTGCTGTTCTTAGAAAACCTGTGTCTGGGGATGCCTGGGTGGCTCAGCAGTTTGGCGCATGCCTTCGGCCCAGGGCGTGATCCTGGGGTCCTGGGATCAAGTCCCACATCGGGCTTCCTGCATGGAGCCTGTTTCTCCCTCTGCCTGTGTCTCTGCCTCTCTCTCTTTCTCTCTCTCTGTCTCTCATGAATAAATAAATAAAATCTTAAAAAAAAGAAAACCTGTGTCTTCAGAGATGTGTGTTTGCTTCTCCATAATAAAAGGTGGCAGATGAAGGCTGGTTTAATGCTCTGCCACCTAGGCAGGGTGGAAATAATGTAATAATCAATAATATACTTGTATGTTTTCACATACAGGTCTATCTGAACATATACAGCTCACAGTAGAAGGTGTGTGTTGTTGGAAGTAACCATCTTACAGGGTGTAAGCCACAGATGAACGGGATTGTCTTTGCAGATTATCACACTGCAACATAACCAGATGTGTCTACAGACACATCTCAAAGCTTCTAAAAGAAGATTCCAGCATAACAAACTTGGATCTGGGTCTCAATCCTATAGGCACCAGATCATGGTTTCTCTGCAAGGCCTTGAAGAAGCCAAATTGTAACCTAAGATGTCTAGGGTAGGTACTTTTGCTCATTTTAAAGGTGTTTTGGAGATATTTTATCTGAGATACTTTACATATTTTAGGTTGTAGATTGTAGTATCTTTCCTGCTCCAATTTATGAGGCAAATCCCTACAGAACTTGTAAAAACCCAGTTACTTGTATTCAGGGTTATTCTGAGGGCCTGGAGGAGTGGGATACAGATGGGGATGGCCTCCAGCAGAGTAGACTTCAGGAGAACACTGCTTCTACTGGGATCTAGTGAGCAGGGCACACAGGGACTTCCCCAGCTTGGTGCCCAGGGGACTGTGGGCGAATATTGCCCCTTTGAAATGCAGTGGCTCCATCAATGGGATGGTGGGCTGTGCATCACTTCTCCTTTACAAGCCTCCATCAAATGCATCTTATTGATGCAACATGCTTTACAACTAAAACCCTAATGCAAACTGAATCTGGGTCATGTACATGCTTTCCTAGCCTTGTAGAAATGAGAAAGAACATCAAAATGCATGGTGTTTCTGTTTTATGTCTTGGCCATTCCTGGAGAACTCTTAAAATTCTTGATCCCCTCCCCACCCCAAATTGATTAAATTTAGGAGAAGTAGAACATGGCATCAAATCTTTAGAGATACTTAGGTGATCTGCACATTCACTTAAATTTGAGCTCCTTTTTATTAGAGGTTGAGGAAGATGCTGAACAAACAAATCCACACTGTCCACAGTTAGGGGTTTATCTTTTTTTTAAATATATAAACAGTTCTTTATTTCTTTTTTTATTGTTGAATTGGGTTTATCTTTTTCAATTGGGGAACAAGGACTCACCATCATAGCAGACATATTGAATAGGGGCTCTAACATCAAAATGGGGTTCAGATCCCATCTGATATTTATTAGCTGTGATTTCTAATGTTCCATTTTCCCCTCACAGAATGCATGATTCTTCTGTAGAACTCCTCCTCACAATGGTGCACTCAATGTATTTATGGACTTACTTTTTTCTCCTTTTCCCTTTATTCCTTTTCCTTACTATTTGAAAGTATACAACTTGGTGGCTTTGGAATACTTACAATCTGTTTGATCACCCCAAGTGGGGAATCCAGACCCCTCTGCTTTTTGTCTCCATTCTATATCTTTCTTGCTATCCATACCAATTCTGTATATTTTCTATAAACAGAGTCCTATATACAATAAGGGGCTTTTGTGTTGGGCTTCTTTCAGTGAGTATAATATTTTCAAGATTGATGTAGCAGGTATAAATACTTCATTCCTTTTTATGGTGGAACAATATCCCATTGTAGGGATATACCACAATTCATTTGCCCATTGTAAGTTTTATTTCTGAGGGTGATAAGATGCATTTCCTGTGTCTGCAGTGCTTATTATAGTGTATAGTGCCTATTACAGCAGAAGGATGGTTAATGACATGATGTATAGACATGCAGGTGGTGCAGTGCTCAACGGCCTATGGCTGAGGGGGCATGGGTCAGCCTACTGGACTCTATAAAAACTAGCATGAGACATATCTACCCTAAATGATCCTGTCTTCCACCCGCAAAGGCATCTTTTTGCATAGGAAAAGCTCTGGGACAAGGAGGCGAGGGGTGGAGGCAATGCTAACATAAGGTGCATTACTGAGTATAATGAACTCACTGTAGATCTAGGAGGAAACAGTATGTCTCTTCACCAACTCCGAAGCTGCTGTCCTCTTCTACCTGCCTTCATTTCATACCTCAAATTCACATGACTTTGAGGCACTTCCTTCCAGACACTTAGCGGATGACTGACCATCTACACCCCTGCTGTTAATGTTCTCATTTGGGCCGCCAACTCTCACCTGGAATATTGTGTAGTCTCAGAGTTGATCCTTGATTTCCAGATTTGTTTCAGGATGCAAGCTAGGCCATGACACTTTCATTTCAAAAGACTCAGAAGCTGCCCATGCCACTGCAGATAAAATCTGAAGTTTTTTCCAGGAGTCTACAAGACCTACCCCCAGCTAGGCATTTCAGCTACCCTGGCTTACATTCCCCACTTATCATAATGCCTCACTCTCCTTTTACTTTTTTCTCTTGTCACCTTCCCAATGAGGAATTCACTGACTACCGTAAGGCTACCTAATCCTTCTCTGGCCAATTTACCCTAATCTATTAATCTTGTTCTAGTATCATTGTCCACTATCTTCCATGTTCAGATGGAATCTGATATCACATAAATAAGCTCCTGAAGAAAATAATTTTGTTTTCACGTTTTAACACCCCTAGGTCCCCAGCAAGCCAAGGGTGTGCCTGGCAACACAGTAGGTTCTAAGGAAGAACTGATGGGTTTTCTGTGCTCTTTCCCTACAGGCTCTGACTATTCCATCACTCCCTCCTGTTTTCAGGGTCTCGCACCTGTTCTCAACAGCATTCAGTGGCTAGAAACTCTGGACCTGGGACAGAATATCTTGAGGGAAGAGTGGAATAATGGTGCTCTTTGAGGCTTTAAAACAATAATGGCCCCCTAAAGATACTTAGGTTGGAGATAGACAAGTCTAGTGTGGAAATCCAGAAGCTGCTGAAAGATCCACAATCCAGATCTGACCATTGAATACAGTGATGCCAGAGCAAGCAGGTCTCCATGTTGTGACTTCCTGTCTTGAACACCCTGAGACCATCTTTAGTGACTATGTGTCTTGAAGGGGTGATCTTATTTCTCTTAGACACACCATGAATGAAGACCAGAGGGTCATATGTTAATTATTGGGTCAAAATGTAGCATTTAGTGCTGGCTTTCTCTCTGGTTTATGGTAAATTCTGCACAAGTCACATACGTACTTTATGTCAAAATGTCTGTTATTTCACAAGGACACAAGCTATAATAAAAGCAAAGAACTTTGTTTGAAACTGCGCTTATTAATGTACCTAAGACCTAACTTAAGGGTTAACTTTATACTTAGCATACTTAGTCTAGGAAAAAATACTACTAAGTTCATAGATGGTTGTGTTGGTTTTCTTTCTTTCTTTCTTTCTTTTTTTTTTTTTTTGCCCTAGCTCAGGTATTACTTGGCTAAATTTAAAAGTTGTCTGATGAGTCTACATAATCAGTGTGGTCTGTGGCCTCCTTAACTAGTTTTAGGATATTCTATTCCAGAAGGTAGTTAACTTTTTCTGTAAAGAGCCAGATAGCTAATATTTTAGGTCTGTAAGCTGTATGGTCACTGTTACGACAATTCTGCTTTGCTGTTGTAGTGTGCAAAGAGCCATAGACAATACACAAATGAATGGGTATGGCTGTGTTCCAATAAAACTTTATTTATAAAAATAGGCAGTAGGCCAGCTTTGGCTCATGGGCCATAGTTTGCCAACCCCTGTTCTAATCTGTTCTGTTACTTATGAAGGACAAATCTGGCCACATCATAATTATTTTTAAACTTTTTTTAAAAAAAGATTTTATTTATTTATTCATGGGACACACACACACACACACACACACACACACACACACACACACACACACGCAGAGGGAGAAGCAGGCTCCATGCAGGGAGCCTGATGTGGGACTCAATCCCGGGACTCTGGGATCACGCCCTGAGCCAAAGGCATATGCTCAACTGCTGAGCCACCCAGGTGTTCCCCAATTGCAATTTTTTAAAAGGGAGATGAAAAGGTCTTTTAAAAACCTTACTCTTGAAGAATAATTGCCTGCATTACAATTGAAAGCTGACAGGTGTTTGGGAGATACATTGCACACTCTGTCCTTCTCTGTAGCCACTGGGATGTCTGCTCTGGGTCTAATCACCACTTTATGGGTGATCGTTCCTTTCACTCTAGCTGTGGGGTAGAGACGATCTCCTCTCTGTGCACTGATGTTTTCTGGTATGCATTTCCTTCCCTTGACTCTCCTATTTTTTATTTCTTTTATGTTGCTAGGTATTCATAATTTTGGGGAAATATGCAGCCTTTATTTCTTTCTGTACTGTCCTTCTTCCATGTTCTGTAAAGTCTCATTTCATCTTTCTTATCTCTTAATCTCTCGTGCACTTTTCTCTGTGCTATTTTGTGGATTAAGCATCACATTAGTTAGTTAAAAGAGAACTAGTCAACATGGAAGTTAAAGGTGACAGGGTAGCAGGATCTGAGGGGGCATTGACGGGATGAGCAATGCACATTATACTATATGTTGGCAATTCGAACTCCAATTAAAATATACATATAAAAAAAAGGCCACAAAGTTATTTTGTATATTTTTTATTGGAGTTTGATTTGCCAACATACAGTATAACACCCAGTGTTCATCCCATCAATGCCCTCCTCATTGCCTATCACCCAGTCACCCTATCCCCCTACCCACCCCCCTTCCACTACCCCTTGTTCATTTCCCAGAATTAGGAGTCTCTCATGTTCTGTCACCTTCTCTGATATTTCTCTCATTTTCTCTCCTTTCTCCTATAATCCCTTTCACTATTTTTTACATTCCCCATATGAATAAAACCATATAATGTTTTTCCTTCTCTGATTGACTTACTTCACTCAGCATAATACCCTCAGTTCTTTTTTTTCTTTTTTTAATAATAAATTTATTTTTATTGGTGTTCAATTTGCCAACATACAGAATAACACCCAGTGCTCATCCCGTCAAGTGCCCCCCTCAGTGCCCATCACCCAGTCACCCCCACCCCCCGCCCTCCTCCCCTTCCACCACCCCTAGTTCATTTCCCAGAGTTAGGAGTCTTTATGTTCTGTCTCTCTTTCTGACATTTCCTACCCATTTCTTCTCCCTTCCCATCTATTCCCTTTCACTATTATTTATATTCCCCAAATGAATGAGAACATATAATGTTTGTCCTTCTCCGATTGACTCATTTCACTCAGCATAATACCCTCCAGTTCCAACCATGTCAAAGCAAATGGTGGGTATTTGTCATTTCTAATGGCTGAGTAATATTCCATTGTATACATAAACCACATCTTCTTTATCCATTCATCTTTCGATGGGTCATTTGCAAATATCTTCTCCCATTCTGTAGGTTGTCTTTTAATTTTGTTGACTGTTTCTTTTGCTGTGAAAAGCTTCTTATCTTGATGAAGTCCCAATAGTTCATTTTTGCTTTTGTTTCTTTTGCCTTTGTGGATGTATCTTGCAAGAAGTTACTGTGGCCAAGTTCAAAAAGGGTGTTGCCTGTGTTCTCCTTTAATATTTTGATGGATTCTTGTCTCACATTTAGATCTCTCATCCATTTTGAGTTTATCTTTCTGTATGGTGAAAGAGAGTGGTCTAGTTTCATTCTTCTGCATGTGGATGTCCAATTTTCCCAGCACCATTTATTGAAGATACTGTCTTTCTTCCAGTGGATAGTCTTTCCTCCTTTGTCGAATATTAGTTGACCATAAAGTTGAGGGTCCACTTCTGGATTCTCTATTCTGTTCATTGATCTATGTGTCTGTTTTTGTGCCAGTACCACACTGTCTTGATGACCACAGCTTTGTAGTACAACCTGAAATCTGGCATTGTGATGCCCCCACCTATGGTTTTCTTTTTTAAAATTCCCCTGGCTATTTGGGGTGTTTTCTGATTCCACACAAATCTTAAAATGATTTGTTCTAACTCTCTGTAGAAAGTCCATGGTATTTTGATAGGGATTGCATTAAACGTGTAAATTGCCCTGGGTAACATTGACATTTTCACAATATTAATTCTGCCAGTCCATGAGCATGGAATATTTTTCCATCTCTTTGTGTCTTCCTCAATTTCTTTCAGAAGTGTTCTCTAGTTTTTAGGGTATAGATCCTTTACCTCTTTGGTTAGGTTTATTCCTAGGTATCTTATGCTTTTAGGTGCAATTGTAAATGGGATTGACTCCTTAATTTCTCTTTCTTCAGTCTAATTGTTAGTGTATAGAAATGCCACTGACTTCTGGGCATTGATTTTGTATCCTGCCACACTGCCAAATTGCTGTATGAGTTCTAGCAATCTTGGGGTGGAGTCTTTTGGGTTTTCTATGTAGAGTATCATGTCATTGGCAAAGAGGGAGAGTTTGACTTCTTTTTTTAAATTTCTTTTTATTGGGAGTTCAATTTACCAACATATAGCATAACACCCAGTGTGGCCTTTTTCAATAGCCAAACTGTGGAAGGAGCCTCGGTGTCCATCCAAAGAGAATGGATAAAGGCCTTTCTGGCCTGCCAGGTCTCCCTGGAGAGGTCTGCTGTTAACCTAATACTCCTCCCCATAAAAGTCAGGGATTTCTTGTCTCTTGCTGCTTTAAGGATCTTCCTTTTATCTTTGGAATTGGCAAGCTTCACTATTAAATGTCGATATGTTGAATGGTTTTTATTGATATTAGGGGGGCATTTCTCTATTTCCTGGATCTGAATGCCTGTTTCCCTTCCTAGATTAAGAAAGTTTTCAGCTATGATTTGTTCAAATACATATTCTGGACCTCTGTCCCTTTTGGCGCCCTCGGGAACCCCAATTAAACGTAGGTTTTTCTTCCTCAGGCTGTCACTTATTTCCCTTAATCTATCCTCATGATCTTTTAATTGTTTGTCTCTTTTTTCTTCAGTTTCCCTCTTTGCCATCAACTGTCTTCTAAATTACTCACTCGTTCTTCCACCTCGTTAACCCTCGTCCTTAGGACTTCTAGTTTGAATTGGTACCTCATTCAATTGATTTTTAATTTCTGCCTGATTGGATCTAAATTCTGCAGTCATGAAGTCTCTTGAGTCCTTTATGCTTTTTCTAGAGCCACCAGTAGCTTTATAATAGTGCTTCTGAATTGGCTTTCTGACATTCAATTGTAATCCAAATTTTGTAACTCTGTGGGAGAGAGGACTGTTTCTGATTCTTTCTTTTGAGGTGAGGTTTTCCTTCTAGTCATTTTGCTCAGTGCAGAGTGGCCAAAAACAAGTTGTATTGGGAAAAGGGGAAAAAGAGAGAAAAGAAAGAAGAAAAGAAAAAGAAAAAAAGAAAAAAGGAATAAAAAAGAGAAAATAGAAAAAAGAAGAAAAAGAGAAACGAAAAAGAAAAACAAAAGAAAAAAAAAAAACAAGGGGGAGTATCCTCTGATTCTGTATACTGTAAGTCCCTTGACTTCCCCTGGAACTTTCCAGTGCTGCTTGGTCAATAATTTGTTTTTCCCCTGTCCCTCTAGCTGGTCTTCTGGGGGAGGGGTCTTTTGTGCTGATTTTCAGGTGTTAGCACTTGGGGGAGCTGCTCAGTCCCCTGCCTGGTGCAGGGCTCAGTGAAAGATATTTAAGCTGTTTATCCGGTGAGGCCACTGTGAAGCTCAGTGGGGGTTGTTTACCCTGTGAGGCCCCAGGAGGAACAACCACAGTGGCAGTGGCCAGCTCTGGAGCCCTGGATTCAGCTCCCGCAGTAGCTATGGAGCTCTCAGCTTGCTGAGGCCTGGATGCTCTGGGGGTGGGGCCGCTGATCTTCTCAGCTTGGGGCAGGAGCATCCTTGCTGTCCTGGGCCCTCCTGGCCTCTGCCTGTCCCGGGGGGAGGCCGGATCCTGGGCTGTGTCCCCGGCACCCTGGGCTCCCGGGCTTGCGCTGTTGGATTCGTGCTCCCGGCCAGGCAGCCCCCTCTGCGGAGCCTCCGCCTGAGCCCCTCCGAGCTGCTCGCAGGTCCAGCCTGCACGCGCTGCAGCCCTTTAGGGAGCTCGGCCGGGGGTGTGGCACACTCTCCCCGGGTCGCAGGTGTCTGTTAGTGTCCCAGGGAGCTTGAGGGCATCCCCGCCCTCCTGAGGTCCTGCTCTAACTCCCAGCGGGCGCCTTTCTGCCCGGGAAGATTGGTGAAGCTTCTCCGGGACGGGACTCTCCTGTCCTGGGGACACTCGCCCCCGCCTTATCCCGGCTCCTTGCGGGGCCCCTCCCCCTTGGAGGCCTTTTGTTTCTTTATTTCTTTTTTCCCCGTCTTCCTACCTTGATAGAAGCGTGAACTTTTCTCACTGTAGTATTCCAGCTGTTCTCTCTTTAAATCTCAGGCCGAATTCGTAGATTTTCAGGATGATTTCAAGGTTATCTAGGTAATTTGGTGGGGACAGGTGACTTGGGGACCCTACTCCTCCACCATCTTGCCGCGCCTCCTATAAAAAAAATAAATAAATTGTGGAAGGAGAAAAAAAAAAAAAAAGAAAAAGAAAAAGGCCACAAATTAACATAGAGTTCTTCTTACCTCAAGGATGGAAGCCCTGTGGCTTAACTTAGCCACTGGGTGTTACCAGGAAGGACCAGGTTTCTTCCACCATTTGGTGTTGCCATCTTATCAGGATAAATGTGCTCAAGCCCTCATAGCTGCTGTAGTATTTGGTGTTCCACTCAGTGGATATCAGCTTACTAGGCTTTCAGATGACTGGGTTTACCAGGGTGTGGACAGGCGAGGATTTCAGGGAGATGCGTGGTGGAGGAATGGAGTATGGTTTAGGGGAAGTGATCAAGGTATTGGAGGTGAGGCTGAGGTCTCCACGTGAATACAAAGCTTTTTTTTTTTTTAAGATACAAATATAGTGATGGGTTGTGATTGAGAACGTCTGGGTCAGAATCTATGTTGATTATTGGGTATTTAAAATACATGTTTGTTGAAACTTTGCAGCAGTACCCCCAGCCCCTAAAGGTCCTATTATTTTACCTATTTATAAATAAGGGAACACAGTGAACCGGTTCAATGGTTTGATAGGACATAGCATCTAATAAGCAAATGGACTTGAAACCAGTGTTCATCAGATTGTAAAGTTTCACTCTCTTTGTGCAGAAATTAAAAGGTCTTATGGGTTTGAGGGCAAAACAGTATAGAGTCTTAGTGGTTCTCAGCAGGAGAGACTTGCCACCCTTGGGACATTGGGTAATGCTGGAAGATATTTCTTTGTCACAACTAGGGGGTGCTCCTGACATCTAATGGGCAGAGCCCAGAGATGCTGCTAAACATCCTACAATGCACAGAGTGGCCCCCACAGCAAAGAATGGTCTGGCTCAAAATTTCAATAGCACTAAAATTGAAAAACTCTACAGTCTCTGCATTCATTACTACAGAATAAGTGTCCTCAACCAGGGCATACTTGGCAATGTCTAGAGACTTTTTCAATGTGATAAAAACACACATAACATAAAATTTACCATTGTTGTCATCTTAAAGTTAACAGTTTAGCAGTGCTTAGGATACTGAATGCTGTGCAAGTGTCCCTAGGATCTAGTTTCAGAATGTTTCATCACTGCAAAAGGAAACCCCATACCCACTGTATTTGACAATTTGAGATTTTTTTTGGCTGCCAACTGGTTGTGTTACTAGCTTCTAGTGGGCAGGGACCCAGGGTGCTTCTGACCATTGTACAAGCACACACCACAGTCCCACAAAAAATGAAAGAACAGAAACAGACTCATAAATACAGAAAACAAACTGGTGGTTGCCAGAGGTGAGATGGGGGGGGGTGTAATCAAAATAGATAAAGGGGGTTAAGAGGTACAAACTTCCAGTTATAAGAAAGTCATGGGGATAAAATGTATAGCTTAGGGAATATAATCAATAATATCGTAATAACATGGTGATTACACTTACGGCGAGCATTGTGTATAGAACTGCTATGTTGTACACCTGAAACTAATAAAACGTTGTTAACTAGACTTCAATAATAATAAAATTATTCCATCATTCTGAGGTTGAAAACCCCCAAAGCTGTTAAAGATAGGCTTCCTGCCTCATCTGTGTCTTCAGGACACTGCACCATGCTGTGTATGCTGTGTAAATAAATGCCCAGGACACGGAGTCTACATTTCCCACTCTCTATCTTCCAGAGGGCAGGTGTTGGAGACCTCAGCCTCGTGGTGTCAGGTGGGCCCCACTCCCCACCCTATGTGTCCATGAGACCCCCAACATCAGTCCCTTACTAGCTTAGCTCTGCAGGTGCATGGGGGCTGGGGGCTGACCATCACACCTCCTACTCTCCCATCCTGTGGAACTTCCAGAGAAAAGATGCCGGGCCATCCTATGCCCAGGATGGGAGAGAAAACCTGCAGGTGTGGAAGTGATCTCTCCTGGGCTTCTCTTCTAGCCCTGTGTCCTGGCCCAGGATCCTCATGCTGGAGGGTCAGTCCTACACCCAACTGCATGCTTACTTGACCCTCTTCTTGGTTAGCATACGGTGGCTGGAGAAGACAGATGTGAGGTTATAAACTCACTTTTCCTATAAAAATTCTCAGTACAGACGTTGGCCTGGAGAGCTGAATCCAGGAAGAGTCAGGATTTAATCCTATTTCTCAGATACACTTGCCAGACCTCCTTCAGCTCTTCCCAATTCCATGATTGCAGACAGGTGGTCTGTGACTGCCACGTGTCTGGGTCAATCCGTGACAGATTTATAGGCCAGAAGCCAGAAATGGAACATTCCATCATAGGTGGGGGTGGGGGTGGGGGTGGGCAGAAGCGGAATATTCCATGAAAGACCTGGGGGGAAACCAGAAGTGGAACATTCCATCATAGTCCTGGGGGGAAGCCAGAAGTGAAACATTCCATCATAGACCCAGGGGGGAACCAGAAGTGGAACATTCCATGATAGACCAAGTGGGGAGTCCTCACGTTCGGATAGAGAAAAACCTGCAGTGTCCAGAGCATAGGCACAATGCATACCTCAGGGAGGACTCCAGATAGACTAGGGAAATACCCTTCTTCCTGCAGAGGCAGAGGACCCTAGACAGAGCTCAGGACCTGGGAGCCGATGATGATGGGTGATGGGTGAGTGGAATGTGCAGAGACAGGGCTGGGCTGGGCTCTCTGCAGCAGATCCATTGCCCAACATCCCATGCTACATCTCTGTCCCTTGCCGAGGTCCTGCTCTGATGCCCAGGCTAGCCTCCTGGATCTCTCTCTAGACCCGGTGGTTCTTAACTTGGGGTGATTCTTCTCCCACCGCCTCAGTGTCCAGAGACATTTTTGGTTATCAACACTGGATGGAGGGGATCTCCTGGCATCTGGCGAGTAGAGGCCAAGATGCTGTTAAACATCTTTCAATGTACAGGAGAGTGCGCCCTGCTGCAACCACAGAGTTATCTGACCCCAAACGTCAGTAGTGTTAAGGTAGAAAATGCTGGCTCAGTTGACTTTCTGCCAGAAAATAAGAGCCACCTAACCGTCACTCAATCTGGAGTAGAGGCAGGGTTACAATGCCAGGGCAATTCTCCAGACTCAGCCTAGAGTAAGACATCTTTATTTTTTAGAGCACTGGCATTAGGTTTCATGTCTATTTGGCCCTGATGACCAACCTTCCCAGAGCTCACTTGCTCTAGCCACATTGGGCAACCTCTCTTTGCCCAGGCATTCCCCCTTCTGCTGTTCCTCTTGTTCCTTCTGCCTGGGGTGGGGGCTCACGTGGTCACCAGCTGTCTCCAGGCCAGAGCTCATACAGGTCCCGCCCACTACCCTGTTTATATCCTAGGCCTGAGGTTCTTAACCAGGGATGGAGGGGATTTTGTTTCTAAAGGGACATTTGGCATATCCAGAGTCATGGTTAAGGGGTGTGCCTGGCATTTAGTGGATAGAGGCCAAGGATGCTGCTAAACATATAATGCTGAGGGCAGTCACTACTGCTGGCTGAATTGTGCCCCGTTTCCCCTAGATGCATAGATTGAAGCCCTAATCCTCACTGGGACTGTATTTGGTTCTAGGGCTTTAGGGGATCATAAGGCCATAGTGGAGGGCTCCTAACCTGATAGGGTTGGTGATCTTATTGGAACCTGCACCTGCACTGAGGAAAGGCCATATCCATGGCAGGAAGAAGTCCTTACTGAGTAGCTGAATTGGTTGGCACCTCTGCTTGGACTTTCGAGTCTTAGGATTACAAGAAAATAAATTTCTGTTGCTTAAGCCATCCAGTCTATGGTATTTTGTTATGGCAGCTGAGCTGACGTAGGCAATCCCGCCACAGTACAGGATCATCTGGCCTCAGAGGAGAGGTGTGCAGAAGTTGAGAGGCTTCCTGAACATGCTGTATTTGAGGGTTTCAGACATGCATATGCACAAAGAGATGTCCCAGTGGGTGTCTGATTTGCAGGCGGGTGACCATCTTGGTACTTCACACTAACCATGATGTACATAACAGCTACATTAAGTTGATTGAAAGTTAAACAACTATTACAACGTGGCCATATGATATATGCATGTATGTAAGGAAATAGCTACTCTTTTTAAAAAAATATTTTATTATTTTTTATTCATGAGAGACACTGAGAGAGGCAGAGACATAGGCAGAGGGAGAAGCAGGCTCCCTGTGAGGAGCTGGGTGTGGGACTCAATACCAGGACCTTGGGATCACAACCTGAGCCAAAAGTGTCCCTAGGAAATTAATCTAAAGACAAAGACATTTGGCAGAAAGATAGAGGACATTTGTGTTGGGGTTTGTGAAGCCTTTTACATGGAATATAGGAATATTGAAGTCAAAGCATTTACCAAAAATACACATAAAGTGTGAGTTGCAGTTGATACCGTATTTCAGAAAAACACTGTGACATGAGTGTAACTGAGGAAATTATACATATAATATATAACATATATATTATACATTCTTAAAATTTATAAGAAAATCTTTTAAAAATATTTATGTATGTGTATGTATGTAGCTTCCATGCCCAGCATGGAACTCAACACAGGAATTGAACTCACCACCGTGAGATCAAGACCTGAGCTGATATAGTGATGGGCATTAAGGAAGGTACTTGTTGGGATGAGCACTGGGGGTTATATGTACGTGATGAATCACTAAATTCTACTCCTGAAATCAATAGTACACTATATATTAACTAACTTGAATTTTTAAGAAAGATTTTATTTATTTGAGAGAGAATGAGTGAGAGAGAAGGAACAGAGGGAGGGGCAGAAGGAGAAACAGACCCCGCACTGAGTGGGAAGCCTGACATGGGGCTCGATTCCGGAACTCCAGGAGCATGACCTAAGCCAAAGGCTCAACCAACTGAACCACTCAGGCTCCCCAACTAACTTGAATTTAAGGCAAAAAAGAGTCAGACACTTAACTGACTGAGCCACCCAGATGCACCTAAAAATATTTGTACATAAGATCTTTACTTGATCAGAGTTCCAAAAGGCGAATTGACAAAAAGATAGTTGTTAGGGAAAATAATAAAAATATAGATATCTACCCAGAAACACACAAATTATACATGTATCATTACCTGCTAATTTGTGTGGCACTTCTTCCCTGCAGTAGTGATCAGAGCGCAAGTATAGATATAGAAAAGAGAGCAAAGCAACTGTGAACAGAGTTGGGATTTTTCCAAATTAGAACAACTTTGGTGGTAGGAAGATGATGAGTCCAGGTCGGTTGGAAGAACCTGGTAAAATAACCCAAAGTTCCAAAATGAAACTAGAGTTCAGAGAGACAGGTTTGATTTGGGCATCTTAGAGAAATTGAAACCATGGTGTTAGGGGCACCTGGGTGGCTCAGTAGTTGAATGTCAGCCTTTGGCTCAAGTTGTGATCCCGGGGTCCCGGCATTGAGTCCTGCATCAGGCTGCTTGTGGGGAGCCTGCTTCTCCTGCTGCCCATGTCTCTGCTTCTCTCTCTGTGTTTCTCATGAATAAATTTTAAAAAATAAAATCTTAAAAAAAGAGAAAGGAACCATGGAGTTAAATGAGATCCACCCAGATTTGTGTCTGGAGAAAGGCAGATCTACCATGCACCCACAAACTCTGATGATGGAAAGCCTGCAGATGTGACGGTTCAGGGACAGTCAGAAAATGAGCAGAGGAGGCCAGTGAAGTGACTGTTTCAAGAAGGAAGTGGTTAATACAACCGACAGAGGAACAAAGGTGAGACATGGGGTGAGAAGCATCCAACGAGAGTTCCAGGAAGCCATTAATGTTTATCACTAAAACAGCTTCAGTGGATGTGTGTATGGGTGGGGAGAGAGAAACCAGTTTCCAGTGGGTTGACACCTGAGTCTGAGGGACAAAGCAGAAAATTGGTCTTCAGAGTCATGGATCAGTGAAAGTAGAGGGGATGGAGGTTTCCCCACATGATTGTCCATGTTCTAAAGCTTGAGCTCTCATTCCTAACTCAGAATTGGAAAAGTCTTTCTCTGATTGACATATTTCACTTAGCACAATACACTTTAGCTCCATCCATGTCATTACAAATGACAAGATTTCATTCTTTCTGATGGTTGAATAATATTCCACTGTGTATATACGCCACATCTTTTTTTTTTTAATCCATTCTCAGTTGATGGACATTTGGGCTGCTTCCTTAATTTTAGCCATCATTTCTAAACAATAAAAGAAAGTATGACTTCTGTGCCTAAAATATGTGAAAGATCTCCACTTTCCCTGAGCCATTATCAACTATCATCTAGAATAACATGGGAGCCTCTGAACTGGTCTCACTAGATATATTCTTCCTCATTTGTAAATGGAAACAAGCTTAGCAGAACAAGAATACAAAGGAATTTTATTTTTAAATTTATTTTTAATTTATTTTTTTAAAGATTTCATTTATTTATTCATAGAGACACACACACACACACACACAGAGAGAGAGAGAGAGAGAGAGGCAGAGACACAGGCAGAGGGAGAAGCAGGCTCCATGCAGAGAGCCCGCCGTGGGACTCGATCCAGGGTCTCCAGGATCACGCCCTGGGCTGCAGGCGGCGCTAAACGGCTGCGCCACGAGGGCTGCCCACATAGGAATTTTATAACGGAGACAATGAATATCTACAAAAATTATAGCAATTTTCTTTCTCAGCAGTATGATATTAAAAATATTCCCCATAATACTGGTACTAAGAAAAGGATACTTGCTACTCACTAATATCCTGGAGGTTCTAGCCAGGTAGTAAGACAGGAAAAAAAGAAAATTGATTTTATAAAAAAATTCACAAAATTTTTAAATCTAGAAATAATCTAAAATACTCCAAAACTATTATTTTTTTTTACTCCAAAACTATTAAAATTAAGATGTGAACTTTGCAAGATCACCGAGTACACATTTGATATACAAAAATTAACTTTATTTTTATAATACCTGCAACAAACAATGGTGATAAAATTATTTAAAGAATGATACCACTTACAAAATGAAAGTAATGTATCTAAGGACCTACCTGGGGATGGTATAACTAGAAGATATATCTTATGCAAATCTAACAAAAGACGGGCACATTCTGTACATAAAGGATGGCATGATATTATTTAGGGAAATCAGTGAACATTTAAATACATGGCAAAATATTACACATTTAGGTTTCAGACTTGTATGGATTGAAAGATTGAAGAGATGATAATCCCTCCTAAAATGATCTGTAGTAAACATGAGAGACACCTAACTCTGGGAAATGAATAAGGGGTAGTGGACGGGGAAGTGGGGGGGGGGACTTGTTGATGGGCAATGAGGGGGGCACTTGGTGGGATGAACACTGGGTGTTATGCTATATGTTGGAAAATTGAACTCCAATAAAAAATTTAAAAAAATAAAATGATCTGTAGCTTTAGTATAATTTCATGCACAGCAACCCTGTCTGGTCTTTTGTGACAAGTGGCATCCTAAAGTTAATAGTGAAATCTAAAGGGCCCAGGACAATCCAGGAAATCCTGGGAAATAACAAAACCAGAAAATATTACTAATCTAAGGACCAGTACCCATCATCCATTGCTGGACATCCCTCTGGATTATCGGTGTTAGTCATCTGTCCTGGTTGTCAACCCCAGAAATAGGTGACATTCCCAATTATGCTGTCTGTTTCTCCATGGGTTTGTTTTCTTCTGCATAACCCCTCTCTCTATAGTTGGAAAGGTTATTCTGCAGTGCACAAGTCATCCTATCACAGCCATTATCAAAATGCTCAATGAGCTCCTTTTGCCTTAAAGATAAAATGTGCATTTAAGATGTGGCTTCCATGGCTGTGCTTGATGTACTGCCTGCATGTACCCAGTGTTACCCAGTATCAAAGCTCTACTCACACTGCTTGGTTTTCAGCCTCTGTTTAGCATGAGCCTCTGCAGGAACTGGTATAGACTCCTGCCACCATCATCCCCCTTCGTCATCTGCATGCCCTCCTCAATGTCTCTATGTAGTGGAATTTTGCACAGAAAGAGGCTCTGATGACATCCTGCATTTCTTCCACCCCAACTTATCCCCTTTTGCTTCATTTACTCACTTTTTTTTAAGATCTGCACTCCTGGACAATCAGCCCTGCTCTGGCAGAGATTTTTGTTTTGATGTGCGGTCCTTTCACCAGTGCCTGGCACATAGTAGGCTCTTGTAGCAGAGACTGCCACTGCCTATCAGAACTCTGTCACATCCCTCCTCATTCCATTAGTCACAGAAATGCCAGTATGTATCTTGTCACAGAGATGCCTGGAACAAAGGCTGTCATTCTCAACCTCCCTTACATCCAAGTGGGGCAAAGCTATTAGGTTCTAACCACTGAGAAATAAGTGGAAGTGTTTTTGAGTGTTTCCAACAAATCTACATAACAAACAATCAGCCAGTACTTCCTCCCCTTTTCCTCCCTCCCTTTCACCTCGTGTTTCATTTTACTGTCTGGAATACAAACCAGGCTCAGTATTTTCTGAAAGAGTAGAGCTCTACTTAAGCATCTGGCCTAGTCCTGTTGACCAGTTTTGGAAGATTTTGAGTTGGAACAGTGAGAGGAACAGCCTTGTGTGGAAAAGACCCCTCCATTCCTCTGAGAAGGCTCTCAAGCCCCTGCACTTTTATCTGGAGACCTGAAATTCTGCTACCTTACACATTTTTTTCCCCCTTGAGACTGGAGGTTTCCTACCTAGATTAGAATATAGAAAATTTGGGATGTCATAAACATGCTCCAAACCAGTCTGTCATGTCTTGGGATGAAGAACACTAAGATTCAGTATCAACAGAAGCTCTTGGACTGTGAACACCTAGTAGATGAAGAACAGGAAGAAGGACATTCAGTACTGGTACTGAGGTAACAATTGCTGTGAGTTTCAGTTTCCTGTAGTACTGAGTAACAACAGCTGCCATGCTTTGAGTTGACTTACAAGTGTCAGAGCCCATGCTGGTTTCTTGATATTTTTTATCTCGTTAAATATGCATGTCACCCCTTTGAGGCTGGAGTTAATGTTCTCTGATATATAACATAAAGCTCAGATTTAAAGAATGGGTTTCAGCCATGTGGGGTGTCAGAATACTGGTGGGGGGAAGGGACCCCTATAATGGTTATATTAATGGGTTGATAGAATAAAAATTCGTAAGGAACAAAGGGTCCAGACAGCATTTTAAGGACCATAATCAGGAGTCTCAGGTGCTGGGGCACCTGGATGGCTCAGTGGTTGAGTGTCTGCCTGCAGCTCTGGTCGTAGTCCCAGGTTCCTGGGATCGAGTCCTGTGTTAGACTCCCTGCAGGGAGCCTGCTTTTCCCTCTGTGTCTCTGCCTCTCTCTGTGTGTCTCTTGTGAATAAATAAATGGAATTTTGTTTTTAAAGGAGTCTCAAATGCTAAGCTGTGCTACAGCCTCATTTATATACTCATTGACCTGGCGTATATTTCTGAAGGACTTTCTTAGTGGCAAGAGCTGTGAGCACAGCCACCATACACCACATGGGCTAAATTCACACAAGTTCACTGTAGAGACAGGAAAATGGATATGTATGCAGTGTTAGAGCCCCTGTGCTGTTACAGGGGAGCATGGAAGTGATATCTGAAGTCAAGCTGGAGGATTTGGGGAACTTTTTGGGGGGAGACTCTTTGGGGTGGCGCCTTGCTGGCTCCTGTTCCCCTTGATAAATGCCTATTCTGTACTAGTTGTTAAATATCTTGAATGATATTTTGCAGCAAAGGAAAGAAGAACTAGAGACAAAGACCAAACTAGGAAGGAAATGTTCCGTCCCTCCATGGGTGCAACACAGCTCACACAGCCCAAGGTCAATGCCAGTGTTCAGCTCTAACTGTGGCCAGCACATCTCTTGGTCATTTGTCCAGGGTTCTCTGTGTTCTGAACCTTCTCCTGCATTCCTGAGGTGAAGCCCTGTTGGCTTGCTCTTGTATCCTCTTCCTGCAAAGCCAGTAATCAACCAGGAGGCACATGAGGGCCACCAGGACCAGGAAAGCCAGACCAATCTGAAGGATATTATGGGCAGTGTGATCCCAGAAGGCAGGGTCTGGGGTGAGAAGAACAGACTGATTACTGACAGGAATAGCCGGGCACCACCTCACTCCACCACTCTCCCACTCCCCGTTCCAGATCACATTCCTTCACAGTGTGCAGCACCCCATTGCTTGCTTACCTTGCTGGAATTCTGCTTCTGTGGCTAACAAGTAGGTGTCCCAAGGTTCTGCGGATGATAGGGAAGTGAAGTAGGGAGAAAAAGAGATGGTGCTGGTCTCTGCTGAGGGAGCCTCTCCTCCCCTTGGATGGACCCCATGATCTTTTGCAGCTTTTCCAGGTCCCCACCCCACTTCCAGGTCCTATTGGCTTCGTCTGGCAGGTAGAGAGCAGGAGCCAAAGAGCAGGCAAACCCAAGGGGGAATTCAGCTCCAGGGCCTCATGCCAGATGTGTCTTCCTTCTAGCCCTCAGTTTCCTAATTATGTTGGTCAACATGACTTCTTCCTTACACATGGGGTAACTCACAGGCTCCCCATTTTCTTCAAGGCCCTGAGCCCAGCCACCCTGTCCCTAGCAGCATGTGTACGAAGTCACTGCTGGTGCAAGGCTTCTGTGCTGCTCTGCTGTCATGCTGGCCATCCCCCTGCCACACTCGGTGGCCACTCCCTCTCTCTGGAACACTATTCCCCATGTAGGCACAGGAGAATGCCCTCAGTTCCCCCCCCCCTTTTTTTAAGATTTTATTTATTCATGAGAGACAGAGAGAGAGAGAGAGAGAGAGACAGACAGACAGACAGAAACAGAGACAGAGACACAGGCAGAGGGAGAAGCAGGTTCCATGCAGGGACTCCCTGGGCAGAAGGCAGGCACTAAACCTCTGAGCCACCCGGGGATCCCCCCCTTAGTTCTTTAGGTACTTGCTCTGTGAGGCCCATTCAGACAGCTCTAATATTGCCACCTGCTCTCCCCAACACTGTCATCCTGTTCTACTCTGTCTTCTTTCCACACCACCATTTGCTCCTCCTGTGCTATATGATTGGCTTATTTATCTGGCTTTGACTCATGGTCTATCTCCTGCTGGGATGGATACAATATAGTGCCACAAAAGCAAGGATATTTGTCTGCTCGACTGATGGAGTTGCAGGTCATGGCAAATACTATGCAGTAAATGGGATATTTTGAACAAATGCCATGTTTTTAATGCACTGGGAGTCTTTGCTCTCTTCCCCAGGCTTAGAAATACCTGTTACTCACCAGAAAAAGATGTATGTTCTGTGGGTACAAGACTGGTGTCCCCAACACCTTCTGGCAGTGGAAACAAAGAAAACCATGAGGGTTTTGGGTTTCCTCTGGTCTTCCTGCCTCATCTCTGAGCCCTCCCTCTTCTTGTCCCTCTGGCCTTCTTCCTCAGGAACAATCAAATGGGCTTCCACAAAATGCATGTGGATGAGGGTGCTGGAGCGAGATGCCCTCCGTGTTTTCCCACCTGTCCCTTCCTCATCACTGGTCAGGCTTTACTTGGGGTTCCAGAGAGGACATGAGGGGAAATCTGGGAGTTTCCTCACCTGTGACCAGGAGCTTCACAGGCTTACTGGGGAAAGACCATGCATGGTTGTTATAAGAGCCAAAACATCTGTAAGTCCCTCTGTGGGCTGTGGTCACAGGGCCTATGGGAAACTCCACCTGGATGTTCCCATATCTGTGTTGTGGTTGGCTGGATCGTCCCTCCTTGAGCAGAAAGAACTTGTTTGTTGCAGTGTCTAGACGGCAAGAAAAGGTCACGTTCTTTCCCGAAATCACCTTATTCCCGGGATGAACGGAGAGAGTGGGTGTATCATACATTCCTGTGGGAGAAGGAGACAAGTAAGTTAAGAGAGTCTTTATCCTACCTTCTGTGTTCCCTTCCTCTTTGGCCTTAAGGCTGAGATATCACTCCCCAGAATCTCTGTTTCTTATTTTGGTCATGGACACTTCCTCCCTGATCTCTCCCTTCAAGACTGAGACACTCACTCTTCTAGCTTTTAGGGGCAGTAATATGAATCTCTCTCTCTGAGGATTTCTGACATCAGTGGTGCTCAGAGTTAGTGATCCTTGGGGCCAGCGACATTGGTATTGCCTGGAAGCTTATTAGAAATTCACATTCCCAGGCTCCACCCCAGACCCCGAATCAGAAACTCAGGGGAAAGGCAACCATCTGTGTGTTTAAAAATAATTATTGTTCACAGCATCCACTACATTATCTAAGAAATTAAAGTGCTTGGAATTTAAATTGTAACTTGAGGAACTGTAAAATGTTATTCAAGAGGTAATGTATTTAGAGAAGAATTAATGAACTAATAAATAACAAAATAAAAGGAAAAAATTACTATTGTTTTAAGTTGTTATGAACTACATGAAACATTAAATTTACTATCTTAACCATTTTTAAGTGTACAGTAGTTCAATGGCATCAAGCGCATTCACATTGTCATGCAAACATCACCACCATCCATCTCCAGGATTCTTTTCATCTTGCAGAACTGAAACCATCCCCATTATTAAGCAGCCTCTCCCCATCCCCATCCTGTATCCCCTGGCACCCACCATTTTGTTTTCTTTCTCTATGAATTTGACCATTCTAGGTCCCACAGAGAAGTGACTTAGGTACTTGCTCTGTGAGGCCCATTCAGACAGCTCTAATATTGCCACCTGCTCTCCCCAACACTGTCATCCTGTATTTGTCCTTCTGTCACTGACTTATCTCACTAACCATAATGTCCTCCAGATTTGTCCATGCTATAGCAGGTGTCCCAATCTCCTTCCTTTTTAAGGCTGAATAATATTCCATCATGTGTATACCACATTTTGTTTATCTGTTCCTTTGTCAGTAGACACTGGGATTGTTGCTACCTTTTGGCTATTGTAAACAGGGCTTTCATGAACATGGGTGCACACTGGAGCCATTTGTGTTTTCACAAGCCCTCCAGGTGATTCTGATACCTGCTTAAGTTTGAGAACTGCATCCCTTGGCTGAAGGGAGTGTCCTTATCCAAGACTGCATTCTCTCCTAATCCCATTCCATACCACCATTTACTCCTCGTGCTTATTGATGGGTGGTTTGTCCTGACTTGGACTCATGGTCTGTCTTCTGTTGCTAGAACATAAGTGCCACAAAAGCACAGACGTTTGAATGGAACCTCCCTAGGAGGGGTTGACACTGGCAGGTACAGAGCCCCTAGTCTCATCTTGAGACCATTCAGAAGGGCCTTCCCAGGTCCAGAGTTCCACATTTGCTTGGCTGAGGTGTCTGTTGAAACAACCAGCATTGCCTTATACCTGGCTTGTTTCCCTCATTCCTCATCATAGGGTCACTTTTGAGAATGATCCCCAGTGCATCTCCCCTGGAGAACCTGACCTATGACAAATCTGCCTCTAGGTCATAGATAACCACTAAGTGAGGTTGAATGACACTAGCGGAGATTAATAGATTAATGATGACCCTCCCCAGGACTCAGACCCAAGATGAAATAGTTACCTGTTACCACCAGATCCAGAGGGTCACTAGGCTTTGACCAGAGCTCCTTGATTCGGTAAAAGCACCTGTATTGCCCTGCAGTGAGTAGGGTCATTTTTGGGATGTGGAACATGACGGTGTTCCTCCTTTCAAGTTGTTTTGGGCTCTGCTGGGCATAGAGATGTCCTTCAAGATGCAGCTGATATTCAATGGCCTTAGGAGTCCCCTGGCACCAGATGAACACTGGCATTCCCTTTGGAATCATGAAATTTGGCTTGACCCAGATGATGGGTTTTGAAAGAATCTCTGGAAGAGAATCAGAGGCTGGAGTTCCAGATAAAGTCCCTACCCACGCAAATTTCTACCCTGTTGGCCTCAAGCCCTCCTAGCAAACCAGAGCCCCTGACCCCTCCTTTGGTTTCATAGATAGATACTGCATCTGAGCCCAGAAGAGAGATTCTGTGGCTCTGAAGAAGGGACTCACGCTTCTGGGTGCTGGTGGTCTGGCTCAGGTACAGCCCTGGAAGACAAGAACAATGAGACATGCCGCTCACCCACACCCAGGCTCCCAAATTCTGTTTCCCCTGTGTGCAAGAACTCACCAAGGAAGAGAAGGGCAGTGAGTGTAGAGGTCATAGCACTGATTATACCAGGCACATATGGAGGAGCTGAGTGGAGACTGAGCCCAGCAGGCCAGTAAGTGCACAGGATGTGGTGGGTGAAGCCCAACAACACTATTTGACATGGGGCTTTCACACTGACTTTTTATAAGAAGGCTCACAGTCTTCCCTGTACTTTGACCATGAGACAAATCATGGTCCCTATGACATATCTGATCATCTCTGTGGTCTAACCAGATCCTCTGACAATTGTATGCCTCACCTGAGACTCATCTCAGGGTTCACTTCTAAATTTTGAAATGTGAACATTATGCCCAGGAAAGGCATAGGGTAGTGTACCAAGTGGAAATGTTAGAATCATTAAAAACTTTGTGTTTAATCTTGGCTCCTCTTTGTTTTGTATACATATGGTTGGATCAGTTAATTGGTTTCATCAGAATGAAATAACACTACTTTCTCCAAAGATTTGGAGAATCTTTACAATGTTTCAACCAAATGCAATTTTTAAAGTAATCTTTATTTTTTTGCCTTTTTTTTTCTTTTTTTGAAATTTTTATTTATTTATTATAATAAATTTATTTTTTATTAGTGTTCAATTTGCCAACATACAGAATAACACCCAGTGCTCATCCCGTCAAGTGCCCCCCTCAGTGCCCATCACCCAGTCACCCCCACCCCCCACCCTCCTCCCCTTCCACCACCCCTAGTTCATTTCCCAGAGTTAGGAGTCTTTATGTTCTGTCTCCCTTTCTGATATTTCCCACACACTTCTCCCTTCCCTTATATTCTCTTTCACTATTATTTATATTCCCCAAATGGATGAGACCATATAATGTTTGTCCTTCTCCGATTGACTTACTTCACTCAGCATAATACCCTCCAGTTCCATCCATGTTGAAGTAAATGGTGGGTATTTGTCGTTTCTAATGGCTGAGTAATATTCCATTGTATACATAAACCACATCTTCTTTATCCATTCATCTTTCGATGGACACTGAGGCTCCTTCCACAGTTTGGCTATTGTGGACATTGCTGCTAGAAACATTGGGGTATGGGTGTCCCGGGATTTCATTGCATCTGTATCTTTGGGGTAAATCCCCAACAGTGCAATTGCTGGGTCGTAGGGCAGGTCTATTTTTAACTCTTTGAGGAACCTCCACACAGTTTTCCAGAGTGGCTGCACCAGTTCACATTCCCACCAACAGTGTAAGAGGGTTCCCTTTTCTCTGCATCCTCTCCAACATAACAAAATGCAATTTTTGAAACAAAATATTCTGTTTCTTACATAAGTTTATTTCTTTAGTCTGCTATAAAGCAGAAATTAAATATTAAAATCTTAAGTATTTTAAAACTCAAAATGTGTTCTTTTTTTTTCTCAAAGGGTCCAAGCAATCTTTGAAAACGAAATGTTGGGAATGTGAATTGGTACAGCCACTCTGGAAAACTGTGTGGAGGTTCTTCAAAGAGTTAAAAATACATCTTCCCTATGACCCAGCAATTGCACTGCCGGGATTTACTCCAAAGATACAGATGCAGTGAAATGCCAGGACACCTGCACCCCATTATTTATAGCAGCAATGTCCACAATAGCCAATCTGTGGAAGGAGCCTCGGTGTCCATCGAAAGACGAGTGGATAAAGAAGATGTGGTTTATGTATACAATGGAATATTATTCAGCCATTAGAAACGACAAATACCCACCATTTGCTTCAACGTGGATGGAACTGGAGGGTATTATGCTGAGTGAAATAAGTCAATCAGAAAAAGAAACATTATATGGTCTTATTCATTTGGGGAATATAAAAATTAGTGAAAGGGAATAAAGGGAAATGAGAGAAAATGAGTGAAAATATCAGTAAGGGTGACAAAACATGAGAGACACCTAAGTCTGGGAAATGAACAAGGGATAGTGGAAGGGGAGGTGGACAGGGGTTTGTGGTGACTGGGTGATGGGCACTGAAGGGGGCACTTGATGGGATGAGCACTGGGTGTTATGCTATATGTTGGCAAATTGAACTCCAATAAAAAATTTTTTTAAAAAATTAAAACAAAAAATTTGTTTTTTATTTTATTTTATTTTTTAATAATAAATTTATTTTTTATTGGTGTTCAATTTGCCAACATACAGAATAACACCCAGTGCTCATCCCGTCAAGTGCCCCCCTCAGTGCCCATCACCCAGTCACCCCAGGCCCCACCCACCTCCCCTTCCAATACCCCTTGTTCATTTCCCAGAGTTAGGTGTCTCTCATGTTTTATCACCCTCACTGATATTTTCACTCATTTTCTCTCCTTTCCCCTATAATCTCTTTCACTATTGGCCATCAGTTCTGTTTTTTTTTTAAGATTTTATTTATTTATTCATGAGATACACACACAGAGGCAGAGACCTAGGAAGGCTCCTTGCAGGGAGCCTGCTGTGGGACTCAATCCCAGACTGGGGATTATGCCCTGAGCCAAAGGCAAATGCTCAACTGTTGAGACATCCAGGCATCCCATCCTGTTCAGTTCTATATTAGTTTTGATAAATGTATATAGTCATGTAACCAACACCAAAGTCAAAATATAGGACAGTTTTGTCCTCATATAAGTGGTATTGGTAATGTTTGTCCTTGTGTGTCTGACTTACCTCACTTAGCATAGGGCCTTGGGGTTCATTCCTGTGACTGCAATTGACAAGATTTCTAGTATATGTGCTGCTGAAGTGAGCACAACAAGATTTCTATTACATTCTTTTCTGTTGCCTCCAGTCCTTGGCTCCAAATCTCAGAAACCCTCTTCTGCAGCCAGCTGACACTTACGCATGTCACCTATCCACATGGTCTCCATCAAAATGTTCTTAAACATTTTGAGGGAGGGCATTATCCTCCAGAGTCTATAAGGTCTTTTTCAGAAGCGATCCTGGAGAAGAAAAGCTCAGGTGAGATGGGCATTTTTGATTGAGATGATAACTTGCACATCCACTCCTGGGAAGATTCAGACCTAAAAGCAGTAGCTCTCCTCTGTGAAAAGGGTCATGCACTGGATTGCTACTGTCTTGTCTTCCCACATATGACTTGCCAAGGATTCTGCTGGGGGTTTCTTACAGCTAAATTTCTGTGTGCATCATTTAGGGACTTTGTCTCAATAAACTTACAGGAAAGATGGGTGCAGAAGTTGTAGGTAAGGACCCAGAGCCACTCACCAGAGGTTTTTTTTTTTTTTTCACCAGAGTTTTTATGTTGACCACATTTCTAGAGAGTAGACACAGCCAATGCATGTGAGAAACCTGGCTATGTGCTATGGGTTTTTTGTTTGTTTGTTTTTAAGGAGGGGAACTGAGTTGGAAAAATTAGAGAGGGAGACAAACCATGAGAGACTTCTAACTCTAGGAAACAAAGGGTCATGGAAGGGGAGGTGGGGGGATAGTGTAACTGGGTGATGGTCACTGAGAAGGGCACTTGATGGGATGAGCACTGGGTGTTATACTATACTATTTGTTGGCAAATTGAATTTAAGTAAAAAAAAAAGAATTAAAAAAATAAAGTCACACTTGGCCTATTGAAACATTTAGATACCAAACTTTGGGGGAGGGAGGTGGTGGTTGCTAGTTCAAAGGAGACAATGAGGCAGGCTCCCCTGTAGATTACAAAGGTGTCCCTGGGCCATGAGAGCATCTTGTTTCACTTCTCTCCTGTAATACATCTTAATTTACTCATCATTGTCAGCCTAAAGTCCATTCATAGTCCTTAGAAGGTAAAGTTCCTAGTGAGTTGATCCCTGTGTCAGAAAAGAGCTAGTTGTCCTTTGGGGATAAAGTACCCAGGACCAGAGAAGCAGTTCCTTTGGTATGGTAAGAAAGTTCTGCCCCTCCTCACTTCAGAGAGTTTGAGATTCTATTCAAGGGGTTGGTTGCCTGATAACAGGTTTCTGTGAAATTATTTTAAAAGTTGTGGGGAGCTCCCTGGAATTTAAGTCAACTTCCTGGCACCATGGAGAATCAGACTAGTATCTCCATGCCATGACCCTAGTTGGGGCTGAGTCTGGACTTTATTTTATTTTTTATAAATTTATTTTTTATTGGTGTTCAATTTGCCAACTTATAGAATAACACCCAGTGCTCATCCCATCAAGTGCCCACCTCAGTGCTCGTCACCCAGTCACCCCCACCCGCCTCCCACCTCCCCTTCCACCACCCCTAGTTCATTTCCCACAGTTAGGAGTCTCTCATGTTCTGTCTCCCCTTCTGATACTTCTCACTCATTTCCTCCCCTTCCCCCCATTCCCTTTCACTAGAGTCTGGACTTTAGAGAATTGGCCTAGCCTTTGTTTCCTTGTAGGTTTCTTCTTTACTTACTATTTTAATAATTTATATATGCACATGACAGTTCTATATCTCAAGTCCCTTGGTGTTGCTAATTCTTTCATTGTATTTTTGGATTTCTTTGTTTCTTCATGAAGTTTTCAACTTTATATTGCTAATCATTCACAGCGAATTTTCTTACCTATCGAATTCCAATGAATATTGTTGTGTGTACTTTTAGCAGAAGTGTTGCCTTCCATTTGATTCTTCTGGAGGGCCCAGGTGTCTCAGCAGACTGTAACCATTTTTACATTCATTTATGGGTTTGGTCCTACATGGCTTAGGAATGGAATTCAACCTCACACTCTTGTGGAAGATGTCCACGTTTCTGATTTTTCATAAGTCTGCTTCCAGACTTGCAGCCAGATGGGTTTTCTTATTCTTTTCTGAGATGGTGATTGGACCAGTTTTAGAGCCACTTTTTCTAAGAGGGAAATCTTTCCAAAGACTTGTCTTTATCAAAGTATTTTTTTCACTCTACAATACTACTTCTACATAGAAGTCTTAGTTTGAGACTTGAATTATGAGAGCTTAAGACCAGATTTATTTTCTCTGGAAGGCACTGACACCACACCTTTAAAGCTTTTCAAGTAATATCCTATCCAGTATCTGTCTAGTAGACAAGATTTCCATTCTCACTTTAATCAAAATGGTTTTAGGTTAAACTCCATTTCTGGGCGTGGGTGATTTTACTTTTTAATTTCTCTAATTTAAAAATTTCCTCGGTTTTATTTAGGGATAATTGATTAAAAAATTTGTATGTATTTAGGATGTATGTGATGATTTAATATGTGTATCCATTGTGAAATGATTACTATGATCTAACACATCCATTACTTCATTATTACAACCTTTTTTTTGTAATGAGAACACTTAAAGTCTACTCTCTTAGCAAATTTTAAGGATGCAATACAGTATCATTGACTATAGTTATCATGTTGTGCATTAGATCCCTAGAATCTATTTAGCTTAAAATTCAAAGTTTGTACCCTTTGACAAACATCTTATTTCCTCATTCACCAGCCCCTTACAACCATCATTTTAGTTTCTTTTTTTAAAGATTTATTTATTTACTTATTTATGATAGACATAGAGAAAGAGAGAGAGAGGCAGAGACACAGGAGGAAGGAGAAGCAGGCCCCATGAAGGGAGCCCGATGTGGGACTTGATCCTGGGACTCCAGGATCGCGCCCTGGGCCAAAGGCAGGCACTAAACCACTGAGCCACCCAGGGATCCCCATCATTTTAGTTTCTAGTTCTATGAGTTCAATGTTTTTAGATTTTTACCACATACAAATGAGATTATGCAATATTTGTCTTTCCATTTGTCTAGCTCATTTCACTCAGTGTAATGACCTCCTGGTTTATCTGTGTTGCTACAAATGGAAGAATGTTCTTTTTTTGTGGTTGAATTTTGTGGCTATGACACGTTATCTTTCATACATCAATGGATCCTTAGGTTGTCTACTTATCTTGGTTATTGTGAATAATGCTGTCATGAAATTAGGGATGCAGGTATCTCTTCAAGATACTGGTTTCATTTCCTTTGGATATGAACCTAAACCTAGGATTGCTGGTAATATGGTAAATCTACTTCCACTTTTTGGAGTAACTGATGACAGTTACTGATGACTATTTTCCAAAATGGCTGTCAAAACAGTGTGCAAGCGTTCCTTTTCTTTCACACCCTTGTTAACACTTATTATCTCTGCCTTTTGGATGCAAATTTTCCTAACAGGTGTGAGGTGATATCTCATTGGTTTTTATTTTTTTTTGTATATTTTTAAATTGGAGTTCTATTTGCTAATATATAGTATAACACCCAGTGCTCATCCCATTAAGTGCCCCCCTCAGTGCCCATCATCCAGTCACCCCATTCTCCCGCCCACCTCCCTTTAAAACCACCCCTTGTTCGTTTCTCAGAGTTAGGAGTCTCTCATGTTCTGTCACCCTCTCTGATATTTCCCACTCAATTTCTCTCCTTTCCCCTATAATCCCTTTCACTATTTTTTATATTCTCTGTATGAATGAAACTATAAAATGTTTGTCTTTCTCTGATTGATTTACTTCACTCAGCAGAACCCTCCAGTTCTATCCATGTTGAAGCAAATGGCGGGTATTCATCATTTCTAATGGCTAAGTAATATTTCATTATATCACTGTGTTTTGATTTGAATTTCTCCCTGATCACGAGTGATGTTGGGCATGTTTACGTGTACATTGACCATTTGCATGTCTTCTTTGGAAAAATGACCATCAAGGTCCTTTGTCCTTTTTGAAATTGGGTTTTTGTTATTTATTATTTGCTGTCAAGATGCATGAGTTCCTTACACATTTTAGATATTAACCCCTTATCAGATATATGGCTTGCAACTATCTCCCAGTCTATAGGCAGTCCTTTTGTTCTGGTGATTGTTTCCTTTGCTGTACACAATCTATTTAGTTTGATGTAGTCCCACATGTTTATTTTTGCTCTTGTTTCCTCTACTTTTCATGTCATGTCCAAAAACAATCATTGACAAGATGAATGTCAAGGAGCATTTTAGGATTTAAAAATTTTAGGATTTAAGGTATTGCACTTAAGTTGTTAATCCATTTAATTTTTAATTTTGGAGTACAGTGTAAAATAAGGGTCTAATTTTATTCTTTCACAAATATTTTCTCCCAGCCTGAGTCTTTCCCCTAAGATCAGGAACACGACAGGGATGTCCACTCTCACCACTGCAATTCAACATAGTATTAGAAGTCTTAGTCTCAGCAATCAGGCAACAAAAAGAAATAAAAGGCATTCAAATTGGCAAAGGAGTCACACTGCCCTTCTTCGCAGATGACATGATACTGTACATAGAAAACCCAAAAGACTCCACTCCAAGATTGCGATAACTCATACAGCAATACGGGAGAGCGGCAGGGTACAAAATCAATGCCCAGAAATCAGTGGCATTTCTCTATGCTAACAATGAGGCTGAAGAAAGAGAAATTAAGGAGTCAATCTCATTTACAATTGCACCCAAAAGCATAAGATACCTAGGATAAACCTAACCAAAGAGGCAAAGGATCTATACCCTAAAAACTACAGAACACTTCTGAAAGAGATTGAGGAAGAGGCAAAGAGATGGAAAAATATTCCATGCTTATGGATTGGAAGAATTAATATAGTGAAAATGTCAATGTTACCCAGGGCAATTTACACATTCAAGGCAATCCCTATCAAAATACCATGGACTTTCTTCAGAGAGTTAGAACAAATTATTTTAAGATGTGTGTGGAATCAGAAAAGACCCCGAATAGCCAGGGGAATTTTAAAAAGAAAACCATAGCTGTGGGCATCACAATGCCAGATTTCAGGTTGTACTACAAAGTTGTGGTCTTCAAGACAGTGTGGTACTGGCACAAAACAGACACATAGATCAATGGAACAGAATAGAGAACCCAGAAGTGGACCTCTATGGTCAACTAATATTCAACAAAGTAGGAAAGACTATCCACTGGAAAAAGGACAGTCTCTTCAATAGAGAGACTGGGAAAATTGGACATCCACATGCAGAAAAATGAAACTAGACCATTCCCTTATACCATACACAAAGATAAACTCAAAATGGATGAAAGATCTTAATGTGAGACAAGATTCCATCAAAATCCTAGAGGAGAACACAGGCAACACCCTTTTTGAACTTGGCCACAGCAACTTCTTGCAAGATACACCCATGAAGGCAAGAGAAACTAAAGCAAAAATGAGTTATTGGGACTTCATCAAGATAAAAAGCTTCTGCACAGCAAAAGAAACCGTCCACAAAACTAAAAGACAACCTACAGAATGGGAGAAGATATTTGAAAATGACCTATCAGATAAAGGGCTAGTATCCAAGATCTAGAAAGAACTTTTTAAACTCAACAGCAAAGAAACAAACAATCCAAACATAAAATGGGCAAAAGACATGAACAGAAGTTTCACAAAGGAAGACATAGACATGGCCAACAAGCACATGATAAAATGCTCCGCATCACCGGCCAACAGGGAAATACAAATCAAAACCACAATGAGATACTACCTCACACTAGTGAGAATGGGGAAAATTAACAAGGCAGGAAACAAAAAATGTTGGAGAGGATGCGGAGAAAGGGGAACTCTCCTGCACTGTTGGTGGGAGTGAACTGGTGCAGCCACTCTGGAAAACTGTGTGGAGGTTCCTCAAAGAGTTAAAAATAGATCTGCCCTTCAACCCAGCAAGTGCACTGCTGGGAATTTACCCCAAAGATACAAATGCAGTGAAACGCCAGGACACCTGCACCCTGGTGTTTATAGCAGCAATGTCCACAATAGCCAAACTGTGGAAGGAGCCTCGGTGTCCATAGAAAGATGAATGGATAAAGAAGATGTGGTCTATATATACAATGGGATATTACTCAGCCATTAGAAATGACAAATACCCACCATTTGCTTCGACATGGATGGAACTGGAGGGTATTATGCTGAATGAAGTAAGTCAATCGGAGAAGGACAAACATTATATGGTCTCATCCATTTGGGGAATATAAAAATTAGCGAAAGGGAATAAAGGGGAAAGGGGAGAAAATGAGTGAAAATATCAGTGAGGGTGACAAAACATGAGACATCTAACTCTGGTAAATGAACAAGAGGTAGTGGATAGGAAGGTGGGCGTGGGTTTGGGGTGACTGGGTGATAGGCACTGAGGGGGGCACTTGACGGGATAAGCACCGGGTGTTATGCTATATGTTGGCAAATTGAACTCCAATAAAAAATAAATAAATAGGGATCCCTGGGTGGCGCAGCAGTTTGGCGCCTGCCTTTGGCCCAGGGCGCGATCCTGGAGACCTGGGATCGAATCCCACGTCAGGCTCCCGGTGCATGGAGCCTGCTTCTCCCTCTGCCTGTATCTCTGCCTCTCTCTCTCTCTCTGTGTGACTATCATAAATAAAATAAATAAAAAATTTTAAAAATAAATATATTTTCTTCCAGTCTGTAGTTTGTCTTATAATTCTCTTGGCATTGTTTTTTTATTAGTGTTCTTTTTAAGTTTTTAGTTTTAATAAAGTTCAGCTTATTTCTTGAAGTTTGATTGTTTCATAGTTTGTATCTTTGGTGTTGTATCTGAAAAGGCATCACTATGGGGCACCTGGCTGGCTCAGCGGAGTGTATGACTATTGATCTCAAGGTTGTGAGATTGAGACCCACATTGGGTGTACAGATTACATAAATAAACAAACAAAAAACAAACAAAGTTGAGAAAAGATCAGTTGACTATATTTATGTGGGTTCTATTTCTGGGGTCTCTACTCAGTTCCATTGATCTGTTTGTCTATTATTTTGCCAATAGCACACTGTCTTGATTATTGTGGCTTAAAAAAAAGATTATTTATTTATTCATGAGAGACACAGAGAGAGAGGCAGAGACATAGGCAGAGGGAGAAGCAAGCTCTCCATAGGGAGCCTGATGCAGGACTCCATCCCAGAATCCCAGGATCACACCCTGAGCCAAAGGCAGATGCTCAACCACTGAGCCACTCAGGAGTCCAACAGAATCATCTTTGAAGGTATGGTTTGTGTTATCCAGTCTTGAAATTGTTTACTATGTATCAGGCTTTGTTTTGTGTTGTTTGCAACCATTAACTCCTTGAAACCTCATGATAACCCAGTGAAGTTGGTAGCATTTATCCCCCCAGTTTGCAGACAAGAAACTGATGTATGGGATGCTTGGGTGGCCCAGCGGTTGAGCATCTGCCTTCAGCCCAGGGCGTGATCCTGGGGTCCCGGGATCAAGTCCCACATTGGGTTCCCTGCAAGGAGCCTGCTTCTCCCTCTGCCTGTGTCTCTGCCTTTCTCTCTCTCTCTCTCTCTCTCTGTCTCATGAATAAATAAATAAAATCTTTTTTTAAAAAAGGAAACTGAGGTATGAAGAAGTTAAGTAAATGGCATGTTTTATCCAGCTAATTAGAGGTATTGTATGATTGCTTTAGGGGGATATGCCCCTAAACCTTCAGTGTCTTCCTTGGACACCACATACTATGGTAAACCATACCATCCTCTTCAGGAAGTTTGTTTCTGGTTTCTTATAAAGTCTTCTTAGGCTCACACTCATACTCCTGGGACAATCTCTGTTTAGAGACTGTAAGCCATGTTGGAGATGATGGATTTCAAACCATCACTCAATCACTTAAAGGGTGAGCAACACCCAGTATGTCACTAACAATTTATTCATTTTTTTGGCACTTAAAAAACGTATTGAGATATAACTCACACACCATACAATTTACCCACTTAGAGTGTATAATTCGATGATTTTTAGTATATTCACAGAATTGCTCAACCATTACCACAATGCAATTAAAAATTTTTTTACTACCACAAAAAGAAACCCCCATGCCTGCTGGTCATTGATGCCTATTTTCCCCTCACTCTGCCAGCCCCAGGAAACCAGTAATCTACTTTCAGTCTCTACAGACCACAAAGAACTAAGAGCTTTTCACAAATTGTAGTAAAAAAAATACATATAATTTTTTTTATCATCTTAACTATTTAAAAAATTTTCTTTATTGTAGTAAAAAAATATAACATGAAATTTACCATCTTTACCAATTGTACAGTAGTGTGCAGTACATTCATACTGTTGTGAAGTGAGGCTCCAGAACTTTTTCATCTTTCAATACTTAAACTCTATACCCCCAAGGGGAATTGTTGCTTGACAGATAGGGTTTCATTTTAACCATTTTTTTTTGTATGGTTCAGTGGCATTAAGCACATTCACACTGTTTTGGGACCATCACCACCATCCCAAACTGAAACAGAATCCATATATTTGTATCATTATTCAAATCATAACATTTTAAAGTTTTTGTTTATTTACTTTTAAGTAGTCTCTATACCCAGTGTGGGACTCAAACTCACAACCTCAAGATCAAGAGTGTCATGCTTTACCAACTGATCCAGCAGGTGCTCATCAAATCATATCATTTATGAGTGTCTGTTTGCTCACATGAGAGGTGGATTGAATAGAATAAAATTCACAGCCTTGAAGTATGCTCCTATAAATGAAGTGACTAGCATAAAGCCTAACATAGAAGTGAAGGTCCTGGTATATAAGTCCCTGGTATATAAGCCAAGCCTTAGGTGTTACCTAAATCAACCCAATATATGAACTATTAGAGGCTAATGCACTCACCATTCAGTGCTTGAAATAAAAAAAAGGCAAAGCAGAATTTATTTTTGCTATGTTGAGGGAGAGTGATGCTGGCCAGACGTGGTGTCTTTGAGCCTCTGAGCAGAGCCTACAGATGACCCGAGACAGGGTTTTTGGGAAATGTGGTTTCTCAGGGCATCTTGTAGTTTGGTATCATCTGTAAAAGATGTTTTTTTGAGGGGGACTTTGATTGGCTGCCATTCAAGGTATGTTTACAGGAGTAAACTTGTTTCTGATTGGCTGATATTTAAATGCAAGGAGCTGATTGGTTGAATTGCCAAGGCATTTTCACTGAGGTGAGTGTTCCTTGACAATGGGTGAAAAATTGGTTCTGGTGGCTCCTTGTCATCATGGCTACAGGATAATATAGTCTTTTCCTAGGAGGGGAGGATGCTTTTATTCCTACGGTTATAATATGCTTTTCCAAACAAGGCTCTTATGTGGAAAAAACCAAGCGTGTGAGGCTAATCTTATCCCTCTGTCAGGATCCAGCCCCATTGCATCCTGGCCCTGCTGTTAAGTCTCTGATTAGCCATCCTCTGAAACTGTGGCACTTACTCATAGTTTTGTCCGGCCCAATCACTAACATTTTCTCATCAACGTATTCATTCATAATCTCAATAAATATTTATAATATTTTATGCCTTGTAGACCTCATGATAAATACTACAAAGGGATGGATCAATAGACTAACCAGTCTATTGAAAATTCACATGCTTATTGGAGCTATTTTCACTAGTCTATTGACTTTGCATTAGAGACATGAGACATTTTGAAATGTTACATATATACAATGGAATATTGCTCAGCCATTGAAAAGAATGAAATCATATATATCATATATATATATATGATATATATATATTTATTTATTTATTGGAGTTTGATTTGCCAACACATAGCATAACACCCAGTGCTCCCATCAAGTACTCCCCTCACTGCCCAGGCACCCACTCAATCCATCCCCTTGCCATTTGCAATGATGTGGATGGAATTAGAGGGTATTATGCTAAGTGAAATAAGTCAATCAGGGAAAGACAAGCATCATGATTTCACTCATAGTGGAAATTAAGAAACAAAACAGATGAACATAGGAGAAGGAGCTATGAAAAGGAAGGGGAAGGAGCTAGGGAAAAATAAAATAAGATGAAATCAGAGAGAGAGACAAACCACAGAGACTCTTAACTATAGGAGACAAATTGAGGGTTGCTGGAGGGGATGAGGATAGGGAAATAGGGTAACTGAGTGATGGGCATTAAGGAGGGCACTTGATGTGATGAGCACTGGGTGTTACATGCAACTGATAAATCACTAAACTCTACCACTGAAACTAATAACACACTATGTTAATTAATTTATTTTAAACAAATAAATAAAAAGAAAAAATGTTAGTTTCTTAACAATGGGGAAAGCATGACTAGGTGATGGGACACCAGAAGCACATATGTCATGGAATATATGGTATGATGAGTGGACAGTGTTAATAATTAATTAGTAATATTAATAATGAGTGGAATTCTAAGTGTTAAGGTTTTACCTAGAAGGATATGAGGGGATCTGGTTTTGCTGCTAAATTCAAGACAGAACGAAGTTTTGAGCCAGATCTTCTTGCAGAGGCTGGGAGAAAAATAGCAATGAGAACTGAGAATTCTTTTTCATGCTTTTTATCACAGGAAATGAGTTAAGCCAAGACTATACCAAGAAGTTTCTCACCAACATCTAGAAAGGTGGTGTACAACGATACCAGATATGTATAAGAAAATACCATTGGATTGGTTTGAAAGTGGATCCAAAATTCTTAGTGCCTCATTCTCTTTTGTTCTCCCAGTAGCTCTGCAGGACTCCACAGTGCTGACTCACTTCTGCTTCACTGACAGGTATCTACCTTGTGGGTGTTAGGAGTTTGTCCAAAGTCCATTCTGTCTAACATTCCTGTTTACTCTGGCTCAGTTCAGGAAAATCTGGCCAGTTTTCCTTGTTTGGAGCATGATGACTATGCCAATTTTCAACCAGTATGGCCAGGAGAGCCAGCCCAGCTACACTCATTCAGATCAAATTCCCCATCGTGTAATCTTGGTTCATTATATCTACAGACATAATTCAAAGGAGATGAGCAATCACTGGTCATGTTCCATTTCATCCCAACCCCAGAGCCCTGAAAGGGGAAATCATTTCCCTATTTGTGATTACAGTCAGAACCCCTCCTCAACAAGCTTATGCATTCATGAGCACCATACTTAATCTTTGAGCCTGAGTCCAAGGGGGAGTCTTGTGAACTGGAAAGGAGGTGATCATGTGAATGTTGTATTTGCTTTTCATTCCCCCTTTATGTGGTGATTTCCCTGAAAGTCTAGTCATATCCTTACAACACCTCCACATATTCAGAACCCTAAATTTTCTCCTCTACATTTTCTTCATCCCACATATGACTTGTGTTCCTCTTTCATATGTGAAAAAGGATAGCACTATTCATATCTGGGAAGCAGCTCGGAGAAATTTTTCAGATACTTTTAGGTAAAATGTATCTCCACTATTGTATGACTGTTTACTAGACATTGCTGTTCTCTGAATCTTTAAACACATTTCTTTATTTGTTATATGGACTTTCTGGGCCTATGTCCTTTCAAAGATGTAATAAAATACTGTGAGATGACAATGCTCAGAAATCATAGTAACTCTCTCTTGTTAAAATACAGAAATTAATTTCAAATGGATTTGGAATTTCAAATTAGTTCCTAATTGCAAAGTGCAAAATATTTTGAGTTTAAGAAGATAATACAAGGTGGTAGTATCCTGATACTGGATTAGATGATTTCTAAAACAAAATACAGTGACTATCTGCTCTAAAGAAAAAGACTAATAAATTCACTCCTCCTCCATCAATGCCTAATTATCCATGCATTGTTAAATTAAAAGAGCACTCCAGCCTGTATGATCTTACACTGCCATGACTAGTATTTGTGCTCAGTTTGTTGAGTGACCCAGACAAAGTGGGCATGAGAGATTAATGTGGTTTCCCTGTTCAGTGATTAGCAGTTGCTTCCCTTTGCTGTAACTTGTCTTCTGCTGAGCAGAGAGATGCAAACACTATGATAATGTGGCTCGTGTTAGAGTTTTTAGAATTCTTCCCACAAGCTATAAGTTACCAGCCGATCACTCAGAGTGGAGCCTAGTACTGAAGATTAGTTTAAGGGTTTCCAGATACAACTAAGCATGTGAAGAAGAGAAGTGGGTTAGTTTGAGGTGGTGTCTGGGATCTATTGTCTCAACAATGCTCCTCGATGTGATTCTGAACTTTGGCCACTCTATTCTTAACAAACCAAGTATATTTTTAAAAGATTTTATTTATTTATTCATGAGAGACACAGAGAGAGGCAGAGACATAAGCAGAGGGAGAAGCAGGATCCCCATGAGGAACCTGATGTGAGACTCGATCCCAGGACCCCAGGATCACAACCCGAGCCAAAGGCAGACACTCAACCCCTGAGCACACATGTCCCCTGGACCAAATATTTATTATTATTATTATTATTATTATTATTATTATTATTATTATTTTAAATACATTTATTTTTTATTGGTGTTCAATTTGTCAACATACAGAATAACACCCAATGCTCATCCCGTCATGTGCCCACCTCAGTGCCCGCCACCCAGTCACACCCACCCCCTGCCCACCTTTCCTTCCACCACCCCTAGTTCGTTTCCCAGAGTTAGGAGTCTTTCATGTTCTGTCTCCCTTTCTGATATTTCCCACTCATTTTTTCTCCTTTCCCCTTTATTCCTTTTCACTATTTTTTATATTCCCGAAATGAATGAGACCATATAATATTTTTCCTTCTCTGATTGACTTATTTCACTCAGCATAATACCCTCCAGTTCCATCCACATCGAAGCAAATGGTGGGTATTTGTCGTTTCTAATGGCTAGGTAATATTCCATTGTATACATAAACCACATCTTCTTTATCCTTTCATCTTTCGATGGACACCGAGGCTCATTCCACAGTTTGGCTATTGTGGACATTGCTGCTATACACATCGGGGTGCAGGTGGACCAAATATTTTTAAAAGGCACTGTCTGGAGAACTCTAGGAGAGGATGCAGAAGCTGAATGGGGTGTGGATTAAAGTCTTTCTCTCTTTGCAGTCTCTACTGCCCCCACTGTTCTTTCTCAGTGCATCTCTTTGCATTCCTGCTGGATGTGAAGGCCCTGAGGAGGAGGGCACAGGGCTGGGTTGGGGTGCACCTACCTGTGACCACAAGCAGCAGGGGCATCACTAGGGCTGACCACACATAAGGGCTGCCACTGTGCCAATCATACCACCTTTAGTTCCCTGAGAAGCTTTGGTTCACAGGACCTAGAATAAAGGTGCCTTGATGTTCCCCATTTTGGGTTATGAAAGGGTGGCTCCTCCTTCCCTGGTCAGTGAAAATATATCAAGTGGGATGTGTGCTGAACTTCACTGTAATGAGATCTTCTCCCCTAGCTTCACTATGGCACTCTGGGCAGCAGAGAGGAAGGGTTTGTCGTAGAAGCCTAAAAGAGAAGAGAGTAAGCTATTAGCAAGGTTTTTCTTCCTTTCCCTGTTATCCTCACCACCCCCCCTTTTCTTTTTATTTTTTAAATTGGAGTTCAATTTGCCAACATATAGTATAGCACTGGGGAGTCTCTCATGTTCTGTCACCCTCTCTGATTTTTCCCACTCATTTTCTCTCTTTCCCCTATAATCCCTTTCACTATTTTTTATATTTCCCATATGAGTGAAACCGTATGATGTTTGTCCTTCTCTGATTGGCTTATTTCACTCAAAATAATACCCTCCCGTTCCATCCATGTTGAAGCAAATGGTGGGTTTTCATCATTTCTAATGGTTGAATAATATTCCATTGTATATATAGACCACATTTTCATTTATCTTTTCATGGACACCAAGGCTCCTTCCACAGTTTGGCTATTGTGGGCATTGCTGCTATAAATATTGGGGTGCAGGTGTTCCAGCGATTCACTGCATCTGTATCTTTGGGGTAAATTCCCAGCAGTGCAATTGCCAGGTCATAGGTACCTTTATTTTTAATTCTTCAAGGAACCTCCACACAGTTTTCCAGAGTGGCTGCATCAGCTTGTGTTCCCACCAACAGAGGGTTCCCCTTTCTCCACATCCTCCCCAACATTTGTTGTTTCCTGTCTTGTTGATTTTTGCCATTATCACTGGTATGAGGCAGTATCTCATTGTGGGTTTGATTTGTATTTCCCTGATGGCAAGTGATGTGCAGCATTTTCTCATGTGCTTGTTGGCCATTTGTATGTCTTCTTTTAAAAATTTTATTTATTTATTTATTTATTTATTTATTTATTTATTTATTTATTTATTATTGGAGTTCAATTTGCCAACATATAGCATATCACCCAGTGATCATCCCATCAAGTGCCCCCCTCAGTGCCTGGCACCCAGTCACTCCAACCCCTTGCCCACCTACCTTTCCACTATCCTTTGTTCGTTTCCCAGAGTTAGGAGTCTCTCATGTTCTATCATCCTCACTGATATTTTCACTCATTTTCTCTCCTTTCCCCTTTGTTCCCTTTCATATTCCCAAAATGAATGAAATCATATAATGTTTGTCCTTCTCCAATTGACTTACTTCACTCAGCATAATATCCTCCAGTTCCAACCACATTGAAAAAAATGGTGGGTATTTGTCATTTCTAATGGCTGAGTAATATTCCATTGTATACATAGACCACATCTTCTTTATCCATTCATCTTTTGATGCACACTGAGGCTCCTTCCACAGTTTGGCTATTGTGGACATTGCTGCTATAAACATTGGGGTGCAGGTGTTCTGGTGTTTCACTGCATCTGTGTCTTTGGGGTAAAACTCTAGCAGTGCATTTGCTGGGTCGAAGGGCAGATATATTTTTAACTCTTTGAGGAACCTCCACACAGTTTTCCAGAGAGGCTGTACCAGTTCACATTCCCACCAACAGTGCAGGAAGGTTCCCCTTTCTCCACATCATCTCCAAAATTTGTTGTTTCCTGCCTTGTTAATTTTCCCCATTCTCACTGGTGTGAGGTGGTATCTCATTGTGGGTTTGATTTATATTTCCCTGATGGCCAGTGATGCAGAGCATTTTCTCATGTGCTTGTTGGCCATGTCTAAGTCTTCTTCTGTGAAACTTCTGTTCATGTCTTTTGCCCATTTCATGATTGGATTGTTTGTTTCTTTGCTGTTGAGTTTAATAAATTATTTATAGATCTTGGAAACTAGCCCTTTATCTGGTAGGTCATTTGCAAATATCTTCTCCCATTCTGTAGGTTTTCTTTTAGTTTTGTTGACTATTTCTTTTGCTGTGCAGAAGCTTTTTATCTTGATGAAGTCCCAATAGTTCATTTTTGCTTTTGTGTCCCTTGTCTTTGTGGATGTATCTTGCAAGAAATTACTGTGACCAAGTTCAAAAAGGGTGTTGCCTGTTCTCCTCTAGGATTTTGATTGACACCAGTAGCTTTATAATTGTACTTCTGAATTGAAAATCTGACATCGTACTGAAATCCAAATTCTGTAGCTCTGTGGCAGAGAGTACTTTTTCCATTTCCTTTTTTTCTGTGGTGATTTCTTCCTCTAGTCTTTTTGTCCAGTGCAGAGTGTATGTATGAGAGGGATGAGTCAAAAATCTCAACCATGACCGAAGCCAAATATATCCTAGATGATTCTGAATAGGTCAGAGACCAGAAAATAAAAGAAAAAGAAGAACAGAATAAAATAAAATAAAGTTTCACTAAAGTAAAAAACAATTTTAAAACAAAGAAGTAAAAATTAAAAGCCAAAGCCAAAAACAAAGAAGATGAAAGAAGAAAAAGAAATAGAAATAACATAAAGATAAGAAATAATGAAAAGGATTATAAGGGAAAGGAGGGAAAAAGAGTGGGAAAAATTAGAGAGGGAGACAAACCATGAGAGCCTCCTAAATCTGGGAAATGAACAAAGGGTTGTGGAAGGGGAAGTGGGTGGGGGGATGAGGTAACTGGGTGACAGGCACTGAAATGGGCACTTGATGGGATGAGCACTGGGTGTTATACTATATGTTCACTAATAGAACTGCAATAAAAAAAGAAAACACAAAAAAGGGGGAATGGTGGTGGTGAGTAAGTGGTAGTAGAGAGAGAATGTAGTCTACCTGAGGCCTTGTAGGGGGTGATCCTCTTGGTTCTAAGTTTATTTTGCTCTGTATGTCAGAAGATGTTCAACCCCAAATTTATATAGATCAGTAATACTTATATAAAGCCCTAACACTGACCACAAAAACATAAAGAAGATAACGGGGGTGGGGGTAAGAATGGGAAGAAAGGGAGAATATAATCACACAGAATGATCCAGCAAGGTGTTCCTCTTTGTTCTGGGTGTATGTTGGTAGTGTTTTAGAAGGAGCTAACTTCCACCATTGTATTTCAAAACGAGGCAGAAACAACAAAAAACAAATACCCATATCTCGCATATCTACCAAAATTAAATTGACTATGTTGAAGGGAATCCAGAAGTCTCTCGTAGACAGCATAAAGTTGGATACTGTTTTTTAATCCACTCTATCTATGTATTTGATATGGGTGTTTAATCCATTTATATTTAAAGTAATTACTAACAGGGAAGTATTTGCTTTAGGATTTTGTTGTTTTCTGTATGTTTTATAGCTTTTTTGGTTCCTCATTTCTTCCATTACTATCCTCATTTGTATTTAGTTGATTTTTGTTGTTGTTATGTATTTTCATTATCTTCTCTTTTCCTTTTGTATATATTCTAGAGATATTTTCTATGTGGCTGTGATGGGGAATACATATAGCATCCTGAAATTATAACATAGTACTATAAATTGGAAGTAACTTAATTTCAATCACATATAAAAACTCTACTTTTACAGGTCAGCCCCCCAACTTTATGTTATTAATGTCACAAATTACATTTTTATATATTGTGTGCCCATTAAAATATATTCATAATGAATTTTTGTGCATTCATCTTTTAATTCCCATCAAAATAAAGGATGGAGTTACACACCAAAAAATAAAAAGATAAAACATGTAAGTGTAGAAATATGAAAGTCAAAAAGGCCAACAGGAAATACAAATCAAAACCACAATGAGATACCACCTCACACCAGTGAGAATGGTGAAAATTAACAAGACAGGAAACAACAAATGTTGGAGAGGATGTGGAGAAAGGGCAAATTGAACTCCAATAAAAAAAAAAAAAAAACCCTAAAAGGAAAAACTTAAAAATGAAGGATTGGTAAAACATTGTAGTTAAGGTGAGAAAAGAGAAAAAATATTGGAGATTTTTCGTTTGATATAAAAATGAATCATAATGGAAAAAGAAAAAAAAAGAAAAAAGAGAAAAAAAATGGGAAAAAAGGACCCTCTAGTTCTACATCCTATTTTCCCTCAGTCCTGGAGGTTCCCAACGCTGCTTGATCAATAAACCTGCTCTTCCTTTGTCCTTCCAGCTGGTATGAGGGAGGGGTCTGCTGAGAATCAGTTGTTGTGCCTGGGGGGGGGGGGGGGTAAATGCCCTGCCCCTTGCCAGGTGCTGGGCTCAAAGTGAGTTGTTTATCCTGTGAGGCCTTTGTTCTCTAGAGGCCCCACCTCTCCCAGGCACAAGGTGAAACAAAGAGGAAAAACAACAATGGTGTTGGCTAAATTTCCAGGTCTGGAGTCAGCTCCCTGTGAGTAACTAACTGTAGTCTCCCAGTCCACACTGGCCTAGATGCTCCAGTGGGAAGGTGTTGGTGCACTGATCTCCATAGTTTGCGGGGTGCCCAGTTGCAGGAAAGTTCTTGCTTTCTTGTGTCCTCCCCACTTTTGCCTGTCCCAGGGGGGAATGGAGGGTGGCTGGCTTTGTCTGCTTGGGCACCCTGGATCTGGAACCCTGTGCTGCTGGACCTGCGCTCCCGGGGACAGCCTCTCTTGAAGGGAATGGGGTAAGCCACCTCTGTCCAGAGCCAGGCCACCTAACCTATTGCTTTCTCCCAAATGTCCTGGAGGGCTGTAGCACTCCAGCCCTTTACTGATAATCTGACCACGGTTTGCGGTGAGCTTTACCCTGGTTGCTTCTCCTCTTCTAGTGACTCTGGGAATCTTGAGGCTTCACTGCCCCTCCTGCAATTCTGCCCAATTTCCCTGCTAATCACTTTTCTGTTAGGGAAAACTGGATTTTTAAAGTTCCTGCTTCTCTAGGGCTCTGATTCCTGTCCCAGAGCCTTTCACTGCTTTAGCCTGGCTACTTGTGGTTTCTCTCCCCTACTTTGTTCTTTTTTATTTTATTTTTCGCTTTTCTACCTTATTGGAAGTGAAAACTTTTCCACTGTAACATTCCAGATCTTCTCTCTTTAAGTCTCAGGTCAAATTCATAGGTGTTCAGGTTGTTTTGAAAGTTATCTAGAGAAGTTTGTGGGTCAAGTGAGTTGAGGACCCCTACTCTTCTGCCATCTTGCCCCCCTCCCTTAATTAAAATTTAAACATTAAGAAAAATTAATCTCAACAGATATAAAGCTTTTGATAAAACACATCAATTCCTAATGAAAAGAAAAACTTGTCAGAAATGAAGGGGGTTTCCTTCAATTGATGAAGGCATTGTTGGCAATCAGCACCTAGACATCATCTTTCAAGGGAAGAACTTGAAGTCCTACTCTGTGATGGGGAAGGATCCAAGTATCTTTCCTATGACCATCTATTCAGCACAGCATTCTATTCATTTAAGTGGTTTATGTATACAATGGAATATTACTCAGCAATTAGAAACGACAAATACCCACCATTTGCTTCAACGTGGATGGAACTGGAGGGTATTATGCTGAGTGAAATAAGTCAATCGGAGAAGGACAAACAGTGTATGTTCTCATTCATTTGGGGAATATAAAAAATAGTGAAAGGGAATATAAAGGAAGGGAAAAGAAATGCTGGGAAATATCAGGAAGGGAGACAGAACATAAAGACTCCTAACTCTGGGAAACCAACTAGGGGTGGTGGAAGGGGAGGAGGGCGGGGGGTGGAGGGGAATGGGTGACGGGCACTGAGGCGGACACTTGACGGGATGAGCACTGGGTGTTATTCTGTATGTTGGCAAATTGAACACCAATAAAAATAAATTTATTATTTAAAAAAATGAAGTGAATTTCTTATAGAATGCAAATAGCAGATTCTTGTTTACAATTGTTTTTCTTAAACTCATCTTACAATCTTTGTCTTTTAAGTGTTGTGTTTATATCATTTATATATATATGTAATGTAATTAGTGAAGAGATTGTAATCAGATTCATTATTTTATTTTTGCTCATCCTCTCTTTTGCTTGTTCTTCTATTTCCATTTTCTGCCTTTTCTTGGCTTCAAGAAATATTTTTGGTATTCCAATTTCATGTCCCTGTTGGGGTTTGGGTGCTCTTTAAGTGGCTGTCTAGACATCATATACATACCTAAGTTTACTTGGTCAGGCTAGAAGTAGTATTTTCCCTCTTCCCATGAAATATGGGAACCCTACAAACATCTAAATGACTGTCCTCAACCCTTTACATTGTAGTTGGTACATGTTTTGTAATTAGGACACATCCAGGGCTGTGTTGGAGCAGAAGGATGGAGGATAGGCAGTTGAGTCCTCCCCAGACTACCTGCTTCTGCCCAACAACCCCTGGACAGCTGGGGGTGCAGAGAATGTCAGGGCTGATTGTGACTAGTGTGAGAGGGGCCTTGGTGTGACAGGTGGAAAAATGAGGGGAGAAGGGCACCCTTGCAACTCCCTATCTGTTTCCTTTCCAGAGACCCTCCCCAAACCCTCCATCTGGGCTGACTGAGCCCCCATGGTCAGTGAGGAGAGGCCTGTGACCATCTGGTGTCAGGTGTCTCTGCAGGCTGATGTCTACTCTCTGTATAAAGAGAGGGTCTCTGGATCCTTGTCTGTGAAGATCTCACAGGATTCTAGCAACAAGGGCTTACTCCATTGAATCCATGAACCCACATGATGCAGGGCAATTTGAGTGTGCATATCAGAGCAGGAACAGCTGGTCATAGCAGGGTGACCTCCTGGCCCTGGTGGTGACAGGTAAGGACAGGAGCTGGCTCATCCTCCCTGAGGCATCTCCTCCAGGCAGAAGGGAATGGAGGATGATCTCAGGGGACCCCTCCACATAGTCTACAGTACATGGAGTACCTGGGATAATGGCCCTCTTTAGCAAAGCTTCTCCTCCAGGACTGTATAGAACAACACATTTTTTTTCATTTCTTATCAATCACCCTATTTTTAATTTAAATTTAATGAGATAACATATACTACATCATTACTTTCAGATGTGGAGTTCAATAATTTATCAGTTGCTTATAACACACAATGCTCATCACATCCCATGCCCTCCTTAATGGCCATCACCCAGTTGCCCAATCCTCAAAACCCTCCCCTCTAGCAATGCTCAGTTTGTTTCCTGGAGTTAAGAGTTTTTCATGTTTTTTCTCCATTTCTAATACCTTCCCATTCAGTTTTCCCTCCCTTCCCCTATGATCCTCTGTGCTGTTTATCATATTCTCCATTTGAGTGAAAACACGTAAGTGTCCTTCTCTGATTGACTAATTTTGCTTAGCATAATACCCTCTACTTCTATCCAAATTGATGTAAATGATAAGAATTCATTCTTTCTGATGGCGGAGTAATATTCCATTGTGTGTGTGTGTGTGTGTGTGTGTGTGTGTGTGTATAATATATCACATCTTCTTTATCCACCCTATCCAGATGACAAACTGAATGAGTAATTGGAATTTATGTTAGCTGTGGTAATCCTTACTCCAGATAGATTGTATGGTGGGTTGCAGAGACTCCATCATGTTGTTATTCCTTAAATAATAGATTGCTAGACAGAAGACTAGAAAGTGCTGAGGAAATATATAATCATAAGTCAGGGAGCAGAAGGAGCTGGCTGATATGCAGAAATGAAAGATAGACCTGCATTTCACTCCTCCATGTTCCTCATTCTCGGGACAAAATGAAGCCTCAGATGTTTATATTGGTCTCTCAATTAGATGGAAGGTGAGACACCAGAGATGCTCACCTCAAGGGATTGAGATGGCTTTAGTTAGTTTCAGAGACTTCCTGGACATGAGGGATGGGATTATTTAAGCATTCCTATATCTTCTCACCAACAGGCTCTATTTTTGACTCTCAGGAATAGCTGATACCCTCAGACCATCACAAAAGAAGTTAGAGTCCAAGAGAGATGATTAAGGAGAAATTCTCAGTTATGTGATGGTCTCACAGGATCACATCTTCTTAATAAATGCAGGAAGATGGACATGCAGGTATCCCAGGGTGAATTCATATTACCCTGACCTCCACAACTTCTTTCTCCACAAACTCTAGCCTCCAAAAGTCACGATTACGCAGTGGAGAATCTCATTGGGTTGTCATGTCTGCTTAGATCTTGATGGTTCTCAGGATGCAGCTATTTCAAGCTCAGCAAGTCAGAGAAGACTTGCTGGTGCAGCCAGGACATAAATGTAAGAGAGAGAAGCCAGCCATTCAGCAAGACAGGTCCTCATGACTGAGTGAGGGAAATTATGCAATAAAATCTGGAGCTTACCCTGAGGAAACAGTGTGTTGAGAAGGTCCAGAGGAGTAAATGTGGCTTGCATGTAGGAAATGTGTGGAGAGAATATTTCTTGCCTGGAGAGGGCTTTTGTGCAATGAAGCTGGTAATTTACCTCCCTATCAATATTGATGTTCTCTGACTGATTCTCACCTTTCTCACTCCTATGACATGAGACTGCATTCATGTCCCAGGTGCGAACCCATACCTACATACCCCTTCACGGGCTGGCCCACTTTTATGTATATACACATTCTCCCTTATTTTTATTTTTTCTAAATATTTGATTTATTTATTCATGAGAGACAGAGAGAGAGAGAGGCAGAGACATAGGCAGAGGGAGAAGCAGACTCCCCACAGGGAGCCTGATGCAGCACTCCATCCCAGGACCCCAGGATCATGACCTGAGTCAAAGGTAGACGCCCTACTGCTGAGCCACCCAGGCGCTTCTCTCCTTTATTTTTATTAACCATAATCTTGGAAGTATATTTGTGTTCTGAGTGGAACACAGAATCTGTTTTTGAATATTTGAATGGATGAGGTGAAAATACAGTCTACCTGGAAACAGTGATGGAATACCATTCCTTAAATTTTTTTCTGGACGAATAGAGATCGTCTCTACTCATCCAACAGCACATGTATCATTTTCCAGAAATACCGTCAGTTTGAGTGAGCTCTGGGGTGTTTGAAGTGACAGCCTGGTATGAGCTTCTACACTGGCTCTAAGAATTCATCATTTTTTAAAATAAATTAATTTTTACAGAAAAACACCCAGTGCTCATCCCGTCAAGTGTCCCCCTCAGGGCCCGTCACCCATTCCCCCCCACCCCCCGCCCTCCTCCCCTTCCACCACCCCTAGTTTGTTTCCCAGAGTTAGGAGTCTTTATGTTCTGTCTCCCTTCCTGATATTTCCCACACATTTCTTCTCCCTTCCCTTATATTCCCTTTCACTATTATTTATATTCCCCAAATGAATGAGAACATACACTGTTTGTCCTTCTCCGATTGACTTACTTCACTCAGCATAATACCCTCCAGTTCCATCCACGTTGAAGCAAATGGTGGGTATTTGTCGTTTCTAATTGCTGAGTAATATTCCATTGTATACATAAACCACATCTTCTTTATCCATTCATCTAAGGATGGACACCGAGGCTCCTTCCACAGTTTGGCTATTGTGGACATTGCTGATAGAAACATTGGGGTGCAGGTGTCCCAGCGTTTCATTGCATCTGAGTCTTTGGGGTAAATCCCCAACAGTGCAACTGCTGGGTCGTAGGGCAGGTCTATTTTTAACTCGTTGAGGAACCTCCACACAGTTTTTCAGAGTGGCTGCACCAGTTCACATTCCCACCAACAGTGTAAGAGGGTTCCCTTTTCTCCGCATCCTCTCCAACATTTGTGGTTTCCTGCCTTGTTAATTTTCCCCATTCTCACTGTTGTGAGGTGGTATCTCATTGTGGTTTTGATTTGTATTTCCCTGATGGCAAGTGATGCAGAGCATTTTCTCATGTGCATGTTGGCCATGTCTACGTCTTCCTCTGTGAGATTTCTCTTCATGTCTTTTGCCCATTTCATGATTGGATTGTTTGTTTCTTTGGTGTTGAGTGTAATAAGTTCTTTATAGATATTGGAAATTAGCCCTTTATCTGATATGTCATTTGCAAATATCTTCTCCCATTCTGTAGGTTGTCTTTTAGTTTTGTTGATTGTATCCTTTGCTGTGCAAAAGCTTCTTATCTTGATGAAGTCCCAATAGTTCATTTTTGCTTTTGTTTCTTTTGCCTTTGTGGATGTATCTTGCAAGAAGTTACTGTGGCCAAGTTCAAAAAGGGTGTTGCCTGTGTTTTCCTCTAGGATTTTGATGGAATCTTGTCTCACATTTAGATCTCTCATCCATTTTATCTTTGTGTATGGTGAAAGAGAGTGGTCTAGTTTCATTCTTCTGCATGTGGATGTCCAATTTTCCCAACACCATTTATTGAAGAGACTGTCTTTCTTCCAATGGATAGTCTTTCCTCCTTTATCGAATATTGGTTGACCATAAAGTTCAGGGTCCACTTCTGGGTTCTCTATTCTGTTCCATTGATCTATGTGTCTGTTTTTGTGCCAGTACCACACTGTCTTGATGACCACAGATCACTCAAATTGGCAAAGAAGAAGTCAAACTCTCCCTCTTCGCCCATGACATGATACTCTACATAGAAAACCCAAAAGCCTCCACCCCAAGATTGCTAGAACTCATACAGCAATTTGGTAGCGTGGGAGGATACAAAATCAATGCCCAGAAATCAATGGCATTTCTATACACTAACAATGAAACTGAAGAAAGAGAAATTAAGGAGTCAATCCCATTACAATTGCACCTAAAAGCATAAGATACCTAGGAATAAACCTAACCAAAGAGGTAAAGGATCTATACCCTAAAAACTATAGAACACTTCTGAAAGAAATTGAGGAAGACACAAAGAGATGGAAAAATATTCCATGCTCATGGATTGGCAGAATTAATATTGTGAAATGTCAATGTTACCCAGGGCAATTCACACGTTTAATGCAATCCCTATCAAAATATCATGGACTTTCTTCAGAGAGTTAGAACAAATTATTTTAAGATTTGTGTGGAATCAGAAAAGACCCCGAATAGCCAGGGGAATTTTAAAAAAGAAAACCATAGCTGGGGGCATCACAATGCCAGATTTCAGATTGTACTACAAATCTGTGTAAAATTTACCCCGAAGACTATAGTGAGAGATGAAGAGGGACACTATCTCATACTCAAAGGATCTATCCAACAAGAGGACCTTTCCCTTATAATCCTTTTCATTATTTCTTATCTTTATGTTATTTCTATTTCTTTTTCTTCTTTCATCTTCTTTGTTTGTTGTATGTTGGTAAATTGAACACCAATAAAAATTATTCTTTGTTTTTGGCTTTGGCTTTTAATTTTTACTTCTTTGTTTTAAAATTGTTTTTTACTTTAGTGAAACTTTATTTTATTTTAAGCAGGACCATCTATTTGCTGTCTACAAGAGACTCATTATAGACAGAAGGACACTTACAACCTGAAAATAAAAGGTTGGAGAACCATTTACCATTCAAATGGCCCTCAAAAGAAAGCAGGGGTAGCCATCCTCATCTCAGATAAATTAAAATTTACCAATTTGAGTGCCTTTAATGTCTTTTTGTTGTCTGATTGCTGAGGCGAGGACTTCTAGTACTATGTTGAATAGCAGTGGTGAGAGTGGGCATCCCTGTCTTGTTCCTGATCTTAGGGGAAAGGCTCCCAGTGCTTCCCCATTGAAAATGATATTTGCTGTGGGCTTTTCGTAGATGGCTTTTAAGATGTCGAGGAAAGTTCCCTCTATCCCAACACTCTGAAGGGTTTTGATCAGGAATGGATGCTGTATTTTGTCAAATGCTTTCTCTGCATCTAATGAGAGGATCATATGGTTCTTGGTTTTTCTCTTGCTGATATGATGAATCACATTGATTGTTTTACGAGTGTTGAACCAGCCTTGTGTCCCGGGAATAAATCCTACTTGGTCATGGTGAATAATTTTCTTAATGTCCTGTTGGATCCTATTGGCTAGTATCTTGTTGAGAATTTTTGCATCCATGTTCATCAGGGATATTGGTCTGTAATTCTCCTTTTTGGTGGGGTCTTTGTGTGGTTTCAGAATTAAGGTGATGCTGGCCTCATAGAACGAATTTGGAAGTACTCCATCTATTTCTATCTTTCCAAACAGCTTTAGTAGAATAGGTATGATTTCTTCTTTAAACGTTTGATAGAATTCCCCTGGGAAGCCATCTGGCCCTGGACTCTTGTGTCTTGGGAGGTTTTTGATGACTGCTTCAATTTCCTCCCTGGTTATTGGCCTGTTCAGGTTTTCTATTGCTTCCTGCTCCAGTTTTGGTAGTTTGTGGCTTTCCAGAAATGCGTCCATTTCTTCTAGATTGCCTAATTTATTGGTGTATAGCTGTTCATAATATGTTTTTAAGATCGTTTGTATTTCCTTGGTGTTGGTAGTGATCTCTCCTTTCTCATTCATGATTTTATTAATTTGAATCTTCTCTCTCTTCTTTTTAATAAGGTTGGCTAATGGTTTATCTATCTTATTAATTCTTTCAAAGAACCAACTCCTGGTTCTGTTGATCTGTTCCACAGTTCTTTTGGTCTCGATTTCATTTAGTTCTGCTCGAATTTTAATTAACTCTCTTCTTCTGCTGGGGGTGGGGTCCATTTGCTGCTTTTTCTCTAGCTCCTTTATGTGTTAGGTGAGCTTTTGAATTTGAGTTCTTTCCAGTTTTTGAATGTATGCTTGTATTGCGATGTATTTCCCCCTCAGGACTGCTTTTGCTGCATCCCAAAGATTTGAATGGTTGTATCTTCATTCTCTCTCTTTTTTTTTTTGTATCTTCATTCTCATTAGTTTCCATGAATCTTTTCAATTCTTCCTTAATTTCCTGGTTGACCCTTTCATCTTTTAGCAGGATGGTCCTTAACCTCTACGTGTTTGTGGTCCTTCCAAACTTCTTGTTGTGATTAAGTTCTAATTTCAAGGCATTATGGTCTGACAATATACAGGGGACTATCCCGATCTTTTGGTATCGGTTCAGACCCAATTTATGACCCAGTATGTGGTCTATTCTGGAGAAAGTTCCATGTGCACTTGAGAAGAATATTGTATTCAGTTGAGTTTGGATGTAAAGTTCTGTAGATATCTGTGTAATCCATCTGGTCCAGTGTATCATTTAAAGCTCTCGTTTCTTTGGAGATGTTGTGCTTAGAAGACCTATCGAGGGTAGAAAGAGCTAGATTGAAGTCACCAAGTATAAGTGTATTATTATCAAAGTATTTCTTCAGTTTGGTTATTAATTGGTTTAAATATTTGGCAGCTCCCACATTCGGGGCATATATATTGAGGATTGTTAAGTCCTCTTGTTGGATAGATCCTTTGAGTATGAGATAGTGTCCCTCTTCATCTCTCACTATAGTCTTCGGGGTAAATTTTAATTTATCTGAGATGAGGATGGCTACCCCTGCTTTCTTTTGAGGGCCATTTGAATGGTAAATGGTTCTCCAACCTTTTATTTTCAGGTTGTAAGTGTCCTTCTGTCTATAATGAGTCTCTTGTAGACAGCAAATAGATGGTCCTGCTTTTTTATCCAGTCTGACAACCTGCGCCTTTTGATGGGGTCATTAAGCCCGTTCACGTTCAGAGTTACTATTGACAGATAGGAGTTTAGTGTCACCATGATATCTATTCAGTCCTTATTTTTGTGGATTGTTCCACTGAACTTCTTCTTAAAGGGGAATTTTAAGCGTTCCCCTTAAAATTTCTTGCAGTGCTGGTTTGGAGGTTACATATTCTTTCAGTTCCTGCCTGTCTCGAAGCTCTTTATCTCTCCTTCCATTTTGAACTAGAGCCTTGCTGGATAAAGTATTCTTGGTTGCATGTTCTTCTCATTTAGGACCCTGAATGTATCCTGCCAGCCCTTTCCGGCCTGCCAGGTCTCTGTGGAGAGGTCTGCTGTTACCCTAATATTCCTCCCCATAAAAGTCAGGGACTTTTTTTCTCTTGCTGCTTTAAGGATCTTCTCTTTATCTTTGGAATTTGCAAGCTTAACTATTAAATGTCGAGGTGTTGAATGGTTTTTATTGATTTTAGGGGGGTATCTCTCTATTTCCTGGATCTGAATGCCTGTTTCCCTTCCCAGATTAGGAAAGTTTTCAGCTAGGATTTGTTCAAATACATATTCTGGCCCTCTGTCCCTTTCGGTGCCCTCGGGAACCCCAATTAAATGTAGGTTTTTCTTCCTCAGGCTGTCGTTTATTTCCCTTAATCTGTCTTCATGGTCTCTTAATTGTCTGTCCCTTTTTTCCTCAGTTTCCCTCTTTGCCATCAACTTGTCTTCTATGTCACTCACTCGTCCTTCCACCTCGTTAAGCCTCGTTGTTAGGACTTCTAGCTTGGATTGCATCTCATTTAATTGATTTTTAATTTCTGCCTGATTGGATCTAATTTCTGCAGTCATGAAGTCTCTTGAGTTCTTTGTGGTTTTTTCTAGAGCCACCAGTAGCTGTATAATAGTGCTTCTAAATTGGCTTTCTGACATTGAATTGTAATCCAGATTTTGTAACTCTGTGGGAGAGAGGACTGTTTCTGAATCTTTTTTTTTGAGGTGAGGTTTTCCTTCTAGTCATTGTGCTCAGTGCAGAGTGGCCAAAAACAAGTTGTATTGGGAAAAGGAAGAAAAGAGAGGGAAAGAGAGAAAAGAGAAAAAGAAAAAAGAGAAAGAAGAAAAAGGAAAAAAGAGAAGAAAAAGAGAAAGAAAAAGAAAGAAAGGTGGAAAAAGGAGGGGGGGAATTCAATCAGAAATCAAAAGAAGCAATCAGAAATCAAAAAGAAAGAAAGAGAAAAAAATAACACAAAACAAAATAAAAAAACAAAAAACACGTGGGAGTATCTTCTGATTCTGTATACTTTGAAAAGAAATCAAATGAAGCAATCAGAAATACTTTGAAAAGAAAACAAAAGAAACAATCAGAAATACTTTGAAAAGAAATCAAAAGAAGCAATCAGAAATCAAAAAGAAAGAAAGAAAAAAAACACAAAACAAAACAAAACAAAAAACACGTGGCAGTATCTTCTGATATCTTTGAATCAGAAATCAAAAAGATAGAAAGAAAAAAACCCCACAAAACAAAACAAAAACAAAAACAAAAAACACGGGGGAGTATCTTCTGATTCTGTATACTTTGAGTCCCTTGACTTCCCGGTAACTTGGTTGTCTAGCTGGTCTTCTGGGGGACGGGCCTGTTGTGCTGATTCTCAGGTGTTAGCACTTGGGGGAGCTGCTCTGCCCCGGCCTGGTGCAGGGCTCAGTGGGGGTTGTTTACCCCGTGAGGCCCCAGGACGAACAGCCACAGTGGTGGGGGGAAACTCTGGAAACCTGGATTCGGCCCCCGCAGTAACTCCGGGGCTCTCGAGACGTCTGCAGGGCCTGGGGGCTCCCGGGCGGGGCCGCTGATCTGCTCAGCTCGGGGCAGGAGCGTCCTTGCTGTCCTGGGCCCTCCCGGCCTCTGCCTGCCCCGGGGGAGGCCGGATCCCGGGCTGTGTCCCGGCGCCCTGTGCTCCCGGACCTGCGCTGTTGGATTCGCAGCTGTCTCCGCGGAGCCGCCGCCCGAGCCCCTCCGAACTGCTCCGGGTCCCGCCGTGCGTGCTGCAGCCCTTAGGGAGCTCGGCGCACTCTCCTGCGCGCGCCTCAGGTGCCTGTTAGTGTCCCAGGGAGCCGGAGGGCGTCCCCGCTCTCCTGGGTCCTGCTCTAACTCCCTATGGGCCCCTTTCCGCCCGGGAAGGTTGGTGCAGCTCCTCTTTCTCCGGGACGGGGCTCTCCTGTTCCGGGGACACTCGCCCCGGCCTTAGCCCGGCTCCTCGCGGGGCCCCTCCCCCTTGGAGGCTTTTGTTTCTTTATTTCTTTTTCCCCGTCTTCCTACCTTGATAGAAGCGCAAACTCTTCTCACTGTAGCATTCCAGCTGGTCTCTCTTTAAATCTCAGGCCGAATTCGTAGATTTTTCAGGATGATTTGAAGGTTATCTAGGTAATTTGGTGGGGACAGGTGATTTGGGGACCCTACTCTTCCACCATCTTCCCAAGTATCTCAGAATTCATCATTTTTAAACAGCTGTCATTCATGACATTTGCCATTTCTTTGGTGTAAACACTCCCATCATGGCCAACATCAAGGAGTCGTGTGAATGCACCGTATGCAGAGGTGGGAGTCCTGGATACACAGTCTTTCACAATGGAGTGTGATCGAGATGTGTGTGCACCTCACTGGCGACCCCAACAGGCATGTATGCCTCCTTTTATTCTATTAATTTTTTCCCTTTCTTTTCTAAATAGGTTCCTTGACTGACATGGAGCCCAATAGAGAACCTGAAATCACAATCCTGACATCAAGACCTGAGCTGAGATCAAGAGTCAGATGCTGGAGGGAGGGGGCAAGATGGTGGAAGAGTAGGGTCCCCAAGTCACCTGTCCCCACCAAATTACCTAGATAACTTTCAAATTATGCTGAAAACCTACGAATTCGGCCTGAGATTTAAAGAGAGAACAGCTGGAATGCTACAGTGAGGAGAGTTCGTTCTTCTATCAAGGTAGGAAGCCGGAAAAAAAAAAAAAAAAAGAAAGAAAAAAGCATCCAAGGGGGAGGGCCCCCGTGAGGAGCCAGGCTAAGGCCACAAGGCCAGTGCCCCCAGGACATGAAAGCCCCGGCCCAGAGAAGCAGGAGCTTCACCAATCTTCCCAGATGGAAAGGCGCTTGCAGGGAGTTCAAACAGGATCCCAGGAGGGGAGGGGATGCTCTCAGGCTCCCAAGGGCACTAACAGAGGAAAGCGCCCTTGGGGGAGAGCACACCACACACCGCGGCCAGCCGAGCTCCCGAAAGGGCTACAGCGCGCGCCAGGCTGGGCCGGGAGCAGCTCCAAGGCGGCTCCAAGCTCAGGGAGCTGCGCGGCCCCGGGAGCGCGATTCCAGTGGCGCTGGCCCGAGAACCTAGGGTGCCAGGGGACACAGCCCAAGATCCGGCGCTCCCCCCCGGGATAGGCAGAGGCCGAGAGGGCCCAGGACAGCCAGGACGCTCCTGCAGCTGGGTGGCCCCGAGCTGTGCAGATCACAGAGGTTGGAGAACCATGTATCATTCAAATGGTCCTCAAAAGGGGACCATCCTTAAGGGGTAGCCATCCTTATATCAGATAAAGTTTATCTTGAAGACTGTAATAAGAGATGAAGAAGGAAACTATATCATACTCAAAGGATCTATCCAACAAGAGGACCTAACAATGCTGAATATTTATGCCCCTAATGTGGGAGCTGCCAAGTATATCAATCAATTAATAACCAAAGTTAAGACATACTTAGATAATAATACACTTATCCTTGGTGACTTGAACGAAGGGCTTTCTACAATCGACAGGTATTCTAAGCACATCTCCAAAGAAACAAGAGCTTTAAATGATACACTGGACCAGATGGATTTCACAGATATTTAGAGAACTTTACATTCAAACGCAACTGAATACATATTCTTCTCAAGTGCACATGGAACTTTCTCCAGAATAGACCACATACTAGGTCACAAATCAGGTCTTAACTGATACCAAAGATTGGGATTGTCCCCTGCATATTTTCAGACCATAATGCTTTGAAATTAGAACTAAATCACAAGAAGAAGTTTGGAAAGATTTCAAACTCGTGGAGGTTAAGGACCATCCTGCTAAAAGATGAAAGGGTCAACCAGGAGATTAGAGAAGAATTAAAAAGATTCATGGAAACTAATGAGAATGAAAATACAACTGTTCAAAATCTTTGGGATACAGCAAAAGCAGTCCTGAGGGGAAAATACATTGCAATACAAGCCTCCATCCCAAAACGAGAAAGAACTCAAATACAAAAGCTAACCTTGCACCACCTAAAGGAGCAGGAGAAGGAACAGCAAATAAAACTTTCACCCAGCAGAAGAAGACAGTTAATAAATATTTGAGCAGAACTCAATGAAATAGAGACCAGAAGAACCGTGGAACAGATCAACAAAACCAGGAGTTGGTTCTTTGAAAGAATTAATAAGATAGATAAACCATTAGCCAGCCTTATTAAAAAGAAGAGAAAAAGACTCAAATTAATAAAATCATGAATGAGAAAGGAGAGCTCACCACCAACACCAAGGAAATACAAATGATTTTTAAAAACATATTATGAGCAGCTATAAGCCAATAAATTAGACAATCTAGAAGAAATGGATGCATTTGTGGAAAACCACAAACTACCAAAACTGGAACTGGAAGAAAGAGAAAACCTGAACAGGTCAATAACCAGGGAGGAAATTGAAGCATCCATCAAAAACCTCCCAAGACACAAAAGTCCAGGGCCAGATGGCTTCCCTGGGGAATTCTATCAAATGTTTAAAGAAGAATCCATACCTATTCTACTAATGCTCTTTGGTAAGATAGAAAGAGATGGAATACTTCCAAATTCATTCTATGAGGCCAGCATCACCTTAAATCCAAAACCAGACAAAGACCCCACCAAAAAGGAGAATTATAGATGAATATCCCTGATGAACATAGATGCAAAAATTCTCAACAAGATACTAGCCAATAGGATCCAACAATACATTAAGAAGATGATGGGTACTGAGGGGGGCACTTGATGGGATGAGCACTGGGTGTTATTATATATGTTGGCAAATTGAACACCAATAAAAAATAAATTTATAAAAAAAGAAGATTATTTACCATGAACAAGTGGGATTTATCCCCAGGATGCAAGACTAGTTCCACACTCGTAAAGCAATCAATGTGATTGATCATATCAGCAAAAGAAAAACAAGAACCATATGATCCTCTCAATAGATGCAGAGAAAGCACTTGACAAAATACAGCATCCATTCCTGATCAAAACTCTTCAGAGTGTAGGGATAGAGGGAACATTCCTCAGCATCTTAAAAGCCATCTACAAAAAGCCCACAGCAAATATCATTCTCAATGGGGAAGCACTGGGAGCCTTTCCCCTAAGATCAGGAACAAGACAGGGATGTCCACTCTCACCACTGTTATTCAACATAGTACTAGAATACCTAGCCTCAGCAATCAGGACAACAAAAAGAAATAAAAGGCATTCAAATTGGCAAAGAAGGAGTCAAACTGTCTTCTTTGCAGATGACATGATACTGTACGTTGAAAACCTAAAAGACTCTACCTCAAGATTGCTAGATCTCATACAGCAATTTGGCAGTGTGGAAGGATACAAAATCAATGCTCAGAAGTCAGTGGCATTTCAATACACTAACAATGAGACTGAAGAAAGAGAAATTAAGGAGTTGATCCCATTTACAATTGCACCCAAAAGCATAAGATACCTAGGAATAAACCTAACCAAAGACATAAAGGATCTATACTCTAAAAAGTACAGAACAGTTCTGAAAGAAATTGAGGAAGACACAAAGAGATGGAGACATATTCCATGCTCATGGATTAATTAATATTAATTAAGAGTTAATATTGTGAAAATGTCCATGCTACCCAGGGCAATTACACATTTAATGCAATCCCTATCAAATACCAAGGACAAACATTATATGGTCTCATTCATTTCGGGAATATAAAAAATAGTGAAGGGGAATAAAGGGGCAAGGAGAAAAAATGAGTGGAAAATCAGAAAGGGAGACAGAACATGAAAGACTCCTAACTCTGGGAAACGAACTAGGGGTGGTGGAAGGGAAGGTGGGCAGGGGGTGGGGGTAACTGGGTGACGGGCACTGAGGTGGGCACTTGACGGGATGAGCACTGGGTGTTATTCTATATGTTGGCAAATTGAACACCATTAAAAAATAAATTTATATATAAAAAAACAAAATATCATGGACTTTCTTCAGAGAGTTGGAAAAATCATCTTAAAATGTGTGTAGAATCAGAAAAGATCCTGAGTAGCCAGGGGAATTTTAAAAAAGAAAACCATAGCTGGGGGCATCACAATGCCAGATTTCAGGTTGTACTACAAAGCTGTGGTCATCAAGACAGTGTGGTACTGGCACAAAAACAGACACATAGATCAATGGAACAGAATAGAGAACCCAGAAGTGGACCCTGAAATGTATGGTCAACTAATATTCGATAAAGGAGGAAAGGCTATCCATTGGAAGAAAGTCTCTTCAATAAAAAGACTGGGAAAATTGGGCATCCACATGCAGAAGAATGAAACTAGACCACTCTCTTTCACCATACAGAAAGATAAACTCAAAATGGATGAGAGATCTAAATGTGAGACAAGATTCCATCAAAATCCTAGAGGAGAACACAGGCAACACCCTTTTGAACTCGGCCACAGTAACTTCTTGCAAGATACATCCATTTTGACAAAAGCAAAAATGAACTACTGGGACTTCATCAAGATAAGAAGCTTTTGCACAGCAAAGGATACAGTCAACAAAACTAAAAGACAACCTACAGAATGGGAGAAGATATTTGCAAATGACGTATCAGATAAAGGGCTAGTTTCCAAGATCTATAAAGAACTTATTAAACTCAACAGCAAAGAAACAAACAATCCAATCATGAAATGGGCAAAAGACATGAACAGAAATCTCACAGAGGAAGACATGGACATGGCCAACATGCACATGAGAAAATGCTCCGCATCCCTGGCCGTCAGGGAAATACAAATCAAAACCACAATGAGATACCACCTCACAACAGTGAGAATGGGGAAAATTAACAAGGCAGGAAACCACAAATGTTGGAGAGGATGCGGAGAAAAGGGAACCCTCTTACACTGTTGGTGGGAATGTGAACTGGTGCAGCCACTCTGGAAAACTGTGTGGAGGGTCCTCAAAGGGTTAAAAATAGATCTGCCCTACGACCCAGCAATTGCACTGTTGGGGATTTACCCCAAAGACACAGATGCAATGAAACGCCGGGACACCTGCACCCCGATGTTTCTAGCAGCAATGTCCACAATAACAAACTGTGGAAGGAGCCTCGGTGTCCATCGAAAGGTGAATGGATAAAGAAGATGTGGTTTATGTATACAATGGAATATTACTCAGACATTAGAAACGACAAATACCCACCATTTGCTTCAACGTGGTTGGAACTGGAGGGTATTATGCTGAGTGCAGTAAGTCAATCAGAGAAGGACAAACAGTGTATGTTCTCATTCATTTGGGGAATATAAATAATAGTGAAAGGGAATTTAAAGGAAGGGAGAAGAAGTGTGTGGGAAATATCAGGAAGGGAGACAGAACATAAAGACTCCTAACTCTGGGAAACGAACTAGGGGTGGTGGAAGGGGAGGAGGGCGGGGGGTGGAGGGTAATTGGTGATGGGCACTGAGGGGGACACTTGACGGGATGAGCACTGGGTGTTTTTCTGTATGTTGGTAAATTGAACACCAATAAAAATTAATTTATAAATAAATAAATAAATAAATAAATGAAAAAAAAAAAAAAACAAAAGAAACGCCAGGACACTTGCACCCCGATGTTTCTAGCAGCAATGTCCACAATAGCCAAACTGTGGAAGGAGCCTCGGTGTCCATCGAAAGATGAATGGATAAAGAAGATGTGGTTTATGTATACAATGGAATATTACTCAGCCATTAGAAATGACAAATACTTGCCATTTGCTTCGACGTGGATGGAACTGGAAGGTATTATGCTGAGTGAAATAAGTCAATCAGAGAAGGACAAACATTGTATGTTCTCATTCATTTAGGGAATATAAATAATAGTGAAAGGGAATAGAGGGGAAGGGAGAAGAAATGGGTAGGAAATATCAGAAAGGGAGACAACATGAGAGACTCCTAACTCTGGGACACGAACTAGGGGTGGTGGAAGGGGAGAAGGGTGGGGGGTGGCGGTGACTGGGTGGCGGGCACTTAGGGGGACACTTGATGGGATGAGCACTGGGTGTTATGTATATGTTGACAAATTTAATTCCATTAAAAAAAAAAGAGTCAGATGCTTAGGTGACTGAGCACCAGATGCCCCTCCTTCTATTATAAATATTTATTTTATTTATTTGATAGAGAAAGATAGAGTGGGGGGGCGGGGCTGATGGAGAGGCAGAAGAAGAGGGAGAAATTTCAAATAACTCACCTGTGAGCACAGCCACACAGAGCTCAACCTCATGACCCTGAGACCATGACCTGAGCTATAACGAAAAGTTGGACAATTAACTGACTCGGTCACCCAAGTGGCCCTCACTCTGAAGCCCTGAATCTCTTTGTCTTAGGGATGTGTGACCTGCTGACCCTTTCACCTTTGCCTCTATATTCTCCTTGAAAGTCAACTCCATTAACATCCTTCACTACACCATGAGATATGGAGACAGATTTCAGGGACATGTCCATACATACCAGCACCTGCCTGCTCTGGCTGCTCCTCTGTGAACCAGAGATGCAGAAATCAAGTTTCACCACTCTGTGCTGATCCCAGGCACTGATGTTCACTCAGGTTTGGCTTCTGTTTCTGTTGTAGTTCGTCTGAATTCCAGAAAATTTCATTTCTCTTTCCTACAATTGGCTGTTGCCAAGAATTTCAGACATATTATAAATAGCATTTCTCAGCTTTCAGGGAACATGAGATGTCTCAAGTGGATGCATTACTGGATCATCCTCAGTGTAGGATCTGACACTTGGACCTCTCTTGACCCAACCACAACCCTCTTAATCAGGTCAGGCAACTGACAATGATTGATCCTACTCCTGTTCCAGTCCCACCTACCCCAAAGCCAATCTGAGGAGTGGGGATCAGACAGCATGCTACAGGCCAGGTCACTCTGCTCAAGGTCACCTAGGCAGTGGACACTGGCATAATATTTATTTATTTTAAATAATAAATTTATTTTTTATTGGTGTTCAATTTGCCAACATACAGAATAACACCCAGTGCTCATCCCGTCAAGTGCCCCCCTCAGTGCCCATCACCCATTCACCCCCACCCCCTGCCCTCCCCCCCTTCCACCACCCCTAGTTCGTTTCCCAGAGTTAGGAGTCTTTATGTTCTGTCTCCCTTTCTGATATTTCCTTTCTTCTCCCTTCCCTTCTATTCCCTTTCACTATTATTTATATTCCCTAAATGAATGAGACCATATAATGTTTGTCCTTCTCCAATTGACTTATTTCACTCAGCATAATACCCTCCAGTTCCATCCACATTGAAGCAAATGGTGGGTATTTGTCGTTTCTAATGGCTGCGTAATATTCCATTGCATACTTATTTATTTTATTTTGTTTGTTTTTTTAAAGATTTTATTTATTTATTCATGAGAGACAGAGGCACAGACACAGGCAGAGGGAGAGGCAGGCTCCATACAGGGAGCCTGACGCGGGACTCCATCTCAGGTCTCGAGGATCACACCCTGGGCCGAAGGCGGCACTAAACCACTGAGCCATCTGGGCTACCCAATTCTAACATTTGATTACAACACAATGAATAACTAATTTGTTGTATATACATAAAATGGATCTGTCCACAGACTTGAGAATGAGCACTCTAGAACTACCTATAACAACACATCAGCTAAAAGAAGCCAGACAAAAAAATACATATGGCATAGTATTTATATGAGCATTAGCTTTGTTCCCCAAATCAGAGCATTAACCCACATATTATCTCCTGCATTTTGGAATTAAGACACCAGTGTAGGGAGGTCAGCTCTGTCCCAGGACAACGGGCACTGATGAGCCAGGAGTTTTCTTCACAGATGTGTTCTTATGAACAGGATGTGGATGATGTCACAGGAAAACAGAGACATCAGCAGAGGCTGTGACAGAAAGAAAGCCCACACCCAGAGGCCAGAATAGGGGCTGGATTTCCTTCCCTATTTGCCTGCACTTCTTTGGGCTCATTGCCACAGTGACCTCAACCCATGCTGAGCAGAGATGTCACAAGTCTTTGCCGTCAGGAACCCATGTTCCCTGCAGAATCTCTGGGTTTGAGGAACCTGTCAATGGTGAGGACCCCAGGGATGTGCTGAGGATGAAGGAGACCCCATGGGGGAGGCTCTGGGAGGGAGGATATGTCCTGGTCTCCTCATTTGGTTAGGATTTCTCAGGAAACCTGAGTTCAATTTGCTGCCTCGAATGGACACTTGACTAGGAGCAGGGGAGGGGATGTTCCCCTTCCTTTAGGGATGCTGACATAATGACATCTTGACAGGCAGGACTGGCTTCCAACTGGCCACACTCTGTGTGTATCTCTGTCCTGTGAGCACCATGGTCCCACTATCTGAATAGCTTAGCCAGAGACAGAAGACACCATGACCCCCAACCTCACAGCCCTGCTCTGTCTAGGTGAAGTCTGAAGAGAGGGGGGATGCCCTAGTCTGGGAGGGGCCTGTCACATAGCCAGGCCCTGGTCTGTCAGAGACCCCAGGTTTAGGAGGCTCATGGGGAGGAGGTGTTCTGCTCAGGATTTGAGGCAAACCTCTCACAGGGACTCTCTTCCAGGCCTGACTGTGGACTCCAGGACCCGAGTGCAGGCAGGTGAGTCTGTCTCCAGGGGTCCCAGTCCCACCTCCTCACTGGGGACAGGGACCACCGACCAGGCAGGAGGCATGGAGATCAGCAGCTCTGGGCTAACAGAGGGAGACTTCTAGGGGTTTGGGGCTGAGCTGGGAACTGGGGGTGGGGAGGATCTTGTGACGCAGCCTCTGTTTCCTTCCAGGGACCTTCCCCAAACTCACCATCTGGGCTGAGCCGTGATCTGTGATCCCCATGGGGACAGCTGTGACCCTCTGGTGTCAGGGGAGCCTGAAGGCCCAGGAGTACCTCCTGCATAAACAGGGACATTCAGGGACCTGGAACAGACAGAAGCCACTGGAGCCCAAGGACAAGGCCAAGTTCTCCATCACACATTTCACACGTGTATATGCAGGATGATATTACTGTGTATATCTCAGGGCCACTGGCTGGTCGGAGCCCAGTGACCAGCTGGAGCTGGTGGTGACAGGTGCAGGCCTATTCAGCGCGTCCCCTCCTTTCCCCAGGCTCTTCCCTCAGGAAGGGGGTCTGCTCTCAGGGTGTCGCCCTCTCACAGCCCAGCCCTGGGGATCATGTGGGGGGATCTGAGCCCCATGTAACTCAGCCCCTTCCCCTCTCCTAGGATTCCATGGCAAACCCAGCCTCTCAGCCCAGCCCTATCATGCCCTCAGGAGGGAACATGACCCTCCAGGGTCCTGTTCACAGACAGTATTTAACAGATTCCTCCTGATGAAGGAAGTAGAAGGCCAGCCCTCCTGGACTTGGGACTCCCAGTAGGCCCCCATTGTGGGGGTCCAGGCCCTGTTCCCTGTGGGCCTCATGACCCTCAGCCTCACATGGATGTTCAGATGCTATGGTTATGACTGAAACACCCGACAGGTGTGGTCACTGCCCAGTGACTCCCTGGAGCTACTGGTTTCGGGTGAGAAAGTCTGGTTTTTGTCCTATCCATGTTTTGAAGTACCAGACAGGTTTCAGGGGCTCTATTCTCAGGTAAGCCCCAGATGTGCGGGTGGAGTGAGGGAACTACAGGGGCTCAGAGGTCAGAGACACAAAGGGTGAGGGACAGTGAGACCCAGGTTCAGGATGGGAGAAGGGAGGTTTTGGGGAGAATCAGCCCCTACAATCCATGGCTGGTCTTCTCCCAGGTGTGTCAGGGAAGCCCTCCCTCCTGACCCAGCAGAGCCCTGTTGTGACCTCTGGACAGAGCCTGACTCTCCAATATCAGCTACAACAGACTCACTCTGTCCAAGGAGGGGAAACATGATCTTCTTCAGCTTCATGGCTGGCAGACCCTGGCTAGGCTCTCTGGGCAGAGTTTATCCTGGGCCCAGTGAGATCCTCCCATGGGGGCCGGTATACATGCTATGGTGGACACAACCTCTCTTCACAGTGGTCAGCCCACAGTGACCCCCTGGACATCCTGGTTGCAAGTGCGGGGTCAGAAGTGCAGGGAGGGCCCCAGAATCTCACTGGTCCTGACAGGGAACCCGACGAGGTGGTGGCCAAGACCAGGGTTATGAGGTCCCCAGGTAGAGAGGAGACAGAGAGAGACCAGGGGATGGGGATGGGAGAGACTCAGAGGACACAGACATCTCAGGTCAGGACAAGGCTAGATCACCACTCACCCATCCTTCCTCTCTCTAGGACAGTTCCCCTACACACCCTCCCTCTGGGTGCAGCCAGGACCTATGGTGGCCCCAGGAGAGAATGTGACCCTGCTATGTCAGTCACAGAGCTCTGTGCACACTTTCCTTCTGTCCAAGGAGGGGGTAGCTGATCACCCCCTGCATATTAGATCAAAGTACAGAGCTGGGCAGCACCAGGCTGAATTCTCCATGAGTCCTGTGACTTCAGCCCATGGGGGGCCTACAGGTGCTACAGCTCATCTTAGTGCCTCCCTCTACAAGTTGTCACACCCCAGTGACCCCCTGGAGCTCCTGGTCTCAGGTGAGGAGCCCTAACTCTGTCTTGTCTGAGCTCCACCATCTCAGGACCCACATCTCAGGAAAGCCTGGGACAGTAACAAATATGGGGGTGTTGGGGGCTCCACAGAGGAGGGTCCAGCCCAGAAGAGGGTGGAAAGAGCCACAGCCTCCACCTGGGGCCCCCCATTCTGCAATATCAGCAGAGGTAAGGAGTAGGGGGATGCATGAAGGGTGGGTGAGTGAAGATGATCCTGAGTAGACACAAGCCTCCCACTCACCTCTTGCTGCCTCCATATCAGAGCCTGAACCATGGTGTCAGCCCCATGGACACTCCCCTAAAGAGAAGCCTCCCTGCCTGTGGGCACTTCTCTGCTGCCCCCTGGGCCCCCCCATACCCCTCGGTCCCCACCTGAGCCTGAGGAGGGGCCGTGCCTGGCTCACAGGAGTCTCTCCAAGGTTGTTGAACCCTGAATCCCTGTGAACTTGGTGTGCACTCTGCATTGTGTGTGGAAACTTGTCCAGCATCCCTGTGCCTGCTTCTCACACCATCTAGAGCAACCCCTACACACATAATGACAGATGTGACTCATGTGACAGGGATGTCAGACTCAGAAACACTCATCCTTCTCCTGTGTCCATTGGGGTTAGATTAGATTCACATGATCCTTGTGGGGAAGACCACCTGGGAATTACCAAGTCTGAGCCCATTTCAAATGAGTCTAATTTATCTATCTCTCTATGAATCTATCTATCCACCTATCTTAAACTTTTGATAGCAAAAGTTTTTGCTATCAAAAAAAGTTTTTTGATAGTGCATTATTGATTTCTGGTATTAAACTCAGTGATTCTTCACTTCTATGCACTTCAGATCCTTTGAACTTTATTCAAAACAGTGATGTCAATTCTTAGCTTGTCTGAAGAACTGCTCACCTACTTTAATACCATTACTTAAGTTGTCTGAATAAAAGTTAGTATGTCTAAGAGAGCTCAGTCTGGGCATAGTTTATGTGCTGTGAACTCAGTCACACTCTCCCTTTTAACTATTTCTCATACGCTGCTAACTACTATCATAACCACGAACACACGGAATTTCACTTTCTTGTTTCTAAGATGTACACCTATATTTCTCACATCAAGGACAGAGTAAATCGTGCTCACATTTCACCTCAGGGACACAGGTTTATTTATACCCCAAACTTATTTTATTTCTAAGGAAAGTCTTGAAAAGTACATAGTTAAATCTATAACACCATTGATCTATGCATTCCAATTCATTTTACTGTTTCATTAGGCTTTTGTTAAAAATGTGCTCTTTTCCTGAAAGATGTACATCTCTTGAACAACTATATTTTTTCTCCTTGGTTGATAACTATATGAGGCTCTTTACAAAAGCTTCCTGGTTTCAAGCACTTGGATGTTAATCCTACAGCATTACATGTACTGTTCATTGTATTTTCTTTTTTTTTTTTTTTTGCTTTTTATTATTTATTTATTTTTATTTATAAATTAATTTTTATTGGTGTTCAATTTCCCAACATACAGAAAAACACCCAGTGCTCATCCCGTCAAGTGTCCGCCTCAGTGCCCGTCACCCATTCCCCCCCACCCCCCCTCCCTCCTCCCCTTCCACCACCCCTAGTTCGTTTCCCAGAGTTAGGAGTCTTTATGTTCTGTCTCCCTTTCTGATATTTCCCAACATTTCTTTTCCCTTCTTCCTACATTGAATTGTAATCCAGATTATGTAACTCTATGGGAGAGAGGGCTGTTTCTGATTCTGTTTTTTGAGGTGAGGTTTTCCTTCTAGTCATTTTGCTCAGTGCAGAGTGGCCAAAAACAAGTTGTATTGGGAAAAGGAGAAAGAGAGAGAGAAGGAAAGAAAAGAGAAAAAGAAAAAAGAGAAAGAAGAAAAAAAAGGGGGAAAAGAAGAAAAAGAGAAAGAAAAAGAAAGAAAGGAGGAAACAAAAGGGGGTGGGGGTGGGGGAAGCAATCAGAAATCAAGGAGAAAGAAAAAAAAACACAAAACAAAACAAAAACAAAAAAACACGGGGGAGTATCTTCCGATTCTGTGTACTTTAAGTCCCTTGACTTCCCCTGGAACTGGTCCGTCTCGCTGGTCTTCTGGGGGAGGGGCCTGTTGTGCTGATTTTCAGGTGTTAGCACTTGGGGGAGCTGCTCTGCCCCTGCCTGGTGCAGGGCTCAGTGGGGGTTGTTCACCCCGGGAGGCCCTGGGAGGAAGCTACAGTGTCGGGGCGGCAGCTCTGGAGCCCTGGAGTCAGCTCCCGCAGTAACTCCGGGGCTCTCCGTCTGCAGGGCCTGGGGGCTCCCGGGCGGGGCCGCTGATCTGCTCAGTTCCAGGCTGGAGCGTCCTTGCTGTCCTGGGCCCTCCCGGTCTCTGCCTGTCCCGGGGGGAGGCCGGATCCTGGGCTGTGTCCCGGCGCCCTGTGCTCCGGGACCTGCGCTGTTGGATTCGCGCTCCCGCTCCGCAGCCCCCCTCTGCGGAGCCGCCGCCCGAGCCCCTCCGAGCCGCTCCGGGTCCGGGGTGCGCGCTGCATCTTTTAGGGAGCTCGGCTGCGGGGTGTGGCGCACTCTCCCGGGCGCAGGTGCCTGTTAGTGTCCCAGGGAGCCCGAGGGCATCCCCGCCCTCCTGGGTCCTGCTCTAACTCCCTGCGGGCCCCTTTCCGCCGGGAAGGTTGGTGCAGCTCCTGCTCCTCCGGGACGGGGCTCTCCTGTCCTGGGGACACTCGCCCCGGCCTCAGCCCGGCTCCTCGCGGGGCCCCTCCCCCTTGGAGGCCTTTTGTTTCTTTATTTCTTTTTCCCCGTCTTCCTACCTTGATGGAAGCGCGAACTCTTCCCACTGTAGCATTCCAGCTGGTCTCTTTAAATCTCAGGCCGAATTCGTAGATTTTCAGGATGATTTGAAGGTTTTCTAGGTAATTTGTTGGGGACAGGTGATTTGGGGACCCTACTCTTCCGCCATCTTGCCCCTCCTCCCCTTAAAATTTTTTTAATTGGAGTTCAATTTGCCAACATATAGCATAACACCCAGTGTTCATCCCACCAAGTGCGCCCCTCAGTGCCCATCACCCAGTCACCCCACCCCCTGCCCACCTCCCTTTCCACTACCCCTTGTTCGTTTCCCAGAGTTAGGTGTCTCTCATGTTTTGTCACCCTCACTGATACTTTCACTCATTTTCTCTCCTTTCCCTTTATTCCCTTTCACTATTTTCTATATTCCCCAAATGAATGAGACCATATAATCTTTGTCCTTCTCTGATCGACTTAATTCACTCAGCATAATACCCTCCAGGTCCATCCACGTTGAAGCAAATGGTGGGTATTTGTCGTTTCTAATGGCTGAGTAATATTCCATTGTATACATAGACCACATCTTTATCCATTCATCTTTCGATGGACACTGAGGCTCCTTCCACAGTTTGGCTACTGTGGACATTGCTGCTATAAACATCAGGGTGCAGGTGTCCCAGCGTTTCACTGCATCTGTACCTTTGGGGTAAATACCCAGTAGTGCATTTGCTGGGTTGCAGGGGAGCTCTATTTTTAACTTCTTGAGGAATCTCCACACAGTTTTCCAGAGTGGCTGCATCAGCTTATATTCCCAACAACATTGCAAGAGGGTTCCCCTTGCTCCACATCTTCGCCAGCATTTGTTGTTCCCTGTCTTGTTCATTTACGCCATTCTTACTGGTGTGAGGTGGTATCTCATTGTGCTTTTGATTTGTATTTCCCTGATGGCAAGTGATGTGGAGCATTTTTTTATGTGTGTGTTGTAGGCCATGTGTGTGTGCCTTCTTTGGAGAAATTTCTCTTTATGTCTTTTGCCCATTTCGTGATTGGATTGTTTGTTTCTTGCGTGTTGAGTTTAATAAGTTCTTTTTTTGGTATATTTTTTATTGGAATTCGAGTTGCCAACATATAGCATAACACCCAGTGCTCATCCCATCAAGTGCCCCCCTCAGTGCCCGTCACCCAGTCACCCCATCCCCCCGCTCACCTCCCTTTCTACTACCCCTTGTTTGTTTCCCAGAGTTAGAAGCCTCTCATGTTCTGTTTCCCTTTCTGATATTTCCCATTCATTTTCTCTCCTTTCCCCTTTATTCCCTTTCGCTATTAATAAGTTCTTTGTGGATCGTGGATATTCGCCCTTTATCTGATATGTCATTTGCAAATATCTTCTCCCATTCTGTAGGTTGTCTTTTAGTTTTGTTGATTGTTTCTTTTCCTTTGCAGAATCTTTTTAACTTGAAGAAGTCTCAAGAGTTCATTTTTGGTTTTGTTTCCCTTGCCTTCACAGATGTATCTTGCAAGAAGTTGCTGTGGCCAAGCTCGAAATGGTTGTTGCCTGTGTTCTCATAGGATTTTGATGGATTTTTGTCTGACATTTAGATCTTTCAACCATTTTGAGTTTATCTTTGTGTGTGGTGTAAGAAAATGGTCTAGTTTAATTCTTTTGCACGTGTCTGTCCAATTTTCCCAGCACCATTTATTGAAGAGACTGTCCTTTTTCCAGTGGATAGTCTTTTCTGCTTTATCAAAGATGAGTTTACCATAGAGTTGAGGACCCATTTCTGGGTTCTCTATTCTGTTCCATTGATCTATGTGTCTGTTTTTGTGCCAGTACCATACTGCCTTGATGATCACTTGAAGTCATGCATTGTGATACCTCCAGCTTTGGTTTTCTTTTTTAATATTTCTCCAGCTATTCAGGGTCGCTTTTTATTCCATACAAATCTTAAGATTTTTGTTCCTACTCTGTGAAGAAAGTCCATGTATTTTGATAGGGATTGCATTGAACATGTAAATTACCATGGGGAGCATAGACATTTTCACAATATTTATTCTTAAAATCTATGAGCATGGACATATTTCCATCTTTGTGTCTTCCTCAATTTCCTTCATAAGTGTTCTGTAGTTTTTAGATACCTGTGAATGTTTTGTTTAGAGATTTACATCTCCGTTTATGTGGGAGATCTTACTCTGCCTTTCCATTCTGTAACTCCGTTTTCAGGTTTTGATGTTAATGTTTTCCTGGCCAGATACAATCTTCTTTTTTTTTATATAATAGAAAAGGTCTATGTAATTTTGGTGCATGATGAATGCATGTGTGTATGCATGTGTGAGAGTGTGTGTATGCATGCACATATGCATGTTTATGCATTGGGAAGCATGTGTGTGTTAGTGTGTTTCCTAAGTGCCAAAGTGTCTGGAGGAAACTGCCAATGAAGCCTCCTCAACAGACACATTTATGTATTACAACATGATTGTCCCCATGGCCTTAGCTCACATTTCCATCCCACAACATAGTTGCCATTCTTTTATATTATGAGAACATCTAAGATCTCCTCTCATTGCAACATTCAAGAATATGATACAGTGTTATGAGCTGTGGTCACCATGCTGTACATCAGATCCCTAGAATTTGTGCTCTTGTAAGAGATTAGAATTTGTTCATCTTCTATCTATAATCTTAACCAAGACCTCCTCATTTCCACACCTCCAGCCCTCCAGCCACCACTCTACTCTCTGTTTCTCGTAGTTTCCACATACTTCAGTTGGAAGCAGTTTTTTTTTTACGAGTATTCTTCAAAAATTTATTTATAGAAACAGATGTATCCAAAGGCAACATTAGACAAAAACAAAGAGAAAAGTTTGGAATGCCAACAACACCAGAGAATCTCACTTGCACTTTACATTTCTTCACGTGGAACTAGCACCATTTTAGTTCAAAAAACCACAGATTTAATTATAATTGCTTCTAATATATAAAATATCTTATAAAGATTATTTAACTATCCAGTAACAAAGTTCTTCCAAAAACTTATTTAAAAATCAATTAGAAAATAAAATAAAATAAAATAAAAATCAATTAGAATTTGCAGTTTAAAAACTCATCCAATTCTACTGCTTGTCAAAGGGAATGAGCCATAATTAGTTTTTTTGGAAGAAAGTGCCTGAATTCAGCTTCTGGCTTCCTTCTAACCATCAAGCAGGTACAGTAAATTGAGATTTACATAAGAATAAGAGCACATCTAAAACTGGTCTTAGAAAATATTTTCCTAGACTATAAAAATACTAAATGGAATACAAAAATGTCAGCATATACAGCAAACAGACTACAGTAAATATTTAAAACATACCAAAAACTATCTTCTACCATAATCATCATGAACATCAAATATTATTCTAGTAATTTTTCTATGATTCATTCTGATTCAATGTTTATTTCTCCTTAAGGTTTGTTCTAACACCAGATACAGACCAAATTCAGTGTTTCTCGCAGAAGTTACTGGAGGCACCACTGAGTAATTCTTTGTATTCACCTGGTTCTCAAAGTACTGAAAGTGCAAATGTAGTAGGGCCTGTTTTTTTGAGATCAGGGGTCCACAAACTTAGGCCCTGTGAACACAGCAACACTTATTTGTTTACATGTTGTCTATGGTTGCTTTCACCTTACAAGAGCAGAGTTGAATAGTTATGACTGTGTGGCCTTTGGGTCCCCAGAGTCTAAAATCTTTACTCTCTGGCCCTGTACAGAAAAAAATTTGCCAACCCCCATTTTAGGTAAATAATTTCAGGAAATGTTTCACTGAACAGGGACAAGGTAAAATTGCCCCAGATGAAGAAAATTTTAGCTGAGGTTTGCTGGTTCCATCATGGAGTACCATGGCAGATTGAAATAATACACATGTGGATTGGCAACTTTGGGTATCGAAATACTATTATGGTATCATAAGCAAAGTCTGGCTGTGATAAAAAGACCTTCCTGAGCCTCGGTGTCCATCGAAAGATGAATAGATAAAGAAGCTGTGGTCTATGTATACAATAGAATATTACTCAGCCATTAGAAATGACAAATACCCACTATTTGCTTCGATGTGGATGGAACTGAAGGGTATTATGCTGAGTGAAATAAGTCAATCAGAGAAGGACAAACATTATATGGTCTCATTCATTTGGGGAAAATAAATAATAGTGAAAGGGAATAGAGGGGAAGGGAGAAGAAATGGGTAGGAAATTTCAGAAAGGGAGATAGAACATGGAAGTCTCCTAACTCTGGGAAACGAACTAGGGGTGGTGGAATGGGAGGAGGGAGGGGGGTGGGGGTGACCGGTTGGCGGTCACTGAGGGAGGCACTTGACGGGATGAGCACTGGGTGTTATTCTGTATGTTGGCAAACTGAACACCAATAAAAAATAAATTTATTATAAAAAAAAGTACCTTCCTCTCTCTGTGAAGTTGGTCATTATGTACCAAGTAACTCATGTATCCAATTATAGCAATGTACTTTCTGTTCAGCCCAAACATCTACGTGGCTCAAACATGATTTCTAGCTTTTATAGCTCAATAATCTTATACCCTTGGCAACAGACAGAACTAGAAGCAGACTCTTCCTGTCCCTCTGTATTGTCATAGATTCTATAAGCACTGCACTGCATACTTTTTAGAATCCTTCCCTGTGACATGCATCATAATAATTAGTACTACTGCTACTCCCCAGGGCCACAAACATGTCCCTCCTGAAAAAGCGGACTAAGTTTTCGAGGGGGCACATAGGCTTGGAAGAATGCTTGTGGTGATCCTGGCAAAAAGAGATGTGGAATGTGACATCAACACCATGATAAAGAATCCAGACAGAATGCTCACTGGGATTTTCTCTCTCTTGCCAGAGCTCAAAGATCAACCTGGCTGCAAACCTTGGGAATCGGGCTTTCATAAGGCCCAGGGCACTGAGAACGGGTGACAGGGTGACATTATGTGCAGAGTAGAGGGCAAAGACCTCCTCTTACCTGCCTTTGGGAGCAGTTTTTGATCAGAGTCAATGCATTTAATGTATACAAAAGGCGACACATATTTTCTATTTCTTCATTATTTTGGTAACTTCTATTTTGAGGATTTTGCATGTTTCATCTACATTTTCTCATATACCATGTAAAATTGTTCATAAAGTTTTGTTATTAAAGTCTGTAGGATGGATGTGATGGTGTCCTCATAATGGTGATATGTGCTTCTCTCCCATATCTATCTCTCTTCTTGGCAGTGGTGACTACACTGTATAAAAGTGACCATTGTTTACAAAACTGATCATTTTTGGCTTTATTGACTTTTCTCTATTTTTTCTTTGTTTCCATGGTATCTACTCTTGTCATTATTTTCCTACTTCTACCTTCATTTGGAATCATTTGCTATTTTTTTCCTTTAAAAAAATTTTTTTTATTGGAGTTCAATTTGCCAACATATAGTATAACACCCAGTGCTCATCCTGTCATTTGCTATTCTTACTCTAAATTCTTGGTATGATAGGATATGTCATTCATTTTTTAAAAACTTTTTCTTTTAAAATAATTTCATTCTTGGTTCTTAATTTCCCATTTCATAGGTTTGATGTGTAACATTTATATTATCATTCAGTGTAAACATTTTCTCATTTCCATTTTGGTTTTCTCATTTCATTCCTGGATTATTGAGAAGTCTGTTGCTTTAATTTCCAAAGTGCAGAGATATTAGCTATCTTTGATGACAGAACTGGGTGGCTCCAAGAGGATCCCAGGAGTTCCTACTGGTCTGTGTGAGGAGTCCAGGCTGGTTGGGGTCATCAGGTAGTGCCCACTGTGGGCAGGTCCTGTGTCTTCCTTGGGTCTGTGAGGTCCCCCTTCCTGGAGTGTGGGGTCTGGATCCTTCCTGGGCTAATGGATGGCCAGAGCAGCATACACACTGGGCTGTGCTGGGGGCTCCCCTGACTGGGAGGGAGAGGATGCACGTGTCTCTTGTCTGAGGGTCAAGTGGTTCAGCTGGGCACAGATCACATCTGGTGGGGAGTCAGATGCAGCAGCCATGACAGAGAGGTTGTTGTTGTGGTGGGGGGAAGCCAGGCAAATCAGAGAAGAAAGGACCCGCCTGACTGTCCATCTGCCTATCTTCCTGCTTGTCTGTTCTCTGAGTCCTGCAATCTTCCTAACAGAGAGGGAGGAGGAGTGGCCAGACCCACCTGAGACTTTATGGTGAGTGGCTCACCTGGGCGTATGTCACTCCCTGGGGATCTTCATCCTCTGTGTTCTACTGCAGACAGACAGTGAAGGGGAGGTTTGTCTCCTTGAATCCACTCAATCCCCTCAGTCAATTTGTCACACTGTGGCCAGAGTGATGCTTTCAAACTTTCAGGCATATTAGATCACTTTCCTGCTGGACTCTGCAGGGACTTCCTGAGCCTTGGAGCATGTGATGCTGTCTTAAAACAGCTCTGATTCTATTCCTGACACTGTTTTTTGCCCATTTGGCTCCAGCCACATTACCTATTTTCCTGAAGTAGCATGTTGCTGCCTCAGGACCTTTGCACTTGCTACTCTCATATCTTGTTTTATTTCTTTAGCCACATTTTGCACTCAAGGACGTTGCCCACTTCCTTGCATATTGTCCCACACTCACAGGAGAATTCACTGAGTATGAGTAGGATTTTCTCACTGCTGAACCTGTAAAACTGGGTGAGGCCTGTAAGAGGGTGGCCTTCCTGTGCTCTCTGCCCAGAGACCTTAGAGTGATTTACTTCTTCATGCACCCTGTTGATATCTGGGCATGCACTCCAACAACCAGAAGTCAGACTGGATGGGGAGCCAGGAAAGAGAAGCATGGAGGAGAGCCAGAGGGTCACAGTAGGATGACCCAATTGCACAAAAAGGGAGAGGGTACATGTGGAATGCTGTTAGACTGGGTAATGTAAGGGCAGAGAAGCATGCATTGGATTAAATTTGGCACAAAGAGGGCCCTGGGGTTTGGATGAGAGTGAGTGTCTCACTAGATGGTCTAGCTCAACCCCGTCCTCAGGCCATGTGTCTTGCATGGCAGCGTCTGTGGGGTAGAACAGGGTGTATGTCTTGGCAAGGTCTCCTGAGCTCTCTTGGGGCTGCAGACCCCATCTTGCTCCCAAATGAGGTGGCTGCAACCCAGGGATTCAGGGGTGGGGTGAGGTGCTGGGGTCACACATGGGGGAATTTGGTCCTCAGCCCTTACCCCAAATCTTCCCAGCCCACCCCCAGGGTGGCCTCTTCCTCTCACAGAGGGTTTCTTCCTGGGCAGCAGCAGCTGGCCTGGGGTTGAGGAGATGCGGTGACATAGGGCATGCAGGGGGCAGGCGGGTGGGAGTCTAGGGTTCTGTGGGCAGGAGTTACCTGTCCCACAGGCCTCTGTCCTCGGGCTCTGGGTCTGCAACCCCTGCAGGGCACTAGGAATCAGCCTCCTTCTGGGATGAGAGGTTACAACCTCTCCCCCTCCATGTGATTCCAGGGAAAGGAGCTCTTGACCCGCATTGCCTGTGTGTTTCTCCAACTCTCAAGATGGAAAGAAGGGATCATTTTCTATTGGCACATGAGAGCCGACCTGAGTGTTTTCTATCTAGACTCTCTGACTTGAGATTCCGTAGAAGTGTCCTACATCGGCCTTTTCCACCTCTCTGGGTTCCCTCTGGTGGCTGCCCTGAGGCCAACCTGGGTCAGCCCACAGGGCACTACCACCCCTGGACTGCTCAGGCCCTTCCCTTCTCACCTGGCATCTTGTGCTTGTTACTTTGTGGCTGTCGGTCCAGGAGGAGGATGACGAGGCAAAACAGCAGGACGGAGGCCACCAAGGCCCCAATGAGGATGTACAGGTACCAGTCAGGACCTTGGACAGAAGCCACACTGTGGTAGTGATGCCATTTAACTGAGTGTGTACTGTGTGCCAGGCACCTACTGGGCTATGTGCAGTCACCTCTGACTCTGACTATGATCACGAAGCAGGAGATTGCTGCTCCTCCCACCCACTCCACAGACGGGAAACTGAGGCACAGAGAGGTCAATCACATGTCTTGTCGAGTTTAGAAGTGGCAGGGCTAGGTTTGGAACCACAGATGAGGGTTCCCTGACCTCTGTCCCCTGTGGAGTCACCACTTGGGGCTCTGGGCTCCTCATCTGGGGGTGGGACCTGTCCAGCATTTTCATCCTGAGGGAGGGTCCTTCCAGATCATTTTTGTCCTGAATGCTCCCATCCATTATCCTCCCTTCATTCCCCCTACAATGTCAGTCACTGCTGCAAAAGGACAGGCACCCCCATAGAATCTGACTTGAGTGGCTTCCCCATGAGCTCTCCTCTCCCAGGAGGTCAGAGCCATGATCAGAACTGAGGAGAAATCTAATCTGGGCCAGGACTCTCACCTTTATACTTGGGAAAACTGAGGCCCACACAGGAGAGTGGCATATCCAAGCAAGGTCATGTAGGGGTGCATGAAGTAAGAGTGTAACCCAGCCTCTGCTCCCCATGACCCACCCACCACCTCCTGACAGAGACCCTCACTTACCCTCAGTGTCTCCTGGGGTCAGGAGAGGGTGAGGGGAGGGCCTGCAGGTCTCACCACTGCACCAGCTCCCCCACTCCCAGCTGGGTCTCCACCTGTCCCTCTGCCATGACAGCCCAGCCTCCTCCACCAACACAGTGCCCCTGGAGCCCAGTTATCTCCCTGTCATCTCTGAGAGACTTGAAGAAGAGCCCCTGGACAGATACCCCTGTGACTCACCAGCTGTTGGGCTGGACATTGTGGATAGAGGGCTGGGGTCTCCAGAGGATGCTGGACCTTCCTTAGACCCTGTCTTTGCTTACACTCCTCTTCCTCATGTGACCTGGAGTCCCCAAGGCCCTCCTCCTCCTCCACCTGGAGAAACCTGGTGATGGAGGCAAGGAAAGGGGCACAGGTGGGAGGGCAGTATGAGAGGTGGACCCCTCTGGTGAAGCTCCCTCAGAATCCCTCTACCATCCCAGCCTGGCATTCTTGTGGGCACAGGGCCCTGAGGACAAAGTTGGCGCAAGGAAGGGACAGGGACAGGAACTCCACAGGGACACTGGCCTATGACAACAGGTACAGGGAGGTGTTGAGTGAGCCATAGCACCTGTAGGTCCAGGTGCCATAGCACCTGTAGGTCCCCCCCATGGGATGAGGTCACAAGACTCAAGGAGAATTCAGCCATACAGCCCAGCTCGGTACTTCATCTAAGATGCAGAGGGGGATCAGCTGCCCCCCTCCTTGGACAGTAGGAAAGTGTCCACAGAGCTCAGTGACAAAAGGGTCACATTCTCTCCTGGGGCCACCATAGGTCCTGGCTGCACCCAGAGGGAGGGTGTGTAGGGGAGCTGTCCTAGAGAGAGGAAGGGCCCTTGTTCTGATCTGAGTCTGTCTGGGTCCTCTGAGTCTCTCCCATCCCCATCCCCTGTCTCTCTCTCTCTCTCTCTCTCTCTCTCTCTCTCTGTCTCTCCTTCCCTGGGGACCCCACATCCCTGGTTGACACCATCACCTGGGGCTCCCCTGTCAGGGCCCTGTGAAAGTCTGGGGTCCTGCCTGCACCCGTGACCTTTCACCTGTGATTAGGATGTCCAAGGGGTTATTGGGGCCCATCACTGGGAGGAGAGGTTGTGTCCACCTTAGCATGTGTACCGGCCCCCATGGAAGGATCTCACTGGGCCCAGAGGGACATCTGTCCCAGATAGCCCAGCCTGAAGCTGCCGGCCATGATGCTGAAGAAGGTCACGTGCCCTTCCTTGGATAAAGCAAATCTGTCATACTGGACATCAGAAAGATACTGGAGGGTCAATCTCTGTCCAGAGGTCACAAAAGGGTCCTCCTGGGTCAGGAGCGAGGGCTTCCATGACACACTGGGGAGAAGATCAGCCATGGGTTGTAGGGGCTGATTCTTCCCAAACTTCCATTTGCCTGTCCTGACCCCAGGTCTCACTCTCTCTCACTGTCTCTGACCCTGGGGACCTGTGAGTCCTGGTGGTCCCCTCTCCCAATCCTCTCATCTGATGATCCCCTAGGAGCAGAGATCCCTTTACCTGTCTTTTGCTTCAAACTATGGATGGGAAAAAATCAGACTTTCTCACCTGAGACAAGCAGCTCCAGGGGGCCACTGGGGACTGACCACACGTGGGGTGTGTGGCTGTAATAATCATAGCATCTGAACTTCCAGGTGAGGCTAGGGGCTACCTGAACCACAGGTAATAGGGCCTGGACCCCCCAATGGGGGCTCCCTGGGAGTTCAGGGTCCAGGAGGGCTGGCCTTCTACTTCCTTTATCAGGATGAACCTGTGGAATACTGTCCATGAACCACACTGGAGAGTCACGTTCCCTCCTGAGGGCACGACAGGGTTGGGCAGGGATGAGAGGCTGGGTTTGCCATGCAATCCTAGATGAGGGGGAAGGGCTGTGTTAAATGGGATTCAGATTGCTCCACATGATCCCCAGGACTGGGCTGTGAGGGAGACACCCGGGGACCAGACCCTCTTCCTGAGGGCAGAGCCTGGGGCTGGGCCCTGTGTGGGCTCGCACCTGTCACCACCAGCTCCAGGGGGTCACTGGGCTCCGACCAGTCAGTGGTGCTTTCATAGTAACAGTGATACCGTCCTGCATATACACCTGTCATGTATGTGATGGAGAACTTGTCCTTGTCCTTGTCCTTGGACTCCAGTGCCTTCTGTCTGTCCCAGGTCCCTGAGTGTCCCTCTTTATGGAGGCGGCACTCCTGGGCCTTCAGGTTCCCCTTACAACAGATGGTTGCAGGTGTCTTCAAGAGGATCACAGAGCCTGGCTTAGTCCAGATGGTGGGTTTGGGGAGGGTCCCTGGAAGGAAACAGGCTGGGTCACAAGACCCTCCCCACCCTCAGTCCCCAGCTCAGCCCCAAACCCCCAGATGCCCCGCCTCTGTCAGCCCAGAGCTGCTGATCTTCAGCCCCTGCCGGTGGGTGGTCCCTGTCCCCAGTAAGGAGGTGGGAGTGGGACCATGGGGACATACTCACCTATCTATACTCAGGTCCTGGAGCCCACACTCAATCCTGGAAGAAGGTCTCTGTGAGAGGTTTAGGTTTACCCTGTATCCCGAGTGGAACCCCTTCTGCCTGTGAGCCTCCTGGGCCTGGGATCTCTGACAGACCAAGGCCTAGCTGTGGGATGGGTCCTTCCCAGACTAGGGCATCCCCTTCTCTCATCAAATCCCACCTAGACAGAACTGGGCTGTGAGGGTGGAGTCATGGTGTTTCCTGTCTCTGGATCAACTGTGCCAATGGTAGGACTTTAAAGCCCACAGGACAGGCCTACTCACAGGGTGTGGCCTCTTGGAAGCTGTTCCTCCTTTCATGTGGTTGTTCTGTCAGCAGGATGTGACAACAGGAAGGGGAACAATCTCTCCCAAAGCTCTTGCTCTGGTGTCCATGTTGGTGCAGGAGGTGGTCCCCAAGGAGTTTTAGATGTCCTGTCCAGGAGGAGACCACAGCATGTCCCCTCATGGGTCCCATGACCCAGAACCTCCCTTATGGGGTCTTCTTCATCCTCAGCACAACCCTGGGGTCCTCACCATAGACAGGATCCCCAGGCCCAGATATGCTGAAGGGGACGTGGGTTCCAGCCGTGCTGCGGAGCTCATGTCAGTTCAGATAGATGTGTGACATCTCTGTTCACCTCAGATAGAGGTCACCATTGCAATAAGCCTTGAGGATAAATACAGGCAAAGAGGAAGGGAAACACAGCCCCTCTCCTGGCTCAGGAGCATGGGCTTTCTTTCTGTCACAGCCTCCTTGGACTTCTCTATTTTCTTCTGATGCTGTGCACACCCCTTTCCTGAGAATCAGTGAGTCCTTCCCAGCTCATTGGTGACCTAGGTTCCTGGGGTAAAGCCGTCCTTGCTATCCTGGGGTTCTGCCTGAAAGTTGTAGGGGGCAATATGTGGGTGACTGCTCTGATTTGGGGAAGAAAGCTGATGCTCAGGTAAATACTACACCAGTGTCCACTGCCTGGAGACCTTGAGCAGAGTGACCTGGTCTGTAGTGTGCTTTCTGTATTCCACTCCTCAGTTGGGGGGGTAGAACATGAGTGGAATTAAGCATTGTTAGTCTCCTGACCTGATTAAGAGGGTTGTGGTTGGGACAAGAGAGGTCCCTGGGTCTGATCCAGTGATGCACCCCCTTGAGAGACCCCATGTGCCCCTAGAGGTGAAAAATTCTATTTATACTATTTCTGAAATTGTTGGCAAAAGCCAATGCAGGAAAGTGAAAGGAACCTTTATAGAATTGAGAGGGACCACAACAGAAACAGAGGCCAACCTAAGTGAACATCAGTGCCTGGGTTCAAGCCTGGGATAGTCAAATTTGATTTCTGCTCTGCTTGGCCAGGAGAAGTGGCCAGGTCCTCATGGGCAGGAAGGGCATCCAGACTCTGGGTGACTCTGGAAGCTGTGAGACCCCACCATCATGTGTGGTATGGGCACTGGCATGTCTCTGCCCACTGACCCAGCCCAGAAGGCAGAACTGAGCCTTGTCCCCTCTGTGTGTATGTGGAAAGTTTCAATCCAGTGGATGTTCCCATGGGGGTCTCTGCATGTGTGAGTGTGGGACTCCTATGGAGGCCATCCCTGCCAGCACACATCCCTGCTCATATGCTAAGTTGGGAGAGTAGTTGTCACGGGACATTGCAACTGGGACCATCACCTCTCCCATCCTGAGCTTCAAGACAGCCCTGGGAGCAACTGTCTCTGGAACCCAGGTATGTGGGAGGTGAGGGTTCAAAAGGAATAGACATCAGAGACTGACCACAAAATGATAAGGAGTGCTGTGGAAGACTGTGCAGAATCATCAATCATAGCCCAGAGCATGGAACAGCAGGAATATGGGAAAGTCATCTTATATTAGCATGTGAAATATCTGAAAAGGTGGAGAAGAAAATTAAATGTTTGAAGCCACAACAGAAGTTAAATTATGGAAGAAAATAAAATACTTAACATGAATTAGTCACAAACTCTGGAGGTAAAGAATAAAAACATGATGGAACAGAAGGAAATTCATCCCTCCGTCCATGAGAAGATGCAACTGAAGAGTAGAACATGAAATTGGAATACAGTGCTGAGCAGAAAATATCATTCTTAATGGAAAAACACGGAGAGCCTTTCCCCTAAGATCAGGAACACGACAGGGATGTCCACTCTCACCACTGCTATTCAACATAGTACTAGAAGTCCTAGCCTCAGCAATCAGACAACAAAAAGAAATAAAAGGCATTCAAATTGGCAAAGAAACCAAACTCTCCCTCTTCACAGATGACATGGTACTGTACATAGAAAACCCAAAAGCCTCCACCCCAAGATTGCTAGATCTCATACAGCAATTCAGCAATGTGGCAGGTACAAAATCAATGGCCAGAGGTCAGTGGCATTTCTCTACACTAACAATGAGACTGAAGAAAGAGAAATTAAGGAGTCAATCCCATTTACAATTGTACCCAAAAGCATAAGATACCTAGTAATAAACCTAACCAAAGAGGTAAAGGATCTATACCCTAAAAACTACAGAACACTTCTGAAAGAAATGGAGGAAGACACAAAGAGATGGAGAAATATTCCATGCTCATGGACTGGAAGAAATAATGTTGTGAAAATGTCAATGCTACCCAGGACAATTTACATATTTAATGCAATCCCTATCAAAATATCATGGACTTTCTTCAGACAGTTGGAACAAATCATCTTAAGATTTGTGTGGAATCAGAAAACATGGAAGGAGATAATATGAGTGGGAAATATCAGTGAGGGTGACAGAACATGAGAGACTCCTAGCTCTGGGAAATGAACAAGGGGTGGTGGAAAGGGAGGTGGGTAGGTGGTTGGGGTGACTGGGTGATGGGCACTGAGGGGGCACTTGACAGGATGAGCACTGCGTGTTATGCTATATGTTGGCAAATTGAACTCCAATAAAAAAAACAAAGAAATAAATTAAGCATTGTTTTAGGTGCAAAAAAAAAAAAAAAAAAGAAATAAAGAAAGAATGAACAAAAGACCACAGACCCAGGGTTAGTTAGATTTACTATTATTATATCGGCTTGTCAATTAAAAGATGATATTCATTATTCTTCACCCTTTAAGGATAGAGGATAAGGCCCAGGAAATTATTTGCATTTTTATAACGTCTAAGCTCTGCTTACATTGTTTCTAAGATTGAGGCAATTGATGGGGAACTCCTGAGATGGACAAGTTTTCCTTCTGCTTCAATAATGAATGATATCAAAGACAATTTGTAAATGTGGTATTGAAATAAAAGTTTGGGGGCAGCCCGGGTGGCTCAGCGGTTTAACGCTGCCTTCAGCCCAGAGCCTGATCCTGGAAAACCAGGATCGAGTCCCATATCAGGCTCCCTGCACGGAGCCTGCTTTTCCCTCTGCCTGTGTCTCTGTCTCTGTGTGTGTGTGTCTCATGAATAAATAAATAAAATCTCTTTTAAAAAAGTTTGGAGTTTAAAAAAAAGAAAGAAAGAAAAGACCCCGAATAGCCAGGGGAATATTAAAAAAGAAAACCAGAGCCAGGGGCATCACAATGCCAGATTTCATGTTGTACTACAAAGTTGTGATCATCAAGACAGTGTGGTACTGGCACAAAAACAGACACATAAGGAGGAGGGGCAAGATGGCAGAGGAGTAGGGTCCCCAAGTCACCTGTCCCCACAAATTACCTAGATAACCTTCAAATCATCCTGAAAATCTATGAATTCGGCCTGAGATTTAAAGAGAGAACAGCTGGAATACTACAGTGAGAAGAGTTCACGCTTCTATCAAGGTAGGAAGACGGGGGGGAAAAAAGAAATAAAGAAACAAAAGGCATCCAAGGGGGAGGGGCCCCGCAAGGAGCCGGGCTGAGGCTGGGGCGAGTGTCCCCAGGACAGGAGAGCCCCGTCCCGGAGGAGCAGAAGCTTCACCAATCTTCCCGGGCGGAAAGGCCTTGCAGGGAGTTAGAGCAGGACCCCAGGAGGGCAGGGATGCCCTCGGGCTCCCTGGGACACTATCAGACACCTGCGCCCCAGGGAGAGCGCGCCACACCCCGCAGCCGAGCTCCCTAAAGGGCTGCAGCACGCGCACGGCTGGACCTGGGAGCAGCTCGGACGGGCTCAGGCGGCGGCTCCACGCGAAGGGGGCTGCGCGGCCAGGAGCAGCTCCGAGGGGCTCCGGCAGAGGCTCCGGGAGTAGGGGGCTGCGGCGGCCGGGAGCGCGAATCCAACAGTGCAGGCCTGGGAGCACAGGGCACAGGGACACAGCCCAGGATCCGGCCTCCCCCCGGGACAGGCAGAGGCCAGGAGGGCCCAGGACAGCAAGGACGCTCCTGCCCCGGGCTGAGCAGATCAGCGGCCCCACCCCAGAGCCTGCAGGCCCTGCAGACGGAGAGCTCTGTAGTTCCTGCGGGAGCTAACTCCAGGGCTCCAGAGCTGGCCGCTGCCGCCACTGTGGCTGTTCCTCCTGGGGCCTCACAGGGTAAACAACTCCCACTGAGCCTCACAGTGGCCTCACCCGATAAACAGGATAAAGATCACTCACTGAGCCCTGCTCAGGCAGGGGGCAGAGCAGCTCCCCTAAGTGCTAACACCTGAAAATCAGCACAACAGGCCCCTCCCCCAGAGGACCAGCTAGACGGACAAGTTCCAGGGGAAGTCAAGGGACTTAAAGTATAGAGAATCAGAAGATACTCCCCCGTGGTTTTTTTTTTTTTTTTTTTTTTTTTTGCTTTTTGATTTCTGTTTGCTTCCCCCACCCTTTTTTTCTTTCTTTCTTTTTCTTTTTTTTCTTCCTTTTTTCTTTTTCCCTTTTCTTTCCTTCTTTCTCTCCTCTCTTTTTCTCCTTTTCCCAATACAACTTGTTTTTGGCCACTCTGCACTGAGCAAAATGACTAGAAGGAAAACCTCACCTCAAAAGAAAGAATCAGAAACAGTCCTCTCTCCCACAGAGTTACAAAATGTGGATTACAATTCAATGTCAGAAAGCCAATTCAGAAGCACTATTATAAAGCTACTGATGGCTCTAGAAAAAAGCATAAAGGACTCAAGAGACTTCATGTCTGCAGAATTTAGATCTAATCAGACAGAAACTAAAAATCAATTGAATGAGATGTAATCCAAACTAGAAGTCCTAATGACGAGGGTTAACAAGGTGGAAGAACGAGTGAGTGACATAGAAGACAAGTTGATGGCAAAGAGGGAAACTGAGGAAAAAAGAGACAAACAATTAAAGGATCATGAGGATAGATTAAGGGAAATAAGTGACAGCCTGAGGAAGAAAAACCTACGTTTAATTGGGGTTCCCGAGGGCGCCAAAAGGGACAGAGGTCCAGAATATGTATTTGAACAAATCCTAGCTGAAAACTTTCCTAGTCTGGGAAGGGAAACAGGCATTCAGATCCAGGAAATAGAGAGACCCCCCCAAAAAATCAATAAAAACCATTCAACACCTCGACATTTAATAGTTAAGCTTGCGAATTCCAAAGATAAAGAGAAGATCCTTAAAGCGGCAAGAGACAAGAAATCCCTGACTTTTATGGGGAGGAGTATTAGGGTAACAGCAGACCTCTCCACAGAGACCTGGCAGGCCAGAAAGGGCTAGCAGGATATATTCAGGGTCCTAAATGAGAAAAACATGCAAGCAAGAATACTTTATCCAGCAAGGCTCTCATTCATAATGGAAGGAGAGATAAAGAGCTTCCAAGACAGGCAGGAACTGAAAGAATATGTGACCTCCAAACCAGCACTGCAAGAAATTTTAAGGGGGACTCTTAAAATTTCCCTTTAAGAAGAAGTCCAGTGGAACAATCCACAAAAACAAGGACTGAATAGATATCATGATGACACTAAACTCATATCTTTCAATAGTAACTCAAACGTGAATGGGCTTAATGACCCCATCAAAGGCGCAGGGTGTCAGACTGAATAAAAAAGCAAGACCCATCTATTTGCTGTCTACAAGAGACTCATTTAGACAGAAGGACACCTACAGCCTGAAAATAAAAGGTTGGAGAACCATTGACCATTCAAATCATCCTCAAAAGAAAGCAGGGGTAGCCATCCTTATATCGGATAAACTAAAAATTACCCCGAAGACTGCAGTGAGAGATGAAGAGGGACACTATCTCATACTTAAAAGATCTATCCAACAAGAGGACTTAACAATCCTCAATATATATGCCCCGAAAGTGGGAACTGCCAAATATATCAATCAATCAATAACCAAAGTTAAGACATATTTAGATAATAATACACTTATACTTGATGACTTCAATCTAGCGCTTTCTACACTCGGTAGGTTTTCTAAACACAACATCTCCAAAGAAATGAGAGCTTTAAATGATACACTGGACCAGATGGATTTCACAGATATCTACAGAACTTTACATCCAAACTCAACTGAATACACATTCTTCTCAAGTGCACATGGAACTTCTCCAGAGTAGACCACATACTGGGTCACAAATTGGGTCTGAACTGGTACCAAAAGATTGGGATCATCCCCTGCGTATTCTCAGACCATAATGCCTTGAAATTAGAACTTAATCACAGCAAGAAGTTTGGAGGGACCACAAACACGTGGAGGTTAAGGACCATCCTGCTAAAAGATGGAAAGGTCAACCAGGAAATTAAGGAACAACTTAAAAGATTCATGGAAATTAATAAGAATGAAGATACAACTGTTCAAAATCTTTGGGATGCAGCAAAAGCAATCCTGAGGGGGAGGAAATACATCGCAATACAAGCATCCATTAAAAAAACGGAAAGAACTCAAATACAAAAGCTAACCTTACACATAAAGGAGCTAGAGAAAAAACAGCAAATAGATCCTACAGCCAGCAGAAGAAGAGAGTTAATAAAGATTCGAGCAGAACTCAATGAAATCGAGACCAGAAGAACTGTGGAACAGATCAACAAAACCAGGAGTTGGTTCTTTGAAAGAATTAATAAGATAGATAAACCATTAGCCAGCTTTATTAAAAAGAAGAGAGAGAAGACTCAAATTAATAAAATCATGAATGAGAAAGATCACTACCAACACCAAGGAAATACAAACGATTTCAAAAACATATTATGAACAGCTCTACGCCAATAAATTAGGCAATCTAGAAGAAATGGATGCATTTCTGGAAAGCCACAAACTACCAAAACTGGAACAGGAAGAAATAGAAAACCTGAACAGGCCAATAACCAAGGAGGAAATTGAAGCAGTCATCAAAAACCTCCCAAGACACAAAAGTCCAGGGCCAGATGGCTTCCCAGGGGAATTCTATCAAACGTTTAAAGAAGAAACCATACCTATTCTACTAAAGCTGTTCGGAAAGATAGAAATAGATGGAGTACTTCCAAATTCGTTCTATGAGGCCAGCATCACCTTAATTCCAAAACCAGACAAAGACCCCACCAAAAAGGAGAATTATAGACCAATATCCCTGATGAACATGGATGCAAAAATTCTCAACAAGATACTAGCCAATAGGATCCAACAGGACATTAAGAAAATTATTCAACATGACCAAGTAGGATTTATTCCAGAGACACAAGGCTGGTTCAACACTTGTAAAACCATCAATGTGATTCATCATATCAGCAAGAGAAAAACCAAGAACCATATGATCCTCTCATTAGATGCAGAGAAAGCATTTGACAAAATACAGCATCCATTCCTGATCAAAACTCTTCAGAGTGTAGGGATAGAGGGAACATTCCTCAATATCTTAAAAGCCATCTACGAAAAGCCCACAGCAAATATAATTTTCAATGGGGGAAGCACTGGGAGCCTTTCCCCTAAGATCAGGAACAAGACAGGGATGTCCACTCTCACCACTGCTATTCAACATAGTACTAGAAGTCCTAGCCTCAGCAATCAGACAACAAAAAGAAATAAAAGGCATTCAAATTGGCAAACTCTCCCTCTTCACAGATGACATGATACTCTACATAGAAAACCCAAAAGCCTCCACCCCAAGATTGCTAGAACTCATACAGCAATTTGTCAGCGTGGCAGGATACAAAATCAATGGCCAGAGGTCAGTGGCATTTCTCTACACTAACAATGAGACTGAACGAAGAGAAATTAAGGAGTCAATCCCATTTACAATTGCACCCAAAAGCATAAGATACCTAGGAATAAACCTAACCAAAGAGGTAAAGGATCTATACCCTAAAAACCATAGAACACTTCTGAAAGAAATGGAGGAAGACACAAAGAGATGGAAAAATATTCCATGCTCAAGGATTGGCAGAATTAATGTTGTGAAAATGTCAATGCTACCCAGGACAATTTACATATTTAATGCAATCCCTATCAAAATACCATGGACTTTCTACAGAGAGTTAGAACAAATTATTTTAAGATTTGTGTGGAATCAGAAAAGACCCCGAATAGCCAGAGGAATTTTAAAAAAGAAAACCATAGCTGGGGGCATCACAATGCCAGATTTCAGGTTGTACTACAAAGCTGTGGTCTTCAAGACAGTGTGGTACTGGCACAAAAACAGACACATAGATCAATGAACAGAATAGAGAATCCAGAAGTGGACCCTCAATTTTATGGTCAACTAAGATTTGATAAAGGAGGAAAGACTATTCACTGGAAGAAAGACAGTCTCTTCAATAAATGGTGTTGGGAAAATTGGACATCCACATGCAGAAGAATGAAACTAGACCACTCTCTTTCACCATACACAAAGATAAACTCAGAATGTATGAAAGATCTAAATGTGAGACAAGATTCCATCAAAATCCTAGAGGAGAACACAGGCAACACCCCTTTGAACTCGGCCACAGTAACTTCTTGCAAGATACATCCACAAAGGCAAAAAAACAAAAGCAAAAATGAACTATTGGGACTTCATCAAGATAAGAAGCTTTTGCACAGCAAAGGATACAGTCAACAAAACTAAAAGACAACCTACAGAATGGGAGAAGATATTTGCAAATGACGTATCAGACAATGGGCTAGTTTCCAAGATCTATAAAGAACTTACTAAACTCAACACCAAAGAAACAAACAATCCAATCATGAAATGGGCAAAAGACATGAACAAAAATCTCACAGAGGAAGACATAGACATGGCCAACACGCACATGAGAAAATGCTCTGCATCACTTTCCATCAGGGAAATACAAGTCAAAACCACAATGAGATACCACCTCACACCAGTGAGAATGGGGAAAATTAACAAGACAGGAAACAACAGGATGAGCACTGGGTGTTAAAGTATATGTTGGCAAATCGAACTCCAATAAAAAAAATAATAAAAAAGACAGGAAGCAACAAATGTTGGGGAGGCTGTGGAGAAAGGGGAACCCTCTTGCACTGTTGGTGGGAATGTGAACTGGTGCAGCCACTCTGGAAATCTATGTGGAGGTTCCTCAAAGAGTTAAAGGTATATCTGCCCTTCGACCCAGCAATTGCACTGCTTGGGATTTACCCCAAAGATACAGATGCAGTGACACCTGCACCCCAATGTTTATAGCAGCAATGTCCACAATAGCCAAACTGTGGAAGGAACCTCGGTGTCCATCTAAAGATGAATGGATAAAGAGGCTGTGGTCTATGTATACAATGGAATATTCCTCAGCCATTAGAAACGACAAATACCCACCATTTGCTTCGACATGGATGGAACTGGAAGGTATTATGCTGAGTGAAATAAGTCAATCAGAGAAGGACAAACATTATATGGTCTCATTCATTTGGGGAATATAAAAAATAGTGAAAGGGAATAAAGGGGTAGGGAGGGGATCCCTGGGTGGCACAGCGGTTTGGCGCCTGCCTTTGGCCCAGGGCGCGATCCTGGAGACCCGGGATCGAATCCCACATCGGGCTCCCGGTGCATGGAGCCTGCTTCTCCCTCTGCCTGTGTCTCTGCCTCTCTCTCTCTCTTTGACTATCATAAATAAATAAAAAAAATTAAAAAAAAAGGGGGAAGGGAGAAGAAACGTGTGGGAAATATCAGAAAGGGAGACAGAACATGAAAGACTCCTAACTCTGGGAAACGAACTAGGGGTGGTGGAAGGGTAGGTGGGTGGGGGGTGGGGGTGACTGGGTGACGGGCACTGAGGTGGGCACTTGACAGGATGAGCACTGGGTGTTGTTCTATATGTTGGCAAATTGAACACCAATAAAAAATAAATTTAAAAAAAACAAAAACAAAAAAAGAGGTAAAAAATATAAATTGAAAAATCAAAATAGCAAAAACAAAAAAAGTAAATGAGAAAACAAAATATGGACCAAACCTAACTATAAGCATTCATACAAATAGTCTAAGTAATTTTAGCTTCTACAATTCTGAAAATACGAATGAACAATGCATATTATGCTGTTGGGTTAGCATCCACATGTTTCAGTTTTTTTTCTTTTTTTTTTTTTTTTGGTTTTTTTTTTTTTTTTTTGTATTTTTTTATTGGAGTTCGATTTGCCAACATCAAGTTTAACACCCAGTGCTCATACATCAAGTGCCCCCATGTTCGTTTCCCAGAGTTAGGAGTCTCTCATGTTTTGTCACTATCTCTGATTTTTCCCACTCTTTTTCTCTTCTTTCCCCTAAAATCCCTTTCACTATTTTTTATATTACATGCAGGAGCCCGATGTGGGACTCAATCCTGGGACTCCAGTATCACACTCTGGGCCAAAGGCAGATACTCAACCACTGAGCCACCCAGGCGTCCCTTGCATCCAAATGTTTGAAATAGGAAGTCTTTGTGAAGAGCCTCATATGGTTATAAATCAAAGAGAAAAAAAATGGTTGTCAAGAGACATACATCTTCCCAGAAAAGAACACATTTTTAATAAAACCTAATGAAACATGAAAATGGATTGAAATGGATAGATAAAAGGTTTCACTTACATGGGGGATGTAAAAAATGCGGTTTTGCGCTGCCTTCAGCCCAGGTTGTGATACTGGACACCCGGGATGAGTCCCATGTCAGGCTCCCAGCATGGAGTCTGCTTGTCCCTCTGTCTGTGTCTGTGTCTCTGTCTCTCTCTCAAGAATAAATAAATAAAATCTTTATTTAAAAAAGGGAGATTTTTGATGAGCTTGCTTAAAAATAAAATAGTTTTTGGGTGTAAATCAAGCTGTTTCCCTGAGGTGAAGCATGAGGATATTTTCCTGTGTCCTCTGATGTTAAAAATAGGTGTGCATCTTAGAAATAAACAGAAATTTATGTGTGTTCATGGTTATGATAATATGTAGTAGCGTATGAGAAACAGTTGAAAGGGAGAGTGTAGTGAGTTCACAGCACATAAACTATGCCCAGCTGAGAGCTCTCTTAGGCATACTGACTCTTATTCAGACACTTTTGAATATGGTTTTAAATTAGGTGAAGCAGTTCTCAGACAGGCTAAGAATTGACATCACTTTTATGAATAAAGTTAAAGGCTTTGAAGTTCACAGAAGTGATGAATCACTGAATTTTATACCAGAAGCAAATATAGCACTATCTGTATGTTAACCAACTAAAGTTTAAGATAGATAGATAGATGATAGATAGGTAGATAGATAGATAGATAGATAGATAGACAGATAAAAGATACTCCTATGAAATGTGCTCAGACTCAGTAGTGACCAAAAGTTCTTCCCACAAGGACTTTGTGAATCTACTCTAACCCCAATGGACACAGGAGGACGATGAATGTTTCTGAATCTGGTGTCCCTGTCACATGAGTTACATCTGTCATCAGATGTGTGTGCAGGTGTCACTCTAGAAGGTGTGAAAAGCAGGCACAGGGATGCTGGACAAGCTTCCACACACAATGCAGAGTGCACACCAAGTTCACAGGGACTCAGGGTACAGCAACCCTGGAGACTCCCGTGAGCCAGGCATGGCCCCTCCTCAGGCTCAGGTAGGCACCAAGGAGCATGGGGGCCCCAGGGGGCACAGGGGGCAGCAGAGCAGTGCACACAGGTGGGGAGGCTTCTCTCTAGGAGAGTGTCCTATGGGGCTACACCCACAGTTTAGGCTCTGATATAGAGGCAGCAGGAGAGGAGTGGGAGGTCTCTATCTACTCATGGTTGTCCTCACCCACCCACCCCTCAAGCAGCCTTGCCTCAACTCCTTACCTCTGTTGAGACTGCAGGATGGGGGACCCCAGGTGGAGGCTGTGGCTCTTTCCATCCTCTCTTGGGCTGGATCCTTCTCTGTGGAGCCCCCCAATGCCACTACATTTTTTACAGTCTCAGGCTTTCCTGAGATGTGGGACCTGAGCTGGTGGAGCTCAGACAGGACAGGGTCAGGGCTCCTCACCTGAGACTAGGAGCTCCAGGGGGTCACTGGAGTGTGACAAGAGGTAGGGGGAGGTGTTGGATGAGCCATAACACCTGTAGGTCCCTCTCTGGGCTGAAGTCATAGGACTCGGGGAGAATTCAGCCTGGTACTGCCCAGCTCATTACTTTAATGTAAGACACGGATGGGGGGTATCGACTGCCCCCTCATTGGACAAAAGGATAGTGTGCACAGAAATCCATGACTGACACAGCAGGGTCACATTCTCTCCTGGGGCCACTGAGGGTCCTGGCTGCACCCAGAGGGAGGGTATATGAGGAGCTGTCCTAGAAAGAAGAAGGGTTGGTGTGGGGTGATACAGCCCTTGATCTGACCTGAGTCTGTCTGTGTCCTCTGAGTCTCTCCCATCCCCATCCCCTGTCTCTCTCCCTAGTCTTGGTTGGCCATCACCTTCTAGGATCCCCTGTCAGGGACCTGTGCAGAATCTGGGGTTCTGCCTGCACCCATGGCCGCTAACCTGTGACCAGGATGACCTGAGGTTCACTGAGGGCTGACCACTGGGAGGAGAGGTGTGTCCATCATAGCATGTGTACTAGCCTCCATGGAGGGTGTCACAGGGCCCGGGGGGATATCTGCCCTAGAAAGCCCAGCCTGTGGCTGTCAGCCATGACACTGGAGAAGGTTCTGTGCCCCCTTCTTGGACAGAGTAAATCTGTCATAGCTGACATCGGAGAGACACTGGAGAGTCAGGTTCTGTCCAGAGGTCACAATAGGGCCCTGCTGGGTCAGCAGGTAGGGCTTTCATGCTAAACCTGGGAGAAGACCAGCCCAGATTCCAAGGGCTGATTCTCCCCAAACTTCCCTTCTCCCATTCTGATTCCTGGGCCTCATGTCCCTCACCCTCTGTGTCTCTGACCTGTGAACCCCCACGGTCCCCTCATCCTATCCTCTCATCTGTGGGTCCCCTGGGAGCAAGACCCCAGTAACCTGTCTAGTTCCTGAAACCATGGATGGGACAAAAAATAGCTGCTGATCTCCATGCCTCCTGCCTGGTGGGTGGTCCTGATCCCAGTGAGGAGGTGAGATGGGGACCCCTGGGGACAGAATCACCTGTCTATACTCAGGTCCTGGAGCCCACACTCAGTCCTGGAAGAGAGTCCCTGTGAGAGGTTTGCCCTGAATCTTGAGCAGAACCCCTCCTCCCTGTGAGCCTCCTGAGCCTGCAATATCTGACAGACCAGGGCCTCGCTGTGGGGTTGGTCCCTCCCAGACTAGGGTGTCCCTTCCTCTCCTCAGATCTCACCTAGACAGAGCAAGGCCATGAGGGTGGGGGTCTTGACATCTTCTTTGTTGCTGTGGCTGTGCAAATTAAAGGACCTCAGTGCCCACAGGATTGATAGACACACAGGGTATGACCACTGGGAGGCCAGTGCTGCCTGTCACAGGGTTGTCATGTCAGTAGCCCTAAAGGAAGAGGAACAGCTTGTTCCCAGGATACTAGCCTGGCTTTTGTGTCCAAGGCAATGCAGCAAATGGACCCTAAGGCTACTGAGATGTCATGTCCAGGTCAGAGACCAGGACATGTCCTTCCTTTCCAGAGCCTCCCCCAAGGGGTCTCTTCAGTCTCAGCACATCCCTGGGGTCCTCACAATGGATGAGGTTCCCAGGACCCAGATGCTGAAGGGAACTCAGGTTCTTGCTATTCTGTGGAGCTCATGTCAGCACAGACAGACCTGTGTCATCTCTGCTTAGCTCAGGTCGAGGTCACCGTGGCAATAAGCCCAGAGGAGAAATACAGGCAAACAAGGAAGGAAACAACCCGTCTCCTGGCCTTGCAGTGTGGGCTTTCTATCAGAGCCTCTGTGGACTTGTCTATTTTTCTTTGATGTTATTTACTCACCCTTCTTGGGAACACTCCCGTGAGTCCTTCCTGGGTCATCAGTGCCCCTTGTTCCTATGGCGGAGCTGAACATCCTACAGAGGAGTCCTGACTCCAAATTGTAGGAGATCATATGTGGGTGAGTGCTCTGATTTGAGGAACAAAGCTGATGTTCAGGTCGATCCTCCTCCAGCATCCACTGCCCTAAGACTTTTAGCAGAGTGATCTGGTGTAGTACTGTGCTGTCTGAACCCCACTCCTCAGGGTGGTTCTGCAGGGGGCTGGGACCTGGACCATGAGTGGGATCAATCATGTTAGTTTCCTAACCTGATTGAGATTATTGTGTTCAGGACACAAGAAGTATAAGTGTCAGACCCCACAGTGAGGGAGGGCCAGTGATGCACACTCTTGAATGACCCCATGTGCCCCTAAAGCTGAGAAATACTATTTATACTGATTCTGAAATTGTTTGCAAAAGCCAATGCTGGAAAGGGAATTGAAATTTTCTGGAACTGAGAGGAACCACAACAGAAACACAGGTCAAAGCTGAGTGAACATCAGTGCCTGGGGTGTGGCCTGGAGTGGTGAAATTTGACTTCTGCCCCTGTGTTGCCAGAACAGGCAGCCAGGTCCTCTTAGACGGGAAGGGCATCAAGTCTCTGGGTGACTCTGGAAGTCATCAGACCCTGACATCATGTGTTGGGAGGGCACTGGCATGTGTCTGCCCACTGACCAGGCCGAGAGGTCAAAACAGAGCCTTGTCTCCCTGTGTGTGTGTGTGTGTGTGTGTGTGTGTGTGTGTGTGTGTGTGGAAAGTTTCCATCCACTGGATCTTCCCATGAAGGTCTGTGCATGTGTGAGTATGAGGGTTCCTCTGCCTCTGCACTAGAGGGTTCCTCTGCCTCTGCCCTCCCCGTACTCTGTCTCTTTATCTCTCAAATAAACAAAATAAATATTTATAATAAAAAAAATAAATATTTTTAATAGAAGGAGGGGCACCTGGGTGCTCAGTCATATAGCATCTGATTCTTGATCTCAGCTAAGGCCTTAATGTCATAGTTGTGATTTTAGGCTCTGTGTTGGGCTCCATGCTGGGCGTGGAGCCTACTTAGGAAAGTAAGGAAAAAAATTAATAAATAGAATAGAAGGAGGCATACATGGCCAGCAGTGAGTTGTGCCCACAGCTGGATCCAACTCAATTGTGGAAGACGGTGACTCCCACCTCTGCATATGGTGCACTCACATGACTACTTGATGTTGGACATGATAGGACTGTTTATACCAAAGAAATGGGCTAATGTCATGAATTACAGTTGTTTAAAAACAATTAATTCTTAGAGCCTGTGTAGCAGCTCACAACCAGGCTGTCACTTCAAACACTCCTGAGTCACTCAAACTGAAAGTATTTCTCAAAAACTCTTAAAAACATGGAACTGGAGGGTATTATGCTGAGTGCAGTAAGTCAATCAGAGAAGGACAAACAGTGTATGTTCTCATTCATTTGGGGAATATAAATAATAGTGAAAGGGAATATAAGGGAAGGGAGAAGAAATGTGTGGGAAATATCAGGAAGGGAGACAGAACATAAAGACTCCTAACCCTGGGAAACGAACTAGGGGTGGTGGAAGGGGAGGAGGGCGGAGGGTGGGGGGGAATGGGTGACGGGCACTGAGGGGGACACTTGACGGGATGAGCACTGGGTGTTTTTCTGTATGTTGGTAAATTGAACACCAATAAAAATTAATTTATTAAAAAAAACTCTTAAAAACAGGTTCCTTTGGATGAGTAGAGAAGAGCAATATGAGTTTAGAAAGGGCTTAGGGGATGGTATTCCATCACCTGTTTCCAGGTAGACCCTATTTTCATCCTATCCATTTAGTTATTCAAAAACAGATTCTGTGTTCCAAGTAAAATAGAAGTATACTTCCAAGAATGTGGTTAATAAAAACAAAGGATATGTGTATATATGCAAAAGTGGGCCAGCCCGTGAAGGTGTGTGTAGGTGTGGGTCTACACCTGGGACATGAATGCAGTCTCATGTCATAGGAGTTAAAGGCAGGAGCCTGTCAGGCATAATCAATATTCAAATTATCAGCTTCACTGCACAAAAGTCCTCTCCAGGCAAGAAATGTTCTCTCCATACATTTCCTACATGCGAACCACTTTTACTCCTCTGGACCTTCTCAACACAGTTTCCTCAGGGTAAGCTCCAGATCTTCTTCCAGAATTTCTCTTACTCATAATGAGGACCTACCTTGATGAATGGTTAGCTTCTCTCTCTTACGTTTATTTATATTCCCTGGCTGCACCTCAGGGTCTTCTCTGACTTGTTGAGGTTGAAAGAGCTGTACCCCGAGAACCATCAAGATCCAGGCAGACAGGGATCCCTGGGTGGCGCAGCGGTTTGGCGCCTGCCTTTGGCCCAGGGCGCGATCCTGGAGACCCGGGATCGAATCCCACGTCGGGCTCCCGGTGCATGGAGCCTGCTTCTCCCTCTGCCTGTGTCTCTGCCTCTCTCTCTCTCTCTCTCTCTCTCTCTGTGACTATCATAAAAAAAAAAAAAGATCCAGGCAGACATGACAACCCAATGAGATTCTCCACTATGTAATCATGACTTTGGGAGGCTAGAGTTTGTGGATAAAGAGGTTGTGGAGATCAGGGTAATATGAATTCACCCTGGGATCCCTGCACCTCCATTCTTCTGCATTTATTGAGAAAATGCAACCCTGTAGTCCATCACATAACTTAGAATTTCTCCATAACCATTCCTCTTGTACTCTAACTTCTTCTGTGATGGTCTGAGGGTATTAGCTATTCCTGAGAATCAAAAATAGAGTCTGTGGTTGAGGAGATATAGGAATGCTTAAATAATCCCATCTCTCATGTCCTAGAAGTTTCTGAAACTAGCTAATGCCATCTCAATCACCTCAGGTACCCCATGTATTGTGAACTGTGAGGAGGGGTCCCCTGAGACCACACTACATTCCTTTCTGCCTGGAGAAGGGGCCCCAGGGGAGAGTCCAGCTCCTGCCCTTACCTCTAACCTTCAGGGTCAGGAGATCACTCCACTGTGACCAACCATTCCTGCTCTGATATGCACACTGGTATTCACTGCATAGTGTGGGCTCACGGATTCAATGTAGTAACTGGCCTTGTTGCTGAAAGCCTGTGAGATCTTCATGGACAAGGATCCAGAGTCCTTCTCTTTGTACAGAGAGTAGATGTCAGCCTGCAGAGAAACCTGACACCAGATGGTCACAGGGCTCCCCTTACTGACCATGAGGTCTGAGTCAGCCCAAATGGAGGCTTTGGGGAGGGTCCCTGGAAAGGAATCAGATGGAGAGTTGCAAAGGTGCCCTTCTCCCCTCATTTTCCCAACTGTCCATCCAAGGCCCCTCCAACACTGGTCACCAGCAGCCCTGACCCTCTCTGACCCTCTCTGCCTCCCAGCTGTTCAGAGCGCCTGTTGAGTGGAAGCAGGAGGTCTGAGGAGGACTTACCTGCCTGTCCTCCATCTCTTGCCCCTAACACTGACCTGGACGTGTCTAAATTACAATACATATAACAAGTACAACGTTGTTGGTGTGAGGGCACATCATTTAGATGTTCATGGTTTTCCCACATTTCACAGGAAGATATAAAATGCTAATTCTAACCTGACTGTTAAGTTAGGTATGCTATGATAACGTCTAGACAGACACTCAAAGAGCACCCGATGTATAGTTAAAACCCCAATAGGGACAATAAATTGGAATACTAAAAATATTTCTTAAAGCCAAGAAAAGGCAGAAAATGGAAATAGAAGAACAAGCAAAAGAGAGGATGAGCAAAAACAAAATATATCTAATAACAATCTCATCACCGGGCAGCCCTGGTGGCTCAGCGGTTTAGCGCCACCTTCAGTCCAAGGCCTGATCCTAGAGACCCGAGATCGAGTCCCAAGTCGGGCTCCCTGCATGGAGCCTGCTTCTCTCTCTGCCTGTGTCTCTCATGAATAAATAAATAAAATATTTTTTTTAAAAAATCTCATCACCAATCATATTATATATATATGATGTAAACACAACACTTAAAAGACAAAGATGGTAAGATGAGTTGAAGAAAAACAAGTATAAAAAATAATCTATTTGCATTCTATAAGAAATTCACTTCAAACATAATCACATAAGTAGGTTAAAAGTAAAAGAATGAACAATGTGACTGAGCCTTGAAAACACTGTGCTAAGTAAAGAAATCCAGACGCAAAGGTCAATATTGTGTGATTCCACTTATAGGAACCAAAAATGCAAATTCAGGAGACAGGTATTGGAACAGAGATTGCCAGGGGCTGGTGGCAAAGGCACACAGGGGTGGTTATGTAATGGTCAGGGACTATCCTTTGGGGGTAACAAGAATATTCTGGAAATGGAGAGTGATGATGATTATCTAACATGGTACATGTACTTCATACTGCTGAATTACATACCTTAGTAATGAAAGGTTAATGCGGTAATTTTATGAAATGTATATTCAACCACACTGAGAAAGTAGAAGAAAATTGTGCAATAAAATGGGCAAAAGACAGAAGACATAGACTGGCCAACAAGTACATGAGAAAATGCTCCTCATCACTGGCCATCAGGGAAATACAAATCAAAACCACAATGAGATACCACCTCACACCAGTGAGAATGGGGAAAATTAACAAGGCAGGAAACAACAAAAGTTGGAGAAGATGCGGAGAAAGGGGAACCCTCTTACACTGTTGGTGGGAATGTGAACTGGTGCAGCCACTCTGGAAAACTGTGTGGAGGGTCCTCAAAGAGTTAAAAATAGACCTGCCCTACGACCCAGCAATTGCACTGCTGGGGATTTACCCCAAGGATACAGATGCAATGAAATGCCAGGACACTTGTACCCCAATGTTTATAGCAGCAATGTCCACAATAGCCAAACTATGGATGGAGCCTCAGTGTCCATCGAAAGATGAATGGATAAAGAAGATGTGGTCTATGTATACAATGGAATATTCCTCAGCCATTAGAAACGACAAATACCCACCATTTGCTTCGACGTGAATGGAACTAGAGGGTATTATGCTGAGTGAAATAAGTCAATCGGAAAAGGACAAACATTATATGGTCTCATTCATTTGGGAATATAAAAACTAGTAAAAGGGAATAAAGGGGAAAGGAGAAAAAATGAGTGGGAAATATCAGAAAGGGAGACAGAACATGAGAGACTCCTAACTCTGGGAAATGAACAAGGGGTGGTGGAAAGGGAGGTGGGCGGGGGTTGGGGGTGACTGGGTAACGGGCACTGAGGGGGGCACTTGATGGGATGAGCACTGGGTGTTATGCTATGTTGGTAAATTGAACTCCAATAAAAAATAAAAATAAATAAAAATAAATAAATTTTTAAAAAGAAAGGGAATAAAGGAAAAAGGAGAGAAAATGAGTGAAAATATCAGTGAGGGTGGCAAAACATGAGAAACACCTAACTCTGGGAAACAAACATGGGGTAGTGGAAGGGGAGGTGGGCGGGGGGACAGGGTGACTAGGTGATGGGCACTGAGGGGGCACTTGGCGGGATGAGCACTGGGTGTTATATTATTTGTTGGCAAATTGAAGTCCAATAAGAAAAATTTTTTTAAAAGAACTAATCAAGGGATGCCTGGGTGGCTCAGCGATTGAGCATCTGCCTTCAGTTCAGGGCATGATTCTGAAGTCCCAGGATCAAGTCCCACATCGGGCTCCTTGAACAGAGTCTGCTTCTCTCTCTGCCTGTGTCTCTGCCTCTCTCTCTCTCTCTCATGAATAAATAAATAAAATCTTTAAAAATTTTTTAATTAAATAAAAAGAAACTAATTAAAAAGATTGACGTGGTTGAATGAGCTTCCAATTGCTGCTGCCTCAAATGACCACAAACTTGGGGTCTTCAAACAACATAAATTTATTCTCTTACGACTATGGATGTCAGAAACACAAAATCAGTGTCATGAGTATAAACTCAAGGAATGGGAAGACATTCACCTAGTTCATCTGCATCCAGAACCAGAAGTCTGATGCAATGGACTTGTAAATATTGGCCATATATCCAGTAAATCTGGAAAACTCTGGTAATACATCTTTATATTACTTTTTCATTTTCTATCCACATAAATGTGTAATCTGGGAGCAATACAATATTAAGTAATTTAGTACTTATCACTTTTTTTTTTGCTTCATTGAATTGGTGGCACCTCCAATTAAATGAATAGAATGATGTGCTGAACAAACATGGTCAGAGGAAACATACTTGGATCATTCCCCATCACAGAGAGCATTACTTCAAGTTCTCGCCTTGAAAGATGATGTCTAGGTGCTGATTACTACCATGCCTTCATCAATTGTAGGAAATATCCTTTATTTCTGTTTTCGTTTGTTTGTTTGATGTTGAAAGTCATTTTATGTAGATTTTCAGTGAATTCCCTGCTGCAATCTGCGTGCTGGTATCCTGACACCTCTACAGAAACAAAGTGGTTCAGAGCCTCTGGGGAAATGAGGCAGAGAGTCAGTGGCTGAGAAAGACACCAACAGTGGCAGTGTCGGTGTTCAGAGAGTGCCACCACTGCTCCTGGATCCCTACGATCCCACCTCCAGCAGACAGAGCACAAGAGGTGCTGCATTTCTTCCTGCATCATTAAAACCAGTACCAAAGAAAGGCCACAGAGGTCCAGCAAAGGCACATTCAGAGAAGGTATAGATGAGGGAGCCATGGTCAGTGATGTTGTAGAAGGAGACTGTGTGGGCCTCACAGACCAAAAAGATCCCAACTTGGCATGGAGGCACCTGAAGGTGGAGGGGAGTCTGGGGGCAGGTGCCAGCTTCGTATTTGTGTTTGTTCCACAGCCAAATTGTCCAGAAGCCGTTCCCAGGGATGAGCAAAAAGTGTCCCTTCCTCTGTACAGAGTCTGTACAAACACCCAGGTCCCAGGCCTCCTTTCCTCTCATATCTACCTCCAGTAAGCCAGTAAGAGTCAAAGCACTGGGCACCCAGGACCATGAGATACATGTCAAATCTACTTTCATTTTCAGGCACTTCCTGCCGGCTGTCTCCAAGCCTCACTTGTCTCCGATCCTCTGAAAGGATGAGCCACGGATTGGCTGTGTGTGCATCCAGGGTGATGTGTACTCCATAAAGATTTTATTTTCATTATGGATTATTGGTGTGTTTTATCAAAAGCTTTTCGATATCTGTTGAGATTGCTATTTCTTCATTATTTTTTATATTTTTATATTTTTTATTGAAGTTCGATTTTCCAACATATAGTATGACACCCAGTGCTCATCCTGTCAAGTGCCTTCCTCAGTGTCCATCACCCAGTCACCCCAGACCCCACCTACCTCCCCTTCCACTACCCCTTGTTTGTTTCCCAGAGTTAGGAGTCTCTCATGTTTTGTCTTCTTCTCTAATTTTTTCCCACTCATTTTCCCTCCTTTCCCCTATAATCCCTTTCATTATTCTTATATTTTTTCATTAAAAAATTTTAAAGTACAGCTGATATGAAATAGTATATTATTCAACATAATAAGTCAACAATTATATACATTATGTAATGCTTACCATATGAAGTGCAGCTATCATGTGTCACACAAAAAAATTATCACAATACTATCGATTATATTCCTTGAACTATATATTTCACCCCTGAGGCTCATTTACTATTAAGTGGAATGTTTTTTTAAAAACTTTATTTATTTATTCATGACAGATATACAGAGAGAGAGGCAGAGACACAGGCAGAAGGAGAAGCAGGCTCCATGCAGGGAGCCCGACGCAGGACTCGATCCTAGGTCCCCAGAATCACACCCTGGGCCAAAGGCAGCACTAAACTGGGTAAGCCACCGGGGCTGCCCTATTAAGTGGAAGTTTGTCTCTCTTAATCTCTTTCACCTGTTCCACCCCTCTCCGCCTCCCCTCCCCTCTGGTTTGTGAGATGGTCATTTTTCTCTAAGTGTATCAGATTATATTTATTGAGTTTTAAAATTTGAAGCTACTTGTTCTTCCTCTCCCTTCAAAATCCAGTGTGGTTATGATGTAGTGTTCTTTTTATGCATTACTGATTCTTATTTGTGAACAATTTTTAGAGATTGACATCTAAATTTATGTGAGAGATCTTTCTGGGCCTTCCTATTCTGTAATTTCCTTGCCAGGTTTTGGTGTCAATGTTTTCTTGGCCTGATACAATCTTACTTCTTTTTCTCTACTCTGGAGAGGTTTGTGTAATTTTTGTGTGTGTGTATGTATGTGGGTGTGCATGAGTGTGTATGTGTGCATGCCTGTGTGCTTGAGACTATGCATGTGTGTACACTTGTGTGAGTGTGTGTGTGCACGTGTATATGCATGTGTGTATGCATTGCATGCGTGTGTGTGTGTGTGTGTGTATCCTAAATGCATAAGTGGAGGAAGTTGCCTCCTCAACAGACACATTTATATATTACAAAATGATTATCCCCTTGAAGTTAGCTCACACTTCCATTCCACAACATAGTTACCTTTCTTGTATGTGATGAGAACATTTAAGATCTCCTTTCATTGCAACATTAAAAAATATGATAAAGTGTTATGAGCTGTGGTCACCATGCTGTACATCAGATCCCTCGAACTTGTGCTCTTGTAACCATGTACAGCTTGTTCATCAACCACCTATCACCCTGATCAGGGCCTCTCCGTTTCCACAACCCCAGCCCTGGCAGCCACCACTCTGCTGTTTCTCTCACTTTCCACATACTTCAGTTGGAGAGCAGTTTTTGATCACATGTCATTGCATTTTATATACACATAAGGTGACTCACATTTTCTACCTCTCCATCATTTTGGTAGCTTCTGTTTTGAGGATTTTGACGGTTTCATCTACATTTTCTCATATATCAGAATAAAACTGTTCTAATATTCTGTTATCAATTTATAGTCTGTAGGATGTGATGGTGTCCTGAGAATGGCGACATGTGCCCGCCCTTTTCTATCTCTTTTCTTAGTGGTTGTTGCTAAGATTTATAAAATTGAACAATGTTCACAAAAATTAACATTTTTGGCTTTATTGATTTTTTAAAAAAAATTTTTGTCCTTATTCTTAGCTACTCTTCTCATTATTTTACTCCTTTACCTTCATTTGGAATCATTTGCTATTCTTTTTCTAAATTCTTGATATGATAGAATATGTCATTAATTTTTTTTTATGGTGTATGATCTTTTTTTTTTTTTTAATTAATTTTTATTGGTGTTCAATTTACCAACATACAAAAAAACACCCAGTGCTCATCCCGTCAAGTGTCCACCTCAGTGCCCGTCACCCATTCCCCTCCAACACCCGCCCTCCTCCCCCTCCACCACCCCTAGTTCGTTTCCCCGAGTTAGGAGTCTTTATGTTCTGTCTCCCTTCCTGATATAGGCTTTTTCCTTCCTAAACATTTTGTTCTTGGTTCTTAATTTCCCATTTCAGGTTTTTTGTGTAACGTTTTACATGATCCTTCAGTGTAAACATTCTCTCATTTCCATTTTGGTTTTCTCATTTCACTCCTGGATTATTGAGAAGTCCATTGCTTTAATTTCCAAAGTGCAGGAGTATCTTTGAGGGAAGAATCGAGTGACTCTGAGAGGACCCCAGGAGTTCCAACTGGTCTCTATGAGAAGTCCACAACCAGGTAGCACCCACTGTGGGCAGGTCCTGTGCCTTCCTAGGGTCCGTGGGGTCCCCCTCCCTGGAGTATGGGGTCTGTGTCCTTTCTGGGTTAGTGGATGGCCAGAGCAGCATACACACAGGGCTCTGCTGGGGGCTCCCCTGACTGGGAGGGAGAGGATGCACTTGTCTTCTGTCTGAGGGTCAAGTGGTTCAGCTGAGCGTAGGTCACATCTGGGGGGGCGTCAGATGCAGCAGCCTGCAGCAGGGGAGAGTGAAAGGGGAGGTTGGTGTTGGGGTGGGGAGAAGCCATGGAAATCAGAGAAGAAAGGACCCACCTGACTGTCCATCCACCTATCTTCCTCTGCTTGTCTGTCCTCAAAGTCCTATAATCTTCCCAACAGGTAGGATAGAGGAGTGGCCAGGACCCACTTGAGACTTGACACTGAGTGGCTCACCTGGGCGTACGTCACTCCCTGGGGATCTTCATCCTGTGTGTTCTGCTGCAGACAGACAGTGAGAGGGATATTTATCTCCTTGAACCCACTCAATCCCCCCAGTCAATTTGTCACACTGTGGCCAGAGTAATGCTTTCAAACTTTCAGGTAGATTAGGTCACTTTCCTGCTGGACTCTGCAGGGACTTCCTGAGCCTTGGAGCATGTGATGTTAAAACAGCTCTGATTCTATTCATGCTCTGATTCATGTTAAAACAGCTCTGATTCTATTCCTGACACTGTTTCTTGCCCATTTGGCTCCAGCCACATGACCCATGTTCCTGAAGTAGCATGTTTCTGCCTCAGGACCTTTGCACTTGCTACTCTCATATCTTGTTTTATTTCCTTAGCCACACTTTGCACCCGAGGACGCTGTGACTTCCTTGCATATTGTCTGACACCCACAAGGAGAGCTCGTTCAGTGGGGGTCAATTATGCTCACTGCTAAACCTGGAATACTAAGTGGGATTAGGTAAATATTGGACCCCAGTTATCTTTGCTGAGTGAATGAATGAAGGAGGTCCAGAGACCTTAAGGTGATTCACTTCTTCATGCACCCTGTTGAGATCTGGGTATGCACCCCAACAACTCTAAGTCAGACAATGGATGGGGAGCCAGGCAAGGAGAGCCTGGAGGAGGGGCCAAGAGGTCACAGCGGGATGTCCCAGGTGCCCAAGGGTAGAGAGGTCATCAGTGGAACAGAGCTGAGACTGGGTGGTGTGAAGACAGAGAATTATGCATTGGATTAAGTTTGGCACCAAGAGGGCCCTGGGGTCTGGATGGGAGTGGGGGTCTCACCCAATGGTCCAGCTTGACCCCATCCTCAGGCCATGTGTCTTGCACAGCAGCATCTGTGGGGTAGAACGGGGTGTATGTCGTGGCAAAGTCCCCTGAGCTCCCTCAGGGCTGCAGACCCTGACCTGCTCCCAGATGGGGCGGCTGTGACCCAGGGGATCCAGGGGTGAGGTGCTGAGGTCATGCATGGGGGAATTGGGTCCTCTCCCCTTCCCAAACCTTCCCAGCCCACCCCCAGGGTGGCCCCTTCCTCTCACAGAGGGTTTCCTCCTGGGCGACAGCAGCTGGCCTGGAGCTGGGGAGGAGACATGGTGTCAGAGGGCATGCAGGGGGCGGGTGGGTGGGAGTCTGGGGGTCTGTGGGCAGGAGTTACCTGTCCTGCAGGCCTCTGTCCTTGGGCTCTGGGTCTGCATCCCCTGCCGGACATTAGGAATCATCATTCCTCTGGGATGGAAGGTTACAACCTCCCCGTTCCATGTGATTCCAGGGAAAGGAGCCCTTCACCCACATTGCCTGTGTGTTTCTCCATCTCCCAAGATTGAAAAGAGGGGAGCACCTTCTACTGGCACATGGGAGCCAACCTGGGTGTTTTCTGTCTAGACTCTCTGACTTGAGATTCTGTAGAAGTTTCCTACATCGGCCTTTCCCACCTCTCTGGGTTCCCTCTGGCCACTGCCCTGAGTCCACCCTGGGTCAGCCCACAGAGCACCACCACCCCTGGGGTGCCTCAGCCCCTTCTTACTCGACTTCCTGTATTTGCCCCGACGTTGCTGTCGGACCAGGAGGAGGATAAGGAGGCAGAGCATCAGGATGAAGGCCACCGAGGCCCCGATGAGGACGTACAGGTACCAGCTAGGACCTTGGGCAGGAGCTATACCATGAATGAGCCAGTGATTCCATTTTACTGAGCGCCTACTGTGTGCCAGGCACCTGCTGGGCTCTGTGCTTGCACCTGCGACTCTGACAACGATCATGCAGCAGGGGATTGTCGTCCCTCCCACCTGCTCCACAGACTGGAAACTGAGGCACAGAGTGATCAATCATGTGTCTCAGGTTGCTCAGCATGGAGGTGGCAGGGCTGGGACAGGAAGTTAGGATGAAGGTTCCCTGTGCTCTACTCATGCCTCCCCTGTGAGGTCACCACTCCGAGGCTCTGGGCTCCTCATTTGGGACAGGATCTCTCCCAGCATCTTCATCCTGAGCTGAGGGTCCTTCCAGACCTCAACACCCCCAGCCATCAACTTCCCTCCCCTCCCCCTACAATGTCACTGTCACTGCTGCAGAGGGACAGGCACCCCCCTAGAATCATGACTTGGGGAACCTCCCCATGAACCCTCCTCACCCAGGAGGTCAGAGCCATGGTCAGAACCGAGGACAAATCTAATCTGGGCCATGACTCTCTCCTTTACACTTGGGGAAACTGAGGCCCACACAGGGGAGGGGCATGTCCAAGACAGGGAATGTAAGGGGTCATGAAGTGAGGGTGTAACTCAGCCCCTGCTCCCCATGACCCACCCACCACCTCCTGACAGAGACTCTCACTTACCCTCAGAGCCTCCTGGGGTCAGTAGAGGGTCAGGGGAGGGCCTGTGTGCTTCCACTGCATCTGCTGCCCCTCCTCCAGATGGGTCCCCACCCCTCCCTATCCCATGAACACCCAGCCTCCTCCACCAGCCAAGATCCCTGGTGCCCATCGGCCCCCTGTCATCTCTGAGAGACTGGAACCAAAGGCCCTGGATGGACGCCCCTGTGACTCACCAGCTGTTGGGCTGGACATTGTGGGTGGAGGGCCATGGTGTCCAAAGGATCCTGGGGAAAAAGTCAGGAGAGGAGGCTAGAGCTTCCCACAGAGACCCTGCCTATGCTCACACTCCTCTTTATTTACCCTGAGGTTCCCAGGTACTCCTCCTCCTCCACCTGGAGAATTCTGGTGACGGGGAGCCAGGGGTGGGAGGGCAGTGTGAGGGGTGGACCCCTCAGAGCCCCCCTCTCCCATCCCAGCCCTGTGCTTTTGTGGGCACAGGGCTCTGAGGACAATGTTAGCACATGGAGGGGACAGGGGCAAGGGCTGCTCACCTGAGACCAGGATCTCCACGAGGACACTGGGGTATGACAACAGGTAGGGGGAGGTTTTGATAGAGCCGTAGCACCTGTAGGCCCCCCCATGGGCTGGGGTCACAGGACTCATGGAGAATTCAGCCTCGTACTTCCCAGCTCGGTACTTCGATCTAAGACGCAGAGAGGCATCAGCTGCCCCATCCTTGGACAGAAGGAATGTGTCCACATTGCTCAGTGACTGACACAGCAGGGTCACATTCTCTCCTGGGGCCACCGTGGGTCCTGGATGCACCCATAAGGAGGGTGTATAGGGGAGCTGTCCTAGAGAGAGGAAGGGTAGGTAAGGGGTGGTCCAGCCTTGTCTTGACCTGAGTCTGTGTCCTCTGAGTCTCTCCCATCTTTATGCCCGGTTTCTCTGTCTCTCTCCCTCCCTGTGGACCCCACACCCTTGGTCCTGGTGGCCACTACCTGGGGTTCCCCTCAGGGACCTGTGCAGTCTGGGTCCTGAATGTACCCATCGCTCCTCACCTGTGACCAGGATGTCTAGGGGGTCACTGGGGGCTGACCACTGGGAGGAGAGGTTGTGTCCACCGTAGCATGTGTACTGGCCCCCGTGGGAGGATCTCACTGGGCTCAGGGAGAAGTCTGCCCCAGAGAACCCAGCCTCAGTCTGCCGGCCATGAAGCTGAAGGAGGTCACTTGTCCCTTCCTTGGACAGAGCAAATCTGTCGTAGCTGACATCAGAGAGACACTGGAGGGTCAGGTTCTGTCCAGAGGTCACAACAGGGCCCTGCTGGGTCAAGAGGGAGGGCTTCCCCAACACACCTGGGAGAAGACCAGCCATGGATTGTAGGCTGATTCTCCCCAATCCTCCCTTCTCCCATCCTGACTCCTGGGTCTCACTGTCCCTTACCCTCTCAGTTTCTGACCTGTGACCCCATGGTCCCCTCACCCCACTGTTATGTCTGGAGGTCTCCTGGGAGCAGATCTGCAATAACTTGTCTGGTGCCTCAAACCACAGATGCGGCAAAAATCAGACTTTCTCACCTGAGACCAGCAGCTCCAGAGGGTCACTGGGGAGTGACCACACCTGGGGGGGGTTGCTGTAAGAACCATAGCATCTGAACGTCCACATGAGGCTGGGGATCACGGGGCCCACAGGGAACAGGGCCTGGAACTCTCCACTGGGGGCTCGCTGGGAGTACCGGGTCCAGGAGGGCTGGCCTTCTGCTTCCCTCATCAGAATAAACTTGTTAAATCCTCTCCATGAACCACACTGGAGGGTCACGTTCCCTCCTGAGGGCACAATAGGGCTGGGCAGGACTGAGAGGCTGGGTTTGCTGTGCATCCCTAGGAGAGGGGAGGGGCTGTGTTAAATGGGGCTCAGATTCCCCCACATGATCCCTAGGGATGGGCTGTGAAAGGGTGACACCCTGAGAGCAGACCCTCTTCCTGAGGGCAAGACCTGAGTAGGCTCGCACCTGTCACCACCAGCTCCAGGGGGTCACTGAACTCTGACCAGCCAGTGGGGCTTTCATAGTAACAGCGATACCATCCTGCACATACACTTGTCATGTATGTGATGGGGAACTTGGCCTTGTCCTTCGGCTCCAGTGCCTTCTGCACCTTCAAGGCCTCTGAGTATCCATCTTTATACAGGGCGTACTTCTGGGCTTTCAGGCTCCCCTTACACCAGAGGATCACTGATGTATCCATGGGGATCACAGAGCCTGGCTCAGCCCAGATGGTGGGTTTGGGGAGGATCCCTGGAAGGAAACAGAGGCTGGATCACAAGGCCCTCTCCACCCTCAGTTCCCAACTCAGCTCCAAACCCCCAGATGTCCCCCCTCTGTCAACCCAGAGCTGCTGATCTCCATCCCCCCCTGCCTGGTGGGTGTTCCCTGTCCCCAGTGAGGAGGTGGGACTGGGACCCCTGGGGACAGACTCACCTGCCTGCGCTTGGGTCCTGGAGCCCACACTCAGCCCTGGAAGAGAGTCCCTGTGAGAGGTTTGCCCTGAATTCTGAGCTGAAGCCCTCCTCCCCAGTGAGCCTCCTGACCCTGGGGTCTCTGACAGACCAGGGCCTGCCTGTGGGGTGGGTCCCTCTCAGACTACGGTGTCTCCTCCCCTCCTCAGATCTCACCTAGACAGAGCAGGGCCGTGAGGATGGGGGTCATGATGTCTCCTGTCTCTGTCCCAGCTATACCGATGGAGGGACCTTGGTGTCCATAGATCAGACAGATGCACGGAGCACACGCACTCAGAGACCAGTTCTCCTTGTCACGGGGTTTTCACGTCAGCCACCCCACAGGAAGGGGAACAGCCTAGATGTAATTTCCCAAGGGCTGAGGCTTAGGCAGGCAGCAGGCTTTGCAGTTGTTTCTGATCACAACTGAGGCCTCACCTGACCCAGAAACTGCTGTCTCCCTGGCCTGATACCCCCTTGTGACACAAACTTCAACATGTATTATTGAGTGTTTGCAATGTCTCTGTCCCAGAAATACATCTCTGAACTAGACTGATTCAAACTAGTTTGCAAAGCTCAAATTCACAAAACAAAAAACTAAAGAAAAGGGTACACAATTAAAAGTAGGTGTATCTGGTGTATAATTTTCCTGTTGTGTTGCTGCTGTAACTAATCACTACAAGCTAGTGGGTTAAAGCAGCACAGATTTATTATCTTACCTTTTTGAGGACAGAATTGCAACATGGACATCCCTGAGTTAAAGTCAAGGTGTAATCTAGCTGTTCTAGAGTTCCTGGGGATGAATCCATTCCCTTGCCTTTCCAAGCTGCTACTCCTGCCCATATGCCTTGGGGTCCCCTTCCATCTCCAGGGCCAGCATCACATTACTCCAGCTGCTCTGGAGTCTCTTCTTTGGTTCTGACCCTGCCCCTCTGGCCCCCTCCTTCACTCATGAGGACCTTTGTGATGACTCATTGCCAAGCATTCTGTCTCTACTAGAGCCCAGGAGCAACCCAGAGCTGCTTCACAAAAGGAGAGTAGTTCTCTGCAGAAATGGCATAGTGTGGCTTCAAAATCTTTAATATCTACATTGTACATCATCTATATGGTTCCCTGCCAAAGGACGTTGAGCTCATCTGCCACAGAAACTCCAAACACTGATTTTTAGGTCATACAAATCAGGCTTTCTGAAGTTTGGGCCCATTGCAAAGGCTTCTCTTGTTCTGGGCTCAAAACCAACAGCTCCTCAACTCATTCAGTAAGTGGGTAGAGGTAGCATGCACAGGGAGCTCTATGTTGTCTCCATGTTCCAAAGCTGTCTCACTAGGAATTGAACTTTTGTCTCGTTAGTAGGAGGATTAGATGGAGCCATGAGTGTTAAGCTAGGATGGGGTATCTCAACATGCCTCAGGCAGCTGGATGCCTAGAAATTTCACAGAGGTAGCAAGAAACTGAAGTTTGGAGAGATTTATTTCTCACAGTCTTACAAATCACCTAGAATAGTTGCTATTTCTTGTTTCACAGATATAATCCACATGGTGGATGTGTGATGAACAGGTGATGTGGTGAACAGGTGATGTCCTGTTCAATGGAAGGACAGTCATGGTCTACACAGCCTGGATAACACAGAGCTGGAGATGTGACACAGAGCTGGAGATGTGGTACAGGGCTGGCGATGTGGTCAGGGCTTGAGATGTGACACAGGGCTGAAGACATGCTCAGAGCTGAAGACATGCTCAGGGCTGGAGATGTGTGCAGGACTGGAGATGTGGGCAGGGCTGGAGACATGCCACAGACCTGAACAAATGTGGACAGTGACAGTGTATAGCTGAGCCTTAGAACTAACCATAGACCAAACCTAATGGCATTTACAGACTCAGGAAAATAAACCCATTAATCAACAGTTGCATACCAGGTGCCAGGAGAAAGATGGGTTTCTCTGTGGGTCTTCAGCTGGAGCAGAAATGGACATTGGAATCACCTGGTGCACAAGAATCCAATTCTCCAAGGTCCTTCTGTCTTCTGTGCAAACGAGGTAGGCAAGTTGAATGGAGAGTAGAAAACATCACTGCCTCTGTATTGATCTGAGTTATTTTTATATATTTATTTATTTTTGTATATTTTTTATTGGAGTTCGATTTTCCAACATATAGTATATAACACTCAGTTCTGAGTTATTGTTGGTGGTATGAATCTGTGTAATATCTGCAAGGGTGAGAATTACTTTTGTTTCACTATTTTGGTAAGAGGCATTTCCAGCACTTTCCACCTGGCCTTTCCTTCACTGAATCTCTTACATCACAGGTCAGAAAACCAGTGCTCGCTGTTGAGGATGTTTGTATGGTCTAAGGATCCCAGAACTAGAGAAATAACTACAAGAAAGGTCCAAGGACCCACTAACCACACCTCCTCCTTATGCCTCAACTCTCACTGGCCTGCTCAGACATCAGTGGTTTGGGGGTCTCCAGAAATAATTGAATATTTAACAAAACGGTAAGATCAATAATGCACATTTTAGTTAAAAAAGAAAAGAAAAGAAAAATCCATAGGAGACAATAGATTACTATTTCACCAGTAAAGAAGGCAATGGCATTGGTTTTTTTTAAAAATTTATTTATTTATTTATTTATTTATTTATTTATTTATTTATTTATTTTTGGCATTGGTTTTAAATGAGGGGAGCAAAGTGCTGAAAAGCCTGTGTGCAGGGAACGGTGGCTCTGCCCACTTTCAACTTCCTACACACTTTCCAAAAACTGAATGTGGAATGTGCATGAGGCACAGCTCATACATTCTCCTCTCTGGAGAAACAGACTCTATTGGAAAGAACTCCTTATGGCCATTTCTCCTACTCAGAAGTTCATACTCTATGACTCCCCATTTTAGAGTAGATACCAGATCTGAATCTGCCTTTCTTGTTATCTGCACTCCCATCTCTCCTGAATTGCCACCCAAGGCTCCCCTTCACCTACACATCCAACATAATCTCAGCTGGTGTCTAGGACCTTCATGGAAGTGACTACCTTTGCATTTCAAACTAATTTTATGCTAGTTACACATTCACTGTCTCTCCCTGCCTCATAAATAATTATCCCTGATAGGGTAAGGGGTGTATCTGAGAATTTGTCATAATGATTCCGTAGACAAGCAAGAGTTAAGCAATAACTTAAGCAATAATTCCCATGGAATTCTAAGCCATATCTTCTCATTGCTGAATCATGAGCACACTTCACACTGTGCTCCAGCATGTAAAACACAATAAACAAACATTTACAAGCAAATAACTACATTATTAATTATTGGTTTTAATAATTGCTTAATTGATCACCAGTGCTTAATTTAAGAGTATTTATTAATGAAGAGTAAATTGATAACATACCACTGAGAAGATAATTTGAGGGGAATTTTAAAGTGGAATTCAAGGCTCATTCTAAAAGTACAAAATGATATCATAAAAACATGACTCACTTTCCTTCCCTGCAGTGTAAAGCAGAGCAGGGTGGTGAGTTTTGCAACCTCAGTGACTTTCCTGCCTGTCCCAACTGTGCAGAGAGGTGGGGGGTGGGGGGAGACAGAGCCTGGAAGGCCACACTGAGCAACAGGATGCATGAGTAGGCATCCATTAATCTCTCAGCCCAGCCACATTTCAACACTAACATTTTACCAGAAGCAGAACACCTACTTCCTCATTTGTCAACTCTGTACTGGTCCCAAATAAGATGTGGATTTCTCCTTTTTCAGAAAACCACTTCTACCTGTCATAAGTGCACAGTTCTGCATTTCAGGAACTGTCCAAATGTGCCATCGAGTGAAAGAAAAATGTCCAGTGCCTGGTTCAGAGCTGGACATTCAGAAGATTTGTGAGTCATGCCCAGGTCACCACTTCTCCCCACACTTGGGTGGTTTGTGTGCATCACCAGAGCATGGAATCCCATCTGTATTAATGAAGTTTAACACAAGTGCATCAACAGAGACCTTGGGTGCCTTTCTTACAGCTGTTGGTTATGTCTAGAGTGGTGAGTGGAGATGACCCAGGGCTGGAAAGGGGGAGTCTCGGCAGAGAAAGAAACCATGATGCATACAGAAGAGCTTTGCCCAAGGATACCTCACGCTTAGATTCAGGTTGTGTGTTTTGGGGTGGAATACCTCTCCAGCGACATTGTCCATATTTTTCCTTATGGGTGATTTTTGCTTTCATAACTTGGTTAATTTTACATTCCTCATGTTTCTTCACAATAAAGTTTCAATTTGTCTTTTGTAATTAATAATCGATTCATGGAGAGATACTTTGAGAGTGTGTACATATCATGCTACCCATTAAACTTCCATTTAGATAATTCTATCAGCCACTGACCATTATGCTAAAGCAAACGCCTTCTCTTTCCCCCAAGTGAATTATTTGCTCTAAAAATAATACTGTTAATGGCATCTCACTGCTTTTACATACTTGGGAAACATGGCTGATGCTTCTTGTATTTCTCCCATAATAAGCGAAACCATCTAAGCTTTCTGATTTCCCTACGTCTCCATATTGACATCTGGTGTTCTTCCAGCACTATTTTTTCTTCCCTTTACTATTTCCTCTTTTCATTTAAAATTCCACCCTAAAATTCACTGTATATAAAGATAACTTTTTTTGGGAAAAAAAAATGAAACTAGACCCCTGTTTAACACCATACACAAAAATACACCTAAAATGGATTAAAGACCTTGATGTGAGACCTGAAACCATAAAAATCCTAGAAGACAACACAGGCAGTAATTATTCTGAAATTGGACATAGCAACATTTTTCTAGATATGTGTCCTCAGGCAAGAGAAACAAAAGCAAAATTAAACTACTGGGACTACATCAAAATAAAAACTTTGTGCATAGCAAAGAAAATCATCAAAAATAAAAAGGCGGGGGCACCTGAGTGGCTCAGTGGTTGAGCGTCTGCCTGTGACTCAGGTCGTGATCCTGGGGTCCTGGGATCGAGTCCTTCATCATGATACCCCCAGGGAGCCTTTCTCCCTCTGTCAATGTCTCTGCCTCTCTCTGTGTATCTCTTATGAATAAATAAATGAAATCTTTTAAAATAAATAAGTAAATAATAAAAAATAAATAAAATGAAATAAAAAGGCAACTTATGAGATGGGAGACAATATTTGCAAATGGCATATTTGATAAGGGGTTAATATCCAAAATATATAAAGAACTTCTACAACTCAACACCAAAAAAAAAAAATCATAATTAATCCAATTAAAATGGGCAGAGAACCTGAATAGGCTTTTTCAAAGAAGACATCCAGGGGCTCTAGAGTGGCTTAGTAAGTTAAGTATCTGCCTTCGGTTCAGGTCATGATCCCAGGCTTCTCGGATTGAGTCTCACATCAGGTCCCCTCCTTAGCGGGAGCCTGCTTCTCCTTCTCCTTGTGCTACTCCCCTTGCTTGTTCTCTCTCAAATAAATAAATAAATAAATAAATAAATAAATAAATAAATATTATTCATGAGCGACACAGAGAGAGAGGGGGAGAGGCAGAGACACAGGCAGAAGGAGAAGCAGGCTCCCTGTGCAGGGAGCCCAATGTGGGACTCAATCCCGGGACTTCAGGACCACGCCCTGGATGGAAGGCCGACACTAAACTGCTGAGCCACCCAGGGATCCCCAAATAAACAAAATCTTAAAAACAAACAAAGACAACCAGATGGCCAACAGACATATGGATATATGTGCAACATCACTCATCATTAGGGAAATGTCAATCAAAACCACAGTGAAATATCACTTTACATCTGCCAGAATGGCTAGAGTAAAAAAGACAAGAAACAACAAGAGTTGCTGAGGGATGTGGAGAAAAAGGAACCCTCCTACACTGCTGGTGTGATTGCAAACTGGTGCAGCCACTCTGGAAAACAGTATGGAGTTTTCTCAAAAAATTAAAATATAATACCATAGGATCCAATAATTCCACTACTGAGTATTTACCCAAAGAAAACAAAAAAACTAATTTGAAGAGACATATTCATTCCTGGGGCATCTGAGTGGCTCAGTTCATTAAGTGGCCAACTCTGGATTTCAGTTCAGGGCATGATTTTGGAGTCATGAGATCAAGCCACACTTCAGGCTCCAAGCTCAGTGAGGTTTCTGCTTGAGATTCTTTCTCTCTCCCTCTCCTTCTGCCCCTCTCTCTGCCTGCTTGTTCTCACTCTCCTTCTCTAAAATACATGAAATAAATCTTAAAAAAACATATTCACCCATATGTTTACAGCAGCATTATTAACAATAGTCAAGATATGGAAGGAACTCAAGTGTGGATGAAGAAAATGTGATGTAATCTAAATGTGAGACAAGATTCCATCAAAATCCTAGAGGAGAACACAGGCAACACCCTTTTTGAACTTGGCCACAGTAACGTCTTGCAAGATACATCCACAAAGGCAAAAGAAACAAAAGCAAAAATGAACTATTGGGACTTCATCAAGATAAGAAGCTTTTGCACAGCAAACGATACAATCAACAAAACTAAAAGACAACCTACAGAATGGGAGAAGATATTTGCAAATGACGTATCAGATAAAGGGCTAGTTTCCAAGATCTATAAAGAACTTATTAAACTCAACAGCAAAGAAACAAACAATCCAATTGTGAAATGGGCAAAAGACATGAACAGAAATCTCACAGAGGAAGACATGGACATGGCCAACATGCACATGAGAAAATGCTCTGCATCACTTGCCATCAGGGAAATACAAATCAAAGCCACAATGAGATACCACCTCACACCAGTGAGAATGGGGAAAATTAACAAGGCAGGAAACCACAAATGTTGGAGAGGATGCGGAGAAAAGGGAACCCTCTTACACTGTTGGTGGGAATGTGAACTGGTGCAGCCACTCTGGAAAACTGTGTGGAGGGTCCTCAAAGAGTTAAAAACAGACCTGCCCTACGACCCAGCAATTGCATTGTTGAGGATTTACCCCAAAGATTCAGATGCAATGAAACGCCGGGACACCTGCACCCCGATGTTTCTAGCAGCAATGTCCACAATAGCCAAACTGTGGAAGGAGCCTCGGTGTCCATCGATAGATGAATGGATAAAGAAGATGTGGTTTATGTATACAATGGAATATTACTCAGCCATTAGAAACGACAAATACCCACCATTTGCTTCAACGTGGATGGAACTGGAGGGTATTATGCTGAGTGAAGTAAGTCAATCGGAGAAGGAAAAACAGTGTATGTTCTCATTCATTTGGGGAATATAAATAATAGTGAAAGGGAATAGAAGGGAAGGGAGAAGAAATGTGTGGGAAATATCAGGAAGGGAGACAGAATATAAAGACTCCTAACTCTGGGAAACGAACTAGGGGTGGTGGAAGGGGAGGAGGGCGGGGGGTGGAGGGGAATGGGTGACGGGCACTGAGGCGGACACTTGACGGGATGAGCACTGGGTGTTTTTCTGTATGTTGGTAAATTGAACACCAATAAAAATTAATTTATAAATAAAAAAAGAGAATGTGATATACATGTACATATACACATAATGGAATATTACCCAGGCTTGAAAAGGATGAGATATTGCCATTTGTGACAGCGTGGATGGACCTAGAGGGTATCACACTAAGTAAAATAAGTCAGATAGAGAAAGACAAATGTCATGATTTCACTTATATGCAGAATCTAAAAACCAAAACAAATTAATAAACAAACAAAAAGCAGAATCATATCTATAAATACAGAGAACAAACTGATGGTTGCCAGAGGTGAGCTGAATGCAGGGGGATGGGCTGAAAGAGTGAAAGGGAGTGGGGGGAGGTACAGGCTTCCAGTTATGAAGTTAGTAAGTCATTAAAATAAAAGGCTTAGTACAGGGAATATGGTTAATGATACTGTGATAACGTTGTGTGGTGACAGATGGCAGCTACACTTAGGGTGAGCACAGCCTAACTTGTAGAGAAGTTGAATCGCTTTGTTGTGCACCTGACATTAATGTAATATTGTATGTCAGCTATACTCCAATTAAAAAAAGAATATAAATGTCTCTTGTTCTGTACAGTGGTAAACAGCTCCATGTTGAGATGAACTTGAGTTTGTTTAGCCCAATTTCCCAATATTTCACAAGTACAAATAATACTTCAATTAGTAGCCTTGAGATATATCTTTTCACATTTTTGGCAGGAATTTCCTGAGGCAAATGCATAATTTCCATATGTTGTTTGGTAAATAATGATAATTCTCCTAAATGTGAATTCTCCATTTTTTTTTTACACAAAAGAGCAATTCTTTTATTTTAAAATAAAATAAAAATTGGTATTTCCCAAAGGTATAGAACTTTGAGGGTCTGGGTGGCTATGTATTTTGATAAATACTAGAATGAGACTAGAAATTTTAATTTACTATCTAAAATGCAACAGTGATTTTGACATATGCCAGCTTTTCATGTGACCATATTCCAATTTTGCATTCCTATCAACAATATAAGAGCATTTATGTTTATTCTCAAATTTGTAACGGCAAGTTGGAAAGCTTCTTTTTTTTTGCCAAATAGAAAAAATAACATTTCAGTTTAGTTTAAATTTGCATTTATTTAAGTAGAAGTAAATCTGAACAGATTTTCACGCGTTAAAGTGCCATTCTATTTTTTTTATTGGAAAATATTAAAATTAGTTTAGAAAAAATAGAGCATATTGTGAAAAACATGTATTGGATTATTCCTTTTGTAATTGTAGGGTAAAAATATTCTGGATATTTATTTTTTCATCATTTTTAATTTTTTATGTTTTTATGTTTAGGTTTTTAAAAACCATTTTATAATTGTCAACATAGTGTTATATTGGTTTCAGGAGTACAATATTGTACACAGCACAATACAGTGACATGCTCTTCACAAGTGTCATTTTAATCTTTTTAAAAATTTCCTTTTTTAAAATTTTTATTTATTTATGAAAGGCACACAGTGAGAGAGAGGCAGAGACATAGGCAGAGGGAGAAGCAGGCTCCATGCACCGGGAGCCCGACGTGGGATTCGATCCCGGGTCTCCAGGATCACGCCCTGGGCCAAAGGCAGGCGCCAAACCACTACGCCACCCAGGGATCCCTTTTTAAAAACTTCCTATTGAAGGTATCCCTGGGTGGCTCAGCAGTTTAGCGCCTGCCTTTGGCCCAGTGCGCGATCCGGAGACCCGGGATCGGGTCCCTTGTCGAGTCCCTTGTCGAGTCCCGCGTCGAGTCCCGCGTCGGGCCAGACATGGAGCCTGCTTCTTCCTTTGCCTGCGTCTCTGCCTCTCTCTCTCTCTCTTTTTCTCTCTCAATCTATCATGAATAAATAAATAAATAAATCTTTTTAAAAATTTTCCTGTTGATCCCAGGACTCTGGGATCATAACCTGAACTGAAAGCAGATGCTTCACCTTCACCAACTGAGCCACCCAGGTGCCCCTCTAATTATATTAAACATTTATTTTTTATATTTTCCCCCAGCTTTATTGAGGTATAATTAGCAGATAACTGAGTTATTTCTTTGTTTAATTTTTTTTATTGGAGTTCCATTTGCTAACATATAGCATAACACCCAGTGCTCATCCCGCCAAGTGCCCCCCTCGGTGCCCGTCACCCAGTCACCCCCACCCCCCGCCCACCTCCCTTTCCACCTCCCCTTGTTGGTTTCCCAGACTTAGGAGTCTCTCATGTTCTGTCTCCCTTTCTGATATTTCCCACTCATTTTTCTCCTTTCCCCTTTATTCCCTTTCACTATTTTTTATATTCCCCAAATGAATGAAACCATATAATGTTTGTCCTTCTCCGATTGACTTATTTCACTCAGCATAATACCCTCCAGTTCCATCCACATCGAAGCAAATGGTGGGTATTTGTCGTTTCTAATGGCTGAGGAATACTCCTTCTTTTTTTTTTAAAGATTTTATTTGTTTATTCATGAGAGACACAGAGAAAAAGAGAGAGGCAGAGACACAGGCAGAGGGAGAAGCAGGCTCCATGCAGGGAGCCTGACATGGGACTCGATCCTGGGTCTCCAGGATCATGCCCCGAAGGTGGCGCTAAACCGCTGAGGCACCCGGGCTGCCCATATTCCATTGTATACATAAACCACATCTTCTTTATCAATTCATCTTTCGATGGACACTGAGGCTCCTTCCACAGTTTGGCTATTGTGGACATTGCTGCTAGAAACATCGGGGTGCAAGTGTCCTGGCATTACACTGCATCTGTATCTTTGGTGTAAATCCCAGCAGTGGAATTGCTGGGTAGTAGGGCAGATCTATTTTTAACTCTTTGAGGAACCTCCACACAGTTTTCCAGAGTGGCTGCACCAGTTCACATTCCCACCAACAGTGCAAGAGGGCTCCCCTTTCTCCACATCCTCTCCAACATTTGTTGTTTCCTACCTTGTTAATTTTCCCCATTCTCACTGGTGTGAGGTGGTATCTCATTGTGGTTTTGATTTGTATTTCCCTGATGGCCAGTGATGAGGAGCATTTTCTCATGTGCTTGTTGGCCATGTCCATGTCTTCCTCTGTGAGATTTTTGTTCATGTCTTTTGCCCATTTCATGATTGCATTGTTTCTTGGGTGTTGAGTTTAAGAAGTTCTTTATGGATTGGATACTAGTCCTTTATCTGATAGGTCATTTGCAAATATCTTCTCCCTTCTGTAGGTTTTTTTTTTTTTTTAGTTTTGTTGACTGTTTCTTTTGCTGTGCAAAAGCTTCTTATCTTGATGAAGTCCCAATAGTTCATTTTTGCTTTTGTTTCTCCTGCCTTCATGGATGTATTGCAAGAAGTTGCTATGGCCAAGTTCAAAAAGGGTGTTGCCTGTGTTCTCCTCTAGGATTTTGATGGAATCTTGTCTCATATTTAGATCTTTCATCCATTTTGAGTTTATCTTTGTGTATGGTGTAAGAGAATGGTCTAGTTTCATTCTTCTGCATGTGGAGGTCCAATTTTCCCAGCACCATTTATTGCAGAGTTAGGTGTCTCTCATGTTTTGTCACCCTCGCTGATATTTTCACTCATTTTCTCTCCTTTCCCTTTATTCCCTTTCACTAATTTTTATATTCCCCAAATGAATGAGACCATATAATGTTTGTCCTTTTCCGATTGGCTTATTTCACTCAGCATAATACCCTCCAGTTCCATCCATGTCGAAGCAAATGGTGGGTATTTGTCATTTCTAATGGCTGAGTAATCTTCCATTGTATACATATACCACATCTTCTTTATCCATTCATCTTTTGATGGACACCGAGGCTCCATCCACAGTTTGGCTATTGTGGACATTGCTGCTAGAAACATCGGGGTGCAGTTGTCCCGGCGTTTCACTGCATCTGTATCTTTGGGGTGAATTCCCAGCAGAGCAATTGCTGGGTCATAGGGTAGATCTATTTTTAACTCTTTGAGGAACCTCCACTCAGTTTTCCAGAGTGGCTGTACCAGTTCACATTCCCACCAGCAGTGGTTCCACACAAATCTTAAGATGATTTGTTCCAACTCTCTGAAGAAAGTCCATGGTATTTTGATAGGGATTGCATTAAACGTGTAAATTGCCCTGGGTAGCATTGACATTTTCACAATATTAATTGTTCCAATCCATGAGTATGGAATGTTTTTCCATCTCTTTACATCTTCCTCATTTTCTTTCAGAAGTGTTCTGTAGTTTTTAGGGTGTAGATCCTTTATCTCTTTGGTTAGGTTTATTCCTAGGTATCTATCTTGTGCTTTTGGGTGCAATTGTAAATGGGATTGACTCCTTAACTCCTCTTTCCTCAATCGCATTGTTAGTGTAGAGAAATGCCACTGACCTCTGGCCATTGATTTTGTATCCTGCTACATTGCCGAATTGCTATATGAGATATAGCAATCTTGGAGTGGAGTCTTTTGGGTTTTCTATGTAGTATCATGCCATCTGTGAAGAGGGAGAGTTTGACTTCTTCTTTGCCAATTTGAATGCCTTTGATTTCTTTTTGTTGTCTGATTGCTGATGCTAGGGCTTCTAATACTATGTTGAATAGCAGTGGTGAGAGTGGACATCCTTGTGGTATTCCTGATCTTAGGGGGAAGGTTCTGAGTGTTTTCCCATTGAGAATGATATTTGCTGTGGGTTTTTCATAAATGGCTTTAAGATGTTGAGGAATGTTCCCTCTAAACCTACACTTCGAAGAATTTTAATCAGGAATGGATTCTGTGTTTTGTCAAGTGCTTTCTCTGCATCTACTGAGAGGATCATATGTTTCTTGTTTTTTCTCTTGTTGAAGTGATCTATCCCATTGATTATTTTATGAGCGTTGAACCACCCAGGGATAAATCCCACTCAGTCATAGTGAATAATCTTCTTAATGTGCTGTTGGATCCTATTGTTTAGCATCTTGTTGAAAATTATTGCATCCGTGTTCATCAGGGATATTGGTTGATAATTCTCCTTTTTGTTGGAGTGTTTGGTTTTGGGATCAAGGTAATGCTTAACTCAAAATGAGTTTGGAAGTATTCCCTCCCTTTCTATCCTTCAAAACAGCTTTAGTAGACTAGGTATTGTTTCTTCTTTTTTTCTCATTAAACTTTTGTTTTAATGGGTCTCAAAATTCTGTGACAGATTTTTGGTCAAGCTATTCCCATTAAAAAAGTACTGATTTTAAAAACTAATAACTTAAAACTTCCACACATGCACACACAAAAAATAAATGATCCACAAAACATTCTCCTTTCCTTCTGAAGGTTTTATGATGCTTTGTTATCATTAACCACTCTTTTACTATTAAACTTAAATGGCCAATTGACACAAACAGTTCTGAGACCATTCTTCCACCACTGATTAAGACTGGGGTGGCAGGTATTGAGGATAATATTCATTTAGCCTTCTGAGCTTTCTGGGAAGACTTGGTAACTTTGCCAGCTCCAGCTGCCTTCCTGTCCACTGCCTTGATGACACCCACAGCAACTGTCTGTCTCCTGTCACAAACAGCAAAACAGCCCAGAGGAGGATAGTCAGAGAAGCTCTCAACACACATAGGTTTGCCAGGAACCATATCAACAATGGCAGCATCCCCAGATTTCAAGAACTTGGGACCATCTTCCAGCTTTTTTCCAGAACGATGATCTATCTTCTCCTTCAGCTCAGCAAACTTGCAAGCAATGTGAGCTGTGTGACAATCCAGCACAGATGCATATCCAGCACTGATTTGGCCTGGATGGTTCAGGATATCACCTGAGCCATGAAGCCAGCTGCTTCTATTGGTGCTTCTATTGGTGCGACAGCAAAAGCTGTCACCAGCCACATTGCCACGACGAACATCTTTGACAGATACCTTCTTGACATTGAAGCCCACATTGTCCCCAGGAAGAGCCTCACTCAAAGCTTCCTGGTGCATTTCAACAGACTTTACTTCAGTTGTAACATTGACCAGAGCAAAGGTGACCACCATGCCAGGCTTAAGAACACCAGTCTCCACTCGACCCACTGGGACAGTACCAATACCACCAATTTTGTAGACGTCCTGGAGAGGCAGATGCAAGGTCTTATTAGTTGGATGAGTTGGTAGCAGAATGCAATCCAGAGCTTCAAACAGTGTGGTTCCAGTGGCATTCCCATCTTTACGGGTGACTTTCCACCCTTGAACCAAGGCATGTTAGCACTTGGCACCAGCATGTTGTCACCATTCCAACCAGAAACTGTCACAAATACTACTGTGTCGGGGTTGTAGCCAATTTTCTTAATGTAGGTGCTGACTTCCTTAATGATTTCCTTGTATCTCTTCTGGCTGTAGGGTGGTTCAGTGGAATCCAATTTGTTAACACCAACAATTAGTTGTTTTATACCCAGTGTGTAAGCCAGAAGGGCATGCTCACGGGTCTGCCCATTCTTGGAGATACCTGCTTCAAATTCACCAACACTGGCAGCAACGATCAGGACAGCACAGTCAGCCTGAGATGTGCCTGTAATTATGTTTTTGATAAAGTCTCTGTGTCCTGGGGCATCAATGATGGTCACATAATACTTGCTGGTCTCGAATTTCCACAGGGAGATATCAATGGTGATACCACGTTCACATTCAGCTTTCAGTTTATCCAAGACCCAGGCATACTTGAAAGGGTCTTTTCCCATCTCAACAGCCTCCTCAAATTTTTTGATAGTTCTTTTGTCGATTCCACCACATTTGTAGATCAGATGGCCAGTAGTGGCAGACTTGCCCGAATCTATGTGTCCAATGACGATGATGTTGATGTGAGTCTTTCCCATTTTGGTGTAGGTTTAGTGGTGGTTTTCATGACACCTGTGTTCTGGCGGCAAACCCATTGCAAAAAAGGGTATTGTTTCTTCTTTAAACGTTTGATAGAATTCCCCTGAGAAGCCATCTGGCCCTGGACTTTTGTGCCTTGGGAGGTTTTTGATGATTGCTTCAATTTCCTCCGTGGTTATTGGCCTGTTCAGGCTTTCTATTTCTTCCTGTTTCAGTTTTGGTAATTTGTGGCTTTCCAGAAATGCATCCATTTCTTCTAGATTGCCTAACTTGTTGGCATATTGCTGCTCTTAACTTATATTAAAAACAATATTTTTTTCAGATTAAGATTTTTTTAATTTTTTAAATTGGAACTAAATTTGCCAACATATAGCATAACACCCAGTGCTCATCCCACCAAGTGCCCCCCTCAGTGCCCATCACCCAATCACCCCACCCCCTGCCCACTTCCCCTTCCACTACCCCTTGTTCATTTCCCAGAGTTAGGTGACTCTCATGTTTTGTCACACTCGCTGATATTTTCACTCATTTTCTCTCCTTTCCCTTTATCCCCTTTCACTAATTTTTATATTCCCCAAATGAATGAGACCATATAATGTTTGTCCTTTTCCGATTGACTTATTTCACTCAGCACAATACCCTCCAGGTCACTCCACGTCAAAGGAAATAGTGGGTATTTTAAAATCATTTGCATTTCCTTGGTATTGGTTGTGATCTCTCTTCTTTCACTCATTATATTATTAATTTGAGTCTTTTCTTTTTAATAAGGCTGGCTAGTGGGGCAGCCCAAGTGGCTCAGCAGTTTAACGCTGCCTTCAGCCCAGGGCCTGATCCTGGAGACCTGGGATTGTGTCCCGCATCAGGTTCCCTGCGTGGAGCCTGCTTCTCCCTCTGCCTGTGTCTCTGCCAATCTCTTTCTCTCTCTCTCTCTCTCTGTACTCTGTACTCTCATGAATAAATAAATAAAAATCTTTAAAAAACTAATGCTGGCTAGTGGTTTATCTATCTTATTAATTCTTTCAAAGAACCAACTCCTGGTTTTGTTAAACTGTTCTACAGTTCCTCTTATCTCTATTTCATTGAATTCTGCTCTAATTTTTATTATCTCTCTTCTTCTGCTTGGTGTAGGCTTTACTTGCTGTTCTTTCTCCAATTCCTTTAGGTGCGAGATTAGCTTGTGTAGTTGAGTTTTTTCCAATTTTTTGAGGGAGGCTTGTATTGTGATGTATTTCCTTCTCAGGACCACTTTTGCCATATCCCAAAGATTTTGAACGGTTGTATCTTCATTTTCATTAGTTTTCATGAATATTTTTTTAAAGATTTTATTTATTTATCAGAGAGAGAGAGAGGCAGAGACACAGGCAGAGGGAGAAGCAGACTCCATGCAGGGAGCCTCACACGGGACTTTATCCTGGGACTCCAGGATCACACCCTGGACCAAAGGCAGGCGCTAAACCACTGCGCCATCCAAGGATCCCCTCCATGAATCTTTTTAATTCTTCTCTAATTTCTTGGTTGATCCATTTATCTTTCAATAGATGCTCTTTAACCTCCATGTGTTTGAGTTTCTTCCAAATTTCTTCTTGTGATTGAGTTCTAGTTTCAAAGCATTGTGGTATGAAAATATGGAAGATACAATCGCAATCTTTTGGTATCAGTTGAGACCTGATTTGTGACCCAGTATGTGGTCTATTCTGGAGAAAGTTCCATGTGCACTTGAGAAGAATGTGTATTCAGTTGCATTCAGATGGAATGTTCTGTATATATCTGTGAAACCTATCTGGTCCAGTGTATCATTTAAGGCCCTTGTTTCTTTGGTGATGTTGTGCTTAGATATCTGTCATTTGCAGAAAGTGTCATGTTGAAGTCTCCTACCATTAGTGTATTATTATCTAAGTATGTCTTTACTTTGGTTATTAATTGATTGATATACTTTGGCAGCTCCCACAATATGGGTATAAATATTCATGATTGTTAGGTCTTCTTGTTGGATAGATCCTTTAAGTATGATATAGTGTCCCTTTTCATCTCTTATTACAGTCTTTGGGATAAACTTATTTATCTGATATGAGGATTGCTACCCTGCTTTCTTTTGAGGACCATTTGAATGGTAATTTTTTGTAAATGGTTTTGCAACCCTTCATTTTCAGGCTGGAGGTGTCCTAAGGTCTAAAATGAGTCTCTTGTAGGCAGGATAGAGATGGGTTTTTCTTTTTTATTCAGTCCAATACCCTTCATCTCTTGATGGGATCATTTAGCCCATTTGTGTTCATAGTAACTATTGAAAGATATGAATTTAGTATTCATACTAATCATACGATGATTTTAGTCATTGTATTACCTATACAGTCCCTGTTTTTGTGGATTGTTTCTTTGGGCTCCCTCTTTCTTTCACAAGGTTCCCCTTAATATTTATTGCAGAGCTGGTTGGGTAGTCAAATATTCTTTCAGTTTCTCTCTATCCTAGAATCTCTTTATCTCTCCTTCTATTCCGAATGACAGCCTTGCTGGATAAAGTATTCTTGGCTGCATGTTTTTCTCATTTAGTACCCTGAATGTATCATGCCAGCCCTTTCTGGCCTGTCAGGTCTCTATGAAGAGGTCTCCTGTTTTTTTTTTTTTTTTTTTAGTTAATTTATTTTTTTTATTGGAGTTCAATTTGCCAACATATAGCATAACACCCAGTGCTCATCCCATCAAATGCCCCCCTCAGTGCCCATCACCCAGTCACCCCCACCCCCCGCCCACCTCCCTTTCCACCACCCCTTGTTAGTTTTCCAGAGTAAGGAGTAAGAGGTCTCCTGTTAATCTGATATTTCCCCCCATATTAGTTAAGAATCTCTTGTCTCGCACTACTTAAAGAATTTTCTCTTCATCTTTGAAATTTGCAAGTTTCACTATTAAATGTTGAGGTGTTAAATGGTTTTATTGGTTTTTGGGGGGTCCTCTCTATCTCTTGGATCTGAATGCTTGTTCCCTTCCTCCGATTTGGGAAGTTCTCAGCTATGATTTGTTCAAATACACTTTGTGGTTCTCTCTGTGTGTCTCTGTGTGTCTCTCTGTGTCTCTGTCTCTGTCTGTCTCTCTCTCTCTCTCAATCTCTTATGGACCCCAATTAGACGTGGATTCATCCTTGTAAACCTATGGTTTATTTCACTAAGCCTTTCCTCATGGCCTCTTACTTGTTTTTCTCTTTTTTCCTCAGCTTCCTTCATTACCATTACCTTGTCTTCTATGTCACTCAGTCTCTCTTCCACCTCATTAACTCTAGCAGTCGGAGTATCCAGTTTGGATTGCATCTCAGTTAAACTATTTTTAGTTTTGGCCTAATTTTATCTCGATTTTGCAGTAACGAAGTCTCTAGAGTCCTTAACGCTTTTATCCAGAGCCACCAGTAACTTTATAATTGTACTTCTGAATTAAATTTCTGACATTGTACATAAATCTAAATTCTGTAACTCTGTGGCAGAGAGTATGTTTCCAGTTCTTCCTTTGTGGTGAATTCTTCCTTCTAGTCATTTAGTTCAGTGCAAAGTGGCTGTATGAGTGGACTGAGTCAAAAATATCAACCACAACCTAAGTAAAATACATCCTAGGTGATTCTGAAGAGGCCAGAGACCAGAAAATAAAAGAAAACAAGAACAGAATGAAATAAAACAAAAGGACCCCTAAAATGAAAAACTAATTTTAAAATGAAGTAGTCCCTGTCGACGGGCACTGAGGGGGACACTTGACGGGATGAGCACTGGGTGTTATTCTGTATGTTGGTAAATTGAACACCAATAAAAATTAATTTATTAAAAAAAGAGAGAAAAAAATAAATAAAACGAAGTAGTAAAAATAAAAATCCAAAAACCAAAAACAAAGAAGAAAAAAAGAAAGAAAAGTTAAAGAAAAGAGGACAGAACATAAAGACTCCTAACTCTGGGAAACGAACTAGGGGTGGTGGAAGGGGAGGAGGGCAGGGGTGGGGGTGAATGGGTGACGGGCACTGAGGGGGACACTTGATGGGATGAACACTGGGTGTTATTCAGTATGTTGGCAAATTGAACACCAATAAAAAATAAATTTATAAAAAAAAGAGGATAAAGAGAAGAGAAAAAAGGGGGAGATGGATGGTGGTGGTTACAAAGTTGTAGTGGAGAGAGAATGTAGTCTCCCTGAGGGGTCCCCCTCCCTGAGGGGTCCTAGTGGGTGATCCTCTTGGTTCTGAGTGTACTTTGTTCTGTATGTTAGATGATGCTCAATCCCAAATTTATATAAACCAGCAATACTTATATAAAGCCCCCAAGATTGACCACAAAAACAAAACAAGTTAAAAGTGGGGGGCAGAATGGGAAGGAAAAGAGAATATAATCTCACAGAATGAACCAACACGGTGTTCCACCTAGTTCTGGGTGTATGTTGGTCATGTTTTAGAAGATACTACCTTCCACCATTGTAAAACAAAACGAGGCAGAAAAAAAAACAAAACAAATACCTATATCTCATATATCAACCAAAATTAAATTGAATACATTGAAGGGAAGTCAGAAGTGAAAAATATATCTAAGACATGTAATTGTAGAAATATGAAGTCAAAAAGGAAAAAACTTAAAAATGGAGAGCTGGTAAAATATTGTAGTTAAGGTGAGAAAGAGAAAATATCGAAAGTTTTTAGTCTGATAAACAAACGAGTCATAACGGAAGAAGACTCTGAGAAACGAACAGGGGGTGGTGGAAAGGGAGGTGGGTGGGGGGTTGGGGTGACTGGGTGACAGGCACTGAGGGGGGCACTTGATGGGATGCTATATGTTGGCAAACTGAACTCCAATAAAAGAAAAGAAAAGAAAAGAAAAAGACCCTCTAGTTCTATATACTATTTTCCCTCAGTCCTGGAGTTTTCCAGGGCTGCTTGGTCAATAAACTTGGTCTTCCGTTGTTCTTCCAGCAGTTCTTCTGGGGGAAGGGTCTGCTGTGCTGATTCTTAGGTGTCTGCTCCTGGGTGAGATGACCCGCCCCTTGCCAGGTGCCCAGCTCAGTGTGAGCTGTTTATCCTGTGAAGCCTTTGTTCCCTAGAGGCCCCGCCTCTCCCAGGCACAAGGTGAAACAAAGAGGAAAAACAATGGTGGCGGCCAGATTTCCCTCTCCGTAGTCCAGCTCCCTGCAAGTAACTAAACACAGTCTCCCTGTCCACACTGGCCTTGATGCTCCTGGGGGCAAACGTGGGTACACTGATCTGCATAGCTTGTGGGGCACCCAATGGATGGAGAGTGCCCCACCCACTCCCATCAGTCCCAGAGGGAATGGAGGATCGCTGACTTTGTCCACTTGGGCATCCTGGGATCTGGGCCCTGTACCACTGGACCTGTGCTCCCAGGCACCACCTCTCCTAAAGGGAATGGGGCACAACCACCTCCTTCTGTTGCCAGGTTCTAAGGTAAAGGCAGCTCTGGAGCTGACCCACCTGTCTTCTCCCAAATGCCCCAAGGGCTGCAGCACTCCAGCCCTTTACAGATATTGGGCCATGGTTTGCAGTGAGCTTTCCCCCGGGCAACCCTCCTCGTATAGTGACTCCAGGAATCTTGAACCTTCACTGCTCCTCCTATAATTCTGATCAATTTCCCTGCTAAGCACTCTTCCATCAGGGAAAACTCCAGTGTGGATTTTTTAAGTTCCTGGTTCTCCAGGGCTGGGCTTTCCTCCCCTGGAGGTGCTAGCCCCTCTGCTTTAGCTCTGCCAGTTGCAGTTCTCCTACCCCATTTTATTCTTTTTTCTTTTTTTCCCCCCCTTCCTACCTTGTTAGAAGCAAAAAAATTTCTCTCTGTAGTATTCCAGTCATTCTCTCTTCACATCTCAGGTTGAATTTATAGGTGTTTAGGATGTTTTCCTAGGTAAGTTATCTAGGTAAGTTTGTGGAGCTAGTTGAGTTGAGGATCTCTACTCTTCCACCATCTTGCCCCTCCTCCAATTATAAACTTCTTAACAGCCCCTTTACATGCTTTGAGAAATAATACACAACTCTCTTGGCATGCTTGAGTGGCTCAGTCAGTTGAGTGTCAGACTCTTGATTTCAGCTCAGGTCATGATCTTACGGTCATGAGGTCATGCTGTGCTCAGTGGGGAGTCTGTGTGAGATTCTCTTTCTCTCTCCTTCTGCCCCACCCCCTACTGTGCACTCTCTTCTAAATAAATAAATAAATAAATAAATAAATAAATAAATAAAATCTTTTTTAAAGAAAGAAATAATACACAACTCTCTCTCTTAAGAGCTCAAACCTCACACAGAAAGAGAATAACACATGGCCAATATTCATATGGAAATTAACAACAAAACCAAATTAAGCTGTCACAGACTTGAGTATAGAGCTTGGCACTCCCTAGTTTCCATTGGGATTTGTCCATTCCAAGGCACAGGGACACCCTCTTCATCCCCTTTATCAGCGCCGCCCCCCGCCCCCCACAGGGGCCCTAGAGATGCTAGGTACTCATCACAGGTAGTCATGGAGCCTGGCCAAGTCCAGAATGTGGGTTTGTGAAGTACTCCTGGAGGAGAATCAGAGGTGGAATTTCAAGGGATCCTGCACAATCGCAGTTGTCCTAGAGGAATGTCTATCTTCCCAGAGCTGCTGTTCCCCCTCCCCAAACCCTGCTACTCCATTAGGTGGAGCAGCTTCCAGAATATGTCCACACCCCAGTCCCCCCAGAATCTGTGAATCTGTTACATCACATGGCAAAAAGGATTTTAAGGATGCCATTAAGGTCACAAACTTTAAAATTGGGACATTATCCTGGCTTATCTGGGTGGGCCCAATATGATTGCATGAGCCCCTAAAAGTAGGAAATTCTTCTGTCTGGAGGAGAAGAGAATCAGCAGAGAAATTCAAGGAATGAGAAGGACTCATTCCACCATCACTAGCTTTGAAGATGAAGTAGTCCACAAGCCAGGGAGTGCAAGCAGCCTGTAGAAGCAAGAATGACTCCCAGTTAATGGACATCAAGGAAATGGGGACCTTAGTACAATGATCACAAGGAGCTTAATTCACCAACACCCAATACCCTCAATGAGCCTAAATAGATTCTTCCTAAAACTTCCAGAGAAGAGTCCAGATGTCCAAAACCCAGATTACAGTCCTATGAGACCCAGATCAAGGGGGCTGCCAACCTCCTGGACTTCCACCCTCCAGAACTGTGAGATGATAGATGTTTGTTACCCTGGGTTGCCATATTGATGATCATTTGTTTCAGCAGCAATAGAAACTAATAGAACCAGAAGACAATCTTGTATTAATCCAACAGGCTGAGACTGGAAAGTCTGGAGAAAGAATGCATCTGATTTGCTTGGACCCTCCTGCCAAGGCACAGCCTGGAAAGAGAGTCCTCTGTGAGATGCCTGCTCCTCCCCACACACAGACACAGAGAATTTCCATGTTTGGACTTTGACCTTGAGTCCTTGTGTATTTGAAGCCTGAGTACCCTGGATTCTGGACAAATTATGACCTACCTGCTGTGGTGCAGAGGTTCCTGAGGGCTCCTGAGTCCAGAGATAAAGGCCTGGGCATGCAGAGAGAGACTTCATCCCAGATATGGGGGCTGTTCCTCTTCTTTCTGAAGTTCAACGAGACAGAGAAGCATGGTTAGGGTCAGAGTGGTGGTGCTGCCTCACACTTTCCTCAGCTGTGCAGACAATAATTTGCAATGTGCATGCATGGATGGGCATGCCTTCTTATGCTTCTGCCATTGCCACAATGAGGAGATCATGTGCTCACCAGCTCAATGACCCAGAGAGGATGAATGACGTGCAGAGTGGATCTGGAGTCAAGCCCAGTCAAGCACAACCTAGAATAGCTGAACACCAATCAATTGACAGTGGTGAGTAAGAATCTGTAGTCACTGCATTATGCCACTGTGTTGGTAAAATTTGTTATGCAGACTTATCATAGTAGTAGCTAAATAATACACTTAAAAATAAGAGAGGTAAAGGAGGACTAGATCAATCATATATTACAACACAATAGAAACACTTTTTAACAAAATCATCCAGTGCAAGCACATGAATAGAACAACCAAGCTAAGAGATGAATCCAACTACTTATAGAAACTTAGTGCATTCTGCTGGGGATTTACCCCAAGGACACAGATGTAGTGAAATGCCAGGACACCTGAACCCCGATGTTTATAGCAGCAATGTCCACAATAGCCAAACTGTAGAAGGAGCCTCGGTGTCCATCGCAAGATGAATGGATAAAGAAGATATCGTTTATGTATACAATGGAATATTACTCAGCCACTAGAAATGACAAATACCCACTATTGGAGGCGCAGCGGTTTGGCGCCTGCCTTTGGCCCAGGGCGCGATCCTGGAGACCCGGGATCGAATCCCACGTCGGGCTCCCGGTGCATGGAGCCTGCTTCTCCCTCTGCCTGTGACTCTGCCTCTCTCTCTCTCTCTCTGTGACTATCATAAATTTAAAAAAAAAAAATTGAAAAAAAAAATCTCCTGCGGAGTGTAGGGTTTAAAAAAAAGGGGGGGACCTGGAGGGTATTATGCTGACTGAAATAAGTCGATAGGAAAAGGACAAACATTATATGGTCTCATTCATTTGGGGAATATAAAAATTAGTGAAAGGGAATAAAGGGAAAGGAGAGAAAATGAGTGAAAATATCAGCGAGGGTGACAAAACATGAGAGACACCTAACTCTGGGAAATGAACAAGGGGTAGTGGAAGGGGAAGTGGGCAGGGGCTTGGGGTGACTGGGTGATGGGCAATGGGGGGGGGCACTTGGTGGGAGGAGCACTGGGTGTTATGCTATATGTTGGCAAATTGAACTCCAATAAAAAAATTTTTTTAAAAGAAAGTGCATTGAGAAAGCGGCATCACAAATCATTGGGGGGAAGGTGAATTTAAAAAAATAAATGGTACACAGGTGATCCTTTGCAGTCATTTCAATAACTCTGACAACTAGGTTGGTGCTGTCTTTTGCTCCCCTAATTGGTTTTTTGTTTGTTTGTTTAAAGAATGACTTATAATGCTTAGGAATATTTGAAAAACAGTGTTGTGTTAGAATGTACTTGATAAACTATAAAGCAGTGCAACTTGTTTTTACAGCACGGCATTGAGGTGTAATTTGCATAGAGGAAATGTGTACATCTCAAGTGTATATTCAAGGAGGTTTTGCACGTATGTATACACATGTATATAGCATCGAAATAAAGCTAGTAAATGTTTCCTTCACCCAGAGAGTTCCCTCATTCCATTCTCCGTTCAGTAGCTCCCTTCCACACACACAGTCCTAACACCGACAACCACACAGCTGATTTCAGTCATCTATGCTAGAGTTTCATGTAAATGGCACCACACAGTGTGTACCTTTCTGCATCTGGTTTCTTTTCCCTCAACGTAACACCTATGAGACTCATCCATGTTGTTATTCATAATCGAAGTTAATTTTTCCCATTGCTGCATAGGTTTCCATTGTATGAATTTTTTGCAATTTGTGTATCTGTTCTATGGAGCTGTTTCCTGTTTGGAGCTATTATGAATAAAGGTGCTATCTATATTTGTGAAAAATTTAAAAAAATAAAAAAATAAAAAAATAAAAAAATAAATGGTTTGCTGAAAACTGAATTGGATTGCTTTTCCATATTGTGTACAGCAAATAATTAAAAGGTGTAAGTATATAAAATGAAATCAAGTGAGTACTAGAACAAAATATTGAAGAACTTCTTCATAATGAGAGGGAGGAAAGGCTCTAAACCATGAAGCAAACCCCTGAATAAATTTGAGTTTCTTTTTTTAAAAAAAAGGAAAATGGGCGCCTGGAGGGCTCAGTCAGTTGGGTGTGTGCCTTCGGCTCAGGTCATGATCCTGGAGTCCTGGGATTGAGTTTCACATCAGTCTTCTTGCTCAGCGAGGAGTCTGCTTATCCCTCTCTCTCTCTCTCTCTTAAATAAATAAAATCATTTTTTATTTTATTTATTTTTTTATTTTTTATTTTTTATTAATTTTTATTGGTGTTCAATTTACCAACATACAGAAAAACACCCAGTGCTCATCTCGTCAAGTGTCCACCTCAGTGCCCGTCACCCATTCCCCTCCAACACCCACCCTCCTCCCCTTCCACCACCCCTAGTTCGTTTCCCCGAGTTAGGAGTCTTTATGTTCTGTCTCCCTTCCTGATATTTCCCAACATTTCTTTTCCCTTCCTTTATATTCCCTTTCACTTTATTCATATTCCCCAAATTAATGAGAACATACACTGTTTGTCCTTCTCCGATTGACTTACTTCACTCAGCATAATACCCTCCAGTTCCATCCACGTTGAAGCAAATGGTGGGTATTTGTCGTTTCTAATTGCTGAGTAATATTCCATTGTATACATAAACCACATCTTCTTTATCCATTCATCTTTCGATGGACACCGAGGCTCCTTCCACAGTTTGGCTATTGTGGCCATTGCTGATAGAAACATCGGGGTGCAGGTGTCCCGACTTTTCATTGCATCTGAATCTTTGGGGTAAATCCCCAACAGTGCAATTGCTGGGTCGTAGGGCAGGTCTATTTTTAACTCTTTGAGGAACCTCCACACAGTTTTCCAGAGTGGCTGCACCAGTTCACATTCCCACCAACAGTGTAAGAGGGTTCCCTTTTCTCCGCATCCTCTCCAACATTTGTGGTTTCCTGCCTTGTTAATTTTCCCCATTCTCACTGGTGTGAGGTGGTATCTCATTGTGGTTTTGATTTGTATTTCCCTGATGGCAAGTCATGCGGAGCATTTTCTCATGTGCATGTTGGCCATGTCCATGTCTTCCTCTGTGAGATTTCTCTTCATGTCTTTTGCCCATTTCATGATTGGATTGTTTGTTTCTTTGGTGTTGAGTTTAATAAGTTCTTTATAGATTTTGGAAACTAGCCCTTTATCTGATACGTCATTTGCAAATATCTTCTCCCGGGGATCCCTGGGTGGCGCAGCGGTTTGGCGCCTGCCTTTGGCCCGGGGCGCGATCCTGGAGACCCGGGATCGAATCCCACATCGGGCTCCCGGTGCATGGAGCCTGCTTCTCCCTCTGCCTATGTCTCTGCCTCTGCCTCTCCTTCTCTCTCTGTGTGACTATCGTAAATAAATAAAAATTAAAAAAAAAATATCTTCTCCCATTCTGTAGGTTGTCTTTTAGTTTTGTTGACTGTATCCTTTGCTGTGCAAAAGCTTCTTATCTTGATGAAGTCCCAATAGTTCATTTTTGCTTTTGTTTCTTTTGCCTTTGTGGATGTATCTTGCAAGAAGTTACTGTGGCCGAGTTCAAAGAGGGTGTTGCCTGTGTTCTCTTCTATGATTTTGATGGACTCTTGTCTCACATTTAGATCTCTCATCCATTTTGAGTTTATCTTTGTGTATGGTGAAAGAGAGTGGTCCAGTTTCATTCTTCTGCATGTGGATGTCCAATTTTCCCAGCACCATTTATTGAAGAGACTGTCTTTCTTCCAATGGATAGTCTTTCCTCCTTTATCGAATATTAGATGTCCATACATTTCAGGGTCCACTTCTGGGTTCTCTATTCTGTTCCATTGATCTATGTGTCTGTTTTTGTGCCAGTACCACACTGTCTTGATGACCACAGCTTTGTAGTACAACCTGAAATCTGGCATTGTGATGCCCCCAGCTATGGTTTTCTTTTTTAAAATTCCCCTGGCTATTCGGGGTCTTTTCTGATTCCACACAAATCTTAAAATAATTTGTTCTAACTCTCTGAAGAAAGTCCATGGTATTTTGATAGGGATTGCATTAAACGTGTAAATTGCCCTGGGTAACATTGACATTTTCACAATATTAATTCTGCCAATCCATGAGCATGAAATATTTTTCCATCTCTTTGTGTCTTCCTCAATTTCTTTCAGAAGTGTTCTATAGTTTTTAGGGTATAGATCTTTTACCTCTTTGGTTAGGTTTATTCCTAGGTATCTTATGCTTTTGGGTGCAATTGTAAATGGGATTGACTCCTTAATTTCTCTTTCTTCAGTCTCATTGTTAGTGTATAAAAATGCCATTGATTTCTGGGCATTGATTTTGTATCCTGCCACACTACCAAATTGCTGTATGAGTTCTAGCAATATTGGGGTGGAGGCTTTTGGGTTTTCTATGTAGAGTATCATGTCATCGGCGAAGAGGGAGAGTTTGACTTCTTCTTTGCCAATTTGAGTGCCTTTAATGTCTTTTTGTTGTCTGATTGCTGAGGCGAGGACTTCCAGAACTATGTTGAACAGCAGTGGTGAGAGTGGACATCCCTGTCTTGTTCCTGATCTTAGGGGAAAGGCTCCCAGTGCTTCCCCATTGAGAATGATATTTGCTGTGGGCTTTTCGTAGATGGCTTTTAAGATGTCGAGGAAAGTTCCCTCTATCCCAACACTCTGAAGGGTTTTGATCAGGAATGGATGCTGTATTTTGTCAAATGCTTTCTCTGCATCTAATGAGAGTATCATATGGTTCTTGGTTTTTCTCTTGCTGATATGATGAATCACATTGATGGTTTTACGAGTTAAAATCATTTTTTAAAGAAAGGAAAAGAAAAACTTTTGCAGGCAAAAAAAAATATTCATAAGCCCATTTGAAAAATAAGGCAAAGAGAGAAAGAACATATACTACATATATAATATTGTATGATGCAAATCACAATATCTTATATATATTCATTTGTGCATCTACATGCATATATATTATATAAAAGTGGCAATTACATAAAAGTGTTAATTTCCCAAATACAGTAAGTTAAAAATGAAAAAAAAATGGACAAAACATATTGTCTCTTAAGATAATGGACACAGGGGATCCCTGGAGCCCAGGTGGCGCAGCGGTTTAGCGCCGCCTGCAGCCCAGGGTGGGATCCTGGAGGCCCGGGATCGAGTCCCACGTCGGGCTCTCTGCATGGAGCCTGCTTCTCCCTCTGCCTGTGTCTCTGCCTCTATTTCTCATGAATAAGTAAACAAAATCTAAAAAAAAAAATGATGAGCACTGGGTGTTATTCTGTATATTGGTAAATTGAACACCAATAAAAAATTAATTTATTAAAAAACAACAACAACAACAAGGGATCCCTGGGTGGCGCAGCAGGTTAGCGCCTGCCTTTGGCTCAGGGCGCAATCCTGGAGACCCGGGATTGAGTCCCACGTCGGGCTCCCGGTGCATGGAGCCTGCTTCTCCCTCTGCCTGTGTCTCTGCCTCTCTCTCTCTCTCTCTCTCTGTGTGTGTGTGTGTGACTATCATAAATAAATAAAAAAAAGATAATGGACACAAGACAGGAATGGATAAATAAAATGTGGTCTATCCAGACTGTGGAATATTATTTGACAACAAAAAGGAATAAAGTACTGATTCATGCTACAAGGCGGGTAAAACATAAGACATTATGTTTCAAGTGATACTTCACATACTGAGTGAGAGAAGCCAATCACAAAAGACACATGGTGTATGGTTCACACTTATATGAAATGCAAGAATAAACAAATTTATGGAGAGAAATATTGTTGACTGGGGCTGGGGAGACAGGAGTGATTGCTAGGGGGCATGGAGTTTTTTGGGGGGTGATGAAAGTGTTCCAAAATTGACAGTGGTGTACTTGTTCAACTCTGTGAAATAGCCCAAAAAGCCACATTGAAATGCACACTTTAAAAGGGGTGAATTCCCTGTATGAGTGAAACCATATGATGATTGTCCTTCTCCAATTGACTTACTTCACTCAACATAATACTCTCCAGTTCCATCCACATCAAAGCAAATGGGGGGTATTCGTCCTTTCGAATGACTGAGTAATATTCCATTGTATAAAGGAGGGAAAGTGAATGGGAAAACTTAGAGAGGGTGACAAAATGTGAGGGACTCCTAACTTTGGGAAACAAACAAAGGGTAGTGGAAGGGGAGGCAGTTGGGGAATGGAGTAACTGGGTGACGAGCACTGAGGAGGGCACTTGATGGGATAAGCACTGGGTGTTATACTATATGTTGGCAAATCGAACTTAAATTAAAAAAATAGTAATTGAATTGTGGGACACCTGGGTGGCTCAGTGGTTGAGCGTCTGTCCTTGGCTCAGTTTTTTTTTTTTTTCTTTCTTGGCTCAGGTCTTGATTCTGGGATCCTGGGATCAAGTCCCACATCAGGGTCACCATGGAGAGCTTGCTTCTCTCTCTGCCTATGTCTCTGTCTCTCTGTGTCTCTCATGAATAAATAAATAAAATCTTAAAAAATAAAATAAAATGAGTGAATTGCATGGTGTGTGAATCATGTCACAAACTGTTACCAACACCAAAATCTGAAGCAAACTGAGATGTTAACCTGAAGTGTATCCAGTCTATGTACATGATGTGTAATCATAAAAAAGATGCTCTCTGAATTCATCATAAGAGTGTCCAGTGAAATCTGCATGCTCAGACATCAAATTGAGCATTTCTGAACATTGACCACAAACATGGCCAGAAGGCCTGTGCAGAGGCTCACCCTCTTCCCTATACTGGCTGGCAGAGTCCAGAAAGGTGATGGTGCTGACTGCACAAAATCTACTGAGTCACATGACCAGTGAGACTCCATCCAGCCAGCAAATGCTCTCAGAAATCTGGTGAAGACGTTTAGGGGCAGAGACAGAGCCTCCTCTGTGCATTGTCTGTTTCTGTAAAAAAAAAAAAAAAAAAAAAGAAAAAAAAAAAGGAAAGGAGATTCTGGGGGTATCTGGGGCAACTGGGGCTAGCAGCCATGGATGTAGTGAAGAGGATTTATATGAACTGATGTGCCATAGCCTCTAGGATGCACAGTGTGGTGGGCTGGATCTCGCCCACCCATGCCCACCTCAGATCCCATGTCCCCATCTCTGCAGTCTTGGAGTCATTTACTCAGCTGCAGAAAAAACAGATGTGGTAAATCAGAACCTCGAAATTATGCAGGAAGCCAAATGGATTCACAAAACTAGAAAAGAGAGACAGAAGGCTAAGGGTCAGAGAAAGACATGTGTGGATGGCGACGGGAGTCCTTGAGATGTGGCTTCAGAAGGACGCAGGCCTGCCTGCCATTCATTTAGTTGAAAACGGAGCTGAGGAAGGCGGGCCCCCTGTAGACACCAAGAAAGCAGGACAACCGATTCACCCTGCATGACACCTTCATGCAGCCCCCAGGACTGTGTCTGAGTCATCCAGAGAACCACATGGGCATGAGTGCACACAGTTCCCAGCACCGAGAGTGTGGGAGCTTCTTACAGGAGCAGTAGGAATCTGGAAGGGTAGAAAGCACGGTGCACAGTACTCACATTAATGGGCTAACTTCCTTCTAAGAAAGGAGTGAAACAACATGACATGTCTGCAGACTTATCTTTCCAGGGATCACTGTTCATCCTGAAAACCAGAATCTGACAAACATAGTCACCTGCATTGTGTGGGAGCACTCGGTGAAGGGGATGAAGGAGGTGGATCATTCCCGAATGCACCACTTCAGGGGGGGGTTAGCTTTTGAAACCCACGAGTGTTCTGCATATTCCGAAACACAGTTATACCATGAGATATGGGAAAAGCACATCTTGGTGTGAATATAAACAAATAAAAGTCAAGGTAAGCTTCCATCTGATTAACACCAGAGCCACGGGGCAGATGGAAAAACTGTCACATTGACTCTTAGGAGCAGGGTTTGCAATGTCAGAGATACAAGTGTGACATGAGCAGCTGGGGCTGGGCGCTGCCAAAAACCCACCTGCCACTGCAGAGCCTCAGACGTGAAGCCCATGCATCCAGAATGTGGCCAGGCTGGGCTTCGGGCACTGGTGCTCAGAGGTCTGGGATGAAATGTCAGGGGATGAGGCCAGACAGGAAACCGTCTCCAGAAGGCTGGGAGTCACTGAGAACAGTGTCAGATACAGGGGCCTGAGCTCCTCATCTGCCACAACAGGTGAGCTCAAACTGGAGCCACAGCAACAGGTCAGTTCTAGAGGCCACAGGCCTGACACGGAGTCACCACGGGGCCGCCAGGGGACGTCTGCGGGGTCACCTCCCTTCCTGGAGCCTCAAGGGGAGACCTCAGTTCACTGCAGATTCTAGTTCCTGGGGTACCCGCCTTCCTGGCCACGGGGCTCTTTCCTCCATCCTCGAAGCCCGACTGGCCGGTGGAGTCCTTGCTGGGTGCCTGGCGCTGGCCCTGATGGTTCAGCTTCCATCTTCCACGTTTCAGGAGGCTGTGACTGTCCTGGCGACTGTGCACGACCCTGGTGTGGATGAGCACACAGGCTGCCAGGTCCCTGCTTCCCTTCCTCCCGCCGGCCCCCCGAGCGCTGGGACTGCTGGGTCACACAGACATTCTCTTTACTTTCTGAGGAACTTCCCCCCAGTACACCCTCCACCCCTGCACGGGGTTCCAATCTCTCCACTTCCTCCAGACACTTGTGACTTTCCCTGAGACTACGTGAAACACATAGAAGCCGTCCTAAGGAGTGTGTGGTGCTATGGCAGCAAGGTTTTGATTTGCATGTCCTTCCCTGGACTCCCGATGCAACACCAGGAGCAGCCTGCGGAGGGAAGAAGGCAGAGACCATCCTGGAGGAGGAGACACAGGGTGTGTGGAGCCCCAGGGCAGGTAGAGTTGGGGCCTCCCTGAGTGAGGCAGGTGTCAGGAGTCAGTGAGCCCCTGGGGTCTGAGGTGGCCAGTTCCTGGTTCCCAGAGGGCAGCCGGGATGCCAGGCTCCAGGAGGGGTGGGGAGGGAGATTCCACCGTGGAGCCCTCCACTGAAATGTGAAAGGGAAGCCCCAGACGCTGGTATCACCCAAGGGAGAGGTGAGCACTGAGGACTGGCCTGAGCTGAGCGTCACAGAGCCTCTGAACCAGGTGGGAGGAGAAGGAAGAGGAGGCAGGGGCTGGAGGGAAGGGAGCCTAGGAACCCCGAGAGGAGGGGCGCCCGGGAAGCAGTGGGCAGGAGGGCTGGCCTGATGGTGCAGGTCAGACCTGGAGACAGAGCTGGGACACACAGAGGGGCAGACGCTGGAGAGGCAGGAGGCATGGCCGCTGCACCCCTGCACTCACTACCCAGGATGGGCTCCGAGGGCGCAAGGCCCGAGGGCGGTGCCAGGTCTCCTTGGGCTCCAGCCTGAACCTCAGCACCCTGGGGGTGTCCCCCCTGAAACCCTGGGGTCGAGGCTCCCTTGGGAGGCCTCCAGACTCCATCCCTGTGCTCCCTGTTGGCTCCTGCTCTGGCTGTACCAAGCTTCTGCCAGAATCACCACCAGGATCAGCAGGACCATACCAGCCAGGCTCAGGGGGACACAGTTCCCCACCGTGTAATTTGTGTAATTCGGGGAGGGGGTTGCTGGAAGCACAAGGGCAGGAGAGTCACTCACAGATGGGTAAGACCCAGCCCACCCCAGGACCACTGGGACTGGGTGCCAGGACCTGACCCCACCCAGCATGCCTTTGGGCACATTCCCAGGTGACTCAGCTGTCTGGGACCCCCTTCCATGGGTGGGGGGCTGCTAGGAGTCAGAAAGCAATGATGAATGCTTGGGCCTGACTTGGTGCATTTGAGCTTTCTCCTCATGACCAACACCACCCTTGACTTTCACTCCCCAGGTCATGGGTTTAGGGCCAGAGTGTGCGGACTCAGCGGGGACAGGAGGGATGGGTGATCAACAGTCTGAGGCTGGGGCTGCCTACTCGGGGCCCAGGGAGCCTTTCACAGTCACGACCTCATTTCTTCCCCCACAAGGCAGAGATGCAGTGCATGTCCCTATCAGGAGGACATACCACCTCAGTGCCTGGCACAGAGTCCCCAGAGTCCCCTCAGCTCTGTTGGTGTGGGAGCTGGGAGGACATGGGGAGCCCCGGCACTCGGCACTATGCACTTGGGGGAAGTCCACCCTGCCCCACTCAGACCACGGCTGCCTGCAAGCAAGACACATGCCCTGGGGCCCCACAGATCCTGGCCCCGTCCAGGAAAGGACAGTTTAACACCATCTTGAGTGAGAGGGCTCAGTCTCTGGAAGCCCATTCCCCACCCAGCCCCCATGCCCAGCTCTGTGCCTCCCCGACTGATGCTGGGACTGAGCGTCCAGGCCATTCGCATGTCCAGATGAGACCAGGGCTCCGGGGACCTAACACCACCAGGTGAAAGGCAGAGGGACAGGTGTGCAGAGGGAGAGAGGGAGTAGAGGGCCTGAAGAGGCCAGGAGGGCAGAGGAGCCTGTGAACAGGGGATGCGGCAGGGAACAGGGTTCAGGGAGCTGGGGGCAAACCTGAGGGCAGAGGTGAGATGTCCTCCCCGGTCACCACCAGCTGCAGTTCCTTGCTGCGGTCAGACCAGGTGCTGTCTTTATAATAGAGGCAGCGATAGCGCCCGGCAGTGTCTTTGCTTGCCACGGGGATGGGGAATCTGGCCTGCGTCTCGTGCACTGGGTCGCTCACAGATCGAAGTAGAGCACTTCCCTCCTTCTCCAGGTGGAGTGTCTCAGCCCCAGCAGGGCCCTGGCACACGATGGCCATGGGCTGCCCCCGGGGAATCTCAGAGCCCGGCTCGGCCCAGATGGAGGGTCTGGGCAGGACCCCTAGGAGGGAAGCAGACCAGGCTCTCAGGGTCCGTTCTGAGGAGACAGCCTGTCCTTCCCTGGGAGGTGGGAGGAAGGTCATACAGACGGCTCCTGCCCTCAACATCTGGGCTCTCAGTCACTGTTCAACAGAGCATCACAGGTTAATACTGAGAACTCCAGATCTGCTCTGTGCAGCCCTGTGACCATGTCTGTGAAATGACACAGAGGAGCCTTGTTGGTGGATTTCCCGAGAAGGCAGCTTAAAGGGTGGCAGTTAAGCCTGGAGGGCCTTTTCCTTATTTCTGCCTCTCTCTGACTTCCAATCTGCAAGCACATGCAATAGCTGGAGCTCTGGGAGCCACCTTGCTTCAAAAGGTAACCCTGGTGCTGGTGGCCCTGCACTGAAGCTATGGAGCAGAGAAGGGAGCCTGCAGGCCTGGTGACCTGCTGGGGCCACCGCAAGACCACTGACAGCACCACGAGACTGCTACCAGACTCCACAGAGAACGCATTTCTGTGAGACAGAAACAGACCACCAAAATACTCTCTATCGGGTGCAGCAGTTTGGGGAGGTGACATGGAGTAAGGAAAAAGGCCTGGACGCCCGACAGAACTATGGCGAGGTCCCTGCACTCTTTATAAAGAGACCCTTCCTCAGTGTCAGATGAGGACAAGATGTTTGAGAGAGGAGCAAAAATTACCTCGTGGCAGGTAAGGGAGCCGGGTGCTGGGGGTGGAGACCCTGCATGGGAGAGGGTACTGTCCGCAGGGTTAGTGTGGCATGTCTGAAAGACAGAAAGAGAACGAAGGGTCTGGAGATAAGAGAGTTGGACAGAGCAGGGCAGACTAGAGATAGATGTGGTCATGAAAGACTTTGATATGGGATCCCCTGCACCTTGATTCAGTCTGGAAGGGCGTGGCTGGGAGGTAAAACCATCCTATGGGTGTTCTCTAAACCCACCTGCAGGGAGAGAGTGGAGATTGGGCAGAGCCTGGCCGGAGAGACAAGAGAAGTGGAAGTGCAGCAGCCCCTGCAGGGCCCCCATGCTGCTGGAGAGGCAGGGACAGCAGGGACGGTGTGGACAGTGGGGACAGGTGGAACGGTGGGGACTGTGGGGACAGGTGGGATGGTGGGAATGGTGGGGACTGTGAGGATGGTGGGATCGCTGAGGACTGTGGGGACAGATGGGACGGTGTGGAGTGTGGGAATGGTGGGGAGTGTGGGGATGGTGGGGACAGGTGGGACAGTGTGGATGGTGGAGACAGGTGGGGATGGTTGGGAGTGTGGGGATGGTGATGACAGTGGGGATGGTGGGGATAAGTAGGATGGTGGGGACAGGTGGGACAGTGGGGACAGTGGGGATGGTGGTGACGGTGCAAGTGTGGGGAGTATGGGGACGGTGGGATGACGGGGACAGTGAGGATGGTGGGGATGATGGGGATGGTGGAGACAGGTGGGACAGTGGGCACGGTGGGGACAGGTGGGATGGTGGGGACAGGTGGGGAGTGTGGGGAGTGTGGGGATGGGGGGGACAGTGGAGACAACAGGACTTTGACGGTGGAGGAGTCTAGCATGGATGGAGCCCACAGGAGGTGCAGGCTGACCTGAGACATGAGGGCAGGACCCACAGGGCTTTGAGCTCCGAGAATCCAGGACAATTGTGTTCTCTGGTCCTGGCCAGTGGCTCCCAGGAGAGGGGAGTGAGGGGTCAATTCAAGGGGATGAGAGTCTGGGTCCACGGTCTCTGTGGGACTTGAGCAGCTGGAAGCTCTTCAGGGATTTGCAGGTGTTTGCAGGGGCTGTTGGGGGGCTTTCCTCTGTGGACCTCAGAGTCTGGGTCCCTCCCAGAAGGAACAGGACTCCCATGCAGGGCTGCCCTGGGGTGAGAGGGACAGAAAGCAGGTGCAGAGGACTCACCCTCCTGGGTGGGGATCACATGGCCCAGGCAGAGCACTGCAGGAGAAGCCCCAGTGAGAAACAAGCTGCCCAGCTCCTTCCAGGGGGTCAGTGTGCTGAGGGCCTGCAAACCTCCCCTCAGCCACGTGAACTCCCTGACGTAGTCCCTCCCCTGTAGCCAGTTCAGGACCATTCCCAGGTGACTCCAAGCAGTCACCATCCCCCTTCATGGCCTTGTTCATGTCTGACCCGCCCCATCCCAACCTCTGGGACACACGTCAGAGGCTCTGGTCCCTGTACTTTTGGCTTAGGCCCCAGGCACAGAGCCTCATGACCTGCAGGGAGAGTCCTCCCATGGGACCTGCAGGGAGAGTCCTCCCATGGGACCCGCAGGTCCCCAGAGGGGCTACCTGAGAGAAGCCTGGTCCCCACTGGAGTCTCCCCCCACCGCTCCCCACCTTCCCTCCTCACCAAGACCCAGGACACAGGTGGGATTGAGGGACATGGCCAGCCTGTCCAGGTCCGTGCTGTCCTCGTTCTGGGGTGGCAGGACAGGCCCTGTGGGTCAGGCAGTGAGCAGGAAAGGAGAGTGGAGGGTCCTGTCTGTGGTCTCACAGGAAGGAAGTGGGCGGGGGCTCAGGCTCAACTCTACCTTCCTCCATTGGATCATAGAGAGGCCTTGGTTTCTGGAAGGCATTTCTAGTGAGGTATTACATAACCAGGTGGAACCCGTGCCCACATGGAACCCACCTAGTATTAAGTGGTGATTATAGAGACAGAGAAATGATAGATAGAGAAGAGATAGACGGATGATAATGATAAAGTCGTGGATGGTACATACGTACGTACATGTATATGGATACAAATATAAGGATGATGGGTAGCAGGTAACAAATAGGCAAATGCACAGAGGGAGATGATGGGACGGTGGAGAATGACAGATGCATCCACGGGGGATGAGCAGATGCATAAACGGATACCTAGGGACACATGATGGTAGATATGCACACACGTATGACAGATACGACACAGATATCTCATTACAGAGAGAGCTGCCCACAGATGGTGTGGGACACAGAAGGTGGACGTTTCCGGCTCTGCTTCTGGTCCCAACAGGCTGACTATTCTCAAACTATACATTTCCCAAATGCAAAAGGGGATCTGAAATTTTCCGATGACTTCATGTCATTCTGGGGGGCAGAGGGCGCACAGAGAAGCAGGTGACACATCAGAAGAACACTCAGGCCAGGTCTTCCTCATGCCCTCCAGTCTGGTGGCTCCTGCTCAGGTACGATGCTCTCGTCTCTGCACCCCTCTGCATCCTGTGCCTCTGGGCTGTGCTCTGCACACTCACCCCTGCCTCCCAGCTGGTCAGGTTAGGCTCTGGTTAGGGGGCACTGACGGGGCTGCAGGGCAGGAAGAAGATGTAGGACAGGAGGACTTTCCTGCGGTCAAACATCCCATTCTAGGTAGCCTGGTGCCTCAGTCAGTAGAGCATGTGACTCCTGATCTCGGGGTTATAATTCAGGCCCCACATTAGGCATGGATATTACTTAAAAATAAGATATTTAAAAAACATGACACAGACTCATAGCGTCATCATAAGGGATGGGGCTCTGGAGCACCTCCCCTAGTCACAGTGCTGTGTTCTGTGCCATGAGAGGGTGCTGTGGAAGCTGACGTGTGCAAGCATGCCTCTGCTGGGTTTAAGTGACAAAGCAGTTGGAGGAGGGCCTCCAGATTATTACCCATGCTGGAAAGAAAAATAGATATATATGCGGAAAACTGTGGAGCACTTTGTAACAATAGCACAGATGCTGCTTTATTTCATCAAAGGTGTTCGTTAGGAAATTCCAACCTGGAGAAATTACAGAGTACTGCGTGTCAGTGTACGTACCATGGGTGTGTTAGGGGATGTGTGTGTGTGCACTTGTGTGCTTGCATATGTGTGTGCACGTGTGTGTGTGTGTGTGTGTGTGTGTTTGTGTGTGGCAGAGCAGGATGCAGTGCAGTTCAGCAGAAAAAAATAAAATGTCATTGTCCCTCAGTGATTTGGTCTCACTCAGGAGCTGCCCTCACTAAAGCAGGGAACACACACACATACACACACACACACACACACTTACACTCACACACACAGTCCCTCCCAATCATTGCAAATACTCCCATATCATATCTTTTGCCCACCTCCATGCTTGTTCCCTGGATGGTGTCCCAGGTGGAGGGAGCAGATGCTCTGCATCCTCCTGCTGATCTCTGGATCTGAGCTGACTGGGGTCTGTGGGGTTTGCTGGAGGCCCAGCTGATGTCTATGCCCAGGGGTCACAGGGTCCAGCCTTTCTCTGCTCCCTAGGGACCTGGGGACCCTTCTGGTCATCTCAATGTCCCTTTTATCCCAGGGGTTCAGTGGATGTGTGTGGACACCTGCTTCTGCCCCATGTGGCCCACAGGGGATCTCTCCTCTCACCATGAGGGGCTCACCAGGGCCTCCTGGAGTTCACCCCCCTACGCACATCTCAGGGGAATTGGAGGCAGTCCCAGGGCAAGACACATCCTCCCTCCCTGCCTGGGACCCTGACCCACCAGGAATGCTAAATGTGGCTCACCCTCCAGGCCACGGAGCATGAGGCACATCCATCCTGTGGGACAGTCCCTACCCCAATGTCCCTGAGTCTTGACCCACATGTCGTAGCTGGAGGGTCAAGAAGGAAAGACTAGCCCACAGCTTCTAGCAGAAAGGCTCTCTCCTCCTCTTCCTACCAAGCCCCCAAGATGGAAGAGCCTTGAGCTTCATTTTGCTTTTATTTTCCAGTTTCCCCTAAACTGTGTCTGCTCCCCACTGTGGTCTCACTGCCTGGACTCATGGAACTCCTTTCCACCAGAGCAGATGCCTGACATGGTCAGCCGTTCTTCCTCTGGCAGGAGTAGACTACTCAGGAGTCCTCTGTCTTCCAACACCAGGCTCTCTACCCTTACCTTGCTAAGAATCTGCCTCAGTGCCCATCTGCCAGAGTCGAGTCTCTCATGTTCTGTCACCCTCTCTGATATTTCCCATTTGTTTTCCTTCCTTTCCCCAATAATCCCTTTCACTATTTTTTATATTCCCCATATGAATGAAACCATATGATGTTTGTCCTTCTTCCATTGACTTACTTCACTCAGCATAATGCCCTCCGGTTCTATCCAAAGCAAATTGTGGGTATTCATCATTTCTAATCACTGAGTAATACTCCATTGTATATATAGACCACCACATCTTCTTTATCCATTCATCTTTTGATGAACATCAAGGTTCCTTCCACAGTTTGGCTATTGTGGACATTGCTGCTATAAACATTGGGGTGCAAGTTATCCGGCGTTTCACTGCATCTGTATCTTTGGGGTAAATCTCCAGTAGTGCAATTTCTGGGTCATAGGGTAGCTCTATTTTTAACTCTGAGGAACCTCCACACAGTTTTCCAGAGTGGCTGTACCAGTTCACATTCCCACCAACAGTGCAAGAGGGTTCCCCTTTCTCCACATCCCCTCCAACATTTGTTGTTTCCTGTCTTGTTAATTTTCACCATTTTCATTGTGGTTTTGATTTGTATTTCCCCGATGGTAATTGATGTGGAACATTTTCTCATATGCTTGTTGGCCATGTCTATGTCTTCTTTGGTGAAATTTCTGTTCATGTCTTTTGCCCATTTCATGATTGGATTGTTTGTTTCTTTGCTGTTGAGTTTCATAAGTTCTCTATAGATCTTGGATACTAGCCCTTTATCTGTTATGTCATTTGCAAATATCTTCTCCCATTCCATAGTTTGTCTTTTAGGTTTGTTGATTGTTTCTTTTGCTGTGCAGAATCTTTTCAACTTGAAGAAGTCCCAAGAGTTCATTTTTGGTTTTGTTTCCCTTGCCTTCATGGATGTATCTTGCAAGAAGTTGCTGTGGCCAAGTTCAACAAGGGTGTTGCCTGTGTTCTCCTCTAGCATTTAGGGGGACACTTGATGGGATGAACACAGGGTGTTATACTATATGTTGGCAAATCAAACTCCAATAAAAAAGTATACAGAAAAATTAAAAGGAATCTGGCTCAGGTCAGAGTTGAACAAGCCAGATTTTAAGGGGGAAACAACCATTCTGACGGTGATGGTTATTTTTAGGGGTCAACCCAACTGGGCTAAGGCATGTCCAGAGAGCTGGGAAAATATAACTCGTGAGTCAGTCTGTGAGCAGGTTTCTGAAAGATGAGCATTTGATTCAGTCCCTGAGTGAGGAGATCCACCCTCCCCATTTGGGGGGGTATCCTCCATCCCCTGAGGGTCCAGATAGAACAGAAAGGGGAAGGAGGGCATGAAAGACACAAAAATATAAAGATAAGCTCAGAATACTCGAAAATATTTCATAAACTGAAATTTTAAAAAGGATATTGTCATTAACTTTTTTTTATTTTTTCACTTTTCCTGAAATATGTAATGTTATGAGCGCTATTTACAATGGTAGAATGCTATTAGCACAGGAGTTTGTTTAAACAACCATTAGGCCAAATTCTCTTTAATTCTCAAAAACACAGTGTTAACAATGGCTTAGGAAGTTATTTTCAAAATAACACCCCTATTTTAAAAATACACTTTAACTTACTATGACACCTGATAATGTGTCATCTATTTAAATTACAAGTACCATTATTGAACAACAGATAACAACAAATTGGCATTTTAAAATTTCACTGTTATGTCAATAATACTTTTTTAAGTTAATACCTTTGACATAGGTTTTAGTTGTTTGCAATCTGTTACTTTCTTTGTTTTATTATGTTTATTATGTTTATTATTACTAGTTTGTTAAAAAATATATGTAATCTATCAATTCTTGTGCCATTTAGTTTTTGTTATATTTCATAGTATGTTAAGGATTGACTCAGTTGACTTCGTCTTTGTTTATAGTACAGTTATTTAACTAGTCATACAAAAAGAAGCTCAATTTGAAGATCAATAGCTTAATTTAAATATATAAATATATATAAATATATATAAATATATATAAATATATAAATATATATATATATAAAATATATATATATATAAATATATATATAAATATATATATATATATAAATATATATATAAATATATAAATATATAAATATATATAAATATATATAAATATATATAAATATATATAAATATATTTTTATATTTATATATATATTTTAAAATATATATAAATATATTTTTAATAAAAAATATATGTAATCTATCAATTCTTGTGCCATTTAGTTTTTGTTATATTTCATAGTATGTTAAGGATTGACTCAGTTGACTTCGTCTTTGTTTATAGTACAGTTATTTAACTAGTCATACAAAAAGAAGCTCAATTTGAAGATCAATAGCTTAATTTTGAATCACCTTGCGAGAATCAAAGCAGACTTAGGTCCCAACCAAGAATCCAAAACTTGACTGTTCAGAGAAGATATCCATTATTCTTCAGAAGTCAATTAACATGACTACAGAGTCAATTAACATGACTACAACTCTAGAAATATATCAAAGTAATATCACAAAACCTTTAAAAAGTATGAAAATAGCTATAGTCATGATACTTGAAAGACATGCAGAGAACTAATGAAAATTGATTAAATCACAGAATTGGTACAAATGAATATTACTCGGCCATTAGAAATGACAAATACCCACCATTTGCTTCAACGTGGATGGAACTGGAGGGTATTATGCTGAGTGAAGTAAGTCAATCAGAGAAGGACAAACATTATATGGTCTCATTCATTTGGGGAATATAAAAATTAGTGAAAGGGAATAAAGGGAAAGGAAAGAATATGAGTGGGAAATATCAGTGAGGGTGACAAAACATGAGAGACACCTAACTCTGGGAAATGAACAAGGGGTAGTGGAAGGGGAGGTGGGAGGGGGGTTGGGGTGACTGGGTGATGGGCACTGAGGGGGGCACTTGGCGAGATGAGCACTGGGTGTTATGCTATATGTTGGCAAATTGAACTCCAATAAAAAATTTTTTAAAAAGGGAAGCAAATCTGGCATTAGGCATATAAACTGTGAGCTAATTTAAAGGAAAATTACAGTTACTATTTTATGGTCATATAAATATAAAGGGCTACTTATACATCATTCAAATTGAGGCTTATAAACAAAAGCCAATTTTGTAAATTGCTGTAAAATGTATATTTTACCTAAAAGGTAGATATAACTCTGCATTTCCCAAGTCTTCAGAATGAATAATAATTCCAAAAAGTTCAAAATTTGAATTTCTTCAAACATGAGGGTTGGTACTATGGGCTATTTAAATACATATAAGTCCTATGAATAAAATGCCACATAAAGCTTTGTAACTGGGGGGATCCCTGGATAGCTCAGTGGTTTAGCACCTGCCTTTGGCCCGGGGTGTGATCCTGGAATCCCAGGATCAAGTCCCACATCAGGCTTTCTGCATGGAACCTGTTTCTCCCTCTGCCTGTGTCTCTGCCTCTCTATGTGTGTGTCTCTCATGAATAAATAAATAAAATCTTAAAAAAAAAAGAAAGAAAAGAAAATCTTTAAAAATTTTAAAAAAAGCTTTGTAACTGGTAATGTAACAGATGGCCTACTGTAGGTACCCATTCTGTGATTTTTTTAAAATTTAAATTCAGTTTGCCAACATATAATATAACGCCCAGTGCTCATCCTATCAAGTGCCCTTCTTAGTGCTCATCACCCAGTTGCCCCATCCCCCCACCCACTTCCCCTGTCATTAACATTTTAAATATTCAAGGTAAACAGCTAAAGAAAGCAGTATGTGTTTTCTAAGCAGGAAAATTGTACAGATAAGCATTTCTGAGGACAAAAAAATGATAAATATTTTTCTGTGTTTAGTTTCAAATGTAGGGAGAGAAGAAACTGTACATCCACATCATGTTTTTTTGTAAAGTTTCCAAAGACACATTCTATTTCTCTAAGAATATGCCTTTCTATCTAAAAGAAAATGCACTTACCAAATGTGATTTCTTGCCAGGACAATAGCTCCTATGATCACAGTCTGTAAAGGTGCGCAATGAGAGCATCTCATCCCTGAGACAAAGGTTTGGTACACTGTGAGGCCACCTCCTTGCTGGGAAGTGATTATCACTTCATCTGTAAATACAGTTGTAGTGTCTCCATGGGAGTTCGACATGATCTCAGAAAAATATTTGTGAAATGTTCAAATTACTAAAAGCTGTTAGTGGCTACTGATAGTGATGGATTGAGAGAGAGAAAGGGAAAAGAAAGAGGGATGGTCAAACAGACCCCACAGGTGGAGCAAATTATATGAAGAAGTGGCCCAAATGTACACGGTCACCAAACCTGCCACCCTACCTCTTTCTCGCAGTCTTCCCTGATGGCCTCATGGGGTATTCCATATGATCAGTTTATAGAGGAAGGGAAATCCTGGACATGTTTAATGATGGTCTTGCAGATATGCAGGCATATCTGCAGTGTGAAAGCACACACTGCAACACTGTAGCCCCTCCCTGGGACATCCCTGAAGGATGTTGTGAAGGGAAATCCTCACAGTGGGCAGTGCACATAGTTGTTCACTGTGCTTGGAAGGAGAAATGACCAGACATGAGATCATACTGGTGTTCATGGGCTGTGGCCAATGGTTTGGCTGGATGGTCAGGGACTTGGAAATAACATGATTAGGAAATTGGTGACAAGGAGTCTGGGGAAGAAGTATATGGCTAGACCTCTCTGAATGGGCAAAAAACATGAAGATGTTTGTGAATGCTCACAAAAGGATGACCTCAGCAAAGGAGAATTTTGATAATCGAGTGGATAGGAGGCCCAGTTCTGTGGATTCCAGTCACTCCTGTCACTGGGTGTATGAACAAAGTGGCCAGAGCGGCAGGAATGGAGGTAGTACATGGGTCAGGAACATAGACTTCCACTCAACAAGACTGACTTGGTTATGGTCACTGCCTAGTGTCCAATCTGCCAGCAGCCGAGACCAACACTGATAGGGCATCATTCTCCAGTGGGATCAGCCAGCCACCTGGTGGCAGGATGATTACATTGAACTTCTTCCATCATAGAAGGAGCAGCATTTTATCCTTATTTGAGCACTTACTCTGGACACAAATTTGCCTTCCATGCACATAATGCTTCTGCCAAAACTACCATGAGTGGACTTACAGAATGCTATGACTACTATCATGGTGTTCCACACAACATTCCATCTGACCAAAGAACTCAATGCACAGGCAAAGAGGTGTGGCAGTAGGCTCACGCTCAAGGAATGCACTGCTCTTCCATGTTCCTCACCATCCTGAAGCACTTGGGTTGATAGAATGGTGGAAAGGCCTTTGAAGACTAAGTTACAGCCTTAGCTAAATGTCAATACCTCATAGGACTGGGGCATTATTTTCTAGGCTGTATATGCTATGAATCAGCATCTAATATATAGTTCTGTTCCTCCAATAGCCAGGACTCAAGACTCCACCAATCGAGGGCTGGAAAAGGGGATGGCTCACCACTCACTAATATTCCTAGTGACACACTAGCAAAATGTTTTTTCCTGTCCCTGTGACCTTTTGATTTACTGACCTAGAGCTCTTATTTCAAATGCTTCTATTGGGGGACAGAACAATGATTCTATTGACTGCCTCCAGGCCACTTCAGGTTCTTCCTGCCTGGAATCCACAGGCACAGAAAGGAATTACTGATTACCAAGGAATTCGGTAAGGGGAGACTGGACACGGTATGTTGTGACAGAGGTGAGGAAGGGCATATCTGCAACAGAGGAGATCCCCTAGGACATCTCTCAGCTCTGGCATGCCCTGTGTTAGGATAAATGAAAAACCACAACAATCCATTCCAGACAGGACTACTAATGACCCAAACCCCTCAGCAGTGTAGATTTGAATCATCACACCAGGTAAAGAACCACAATCAACTAAAGTGCTTACTGAAGGCAAAGAGAATATGGAATGAGAGGTGGGAAAAAGGTAGTTATAAATACCAGCTGTGACCATGTGACCAGTTAGAGACATGAAGGCTGTAATCATCATTAGTATTTTCTCTTTATTTTGTTAACAATATGTTGCTAATCATTATCTGTCTATCATCTATCTATCTATCTATCTATCTATCTATCTATCTATCTATATCTTTGTTTTCTTCCCTCTCCTGTCTTATCATCTAAGATAATATGTGTCAGTTTATATTATTGAGTTTGTTCAAGTATTGAACAAATTAAATATTGTTAACTTTATACCATAGTAATGAGTTATGAGATACCAAGAAAAAGAGTGAACATCACCTAAGGACTTTGCCTCCTCTTGTGAGGAAAGGGTTGGTGTATTTCCAGTATTTCCAGTTATACAGGATGATTGTATGATGTCAGTTGAAATTATGACCTCATCATCATGTTTATCCAAAGATTAAATATTGTTTAAGAAGCATATGGATGGTAGGTTGACAAAGGTGGACTTATGATGGTTAATTTTATTTGTCAATTTGGCGGGGCCCACGGTCAGATGTATCATAAGACATTGCTCTATATGTTTCTGTGAGAGTGTTTGGGATGGGATTAATATTTATTTATAGAACTTTGAGTAAAGCAGATTGTTCTCCATAATGTGAGTGGGTCTCATCCAGTTAGTTGAAGGCCTGAATAGAACAAAAACTGATCTCCTCTGAGCAACAAAGAATTCTACCAGCAGATGGCCTTTGGACTTGAACTGCAGCATCAGCACCCCTGAGTCTCCAGCTTGCCAGCACAGCCTTCAAATTGTGGACTTGCCAGCCTCCATAATTGCATGAGTCAATTCTTTACAAGAAGTCTCTTGATAGATAGATGATAGATAGATAGATAGATAGATAGATAGATAGATAATAGATAGATGATAGATAGATAGATAGATAATAGATAGATATAGAGATATAGAGATAAAGATAGAGATAGAGATAGAGATTCACACATCTTGTTTGGTTCTGTTTCTGGAACAAACCCTGACTGATACAATGGGCACAGGGTTTCCTTGTGGGGTGATGAATATACCCTGGAACTAGTTAAAGGCGATGGTTGCACAAGACTGCGAATGTGCCAGATGCCATTGAATTGTACACTTTTAAATTAGTGAATGGTCAATTTTTACATTATCTGAACTTTACTACAATGGGTTGGGGGGAAGCAATGAATGATGTAATATTTGTTTGTAAAGCAGGCGGCATAGCCCTGACATTTTATGGGTGCATTTGTAATCGCACTTAGACTGTACACTTGTATCCAGAAAGGACCACATTATGACCAAACCAAGTCTAGGGTGCTTTGATGTTTGCTGTCTCTCTACCTGCCACAGAGTACAGTAGAAAAGAAATTATGTTTCCCTGGATGACAGGGTTCTGTGGTCAATCTCATCCTCATCTACATGTTGAGTTTCTCTGCCCTGCAAAACTGTCTCCTTTGGGAGTCCCCAACACCCCCGGACCTGTGTATAGACACCCTGCTTATTTCATCCCAGGACCCAACCCCCATCAGGTGGGCTCCGTGGTTGCTGTCCATGGTGCCGATCGGGACTTGGCTTTTGATCCATTTCAGTAACATGGCCAGAGTCTTTGAGGGCAAAAAGTTACCATAGTCTGATATCTGGTTTGGCAAATTTGCCTCAGCAAGCCCTCGCCTCACCTTTGGTCCTCATGCAAGAGTCAAATAGAAAATATTCCATCAGAGCTTGAGAGTAAGTTGGAAAAATACAGGGGGACATCAATGGTTGACATTAATTCAGACTCCCTTCACAATCTGTGCATCCTGAACAGAGATAGAATTTAGAAGCTCAGGATGTTGGCCCCACACAGCATGCTAGACACTGGAACAGCCCGTGGTGTCATATAATGTCAGCTCTCCCTATCTACCTCAGAATGTTTCTTACCAGACCAGGTTGAGGGCATCAGCTATTGGGTATGACCAAAAGATAACAGATGTGGGGGCACATCAAACTGGTTTCAAAACCTAGAGCTGCCTCTTGCTAACTCTGTGTCCTTGGGAATATCATTTCACTTCTTGGAGGTTCACTTTTCTTTCCTGTAACATAGCAATGATAATGGTGACTGTTTGGAAGATTGATGGCCAGAGATTATTATACTCCGCCTTTCACAAAAGGCAAAAAGTTTAGCAATGAGGGCAGGATCTGGAGCCAGGCAGCCGTGGATTTGATAGTAGTTCTGTTCCATTAACTATGTGACTTGGGGAAAATCACCCTCATGCCTCTGTATTGTCATCTATAGAATGAGGATAATACTAGAACCTACTTCATAGAGTTTTGGTAAGAAACTGAACAGTTTCTATGTGTGATGCATGCAGTAAAATGCCTCACATATAGTTAGCACTCATGCAAAAAAGAGAGCCATTCCTACCATTATTACCATCACCATCATCATCACCCTAGAGGTTATATGCCTAGACACAGCCTGATAAACTGCCTGTGTTTGGGAATGATAGCTGCTTTTATAGGTTACTGTTAGGATTGCTGAGACCTGGCACAGATGAAGCCATTGGAGCTATGAGTCGAAAGTGACTAGCCTGGGGCCACATGGGCAAAAGTTGGTAGAAGTGGGACACAAAGCCAAACCTGTCAATGCCAATGAATGGGATTTTGCCACAATCCCACCTGCCCAGATTTACCGTCAAGGAGGGAAGGAACTTAGGAATCTCCTTCTCCACCCCAGAGGAAAGACCAAGGCTCATAGTACTTTGGCCAGGAGTTTGCAACAATCGCCTTTTGGCCCTTCGCTCCTTCCTCAGTTTTGCCACTTGTACCAGAAAAGTTGCTCCTTTCTTTCACAGAACCTGCGATAGGCTCCTGAGAACTTTTCCTAGTGGGATTGGGGGTCAGAGGAGGAAGGAATTGTAGACAGTCTTAGTTGCATGAGGTATTGGGAGATAGCTCAGTGGAAGGAGGTGAAACTCATGAGGGAGATCAGAGACAGACCACAGCTGTCCTGGGAGGCTGTGGATCAGTTCACTCCCAGTGCGATGGTTCTCCTGGGGCTCCCTCTACTGGTATGGTCCTCCATCTCTCTCTCTGTCTCCGTATTTCTGGGATTTCTCCTTCTCTTGCCATCTCTCTCTTTCTCGCTGTGTGTGTGTGTGTGTGTGTGTGTGTGTGTGTGTGTGTGTGTGTCCCTGTCCTTTCTGGGCCTTTCTCCTTTCCCTCTGAATAGATGGGGGTGCTTCAAAGTCCTTTTGGGTGTTGGAAATCCTTTCTGATGGCAAAACCTGACCCTGGGTCATCCTCCCCTGCCCACATCCCTGAACTGCTGGAGAAATCCCCATAGCCTGTGCATTGGTCACTGCATCCTTATGACCTCTGACTCTCCTGGCCTCTGTTTCCTCATCTGATCAATGGATGTAATAATAGTACCTACCCCATAGGTTGATGTGGGACTACATGAGATGATATTTGAGAAGTGCTTAGAGCAGGGCCCAGCACATAGCAAAAGCTCAACAAATGTTGTCCTGCAGTCGTGGGGCTCAGATCTGAGCCTGCTTCCTCTTCTTATCCAGCACAGCTGAGCCAACACCTTGTCTGCCCACCCCAGCCTCCTTGGTGCCTGGACCCAGGCCTGTGGGGGGAGCCTCATTAGCACCTACCCACCACCTACCCCACCCCCACATAAGATGGCCTAGGCTGCAGTCATCCCTTCACCTTCTACCTGCCCTTTCAAGAAGCAGCCCCCCTACCCTGGGCTAAACCCACTTCATATGCTCTGGACCTGGACTAGCCAGTACCAGACCACTGGCCGCTACTGGCTATTTCCTCCTCAGTCAATTAGAATTAAGTAAAATTTAGGGGCACCTGGGTGGCTCAGTTGGTTAAGCATCTGCCTTCAGCTCAGGTCATGATCCTGGGGTCCTGTGGGGAGCCTGCTCTCCTTCTCCCTCTGTTCCTGCTTGTTCTCTCTCTCTCTCTCTCTCTCGTAAATAAAATCTTTTAAAAAATTAATGTTAAGTAAAATTTATTTTTTTTTTAATTTTTATTTATTTATGATAGTCACAGAGAGAGAGAGAGAGAGAGGGGCAGAGACACAGGCGGAGGGAGAAGCAGCCTCCATGCACCGGGAGCCTGACGTGGGATTCGATCCCGGGTCTTCAGGATCGCGCCCCGGGCCAAAGGCAGGCGCCAAACCGCTGCGCCACCCAGGGATCCCTGTTAAGTAAAATTTAAATCTCAGTTCTTCAGTTCTGCTAGCCACATTTTAAGGGCTCAGCAGCCACATATACAATGCAGATAATAGGACATTCTCATCATTCCAGAAAGTTCTGTTAGACAGATCCCTGTCTTCCTTGCTCTGGGGGGGGGGGGGTCTCTCCATTATAGAACATAGCTTCTCCTGTATCTCCTATCACTCCTCTGTCAAGGTCAGCCTGCCTGAATTCAAATCCCACCTGCACACCTTAATAACTGCTTAGCTAAGTTATCTAAAAATTAAAATTAATTTTGAAAAGACCCTTCTCTGTTTCCTAATTAGGAAGCCCTCAGTTTCATAATTTGTTTTTTTTAAAGATTTTATTTATTTATTCATGAGAGACACAGAGAGAGGCAGAGACAGGGGAAGCAGGCTCCATGCAAGGAGCCCGATATGGGACTCGATCCCGGGACTCCAGGATCATGCCCTGAGCTGAAGGCAGATGCCCAACCACTGAACCACCCAGGCATCCCACCATCAGGAGACATTTGGAAGCATTGTTAGTTGTCCACACTGGGGAGGGCGGTTGCTACTCGCATCCAGTGGGTAAAGGTCAGTGATGTGCTGAACATCCTACATGCACAGGATAGCCCATCCATGACAAAGAATGCTCTGGCCCCAAATGGCAATGGCACAGAGGTGGAAAATGCCAGTCTATATGTTTGCAAGGACTCAGCCCGTTTCAGAGGTGTACACCCCAAACTAATTTCAAGGGATACCGGAGATGGAGATTGGATTGGAGGAGATCATCAAAACCTTACTAGTCGGGGATCCCTGGGTGGCGCAGTGGTTTGGCGCCTGCCTTTGGCCCAGGGCGCGATCCTGGAGACCCAGGATCGAATCCCACGTCGGGCTCCCGGTGCATGGAGCCTGCTTCTCCCTCTGCCTGTGTCTCTGCTTCTCTCTCTATCTCTCTGTGACTATCATAAATAAATAAAAATTTAAAAAAAGAAAAAAACCTTACTAGTCAAGGTTTATTTCTCTCTCTCTCTTTACAAACAGGATGTACTCATGCATTGTGTAATTAAAACTTACGTTTTAAAAAACCCAACAAAATAGTACCAAATGTATCCAAACCAACCAAAGAAACAAAACTCTTTTCTCTGACCTTTCCAGATACCTTATCTTTCCTTCCTTCCTTTCACCGCCAGATTCCTCCCGGGGTCTGCATCTCCTCTCTCCCACCCCACCCCCACTACCACCACAATCTGGCTTCCGCTGCCAGCCCCCTTGTAGCTTAACCAGGACACAGCTGTCTCTGGGTTGTTGCTGAATCCAGTGAATCTTGTTATCATAGTTGGCCTGCTTTGAGACTGCAGGGAAGGATTGTGTGACTTTCCTGAGTTTCTGGAGCCCATCTCTCTCCCTCTCTTTCTTTGGTTACTGCCAGAACTTTGTCCATGTTCCTTTCCTCTCTGTCCCTCCAGTGTCACTCTTCTCAGATGCTTTGTCCCAGATCTCTGCTCTTCCTGTGTTTCAATCTAGAACTGGTTACACAATCAGTGGGGTGTATTGCAAGTGAAAATGTAGAGTCCTTAGTTGAAAATTATTAATAATTTCAAGATGGTCACAGTAAATCATTAAACCAAGTGCAGAGCCCTTCTGAGCATGAGGCCACAAAGAACTGTAGGCCGCTTGCCCACAAAGCCAGCCATGCTTCCAATTCTCCTGGGTATAATCCCCAGCCTGTCTCACTGGCCTGCTCCCCCCACCCCATGTACTTCACCTTGATGGCAGCGCCACCATCGCCCAACACCTGTCCTCTGAGAGTTGTTGGGGTAGACAGAATGTACCTCTAAAGATCTCCAGGCATGAATGCCTTAAACATATAAATATGTTGATCACATAGCAGAGGGACTTTGCAGATATGATTAAACTATCTTACAGACCTTAAAATAGATTACCCTGGTGTGATGGTGAATCGTTTTTCATAAAGATTTTATTTATTTATTCATGAGAGACACAGAGAGGCAGAGACATAGGTAGAGGGAGATGCAAAGGGAGCCTGATGCGGGACTCAATCCCAGGATCCTGGGATCACAACCTGAGCCAGAGGCAGATGCTCAACCACTGAGCCACCTAGGTGCTTCTGATGATGGATCTTATATGTCCACTTGGCCAGGCTACAGTGCCTGGTTATTCACTCAAACACTAACCGAGGTGTTGCTGTGGAAGCATTCTGTAGATGCGGTTGATACCTAAAATTAGTTGACTCTAAATAAAGGTCATTCTTGAGAGCATGGGTGGGCCTCATACCATCAGTTGGATAAAACAACGGTTCCTCTGAGAAAGAAGAAATTCTGCTTTAAGACTGTGAAATAAGTCCATTGGAAAAGGACAAACATTATATGGTCTCATTCATTTGGGGAATATAAAAATTAGTGAAAGGGAATAAAGGGAAAAGAGAGAAAATGAGTGAAAATATCAGTGAGGGTGACAAAACATGAGAGACACCTAACTCCGGGAAATGAACAAGGGGTAGTAGAAGGGGAAGTGGGCGGGGGGTTGGTGTGACTGTGTGATGGGCACTGAGGGGGGCACTTGGCAGGATGAGCACTGGGTGTTATGCTATATGTTGGCAAATTGAACTCCAATAAAAAAATTTAAAAAAAAAGAAAAGACTGCAGCATCTGGGGCACCTGGGTGGCTCAGTTGGTTGGGCACCTGCCTTTGGTTCAGGTCATGATCCCAGGACCCTAGGATAGAGGCCCCTATTGTCATTGGGCTCCGCACTCAGCAAGAAGCCTGCTTCTCTTCTCTCCCTCTGCCCCTCCATCTGCTTATGCTCACTCGCTATCTGTGTGTGTTAAAAAATAAAATAAAATATTTAATAATAAAAAGACTGCAGCATCTGCTCCTGCCTGACAATTTCCACTCTGCCCTATGGATTTGTGGCTTGCCAGCCCCTACAAGCACAAAATCCAACTCCTTGTGATAAATCATATACCTATAAGACTACCTGGTAATCAATAAAAAAATAATATTTTATAGACCTTAACTATATAAATATCTAAATTATATATCTTAATAACACATATATCTTAATATGTGTGTATGTATATACAGTGGGACATGTTCTGGTTCCCTGGAGAATCCGGATTGATACACCTGTGTTACCCAGGTGGGCCCAATATAATCACATGAACCCTTAAAAGCAGAGAACTTTCTCTGGCTAGAAGCAAAGGAGAGATAGAACAGAATGGGAAATCAGAGAGATTTGAAGCCTCAGAAGGATTCTACACACCACCACGAGAGGGGAGCTGCATGGAAAGCACAAGAAGGATTCAGGTAGCTTCTACACACCTGCCCCCAGCCAGCAGCTAGCAAGAGCCAAAGACTTTGGTCCTATGGCCACAAGGCACTGAATTCAGCCAAGACCTCGAATGAGCTTAGAAGAAGGTTGTTCCAAGGAAGGGGCACAGCTCTGCTGGCATCTTGATTTCAGCCCTGAGAGACCTAAATCCCACTCACACTCTGACCTACATAAATAAAAAATGGAATAAAAAATGTGGATGGTTGTCAACCATACAGGTTGTGGAGATCCCTCACACCAGCAATGGAAAATCAATATTGTCATCCTTAGTTCTTCTCTCTCCTGCAAATCCCATCTCGCTTGCCCAAATTCCTTCTGGTTGTACCTTCCTTTCCATCCTTGTGGCCCCTGTTCCAAACAAGGCCCCTCCACAGGGTCCCTGCACCCAGCCTCACAGCCTCCCAACCAGGGTCAGGAGGAGGGTGAGGCAAAAAAATAAAATAATAAAAAAAAAGGAAACATGAAAGATTCAGTAACCAAGATTGGCAACAGTATGATACAACAGATGAATAGATGCAACAAAAACAATAACACATCCATGGTGAACAAAATATCAAAATTTTAAATGAAGATGGCATCAATATGATTGATTTTTTCCTTTTGTCTCAGGATCCAGTTAAAGCTTATCACGACCCTGATCCTGTCTTTATTTGAAGTTTTTGATTTCTTTGTTCATTATGGATTTTTTTCCCCTACATCCATCTTTAAAATATTGTATTAAAATATTTCCTGGGGCACCTTAGTGGCTTGGTGGTTGAGCATCTTGACTTTGGCTCAGGTCATGATCTGGTACCTGGGATTGAGTCCCCCTGCATCAGGCTCCCCACAGGGAGCCTGCTTCTCCCTCTGCCTCTCTATGTGTGTCTCTTATGAATTAGTAAAATCCTTAAAAATAAATAAATATTTATCTTAAACAAAATGTGGTCTATCCATGCCATGGAATATTATTTGGCCACAAAAAAACTAAACACTGACACGTGCTACTATGTGGATGAACCCTGAGGACATCATGCTCACTGAGAGAAGCCAAACACAGAAGGTTAGGATTCTGTATATGTGAAGCCTCTGTAACAAGCAAATCCACAGAGATGGAAAGCAGATTGGTGGCCGACAGGAGCTGGGGGAGGGGAAATAGGAAGTATTTATGGGTAACGGGTTCCTTTGGTAGGGAGGGAGGTATGGGGATGAAACCATTTTGGAGCTAGATGGAGGTGGTGGTTACACAACACTGGGAATGTACAGAGCACTGCTTTTAAATAGTTCATTTTATGTCATGTGACTTTAACATCCATAAAAATTTGGAGGTTTTTTTGTTTGTTTGTTTTAAATTTATTTATGATAGAGAGAGAGAGAGAGAGAGGCAGAGACATAGGCAGAGGGAGAAGCAGGCTCCATGCACCGGGAGCCCGGCGTGGGATTCGATTCCGGTCTCCAGGATCGCGCCCTGGGCCAAAGGCAGGCGCTAAACCGCTGCGCCACCCAGGGATTCCATCCATAAAAATTCGTAATAAAAATCTGTATTTAAATATATTATTTATCTTGGTGACTGAGTTTTGTGTAAACCACCCCACCCCTGCCCCAATACCCACACCCTAAATTTTGCTCTGGATTTGAACCGCAGCCTTGCTCTGCTTGGTCCATCCCCCTGCTTGTGAATCCCAGAAAGAACTTTCTAGCACCTGGATCTGACCCTGCTTGATATCCTGCCCTATAGCCTGCCTGGTGCAGTACTGCAGTGTGTAGTGGCTTGTGAGCTGATGTCTCCAGGTAAAAAGAACTCCAATGTGAAGGCCTTACCGCCTTGGGCTCCACCTGGCCTCCCTGCGGCTCTGAGCATTCTTCTTCCTGTCCTCAGCCCCACGGCCTGCCACTCCTGGGAGATTCCCTTCAAGCTGCACTTCCTCGTGACCAGTGAAACTGACTCTGTTCTGCAGCCCTGCAGCCCCACAGCCTCAGCAGAGCCTCAGCACTGAGCCAGGTCTGCCCTGGGCCCTGGGCCTCTGTCTCCACACCTCTCCTCCCAACTGGGCACCTCCCTGGGGGCTCTCTTCCCCTCCCAGGGCCCTCCCTCACACCCACCAGGGACTGGTTTTTCCCAACACTGATCTGAGACTCTTCTTGTCAGCAAAAGGCCCAAGTGCTCAGAGTCATGCGATGGTCTTTCTAGGAGCAGCTTCGGGTTGGGGGAGAGGGGACACGGAGGTTCATCCAGGAAACTCTCCAAAGCAGGGTCATGGCTGCCCCTCGGGGACTACCTCCATCCTCTCGGGGACCAGGGACCCCGTCTGTTTCGTTCTCTCTCTTACATTCCCTCTGTGTCTGCCCCTTCCTCTCTCCTGTCCTCCCTTCTCTCTCTCTCTCTCTCTCTCTCTCTCTCTCTCTCTCTCTAGCTCTAGCTCTAGCTCTCTCTTTCGCTCTCTCCTCCAACTGCTGCAATCTGTTAGAAATTACTCTTCCAAACAGCCAGACTTCCCCAGCTTCAGGAAATTCCAAGCTGGGCAGGGGGAGGGGCCGGGCTGGGGGGCGCGCCCTGACCGTCCCCCACCCCCTCTGCGCGTCCTCTGAGCACACCCAGTCCCGGCCTCGGCCCGCCCCACACTCAGCCCGCAGGCCTCAGCTTTTCCACCGCCGCTTTCTAGTCCTTTAAATCCTAGAGGCAAACTTTCGGATACTAAGGGAGGTTGGGAGGGGCCTGTGCCCAGACGGTCTGGGCTGGCCTGGACGGCTCCAGCCATGGCCCCCGAGAGGGGCTGACGCTACGGTCCCCGGTGCAGGTAAAGAAGGGACCCGGGGCCAGGGCCAGCAAGGGGTGCGGGCTCGGACTCCCCGGTCCGAGGACTGAGAAAGGTCGGAGGCAGGACCCCTGGGACCTGCGCGAGGGGGCGTCCTGTGGAGGTGGCCCCGCGGGCCCGGACGCCTGGGTCCCGGGCCCCTGACAGGTTCCGCATGACACTTCCTTTGCCAGGTGAGAACCGCCTGGAGAAAGAAGGCAGAGGGTGCGGACCTGGGACTCGGTGGCCGGGCGGGCTCCGAAGAGGAGACGGGGGGTCCCCCCGCCGGAGCTGAGAGCGCGCCTGCCCCACTCGGGGAGGACCGAGAGGTAAGGGGGCAGCGGGGAGCCGGGCTCCCGGGTCAGCTTCGGGAGGACGCGGGACAGACGGGCCCAGGGACCGCGGGCGCTCAGCTCGGGGCGGCCGCCACGTGGCGGGAGGAAGCGCGGCGAGCCGTGGGGCGGGGGTCTCCCCCTCCCGGACGCCTCGGGAACCGGTCCGGCCGGGTGTGGAGCGGGCGCCTATTTCCGTTTTGGCGGGGCTGGGGCCCGGAGAGGACAGAGGTGAACCAGCTGTGCCCTCCCTCCTGCAGCAGGAACGGCGGGCCTGCAGGGGCGGATGGCAGCGGGAGGGGCCCTCCGGGGTCCCACCCTCACTCCTGCACTGTCTTTTGCACATTTGTCACAAACAACAGCCCCTCTGTAGGAGCCTTGGCCGGCTGACGGAGGTTTTTCCTAGCATGACCTCATTGCCTCAAGCACACAACTCTGCTTGCGGGAGGTTAGGGCCTTTTATTTAAGAGGACCCTGGGGTTCGAGGTTCTGAGAAGGGGAGTGACTTGCCCGAGGCCCTCAGAGCCAGCAAGAGGCCACTCAGAAGCGATTTCGAAGTCATTACTCTGCCTGGAATGGAGAGAAGAAAAGGCAAACACACACGGTCAAGGATGTAGGAAATCCTTGGCCTTTATGGCATATCCAAGTGTTGTTTTTTACATTCGGATGCACACCCACCCACCCTATCCAAGGGGGGCTATGAGCAATAGGCTATCATCTGTAGAGTCTCATCAGGTTTAGACTCTGCCTGGTTTCTGAATCCAGACACAACATTCATTGCTGTGTGACCCAAGGCAACTTACTCTCCCTCTCTATTCCTCAGCCACCACCTCTATAAAACTCATTGCATTGTTCCGAGGATTGAATGAGTTTGTGTATTTGAGTGAAAGCATTTAAGTCCTCTACCCACCCACCCCACCCCACCCCAGAATAAGTCCTTAGGAAGTATAACATCAGCATCATGAATGTCCTTTACAAATACCCCTAGCAATCAGGCATTCTGACTTCTACTTTTCAGTAGAGTAAACTGAGGTCTAAGGTTGAGAAAGTTAGGTCAGGGTCCCACAGAAAGGAAATGGCAGGTGTGTTTGGCCAGGCACTGGAAAATGGTGGTAGCGATGCCTTGTAGGGCAATGCGAGGATGGGCTGAGGGACAGACTAGGGCATGGGCAGGGAGGAAAGGCAGGGACTGAGAGCTGTCCCCAGAGGACTCAGTTCACGAGGCAGCAGGCAGGAGAAGTGGTTAAGTCTGGGCTCTGTGACCTTGGGCCAGTCATAAACCCTCTCTAAGTGTGTCCTCGGGGACAAGGGGGAGTGATCTCAGGTGGCCACTGAGCATTTTATTGAACTTTTGCTCTCTGCTGGGCACTCTGCCAAGACTTACTGGCAACATCTCACCAATCTCGAAAAGAGACTATGAAGTGTTACAGGAAGATCCTGTATTCCTACGTTCCATTTTTGAGAGGGGGAAAGAAACCTTAGAAAGGTTAAGTATTTGCCCAAAGCCACACACACACACAGCCAGATGGAAACCTAGGCATTTGGCTGAGTTGTGGTCTTTTCACAGGCAACTCACTGCACAGTAATGACACTCACTGTGAGCATGGGGAGAGGGTTTTTTATTTTCAACTGTGAATTGAGATTCATTAATGAGCAGAGGTAAGCATTTAAAAAATAAAATAAAAATAGATTAGAATTGAAAACATCACAGTGCCTAGCATGTTTCATAAAATTTTGGTTTCCTTTATGCAGAGGTGGGGAGGAGAGGTGATTGCATGTCATGTTGCAATTTTTTTTTTAATTTTTATTTATTTATTTATGATAGTCACAGGGAGAGAGAGAGAGGCAGAGACACAGGCAGAGGGAGAAGCAGGCTCCATGCACCGGGAGCCCGACGTGGGACTCGATCCCGGGTCTCCAAGATCGTGCCCCGGGCCAAAGGCAGGCGCCAAACCACTGCGCCACCCAGGGATCCCTCATGTTGCAATTAAAATATATTTGTTCATCTAAGCTGAGGTCAGAGAAGTTTGAGAAATACTACAGAGTCTTGTAAATCAAGACTGGTTTTCCCAGAGAAATAAATGTAAAGTGTAGTGTGTGTGTGTGTGTGTGTGTGTGTGTGTGTGTTGGGGTAGGGCAAAGGTCAATTCCTCAGAACACATTGGACTATAATTATTTTAAATCCTCTTAGGTTTAATTTTTCTCTGCATTATCAGTGATATTTCCCAGGGTGCTAGTTACTGAAAGAATAGTGTTGGTTGCTTTGACTTCTTCATAGGATTTTATCAATTCTTTATTTTGTTCTACAGTTATGTAAGGACACACTCCCCCCCCCACACACACACACACCCAGCACTAGCACTACCAATTAGCTGGCACTATTACAAATATAGTTTTCTTTAATTGAGATTTACTATGTGCCCTGCAAGGAAGGTACTGTTATTTTACCCATTTTACAGAGAGGAAACAGACATAAGGAAATCACATAATTTATCGCAATCATACAGCTGGCAAAGGGTGGGGCTTTACTTCAAAGAGAAAGAAGATTATTTATTATGATGATGATGATGATGATGATGATGATAAGAGGCACTATTAAAACAAAAGTACAAAGTTATCGGAGTCCCTCCCAGAAATTCCATAAAAACAGCCAGGTTCCAGGATACAGGCAAAGGTTGGCAGGCACTTCTATTTATGTAGAATCCAGGGCAGCCATGAGGCAATAGTGCACCTAGTTTATAGTGTGCAACCTGCCAGCTTCAATTTATGCCATTCTTGTTATTCTTAGAGAAATTTGCAAAACGTAAGACAGTATATTGTCTCTTTCTGGACCAAATACTCAAATTATAAAAGGCTGTGTGAGCATCCTGATTCCTGGATTGGAGCTTTTAGGCAGACTTACATTATCACTTATGTGTGCCTTAGGCAAAGCTTTCATGGGTATAGATTTTATTTATATTTTATAACTGTTGGTGTGAAGACAGATATAATCCACACATTTTGAAATAAATCAAAACACTTTAACATTTTCCTGGGCCTCTAGAAGTGTGTGAGTGGTGGGCCCTAGGCACTGTGCCTGCCGCACTTGGTGGACAAAGTGCCCCCTGTCTCCAGGGAAGGGTCCTGAAAATCTCTGCCCCGGAGATGCTGGAGAGAAACTGTCAAGCTTAGGAAACACTCGGGGAGAGCTGGTGAAGCCTGTTGCCTGGCCTGTAGGAAGACCGCAATCTTAGTTCTTACCGGGATAAGCGCGGCGCGTTGGTCCTGCGCAGGCCTGAATTGCAATCTGGGACCTAGGGCCCCTGGAGATGCAGTTTGCACACCTGTAAAATGGACGTAACCCCGCCACCATCGTCCCGCGTGTTTGCGAGCGCATCCTTGGAACCGCTGCCTAGGCCCAGGGTGGGTGCGCGGCGTGGGTTCCCCCTCGGGCGGAGGCCGCGCTGACCCGCTCCCCCGCCCCCTCCGCAGATGCCCGTGCTGAAGCAGCTGGGCCCCGCGCAGCCCAAGAAGCGGCCGGAGCGCGGCACCCTGTCCATCTCCGCGCCACTCGGCGACTTCCGGCACACGCTACACGTGGGGCGCGGCGGCGACGCCTTCGGGGACACTTCGTTCCTGAGCCGGCACGGCGGGGGGCCGCCCCCCGAGCCCCGGGCGCCCCCCGCGGGAGCCCCCCGCTCCGCGCCGCCGCCTGCGGTGCCGCAGCCCCCGCCGCCCGCCCTCCGCGCGCCCGCGCCCGCCGACCCGCTGCTGTCCTTCCACCTGGATCTGGGCCCGTCCATGCTGGACGCGGTGCTCGGCGTCATGGACGCGGAGCGCCCGGGGGCCGCCGCCACCAAGCCCGACTTGGACCTCAGCTCGGAGGCGCAGCACCCCAGGGCGCACTGCCGCCCCAGCGCGGATCTGGAGCTGGACGATGTCATCGGCCTGTAGGCACCCCAGTTCCCATGCTTTTACCTTCCGGCATCCTGCTTCTGTATACATAAACGCCACGTCTGTGCCCCGGATTCTGTCTCTTCGCTTTGCATGGGAAGGGAAGATTGGGGGCGGGGAGTCGGTGATGGGGTCCTGGCTCCTTTAAGGGCCAAGCATGACACCTGCAGCTCGGTTCCCGGCAGACTGGACCAGGCTCCAGGTCGGATGCCGGGCCTGGAGGGATGGGATGTGACCCCTTTATCAGAGGGGGGCGTGGTTAGACGGTGCCCCTTTATTTCAGCAGTTTTGGCAGAGGGCTTGGCCTGACTGGCTCCCGGAGGCCAAGGGCAGTGGCTCCGGGAGCCTCGACTCCCGGCCCGCATCTCCAGTGAACCCCTCGGGGCGAGCTGCTCTTTACCCTGTGAGCAGACGCGCAGGAAAGTGGCTGGGAAGAGGTAGGGTCCCTGGAGGAGAAACACCCCCCATACATGTGTCGGCCCCATGGCGACAGCGGCGTCCCAAGCCTGGGCTACCTAGTCTTAGCCTGCTGGGGTACAGTTGTAGAGGCGGAAAGCGGGGCAGCACGTACAGCACTTTAGGCGAGGGGCGGAACGAAGCCCAGTGAGGCCCCCGTAGAGGCCGCGGCCTCCACGCAAATCCTAGGTGAGGGGGCGGGGCCGCACAGGCGGAGAGCGGCCGAGGCGCAGCCAGGCGTTCCCACGGCCTGGAGGGGGCGGGATCGCACCTGTAAATCTTAGGGGCAGAGGCCCGGCTCCTCGAGGGCGGAGGGAAGCGGCCCCCCACGGACGGTGCCCAGTCTGTCAGCCCTTTGGACCCGGGCGGGCCACACGCGAGCATCGCTGGGCAGCGCAGGCGGCGTCGGGCTTCCAGAGTACACCGGCTGCGGAGAGCGCGAGGGCGGCGGGAACGGGGTGCTGCCGGTGACGTCACGGCCCGCGGTAGCCGGCTCCCAAGGCGGCGCCCCGCCCCCGGCTGAGCCCGCGCCTCCGCCAGCCTGCTGCTTCGGCGTCCGCTGCCGCCAGCCCCACCCGGGGGCTCCGGTGCCGGCGGGGCCTTGCCGTGGAGCCGAGGCCAGTGCCGGGGGCAAGAAGCCGCCGCTGTGCACGGCCGGGGCCGTCCTCCAGCACAGCCGCTGGGACCCGCGCCTCGACCCGGCCGACTTCTCGGTAGGCTACGCCGACCGCTTCTTGGCGTGCGCGAGGAGCCCTTCGGGCCTTTTGCTGGGACGAGCCGTTGGCGGCGCTCGGGTGCGCTACTTCCGCTTTCGCGGCCGCACCGCGTGGGACCCCGCCTCACGCACTGATCTGGTCTTCGGCTCGGGCTTGGCGGCGAGCACGCTCAGGGAGGCGGGGGCGCGCACGATGGTTAGGACGCTCGGGACGGCGGCGAGATCGCTCAGGACGGGGAGGGTTCAGCACAGCGAGGACGCGCACGGCGGCGGGGCGCGTTCGAAGGCGTGGCTGCCCCTCCCGCTGGCACCAGAACCGAGCTCCTAGCACCGGACTGGCCTGGGCCGGAAGCCAGGGAGCGGGATAGGGCCGAAGGCCAGGCGTCCCCCTGGACAGAGCCGGGAAGGGTGTGCAGCCGGCCGCCCCTGGCGGGGCCGAGGGGGTGGGAAGACTTGGTAGCAGCCCTGGCAGTCCCCTGAAGGGTTTCCCTGACACACAAGCAGAGTGGGGTCCTGGAGCCTAGCCCTCGGAAGGCAGAAAAGTCACAGGAGCCAGGGGCACACCACCTCGCCAGCCCCGCCCCCACGCATTTTGTGGCCCTCATGGTGACCGATCCCGGGCTGCAGGCAGGGGTGGCCAAGGCCCAGGAAAAGTCTGGAACCACACCCGCGAGTGCTGCCTTCCCAGTACCCACGAGGGCCCTGCACCTGACTCTAGCCCTTCTGAGGCTGATGGGCCCTAGGGAGATAGCTGCCACAGTCCCTGCATTAAGACTTGTGCTCTTGGCCCGGGTTCCTGGCACCCCACAGTTGAGCTTTAGATGCCTGCTTCTCTGGGGCAGCATGTGCTGTGCCCCACCCTCCCCCTTCTGGTCCCCAGAAAATATGGCCCAAGTGCTGAGACAGAGGCTGGAAGAGGAGGGGCTCAGAGTAATACAGCTCCTACCCTGGCCAAGGTGCCCCAAGATTCTCAGGTCTGCCTCCCTGAGCCTGGTTGCAGGCCAAGGCAGGAGCTGGAAGCCAGCCCCTAGTGGAAGTGTGGCTGTGCCACATGGGCCGGGCGGAAGGCACCCTGGCTGAGATAGCTCTGGGGTGATGATCCCCCCTCAGATCCGCTGGTGGCCACTCTCAACCTGTCCAAGCAGGAAGGGACAAAGTGCTCTCTCTCTCTCTCTCTCTCTTTAATTTTGGTTTCTCTCAAGCTTCCAAATGGTGCTCAGTGATCCAAGGAAAGAATGAAGGAAGGAGAAGGGAGGGGAAAGGGAAGGGAGGGGAGGCAGAGGAGGAACATCTGGAAAAAAAGCAGCCTGACAGTCCAGCTGTTTGCAAACTCATCGCACATCCTCCAGTTACATGGCAGAAGAGGGGGGAGGGCCAAAAAGAAAAAGGGGAGGAAGAAAACTAACTTAAACACACACAAAAAGAAAAGAGAAGGAAACATGACGTGAGCTGGTGATCCATGGAGGCAGGGAGGGAGGGAGGGTAACCGTTTTACCTGTGCTGAACCAAAGAAGGGTTGGGGAGCAGGAGGAGGAGGGAGGGAAGGAAAAAAAAAACCAGAAGAAACACGGGGGTGGAGGGAGGAGGGACACGGAGACAACTTAATACAACTGTAGACGAGGCGGCCCGGCCGAGGTCCCGCGATGGCCTCCGGAGTCCTCAGTGCGCAGTGTCGGCGTGGATGTGGTGCTGGCTTGGCGGCGGCATTTCTGGCGTGGGGGGCTGAGGGTGGGGCACAGTCTCTACATGGCTCCCCTAGCCCCGAATACTGAGGCCCCAGAGGGCTGGGCAATAAGAGTCTGTGGTGAGGCAGGCAGGTGGCGGGTGGCGGGCTGCTGTGCTGGTGGCCCCGCCACGGGCGGGCACGGGCGGAGTGGCCTGTCTTCTTCCGGCCCCCTGGGCATGGGATGGGCCAGGGTGCCAGGTCGGTACCGGAGTACAAGCTCGAGAGAGAGAGAGAGAAAACACTGAGACAGCATTAGTGGAGGTGCCAGGTGGACACAGAGCAGCCTACAGACCATGCCCCCAACCCTCCGCTGTCCCACCCCATCCTCCCCCAATCCCATTCCTCTGAGACAAAAAATAAAAATGTAGAAAAAATCTCTGTACAGACTCCCCGGTGGGAAAACGGGGACAGGGATGGCGCTCTTCCTGGAGCCCACTCCCCACGAATTAATTTACAACCCAAGTCCATGGCTCAAAAACAAAATCGGCAAAGGCGGCGCTGGGGGGCCACAGCCCTGCCCCCACCCCACCCCACCCCATCCGCGCTGATGCTCAGAAGGCTGACAGCTGCGCCAGGCTGAGGCGGCAGTCGATGCTGGCGTTGTCCAGGCCCGTGTATGCCAGGCCCAGGGGCTCTAGGAAGGCCCGGCAGGCGGCCTCGCCCTCGAAGGCCAGCTCGGCCTGCAGGTAGGAGACTGGCAGCGCAGGGCGGAAGCTACGGAGACAAGAGGAGAATGCGATGAGGCAGGCAGTGGGCAGGGGAGGGCCCCACAAGCAGGGAGTGGGTGCCCCCCCTTCGGGCACCCAAAGGGTTTCCTCAGCACATTACCTGCTGACCTCTCACCCAACCCCACCCAACCTCCCCACCTCCAGGGGCTTGGGGGGGCCCGGGGTGGGGTTGGTGGCCCCAGCCCCGGCTGTGCCCCCCCTTCACCCTCACTTACCTGTACGGGGGGACCAAGGAGGGTGGGAGGGAAGGGCCCAGCTGGTTCCTTTGCTGCTCAAGGGCCCACTGTGGCCCAAGCAGAAGGAGGGACCCCAGGGGATGGTGGTGGGCATGGGCTGGCAGGTCTGACAGCTACTCTGGGGGACCCACCCTGGCTGTTTCCCCTGCCTGGGTCAAAGTGCCTCGGGAATGCCAGCACGGCTTCAGCCAACATGTATTATGACGTGCTGGCTAGTCACTTGCGGTTGCTAACATGACACAGCATGTGCCAGAAGATAGCTGTTAACTTAATTCTCTCCCAGAAACCCTGTCACCCTGCCCTTATACCACAGAGGAAATAAACCAGTCCTGCCTCAAGTCTGTGCCTGGTCTTGGCCTGGATATCCACAGAGGGCATAAAAGAGTCCATTCCTACCACAGCTGAGCTGGCCTCCTGGCCATCCTGCAGGGACCTGGTTCTGGGGACTCTCAGACTCAGGGCCAGGGCTGTCCGTGTCTGCCGGTGGAGGGGAGCAGTGAGAGCATGTGGCCAGTGATGAGCCAAGGGCCCCTCCTACAAGGCGCTTTCATGGCTGTGGCCCCAACCAAGACCCAGCAGGTATAAACTAACCCGAATGGCGACCTGCCCACATGACACCCCTGGGAACAGCACAGAAGCTTGGGAGCTGCTGTCCCGCTGCAGACAGCAGACTCTGAGGGACAGCCCACAGGGCCTTTAGACATACCACCTCCCCGACACTCCTGGGTAGGTAGTCAGATCCTGCTCATCCTAGCGCCTTCATGTTTCTGCCCATGTCCTTGTCTACTTCTGTGACCCCTACCTTGGCTCAGCCTCTGCCTTAAATCTCCTGGACCCAAACTGGAGCATGGAATGCGTGGTCTCATACCTTCAGGGTGACCCTCTCTCCCCAGTCTCACACCATTCCTGTGACTCTCAAGGTAACTTATGTGGCCCCTTGGACCTACCAACCTCTGACCAAGGGTTCTCAACTTTGGCAAGACTGACACTGGGGCCAGGTGATTCGGTTGTGGGGCATCCCGGGCACTTCAAGGGGTTGAGCAGCATCCCAGGCCTCTACCCACTAGACACCAGTAGCCACCCCTAGTTGTGACAATAGAAGAGATCACCTGACATCTCCCTATGTCGCCCAGGGGCATTTCACTGCCCTGCTGGAGAAACACAGGTTCCCCACCACACACATGCACGCATGCATGCCACACATGCGCGCGCACACACACAGCACACGTGATAGCTGATGACAGAGAAGCATGCTCTTTTTATGTCCAGCCCCTGATCTGCCTAGCCCCCACATCACGCCTTTCTCCCTAAATATTTCCTGCACTCTCGAAGGAGTTCAAGTCAGAACAGGGTCTTGTCCTGTTACATCAGAAGCTACCAAGAGCAGGGCCATCTTTTCTAGTTTGTTTCTACCGAGTGGGAGCTCAGTGTCAGGAGAGCCTTGAAAGGTGAATAGAGATCTCAGAGTGAGGGGACCGAGAAAACAAACCAGGGTCCAAGGTGATGCGAGCAGGAAAAAGAGAGACTCAGGGGTAAAAAGGGAACCCTGGAGCAGCAAGACAGAATGGGGAAGGAGATGCAGACGCAGGCGTGGGAGACACGGTGAACTGTGGGGAGGGAAGCAGAAGGGCCTGGGGAGCAGGGTACGTGTAGAAACAAGGGGGGGGGGAGAGGACCAGGGTCCAGGGCACAGCAGCTGGAGGCCTGACAGCCCGAGTGTGCAGGGGCAGGAGGAGAAAAGAAAGGGACGGGGGAAGGAGGGGAAGGCAGGCCGCCACAGGGCCAGCAGAGGGGGCGAGGGAGAACCCAGCTTCACATACGTTTTGATCATCGCCTTGAGGGCAGCTTTGCGCTCCCGGTCTGCAAACTTGTCCACCAGATACCCAGACATGCAGGGCGCATGACAGTAGAGCCGGAAGAAGCGGTGGTAGTTGCCCAGAGCCCAGGCTGCCCTCAGTGCCAAAGCGTGAGCCACGCAAGGGTCTGCCTTCAGTTCCCGAGTCAGGTAGGCCAGCTCCGTGGTGATGTCTGGGGCCCAAGACAAAGGAGGATCAGCAGCGCCCAACCCTGGGGGCCTGGAGCCACCCTGTCCTGCAGGCAGCGGCTCTCACCTCCTGAGTTCTTGGTGAAGATGTAGTAGAGGACCCGGTAGGCAGTGAACTCGCCCACATTGCCTGGCAGGTTCTCGGCATACAATGACTTGAGCTGCGTCTGGCACTGGTTGAACTCCTCATGGTCACCCTGGTACCCGGGGTGTGGACATCAAGAAAGATGGTGAGGCCAGCACAGGGAGCCCGGGAAGAGCCTGAAAGGGCCTCAGCACCCCACACTCACCTTCTCCAAGGCGATGCGGGCATGTGTCTCATATACTTCCACTGTGAACTCTGTTCGCACACCTTGCACCTGGATCGGCAGAACAAACAATGAGGCCACAGCAGAACAGGACTCACCCAGGGCAGGCCTTCCCCGCAGCCCCCGCACCGTCAGGTCCTGCCGAATTGACTTCATCTGCTCGCATGCAAAAGCATAGTCTTGCTTCTCTTTCCAGTGGGACTTGACCATGCACAGAGACTTTTTCAAAACCTGGAAAGGGAACCAAATTAAGGCTCAGTGTGATTTCACAGCAGGATGAGCAAGGCTGTAACACCCATGATTCCACTAACTCTGTTCTAAGACAATAGCTACAATATCAAACTCCTTTAGTAACTCACTGCCAACTTTGAAAAGAACCCAACACATTTTGCAAGAATTACTACTCTCAACCTCAGCTGCCCACAACTGCGTGTCCAGTCCCCTGGATGGAACATTAGCCATGCCGCTGCTGCAGTCTCAGCAGAGCACAGAGGGGTCTGACTGCCTCCGTCACATGAAACGCTGGCCTAAGAAAGCCACTGCCTTCTCCGTCTCCTAATCATGGAACATAAGCTCAGAGCTGAGCAAGTCTCCTGAGGAGGACATGCAACCCAGCACAAATTCTGTCTCCAAGTCACCTTCAGAGAGCTCCCAGGCCCCAAAGTCCCTGCCCAGCTGCAAGCCCCTGCTGCCACAGCAGTCTCCTGTGCAACCTCTGCCGTGATTCCTGTGTTGGTGCCACAGCCTAGTGCCAGCATCCGCCCTGCAGGGAGGACCTGCCCTTCCCAGCACTTACTGCCACAGGACGCACAGTGGATGGGTCAGGGGCACAGGTGAGACGCAGATAGTGCTTGGTGATGTCAGGGCAAGTGCCCACAATCTGTAGTTCCTGCCAGTCAGGGTCAGCACCACTGCTTTCCAGGCTGCCCATCTGCAGCACCAGGGGCTCGAGGCGCAGGCGGCGGGAATGTCCATGCTGGAAGCGGGCCGCCCGCTTCTGCTTCTTAAGCTCACGCTCAGGGTCCTCACACTCTAGCGTGGCCATCTTTTTGCGGCTGCGCTTGGTGGGAGCAAGATCATGCCTGAAAAGAGGTCAAGGTAAATAGGCAGATGTCACAGCGTGCCTCTCCCACCACTCCCCAGGAACCCCGATCTCAGTCCCACCCCTTGAGCCACCTGCCCCAAGTCTCACCTCTTCCCACGCTGCGCCCTGCCTCGGCCCCGATCCATGTGGGCCCCCCGACCTCCTCGGCCCTTTGGGGGCGGGTTCCTGCGACCCACAGGGTGACACTCATTCCCTGAGTAAGAACTGTCTGAATCCGAGTGGGAGTCACTGCACAGAAGCAGCAAGAAGGTAAGGCCTGAAATGGCTCCTCCCCCCAAGACCCCCTCCATGCCCACCCATGCCCCTCAACCCCCCACAGCCCCTACACCCCCAGCCCGGCCCCTGAACTCTTCACACCTGCGGCGGAAGTGGCGGGTGGGGGACCGGGAGGAGGAACGGGAGCGGGAGTCCGTGCTGGAGGAAGAGCTGTTGTCCTTCATGAAGACATTGCGGTTGCCAAACTTGGCGAAGCTGCTGCCCCGGGCTCGGCCAGCACCCCCAGCCCCTGGTGTCCCTCGCTGGGACTGGGCACCCCCGCCCCTTGTCGCTGAGCCTGCCCCCCTGGGAGGATGAAGGCTGCTAGGGGCCTCCCACCGCTTCTTCTTGGGGCTCTCAGCCACAGGCTCCCGAGTCAGCCTGAGGATATAGCAGGGCAGGGCATCACCAATCCAGCGCCTCCACCAACCCCAGCATCTGCCAGCCGCCCCAAGAACACACCACCTCAGGCAGGAAAGAAACTTACCCAGGCGACTCAGCTAACACACTGCAAAAATGGGAGGCAAACCCAAGATTTTCTCTGTCTAGAGAGTGTTCTTCGCTGCTGAGTACCATGCACTCGCCAGGCTTCAGGGCCTTCACCCCACCCCAGGATTCCACCACCAGGCAGTGCCTGGGCCTCAGCTCTACCCTCCTGGCCTTCTACCCCTGGGAGCCAACTTTCTTGCTCATTCTTGGGGCTTCAGATACCTAAGTCTGCAGGTCTCCGCTTCAGCACCCAGAATCGCCCTCCTCCCCATCCCTGGCCTAGACTAACCCTGGCAGGGGCTCCCGGCTCCAGTCAATGGTATAAGCTGAGCCGTCCTGCAGCCGGGCCTGCAGCAGCTCCTTGAGTAGCTTCTCTGTCCGGTCCTTGTCCTCCTCTGACTCACAGGCAGTAAAACAGCGCTCCACATACTCCTTCATGTCCTGTGGCCAATCATCAGGCTTCCCAGAGAGGCTCCCCCTGGGTGAAGGCAGACGTGGGACTCAGCTGGGTGGCACCCCACACCCCAGCAAAGATGGTTGTCACTACCACTCACAAAGCAGACACAAGCCCAACACAATGCGAGCATCATCTTCTTCCCCTCTCATTTCATGCTCACAGCAACCCTAAAAGAGGAACCCCTCCCCATCTTGGAGGAGCAGACTGAGACTCAGGGGGATGCACAACCTGCCAGTGGACTATACACACAGCAGGAGGAGGGAGCTGGGACAGGATCAAGGGGGTGGCCATCACCTGTGGTTCTGGGCTTTCTCAGGGTTGGGCTGGGGGCCGAAGCTGCTGTGCTGGCCCTCCGAGGTGGAGCTGAAGCTCTGACTGGTGACAGCAAAGGGCCGTTTCTGAATGTTGAACTTGAGACCACCAGTCCCCGGGGCTGCTGTGAGGGCCGCAAGAGCTGGGGTTAGACCTTACCGTGGCCTCCCTCAGGTTGCCTGATCTCCAGGAATGGGAGACGCCAAGCTCTAGAGAAGGGCTCCAAACCAACTGCATCCAGAGCCAGGGAATGAGCACCACATCCAGAAGTGCCCCACGCTTGGCTCTGTAAGGTGCAGCCCCCATGCCCTCTCTCTCCCCAGATTCCACCTCCAACTTACGCTTCATCCGGTTCCACAACTGTTGGCCCTTCTTGGGCTTGGCAGGCTCAGAGTAGGCATGTGGCCCATAGGCCTGGCCTGAGGCAGGCCCTGCCTGGCTGTGCTGTGTGGCTGGGGCTGTTCCAGGCTGGGGGCCACTGTTCAGAGCATGAGCCCCATGCGGGGGGTTGGAGGGCTGAGGGGGCTGGGCTGCTGGCAGCTGCTGAGGGGGGGCCTGGTAGGACATGCTTTCTTCCATGCCAGGGACTGGGGGCTGTTGGAGGAAGCAGGTGCTGAGGGCAGGAGCAGAGCTTCCAGTGCTGGCTCTCACACTGTCCTCATGATCACAGCACCACTCAGCCCTCAACTCCGTCCTGTGACCCTCCCACATCTCACTGCCCCAAGCACTCAGTGTCTCCCTGAGGAATGGAGATTTAGTGCCCACCCTCTTCAGAGCTGAGAAGGCTCCAGCTTAGATCCTGAGATGTTCTCCCACAGTCCCCAGCCACTCAGTGGCAACAGTAGGCATCTAAACCTCACAGTTAGGCAACTAGTGAGCGTTCTATTGAGTGCCACCCTGACAACACACCCACCCAGGGGTTATTGTCTGAACACATGCTGCATGCTGGTCAAAACACACATATGGTCACCCACGTTCTAGGGGACCCTGTGAAGAAGTGGTTATCCTTCCCCCTTGACAGGACTGGCTGAGATGCAGAGAGGGCATGAGACTTGTAATGACACCAAGGGAGGGGAGCTGGGACTCTGGCCCAGGTCATTCCATCTCCCCTGCACAGCTCTGCACTACTCCACGCTGCACGTTAAGTGCAAGGCCAGACAATGTGCATGACTATTCATGTCTGTGTGCACTGGACTGAGAGAAGATTCCCAAAATAGGCTGCCACACTACAAACCGCGGCTACCATCAACCCCAACACCTACTCCCATGCCTTGCCCAAGCCCTAAACCCATCCTGGTTTCATTTTTTAAAGTTTATTTATTTATTCATGAGAAACAGAGAGAGAAGCAGAGACACGGGCAGAGAGAGAAGCAGGCTCCTGCAGGGAGCCCAATGTGGGACTTGATCCCGGGACCCCGGGACCACAACCTGAGCCAAAGTCAGACGCTCAACCACTGAGCCACCCAGGTGCCCCCATCCTGGTTTCAAAAACTATAGTGTGCCCTCCTCAATTATCAGATCGGTAGTCACCAGGCAGGAGACTACCCAGAGGCAGCCATTGTAACAAATACAGGGGTCCCCACCATTCACCCACTCAGAAAAACTACATTCCCCATCTTGAACATGCCACAAAGCTGGTGGGGGTGTTACCTGGCTCAGAGTCCCCTGGTGCTGGGGTGCTGATGGCTGCTGGGGTGCGGTGGAGCCATACGAGCTGGCCATGCCATACTGGGAGGGGGAACCATAGCTCTGGTACATGCTCTGCCAGAGGCACAGAAATGAGGATCAGCACAGGCCCAGCTCCCTCCCCTTCTCCTGCCCCCTCAGGTGCCAGACATAATCTCTGTGCTCCACACTCCTACCCCTATCTTTCTCCACTACATATATCCTCCTTATGAGAAAAACAACAAAAACCTCTATCAATCCCATTCTCCATTTAAGAAATATTTACCGAATGCCAACTTTCCTAAACGCTACAACAGAACCAAAAATAAACAGTAAAAATCCACCCTCTCATGAAGTCTGCGCTCAAAACACATGCACAGTTGCAGATAGATACACAGAGTATCTGGCAGTAAGCACTGTGAAAACAAGAAGGAGTGGGGTGCAACCCTGCTTTAACTTATCCAGTCAGAGAAAGGTCTAACCTGGGAAGCACCCCCACCACCACCACCAAGGTGAGAACACAGAGAGGTGTGAGAAAAGGGGATGAGAGCTGGCACAGAGCACAGGTGGACGTCATGGGTGACAGACTGAGCATGGGGAGAGGACGTGGCCAGAGCAGAGAAGGTGGGACCTAGAAAGGGCCTTCAACTTGATCATGGGAACAACATGCTAGTGGAGTGTCTCGGAAGCTGTCACTGCTGTCTTCAAGTCTTCCCCTGGCCCTGGAACCCACCCCCCTTCTCGCCCCCGCTGGGCTGGATGCTCACCATGGGGTAGTAATAGCTGTAAGGATAGGCGTAGTTGTATTGCTGGTACCACTGGTAGTACTGCTGCTGCTGCAGAGCTGATGCCTCTGCCTGAGACACATACTGTGGAGAGAGGCCCACATGCCATCAGCACTGGCAGCAGCACACACCCTCCGGCCCCCAAATGTGGTTAACTACTAAGGAACACAACTGGGTCCATCTCTCTCTAAGAGCCACAGCTTCTACCAACACACTTGAGGCATCTCAGGGGCCCAGGACATGCCTCCCTCTTAAGGCTAGATTCCCAGGGACAAAGACCACATGGTGCCCTGGGCTCTTCAAGGAAACAGACCTTGCTCCCCCATCCAAGGGCTCCTAGAACATCTTCGGAGCACTGTGTCCTTGTGATACCAGGGAACACCATATATTTCCCTCCCTAGCAACCCCCGCTCAGGGTCCCCAGGTCCTATGTGCCTTCTCACTTGTGCACTGGCCACTGGCCCATTGCTGCTGGCCTTGCCGGAGCTGCCAGCGGCTCCTGCTTTGCTGATGCTGGCCAGAGCCTGGCGGGCCTTCTCCCACTCCGGGTTCTCATGCATAGGAGCTTCCATGCCATTCTCTCTGCCTGTCCCGGACACCATGCTGTACTGAGAAGACCTGCAAAGAAGAGACATCAAGTCAGTCTTTTCTCACCCTGTACATGGTGGGCAAAATGCAGGCAGGCACATACCAGGGCCTGAATCCTAGACTCCTTCATGCTACCTACTAGAGTCTAAATTTTTAAATCTAAGACATATTTTAATCTATAACATGCTAACAATCCCTTTCTGTCTCACACCTCCCTGAGAAAGAAATCCGACTAAAGACAAAGACCTATGACACTTTTCCAGGTGTCTGACACACAGTAATTGTTAGATACCGAATGAAAAGATTACCAGTGTCCAGAGAAATTAACAGCACCTGGTGCCTACTAAATCTAAATGTCTTATGAGTCAATTTTCACAGCTCCCCAGCCAACAGAAAACTATCATCATACTGTTTTGGAAAAACAAGGTATTAACAGACAATAAATGAGAGAATTAAGTGTGTTGGAGGCTGCCCCTTAATCAGTCCATGGAATAAATCACCCCAATTCTGAGAAATAAGCACTGTTCCACGGACACAACGTTCAGAGAGGTGAAAACCTGCTGTCCACCCGACAACCAAACACTTCCCTTCACCGTGTGGCCAGAGGCACTCCTCCTCACTACCCCCACAAGGACTGTTCCAGCACATCCCAGTCATCTCAGGGAACACCACTGAGTCCTGCTTCTGCCTGCCCTCCCCTCCAGCCTCTGTCTCTCTAGCCACACTAACCAATCCGTGCTCCGCTGATCACCCACGTTGGCCGCCATCTGGACCTTGGGGCATAAGGGGTGGACCTCAGGAGCCAGACTGCTTTCTCACTGTCTATGAGAAAAAGGAGGAGTTAGGGAGACTCAGGAAGGAGCAGGAGACACGTCACGAAGTGGGGAAGAGGAGATGGGCTCACAAGAAGTCGGGCAGAGAAGGAGGTATGAGAAGTTAGGAGCCACTGAGAGACGAGGAACCACTGAAGAGTCCTGGGTGTGGAATAAAGGGGCTCCTGTATGGAGCCCCCGGGCTCCCTGCAGTGCTCTAGGTGGAACATGAGGGATGTGAAAACAGGGAAGGCTGAAGGGATTCCCCAAAGGGAAAGAGAAGGACCTGAGGGATTCCCCAAAGGGAAAGAGAAGGACCTGAAACCCTAAGGGGAAATGGATGGTGCAGAGAGGGGGGGGGAGCCCTCAGGAAGGAGCCCCAGGCTAGTGGGAAGCCCCAGGGAGGGGGGGAACGACGACCTCGCGAAGGGAAGGTCCAAGGGAGCCCCCGGGGCAGGAGAGAAAGTGCGGGGGGGGGGGGGGTGACAGACACCTCGAGCAAGGGCTAGGACGTGTTCCAGAGGGAAGCCTGCTCCTGAGAGAAAGCACGAGGACCAGGAGGGTGCTCTGAGGAGCAGTCCGGAAAGACGGACTCTAGCGAGCACTCAGGAGAACAACCAGCAGGCAGGAGGGAGGGCTGCCGGAAGTCGCTCCAGGAAACAAGGACAAGCGCCGCGTGCCCCTGGGGAGCCCTGCACTGTAGAAACGTCCTCTCAGGAAGCGCCCCCCACGGGCAGAGGCACCTCCTCTGCCGGGTGGCCGGGGGCCCAACAACGTCCCGCACACCCAGGACTGCAAGAGAGCTAGAGGGCCTCGGGCGGCCTCAGCCACGGAGACCGAGGAGCACGGGTGGGCCCCGAGGCAGGCCCTCGCCGGTCCTACTACGAGGGAGGAGGTGAGAGCAGCTGCCCTCACGGCCGCAGGGAAGGCCGTCCGGAGGGCAGAGACGCCAGGCGCAGGCCCGCCACCCGCTCCAGACCACCGCCCGGCCGCGCCGCGCTTGCGCACCACGGCTCGGGGGTGAGCCGAAGGGAGCACCGAAGCGCCGAGGCTGCGCGTCGCCCGGGGCAACGCCATCCTCCGGGTGGAACCGCCGGGTCACTGGGGGCTAAAGAAGAGGGCGCTCAGGCCCCAGGAATTCCGGGGAGGGGGCGGGGAGCCACGGGCCGACGGCGCAAGCGCGAGAGCGCGCAGGCGCAGAAACCGCCAGTGCCCGCCACACCCTGTCGTCGCTCGCGCGCGGCGTCCGTTGGTGCGACGGCCCACCAGGCCTCGGGACCCGCCAGGCGTAGGCCCGGAAGGAGACGCCGTCCCCGCCGGCTCGCCCGCCGCGCCCCACACTCACCTCAGCCGCTCGCCCCCTGGACTCGTCAGCAGCGGCCCAAGGCGACACCGACACCGGTGCGGAACTGCTCGTGACCCGGCTGGTTCTTGTCTTCCTTGGGCTTCGACGTTCTGACCGCGGCGTCCTGACGTCATGCGAGGCCTCTCCCCACCTCCCTCGACCTTGCACAGCCAATGGGCGCCGCGGGTTTGTGTTGAGCCCGCCCCCCCCGCTTACGCAAGGACGCGTGGGCGTTCAAGGCAAGCCGGAAGACGGGAGGGAACGGTGGCCCCGAGGGGACTTGCGCGGCGGAGGGCGGGCCTCCGCGCTCTGCCCACACACGCAGCCCTAGTTTGGGCTCAGTGAGTGGTAACCATGGTTGTTTTCAGACCACGCTAGCGTAAGGAGGGCTGTAAGACTGCTGTGCCGCGGTGCGGAAGCCCAGGGCAGAGAATGGTGAAATCGGGAAAGGGGATGAGAACAGCCTCCGGCAGGGAAGAGGAACTTCTCTAGCACGTAAATTTGCAGAGGACGCGGCTCGCGGAAACCAGGCGGCGGGCGACCGGCAGAGCCGGGGGGCACGGGGGGAGCTGGTGGCTGCGGCGAAGTAGACGTGTGCGAGGTCCCGGGGTGAGCGGATAGGTCTGTACAGGGGGGCAGGTGGCAGCCTCTGCAAGGGCTCTGGGGGCCAGGCTGGGGAATGTGGACCTGGCGGGGTCCCGGGGTGAGGGGAGAGGTCTCTACATGTGGGCAAGTGGCGGCCCCTGCAAGAGCTCTGGGGCCAGGCTGGGAAATGGGGACCTGGCAGGTAGCAGTGTACCGTGTGTTTCCGTCCAGGCTTCTGACTGATGACAGGACCTAGCTCAGGGACTGCTCAATGCAGTAGTAGTAGGCAATGGAAGTATTTCAGAAGGAGTTTCCTTCCGTTTTCATTATTAGAAATTTTTGTATTGATGACTGGGTGTCATTTTGTTTGTTAACACAGTTGATCTTTTTCTGTCCTTTCACTTTAAAAAAAAACTATTCGTTTTAGGATAATTTGGGATTTACAAGAAAGTGGCAAAGGTGATTGAGAGTCCTGTGTACCTACTGCTGGTTCTCCGTGATGCTGTTATCTTGCATTCCTGTAGGACATTAGCTAAAACCAAGAAACCAACACTGGCACGTTACTCTTAACTGAACTGTGGCTTTATCTGGATTTCTTGTTTTTTATTCACATGTCCCCGTGTGCCAGAATCCAGTCTAAAGGACCTGTTGTATTTAGCATCCTTTTACTTTTCACCATTTCATTTAAAGTGAGTTTCTTGTAGATAGCGTATGATGGGATCTTTCTTTTAATTCGAGCCAAGAATCTTTGCCTTTTAAAAGAGGGGTTAATTTTGCTTGTAAATTTTTTTAAAGATTTTATTTATTCATGAGAGACATAGAGAGGCAGAGACCTAGGCAGAGGGAGAAGCAGGCTTCTCAGGGGGAGCCCTATGTGGGACTTGATCCCAGGACCCCAGGATCACAACCTGAGCCGAAGGCAGACCCTCAACTGCTAAGCCACCCAGGTCTCCCTAAAAGAGGTGTTATAACTGCACTTTTAACATGATTTTTGGGATGATTACGTTTCAGTCTGTTGTCTTGGGATGCCTGGGTGGCTCAGCAGTTGAGCATCTGCCTTTGGCTCAGGGCGTGATCCCAGTCCCAGGATCAAGTCTCGCATCCGGCACCCTGCGAGGAGTCTGCCTCTCCCTCTATATCTCTACCTCTCTCTCTGTGTGTGTCTCTCCTGAATAAATTTTTTAAAAAAAATCTTTAAAAACAATAAATCTGTTGTTTCGTCATTGGGTTTCTACCTGTCCCATCTTTCTTTGTTTTTTCCCTTTTTTCTGCGTTCTTCTGATTTGAGAGGTTTTTTGTTTTTTTGTTTTTTTGTTTTTTTTTATATAGTCTATGTTTTAGAGCAGTTTTAGGTGGGGTCTTTGGGAGGTGTCCCACCTCAGTTCCTGGGCAGCCCTGCAGTCAGCCTTGGTTACTGTGGGCTGTGGAAGGTCAGGGCTCACCGTGATGTATTCCGTCTCAGGGATTACCCTCGTCCTTTGCCTGGTGCTGAGCCTTGGGCCCTGTTGTTTCCCGTATTTTGTCCAGCCTTGTGGTTGTTCCAAGAAGGAGAGCAAATCTAGTCCCTGTTACTCCATCTTGGTCGGAAATAAAAGTCCTCGTGTATGATTTTAAAATAAAGGTAGGTTTATCATTTGTCAAGGTCATGCAAAATGTCCTCCTCTCTTGGTTACAGCTTCTGGATGAAAGATCACTCCTGCACCTATTGGTGGGAAATCAGGTAGCCTGAATCTTAGGGTGCTTTTGGAATATCCAACACATCAGCTTCAGCTTGTAGACAAGGACTTTGAGGTCACTAGAGGGCAGTGTTTGAGATCTGCGCAGCCGGAACAGCTGCAGGCTGTCCAGGGTCAGGCTGCTCACCTAGCAGTGAAGAGGACAAACTGAGTCAGTGCATGGCCCCCAGAGCCCCTCCCTGGAAAGTGCAGTCCATTTCTCCCTCCCCACTCAGATCACTCCACACAGAAAGCGCCTCGAATATTCCTTGCAGTGCACAAGGTGGAGACAATGAGGAAGCACAAGAGCACTCCCCCGTGGGTGCCTGACATTGGGCACTCTGGGCCACCTGACCTAAATAAAATCCTCGGATGTTTACTTGAACTGTAGGATTCTTCCGTTTCAAGAGGCAATGTGGTTTGTGTTCCACTCAGTACCCAGTACCCGCAGTACCCCGCACAGCACTTGGAAGTAACCCTGTCAGTGTTTCTGGAGGATGGAGATGAGCATTCATACCAAGCAGGACAAGTAGTCTGTTTTTGCTGCCCAGCGAGTTAAGGGAGACCTGTGGTCTAAGAAAGCTTTGAATTTTGGAATCGCAGAGGAGGACCTGGGGAGCTGTCCTACCTTCTACCCCCACCCCCGCCACCACCACCACCATGGATTGATAAGGCAGCTCAGCTCCCCCAGGTCCAGTGACTGCCCACAGCCATCCGGTGGTAGGTGGCAGGCAAGGCCCTTCATCATAGCCTCCCCTGCATTTTTCTGCTGTGCTTCCACTGCCTGTCACTCCCAGCCTACCTCTCCTCTCAGGCTGTCCCTAAAATCTCAAACCTAAGAGTTGTGTTCCAGAGCTCTGCAGTGGGTGATTTATGGGACCCGCCCTCTCGCTGTGGTCTTCAGCTGAGAGTTCAGCCAATCCACCGCCCTTAATACATGGCCTGAGCTTTAGATGCCTCTGCTTTATTTCTGTAAAATGAATCCCCAGAGTAGGATGGCCTGGCCAGAGGGTCTCTGCTGTTTGGATTGGGTCACAGGTGAGCAGACTGCCTGCTCCTCCACAGCCTTGCCAGTAGAGTAGGCCTTAGCACTGTTCTCATCGTGGCATCGCGCGGTGCTGGAAGACGAGCCTTCCCACTTGTTTCAGATTGCACTTCCTAATTATCAGGGTCTGAGCACTTCGTTCACTGCTCTTGGGGTTTTCACTTCTCGAGTGTTCATCATAATCACTATTTTCAAGTTTGGTTGTCTTTTTCTTAGTTTATAGAAGCTTTGTAGATGTAGTAATAATAACACGTTTCTCTGCCATGTGTGTCAAAACTGTTTTTACCTAGACTACCACATTTGCCTCCTGGCTTAGGTTATTTTTTTAGTTCCACAGTTTGTCAAATAAATTATTTTTTCCTTGCCGACTTTAGAGTATCTTGCTGGAAACCCTGCCTCTCCAGCCAAGGTATGCCACATACAGGAGTCTCCTACTTATTCTTTGCAGTATGTCTGCCCCTTCCCTCATCTATGCTTAGACCTGCCTTGTATGTAGGATGTTTTCTTCCAGATGAAGACCAACTGTATCTGCAGAGCTTTGAAACTGCAGCCTTTCACCCTGACTGAACATGTGTCTTCTGTCATCTGTCTCTCTCTCTCTCTCTCTCTCTCTCTCTCTCACACACACACACACAGATCTGTTCCTGGGGTGTCTGTTCTGTGCTGGAAATGCCTGGCAGCCAAGAGGCTGCAGGGAAGGAGTCTCCCAGGCCCCAACCAAGGAGGCCAGAGCAGGGAGGAGACAAATAAGGACCCAGCTGCTTGTAAAATAAAGTTTTCCCTTTTATTTCAAATCAACCCATTCCCAAGTTAGTGCTGCAAATTGAGATCACGGCCCTGAGTGCCCTGGGGCATGGCAGGGGCACTCCTGTCCCTTCAAGGATAGGCCTGGTGGCCAGGGGTGAGGGGTGCAGGGCTGGCTGGCTGTCCTTCCCTGCCAACCCCAGGGCCTGGCCCACCCCCTAGCTTACTCCCAGGGCCAAGGGCAGGAGTACAGGGGGCAGAGCAGGGAGGCCGTGTCCTGTGTAGGTGTCCGTGGCCAGAGGTGTTGTTAGAGGTGAGAGCCCAGTCAGGCTGGGTTAGTGGGGTAGTCTCCGGCAGCCAGGGAAGGAACTGTAGAAAGAGGCAGACAAGAAGCGCCAGATGCAGGCAGCAGGGCCACCCCAGTGCCCAGAGCAAGGGGAGAGGTGAGCAAGGGCCAGCTGTAGGAGCTGGGTTGCTGCTCTGGAAGCTCACCGGGGTGGGGGCACAGGCTCCAGTCTGGCATAGAGGAGGGGCTCAGATAGATGACTGCCACTGCACAAAGCGCTTGGATTCCTGTGGGCAGATTGGTGAGGAGGCATGGAGGGAGTCTGGCTCTGTAGTGCAGGCCCCCAGCCCCCAGCCCCCTCCCTCAGACCAGTGCATCCAGTACCTGAGGGTTGAAAGGGTCATCATCATCTGTGTCATCATAGTCGTCACTGGGGTGCAACGGAGTGGCAGAGAAGCAGGATGGGGGATCCATCAGAGGGCTATCCATCCCCCCAACCCCTGTTGCCTCCTCCCAGGGTCACGTCCTCCCTCCCCTCCTGACCTGGGCGGGAAGAGGGCCCAGGCTCTGGGCAGGCTGCAGAGGGTGGTGGCTAGGGCCCCCGCAGACAGGAGGGAGTAGAGCAGCAGGAAGAGCAGGCCTTCCAGGGCATCCTCACACAGGCCCCGCAGGGCAGCGCCATAATCCTGGGGTGGGCAGGGGAGGGTGTCAGCAGGCAGTGTGACACCTCTCCCCAACACACAGTGTGTCCACCTGGCTGTGCCATGCTGGATAAGTCACGTCTGTGCACCTCAGTACAAGCACATGGGAGGTGCTCTGAGCAGTCATTATACCCACAGGTATAAACCCAAATCTGGGCCTCCCTCCACCCCACCCCAGCCTCCACAACGGCTCAGCCTTGGTCTGGTGCAGGGCTTCTCCACCTGGATACCACTGACATGGTGAGCCAGATATGACTGTTGTGGGGTGGCCTGTGCACTGTAGGATGTTAGGCAGCATCCCTGGGCCCTGCCCACTCGATGCCACGGGCAGCCCCACCCTGGTTGTAACAACAAAACAGGTCTTCGTGCATCACCAGATGTCCCCCGGGGGCAAAAATCTCTGGCTTACAACACTTAGAGTAACACTTAGAAGAACTGCAGACTTGGAGTTACATGCTTGGGAAGTGTGGGCTGCCCCTACGGTCATCCCTGGATCAGCACAGCCACGTACTGAATGCCCGGCCATAATTCATTCTCCAGATGAGCCAAGGGCCTGCACTGTGCCGGGTGTGGCTCCATGTTCCAGGGATACTTGAGCAACTGGGCTCCAGAAGGTCATCTGAGATGACTGTAAGTTGAGAGGGGACCAGAAGTCTCCTGGGCCCTAGAGCTGCCTGAGGGCTGCTGCAGCCCGTGCAGGGAGAGGGTGCAAGGGCCTGAGGCTAGCACCAGCCAGCGCCATTGCATATGAGGCTAGGAGCTGGGCTTTAATCCATGTGCAGGGAGTCACTGGAGGGTTTTAGTGGAGAAAGCGCTTGATCGGATTGTGTGTGAGAGGCTCGCCCAGCTGCTGGCTGTTGCAGGGGAGGACAGATGGGGGTGGGGGTGGGGGCAAGCAGGGGGATGAGGAATATGCTCTGTGGCCACTGGGTAGGAAGTGAGGTGGGTGACCAGGGTAGCAGCAGGGGTGGAGGAGGAAGCAGTGACCTGAATCCAGATGGGCTGCAGAGGAGGACAGAACTTGTTTGGTTCTGGGAGGTAAGGACAGATGGCAAAAAGGATGATCCTGGGATTCTGGCTTGAGCCCCTGGGTCGGGGACAGGGGTGTCTGGTACTGTGCCAGTGAAGCCCGAGCAAGGGGCCTGTCAGAACCATGAGGCACTGTTTTTACTATATCAGGTACCTATACAGTGTCCTTTCATGGTCCTCCTAGCGCTGCAAGGTACAGATCAGGCTTCCAAAATATGGCTGCCTTTTGCAGTGGCAGAAAGTTGAAGCCCAGAGAGGGCAAGCCACTTGCCTAGAGTCACACAGCCTGAAAGGGGCAGAACTGGGCTTGGAGCCAGGTCTGTCAGGCTCAGAGACACCCTCCTGCCACTTTATCCCCAACGTCCTCAATCCTGATTTTAATGCATGGAGATCCTAAGTCCCAGAGAGGGGAAAGTGAGGCCCGGGGTCACAGGGTACAGGCATGCCTGGTGAGACTCTGACCCTCCCTTCTCCTGCCTCTCTTCCCTCTGTCCGTGGTGAACCTTGGGAAGTGCAATCCAGCCCAGTGTCGGCCTGGGCCATACAGAAATTTGTGGGCCTCTGTTTGTCTTTGAATAAAAGAGCAGGGTTCCTTCTAGGATTCTGCAGCTCAGGCATTCAGCAGTTCTGAGTATTGACCATCCACCCACTGCCCCCTTGCTAGAGGGCCAATCTGAGAAGCTCTGGGGACAATGGGAGCCATGGAAGGAATATGATCACAGCAAGAGCCAGTTCAGGTCTGTGCTGTGGGACAAATAGATCACTCTGTTCAGTTGCCAGATCAAATGCAGGATGTCCGCTTAGATCTGAATTTCAGATGCCCAGTAACAAAAAAAGTTTAGTACAAACATGTCCCAAATTCGGCCTGGAACATACCTACGGTAAAGAGGAATTTGTTGTTTGCTGAATCTGGCAGCTCTGTTGGAGCCCTTGGGGGGGACAGATGAGAAGGGGGAGGAGGCATGTGTCCTCCTCTTGCAGGGAAGACAAGCCTGAGCGCAGTGGGGCTTGGGATGGGGGTGGGTTGACACTGGGTAACTGCCTGGCCATGGAGGCCACAGAGGGAGAGGTCCAGGGCCAGCTGGGAGACCCAGCCCTCTGCACTTTATCTTCCAAGCCTGTGAGATGGGGTGATGACAGCATGACTAACCAGGGCCCAGGTGCGTCCCGCCAGTGCCACACCTAGCAAAGCCATGTGGAGGTGAGTCACCATAACAGACTGTGGTCCTGCCCAGGAAAGCAGGTCTCCTCTTCCAGGACTCAGGGATGCTCCCCTGCCTGTAGCCACACAGCCATGGAGGTGGCAGCAGAGTCAAAGCTGGAATGAGTGTGTAGGACACCAGGCCTGCTTTCTCTGGGCTGCTCCGCCTCCATGCTGCCTCAGCAAGACCATAGCTTTAGGGCTACTGCCCCCTGCAGAGTCAGGTTTCTAAGTGAGGGAACTGAGGCACAGAGTCTGAGGTCAGGAGCTAGGACAGGAGCATGGGCAGGCCTGCTTCAGAATTCACTAAGCTGCAAGGGTTCTAGGAGGGAGACCAGGAGGGAGTGAGGGGGAGGAGGGAGAGAGGGAGGGGGAGGAGAGGTGGTGGGGGAGGAGGGTGGAAAGGGGAGGGAAGGGAGGGTACAGCGGGGTGGAAAGGTGGAGTAGGCAAGGGGGATGCAGAGATGGACGTGGGTAGGCAGAGAACAGCTGTATGGTAGAGAGAGAAATGCTTTCTGGGGCTCCCTGCAAAAATTGGGGCAGGGGGACATGGCTCACCTTGTGCAGGCCACGACAGTGCACCAGTGCCACCAACTGGTGGAAGTTTCCTTCCGTCACATTCAGCGTTTCCTCCAAGGACAGCAGTGGCTTCTGTGTGGGAGGGGAGGGTTACCCTACCCGCTGGGGGGGGGGGCTCCACCCACACACCTGCCCCCCCTCCCCCCCCCAAGTCCCTTCCCCTTGGAGTGGGGGGTGGGGAGCGCCCTCTGCCGACCTGCGCAGAAGGGAACTGGGGGACCGCTTCTCGCTCAAGGCCCTGCAGCTGGGAATGGATGTTGGCCAGAGCTCTCTGGGACAGAGTCAGCCTCTGTGGGAAGACAGAGGAGGACCGGGTAGTGGACGCCCCCTGCCTGCCCTCCTCGGCCCCAGGACACAGGACTGGGGTCCCTGGTGCCTGCAGCCTCCCCCAGGACCAGCAGTCCAGGCCCCAGTCCACCCTCCTCCATCAGGCTCCCTTGCCCTACCTGTTGAAAGGGGTTGGAGACTGCCTGGTTGCAAAGGAAGTAATAATTCAGGATGTCTGAGACAGGAGGGAAAGGGGGGAGCCTATGAGCCTGGGTCCCCCGATTCATGGGAAGGGGTAGGGCCAGGGCCAGGGGCCTCTCTCCAGCCCAGAGGCCTCTGGTAGTCCCATCGGCATGGCATTCAGGGACAGGCCACCCACACCTTCCCCACCCCTTCTGCCCTGCCACAGCCCAAACCACACTGCTCTCCACACTCCCTAGAAACCCCTGCTTCTGCCGGCCTGCCCCTGACTAGACTGTGCTCCCATTTCCCCCAAGTGGCCAAGTCCTCTCTCCTGAGTCCAGCATCTGTATCCCTCTTTCCAGCCCACCAGGAGAGGTACTGAGAGCATCTGAGACTGGGCACCCAGCCCACCCCACTGCAGGCAGGACTGTGCAGGGAGGCCTGAGCATGCAAGGCCCACACGGGGTCGATGGGGTCACCTGAGCCAAGCCCAGTCTCCTCCTGGGTCAGGTTCAGGATGTAGGTGTCAGGACTGGAGCAGAAGTCGCTGAGGCCCTGAGAGAAGTGTTCAGAAAAGGGTCTCAGACCAGAAACTGCTGTAATTCCACATTCCCACAGAACTCACTGTCTGGCTCACCACCCCCCCACCCCTGCCTCCACCATTCCTGGGGAGCCAGGAGTCCAAACCCCTCCTCTAGATCTAGGGGCTCAGTCCCCCAGCCCCTCCTCCCTCAGACCCAGGATTCCAGACCCCTATAGCTCCTCCTCCCTCAGACCCTGGAGTCCAGACCCCCAGCCCCTCCTCCCTCAGACCCAGGAGTCCAGACCCTTACCCCTCCTCCCTCGGACCCAAGTGTCCAAGCCTCTAGCTTCTAGACCTCAGGACCTGCCCCAGGGCCCAGGAGCCTGACCTCCAGCACTCACCACAGCTGTAGCTGCCTCCAGGCCCATGGAGCCCCAGCTCAGGACAAGAACCAGGAGACTCATCACTGTCATCCTATAAAGGGGGAGGGGTTTGGTTTGGAGTTTGGGGGTTCCTAATTTCCCTGCCTCACCTCTTCTCCCTTACCCCAAATCCCATCACAGCCCCACCACCCTTCCCTACCAACCTCTGGAGCCTGGAGGATCAGAAGTAGGGGCAGAGAAGCTGGGGGACAGGGGGAGGATGGAGAGTGCAGGATGTAGACCTGTGATCATTGACCTCAAATTCAATACCTGGTCCCCACCCAGGAGTGACAGGCAGGACGGTGAGAAGGGCCCTGGGCTGGCAAGCCCGCAGCCCAGAGCCCAGCCCAGCCCCCAACTTGCTCTGGGATTCTGGGAGAACTACTGCCCACTTCTGGGATCTGTTTCCTGGCTTTGAATCCACAAGAGCCCTGTAATTCCCAAGCACACCTCCCAGGTTTGAGCACAGCTTGTTTAGCCTCCTGCTCTGCCCACACTCTTCCTCCAAGGTGTGGGTGCCGCCAGAACTGGAACTGCACTGGAGGGTGGTCACAATCTCAGAGCCTCAGGGTGAGCCCCAACAGGACAGCAGGACTTCTCATCCAGGGTGGGTGTAGAGACTTGTGAGTACCAGCAGGGCCCCCAGAGGCAGGGAGGACTCAAGGGCTCCTCTAAATGGGATAGCCCAGCCTGAATGGAAAACCAGCCCTAGGAAGTGCCTGGGTGGCTCCTGGTTGAGCCCCTGCCTTTGGCTCAGGTCATGATCCCGTGATCCTGGGATGGAGTCCCACTTCGGACTCCCTGCAGGGAGCCTGCTTCTCCCTCTGCCTGTGTCTCTGCCTCTCTCTGTGTCTCTCATGAATAAATAAATTAAATCTTAAAAAAAAAAAAAGAAAGAAAGAAAGAAAGAAAACAGCACTTCCTGGCTGTGTGGCCTGGGGCAAGTGGCCCAACCTCTCTGAGCCCCAGTCTTGCCCTGTGTTAAATGGAGAAAAGGAAAATGTCTTCTCATAGAGTCAGCATGAGGGTTCCAAAGAGGGCCGGCCACATAGAATGAGCTGTTAAAAGCGTGGTCTTGAAATTCCTGTGAACCACGTAATCGCCATGCAGCCTCAGATGTGGTTGTCTTCTGCCTCTGGTCCCCGCAAGTCAGGTGCCTGAGGGGCTCCTCTTTCCCGGATTAAGTCAGTAATCAACCCATCCTCAGTGCAACCGCTATATATTTTTTCCCTAGGATTTTGGAGCCCTTTCCGGGCCTCAAGACTTAGGTTTCCAGGTCTGCCCTGCTCTTCCTGGGCTGTGCTAGGTCTGGTGTCTGTACAGGCAGGCTCAGCCCAGGACCCTCATGGAAGTTTGTGGGACAAGAGAATGAAAGTATGAACCTGGGCAGGACAGCGGTCCCTCTTTTAAGGGCGTTATGGGATATAAGGGCGTTCCCCCTTGTCCTGTGAAACGAGCCTGCTACAGGGGCGCCCAGACTTACACAATCACCAGCCACTTGCTCTGCTTCGCCAGGCCCAGGAGGGTGAAGAGGCAGACCAGCAGTTCCAGGAGCAGCAGGAGGACATAGGCCAGCCATCTGGAGAAGGGACGAGGGTGAGGCTCAGCAGACAATCCAGCCCTCAGTACCCACGGCCCCAGACCAGTACCTGGCAGAGGGGCACAGCACCCCACATTCACGCCCTGTTCTGCCTGGCCATGTGACCTCCCCGTTGCCATGTCCCCAGGCCACAGCCAGCTGGTTGTGGAACATGCATGCTGGGAGGTGGGCCACTGCAGCTGGTATAGAGCTCAGGTCTCAGGGTGGGGAGGCACCCAGAACCCTACCCTGGCTGGACCACGCACAAACCCTGTATCCAGGCACAGCGATTGGTCTCCTGGAGCCCTGATGGCCACCTCACCCTGCAGAGGGCAGCAAGTCATCCCCAGGCACAGGCTGAGTGTCCTACTACATGATCTGGGGTCCAAGCACCAGCCTCTCCACTGCCTACCTGTGTGCAACCTGGTTCCTGTCTCAGGAACTTAGCCTCCTGTGCCTTAATTTCCCTGCCTGTATATGGGGGGGGGGGGGGGGGACACAAGAGCATTTGCTCCAAGAGGGTGTTGGAAAGCTCATGAGCAAGAACTCAGAAGGATGCTGAGCACACAGGCACATGTGAGCTTGAACCTTACTCAGGGAACTTTAAATGTTATTCAGTGAAGCATTAATGATGGATTCATGCTGACTGGAGTGCTGGCATGTCGTGAATGCTCCATAAACAGTGTCCCTGTCACTGGCCCCACACAGCTGGGCCCAGGCTGGGGTGCCAGACCGGCCAGAGGACCCTCCCTTCCCAGGCAGAGCTGGGCCCAGTGGCTCCCCAAGACCTCTAGGCCTTTGCTCCCAGCATCCCCACTGCCTATCCCAGCTTCACATCTCACTTCCCACGCTACAGCCCTAAGCATCTCTGCTCACCTGCTCTCCGCCCCCAGGAACTTGGCCAGGAAGCTCTCCCTCACCTTCACTGAGGGAGGACTCCCAAGTGCCAGGCACTCATATTGGTACATTCAGAGACATTTGCTGGTGGTGGTATGGGTCTGCCTCACCCCAGTGTAGCCTGCATAGCTGCCCAGGACCCCTAAAGGGGGTTGAGGCCTAGCATGTGGCTTAGCCACAGTGCAAAACCTGGACTGCCTGGGACCCAGGCCTCTCTGATGCACCACATGGGCATCCTCATCACAGACTGCTCCAGCCCTGGTGTGCCTCCACCCTGGAGCATAGAAGCCAGGACCTAGTCTCTTGACCCTGCCCTCATGCCCAGGCAGGGCCCTCAGAGCATGTTGGATAAACAAGAGACATAATTCCTAGTAGCTGAAGCAATGAGGACTTCATCATATTGGCTGCTGGGAAGGGTGGCTGCCCAAATGTCTGCATAACTTGTTTTGTCCCTCCTTCAAATATCACCTCGGTGATGGCCATCCCAGACACTCCCTACACACACACACACACACACACACACACTCCACGTTCAAACTGCCAGCCTCTGTCCCCAACCCAGCACCATCCCCTTCTCTTTCATTTTTCGCCAAAGGTCTTACCACCCACCAAGTACATGCATTTTGTCTCTTATTGGCCACTTTACTGGAAGATGGGCAAGAATTGCTGTCTGTACTGCTCACTGCTCTGTATTACAACCAATTACATTTTACACACACCTGTATAGTGCGTGCTGGTCACTGTTGTAAGCACTTAACAGATATGGATTCATCTGACCTGCAACAATCCAATGAGGGGAGTGCAACCCATCATTCCCATTTTACAGATCGGGACACTGAGGCACTTGTCCTGTGGTTCCAGAGTGGCCATCTGGCTTTAGAGTTCATGTCGCTAACCACTTGGGCACTCCTCTCTCTCACCACAAGGTGCTAAAGAAATATTTGTTGAGTGGATACACACGTCAGATGGATGACAGGAGGAAGAGGCAGTCTGGGTTCAGGGAGTGGGTGAATGTGAGGGGAGCATGGGGTCCACCTCTGGAGCTGCAGGGGCTGTCCTCGGTGTTGTAGGATGCCTCTCTGGTCCCTAGGTGCCAGTAGCACCCCCTCCTCCCAGTGGTGACAACCAAACATGTCTCCTGACATTGTCTGATGTCCTGGAGGCACAATCAGCTAGGATGAGAATAATGCTGGCCCTACAGGGCAAGGAAGAGCCATCACCCACCTGTACTCCTCCACAAAGGACACATCTTCGGCCACTTGCAGGAGGCTCAGGGGCACTCCCCGCCAGAAGGCCAGCCCCTGGAGCTGCTGGGCCACAGCCTCTGCCTGTCGCCGAGCCCCCCGGGCGGCGGCCACCAGCTCCGTGCGCTGTGCAAGCACCTCCTCCAGAGTGGTCAGCTCTGTCCTCACTGCCTCACCCAGCCTCTCCACTGTCTCCAACACCTGTGTGCAGGGGTGAATCTGGGGTCAGAGAAGGGCGTTCTTGGGGGAGGACAGGGTTGGGTACAGGGTTGTGGAGGTAAAGTAGGAGTGACAGGTGTCTGAGATCTGGGGGCTAGGACATCTGTGGAATGAAGAAAGGAGGGAGGGGTACAGTTCTGTGGCCTCCTATCAGGAGCTCTGGATGGACAGTGCATGGGCTCCTGAACTGGGATTGGCTCAAACAATGGCTAATTGTTTGAGGCTGAAGTTGGCATCTGCCTGCTTGAGTCTGGGGTCCTAAGTCTGGGGTCTGCACTGGACATGAAATTTGGGGTCTGGGGCCAGCCTGTGTCTCAGCTCTGGATCTGGAACCCTGGGCCAAGGGATGGGAGTTAGGCCTCTTGTCAGAGTCCTGGGTCTCAGCACTGAGGTCCCCCTGAGCTTTTGTGTACACCACAGATCAGGACTGAGGGCCTGGATCTGACCTGAGAGCAGGGGCTGAGGTCCCCAGTGTTGGGTCCAGGGCTGAGACTAAGTGTGAATTAGGGTCCAGATTTAAGCCCCATGATGCAAATCTGGGGAACCCAAGGTTCTGAAAGTTCCATATGCAGTCAGGTTTGGGTGTCAGGTGTACAGTCTGAGGTCTACAAGTTGCAGTCTCAAGTTCTGAGTCTGGGGTCTTAAGTGTAAGGTGTGGGGTCTTGGCTCTGAGTCTGGATCCCATTTCTCTGAGAAGTGGACCTTTGTCCGGGTAGGGGAACCAGTCTGGGTGTGGGTCTGGGGTCCAGCGGGTGCCTGGCCCCTCACCAGGTGGTCTATGGCGCTGAGCGTGTGGTTGGCATGCAGCAGTGCGGAGCTGAGCTGGGACACCCCATCACTGGTCTCGCTGTTGCCATAGAAACCGATGCCAATGCCGGCGCTGAGAGGGGGAGGGACGGGAAATCACAACCTGTCTTGGGACCCCGGGGGGCGCGTCCCTCCACCCTCTCATACACCCACCCCCACCCTATTGGGGTCTCCCACCCCCACCCCATTGGTCCAGCCCGTCGTGGGAAAGGATCGTCTCCAGCCTGGCCCCCCACTGGTTGCCAAGGTAACGGGAAGCCCCCCTCCCCCGCCCCAGGGACGTCATTGTGATGCTAATGGTGGGTGGAGGGGCGGGGCGGGGAGGGGTGCGGATTTAACCCGCACCTCACTGGAGCGGAACCCCTGTCACCCCGGGGCCCCCAGGAGAAGCCCTCCGACCAGGACTGCAGGCCCCACACCCATCCCTCCATCCTTTCCTCAAGCATTCTGAGTTCTGTGCATCTGCCCCTTCGGGGTGCCGCCGTCCCCCGCTTCCTGGGGTTTCCTAGGAGTGCTGGCCCCCCTTGTCATCTCTTGCGGGACCCTGAGCCTGTAGCTCTCCGCTTACCCCACCCCCGGGACCCAAGCGTCTGGCCAGCTGAGAGCAAGACAAGGGAATGTGGGCCGATGGGCCAGAAGCCTGCGCCCCCGCCCCTCCGCAGCCGGCACACAGAGCTCCATTGTAGGGTCTGAATGTGGGCCCCCCTCCCCGACCTCCCCAGCGTGTCCTCCGCGGAGGGGCCAGGCCGGAGCGGGCGGAGGGAGCCGGACGCCCTCACAGTTCCCAGCCTCGGCCCTGGGATCCCACGCCCGCCCTGGCGCCCCCGCCCATTGTTCACCCTGGGATAAAGCTGCTCTTGTTCCCAGGCCGCTGGGGGCCGGCCGTGTCTCTCCCCCACGGGGCCTTTGTCCACCCCCGCATCCACCCCCAGTCAGGAGAGCCAGGAGAGGAAGCGCTTTGGATATAGGTCGCCCAGCGTCCTCCCCCCAGACACCCCCAAACACGCTGTGCGGCTCCCTGCGGGGAGAGAGTGGGGTAGAGCCCAGCCCGCAACCATCGGGGCGGGTCTCTCTGGGATCCGTGGACTGGGCCGCCTGTCCTGGGCTGGGGGGGTGGCCTGCAGGGGAGGGCTGTGCCTATCTAGGGCTGGTGTTCCGACAGTGGTGTAAGGGTGTGTCCTCAAGTACTCTTCTCTCTTCCCCAAGCTTGTGGGGGGTCACAGAAGTACCCTCCCACCCCGGGCTCTGAGAGGGGCTTGCAGGTCTGAATCTCCACTCTGCCACTTGCGCAGAAGGGCCTTGAGGAGATGCTTTCTCCATCTCCCTGAGACTTGCCCAGGGCTACGTGGGAAGGAGTTAGGCCAGCTCGGGTCTGGGCTCCCAGAGGCGCTCCTGGACTGTAAATATAGATATTATTTTGCTGTCTCTCTCCCTGACTAGAACCTCAGCTCCATGAGGGCAAGACTCTTGTCTGGCCAGTTGGATATCTCCTGTAGAGTAGATCTACACAGTAATAGTTGTGGAATAGATGAATGAATGAATGAATGAGTTAATGAATGACATCACCAGCCACTATTCACAGAGCATAACTATGAGCCCTATACAGTCTCTCATTTAATCCTACCGTAACTAGGAGGTGGGTGTTACCATAATGTCCATTGTAGAGATGTAGAAACTGAGTCCTGGAGAGATTACATCACTCCCCTCATTGCACGAGGTATTCAATGACAAAGCCATCAAACCCTAGCTCTTAACCCCTACCCCCTCCTGCAGGCCTGGCTGTCCTTGGGAAGTCACTCCTCCTCTTGAAACTCAGTTTGTCCATCCATGAAATGGGAGCAGTTCTTCCCGCTGCAAGGCTGAGGTGGGACACCCTCAGGAAGACCAGCCGAGGTTGTGGGGAACCCTGCCCCACTCCCCACCCACCCTGGGGCCCCATTACCAGCCGACGAGTAGGGCAGCAATGCAGCTCCATGTGACACAGCCTCCCCCTGGTGGGGGGCTCTTGGCCCCGGAGGGCTCTGGGGTCCGGCAGCAGCAAAAGCGGATGAGGTAGACGGCAATGAAAATGAGGCTCAGGCCCAAGCCCAGGCCTGCCAGGGCCACCACCAGCAATAGGGCCTGGGAAGGGGGAGACATGAAGCCTCAGAGGGGCTCTGCTCCCCCCACCCCTGCCTGGCTGGAGGTCCTGGATCTGGGACTTTAGTGGAGGTGAAAGTAGCCCTGGCTAGAATGGGGGCCAAGCCCACCCTGTGGTTCTCAGGTTTGTGGGGAAGTATGGGGTCCCCGCCCCTCCCAGGCTGGCAGCTTGGGCTCAGTGGTTTGGGGCTGGGTCACTGGAGGGGACTTCCAACTGAGAGGCCTAAATCCTGGGTTCCAGTTCTGCTCCTGGCATGACCTTTGGCAGGGGCCTTCCCCTCTGTGAGACTGTCTCCTCTTCATCCCCAACCAGGCAATTAGAACAGAGCATCACCTAGGACCCGCTGAGACCCAGATCAGGAACTGGCTGGGATCAGGGGGTGGACAGGGGCGCCTATTCCCAGAGATGTGTGCATAGTCAGGGGTGGGAGGCTTCCTCTTCCCTCCTCCTTGCTGGTCACCCCCACTCACTGCTCGCTCTCCCCCCTACTGGTGAGCTCTGCACACCCACCGCAGTGTGAGTCTGTCACCCAGGGACTCACGGGGAGGGGGACGTGACAGCTTCCATGACAGTGTGTGTGTGCAACACTCAGAGATGGAGACTTGGAGATAGAGACAGAGGCACAGAGAGAGCGGAGGTGGGGTGGGGCCAGGGGGTGGAAAAGTAGAGATGCCGAGAAAGGAGACACAGAGATAAATGGTGTCCAAGTGGAAGGCTGGGAGGAGGGAGGCAGGAAGAGAACAGGTATGTGTCATTGGAAAGCCTTGCAGGACATCGGGGCTCTCTGCAAGACAGAACTTCACAGGGAGTGCTGTGTAGTCCAGTCCCCTTCCCAGGTCCTCAGAATGGGGAAGGGGTTTACCTTGAGCCACACAGCAGGTAGGGACACCATCAGGAACAGAATCAGACATGCAGACTCACCAACACTGTTTCCTGTAAACCACAGTGTCTCTGCCTTCATCGTAGTGTGGAGTGTGTGTGTGTGTGTGTGTGTGAATGACACAAGTGTGTGAGGCATTTGCATTTCTAGCTGTGAAACTGGATGTTTTATCTATGACTGAGTTTGTCTGCCAGGAGATACTACACCTGAGTGTGTGTGTGTGTGTGTGTGTGTGTGTGAGAGAGAGAGAGAGAGAGAAAGAATGTGTGTCTCTATGGGAGCACCTATATCTGCAGGTGTGAGACTGATCTGTTGGCACTTGTGTGTTTCTGGGCATGATTGAGTCTGAGTGGTCTCTGGTTGGGTGTGTGTGTATGTGAAAGTGTGTGAGTGTGTTTGTGTGAATGTGAACATGTGTATGTTATGTATGAGTGAATGTATGTGTACATATGTGTGAGTTTGCGTCTGGGTGTGTGGGTGTGTATACAAGTGAGCTTGGGATGTGTGAATGTTAGAGTGAGGGCAGGAACTGTGTGAGTGTGTGTATGTATATGCGACTAAGTGTATACAAGTGAGTGTAGAGTGTGTGTGTGAGTGTTTGCATATGTTTAAGGGCAAGATGTGTGAATGTGAGTGTGTGAGTGTATATAGAAGTGAGCTTGGGGTGTGTAAATGTGTGAGTGTTGGACTGAGGGCAGGAAATGTGTGTGTGTGAGTGTGTGTATGTATATGTGACTGTAAGTGTATACAAGTGAATGTGAGGTGTATAAGTGAGTGTATGAGCGAGGACAGGAATGTGAGTGTGTAAACCTGTGACTGTGAGTGTGAATACAAGTAAATGTGTGTGTGTGAGTGTGAGTGTGCCTTCCAGCCTGGTGTCACCCAGTGCCTGACTTTTTTCAGCTGTGTCCATAGCAGTGATCTTCCTGAGGGGCAATGTCCCCTCCTGGGTCGTGTGACTTGGTACATGTCCCAGTGCTGTCACCCTGTCGATGAGGGGGGCGGAGTGAGCCTCTCCGAGTGCCTCCGGCAGTGGCTGAGGCCAGCAACCGGTGTGTGGTTGTGTGGGCAGGTCTCCTCGGCTGTGAGCGGGCGTCAGTGAACAGCACTGGAGGTCGTGATTGTGTAAACGAGAGGCTGTGGGCGAGGGGGTGGCCGTCCCTGTTTGGTGGGGAGAGGGCGGCATGGAGTAGGCAGGGAGAAGCTGCTCCCAGCTGGCACAGCCATGACCCAAATAGCTCAGAATACAGCACACATCCCCCTCTCTGCTTTTCTGGGACCCCCCCACTCCTTCTAAGCTTTCCAATCCCCAGCCCTTTATCCCAAGAGCTCCCCAGCACAGACCTGAGGGGCCTAGACCGTATAGGCAGGCCCCAGGACCCATCCAAAGGCTCTGCCAGGACTCCCAGCACCCCCCCCACGCACACACTCCCCCACCCTTAGCGGGCTCAGCCAAGCCTTGCTCCTCATTAATCTCAAAGTCAAGGACTTGAATTAAACTGGGTCAGGGGACAGTTCTTTTGCCCCTGTTGGAGCTGACCCAGGCTGGACCCCTTCCCCAGGGACTCCCCCGCTTCCGTGAGGTTCTCACCCCAGCCCCACCCTGCCGACCCATTTCTGTTATCCTCTGGTCCCCAAATGGAACCTCATTTTCACCCCCACCCCCACCCCGAACGCGCTGACCACCCCTTCTGTCCCAGGACTTCCTCTTCTAGCACCTCCACCTCGTTTTCCCAGCCCCGACCCTAAATCCCTCTCGCCCCTTCCCCATTTCACGTCTCAATCCTGTCCTGAACCCCGGCACCCCAGCCTTCCTCTCCAGCTCCTATCTCTGCTCCTATCTCTGCTGAGTCCCACTTAACTGGGCTGCCCAGAACCCATCTGGGGAGGGGTCATCTTTTAGGACACGGAGAGTGGACCTATCGCCCTGATGACCCTGGAGGCTACCTTCCCAGGTAGCTCTCAGAGACCCTGGAATCCAAGGCGCCCCCAGTCCCTTCCCTCCTCTGGGACTAAGGGGTTCAGGCCCCTGCCCCCCCCCTTATTTAAAAGGAGCCAGGGCTCTGGTCTCCCTGCACCTGTCCCAGGGGAACCTCTAGGTATGGGAGCCCCATGCTCCTCCTCTTCCAGATACCCCAAAGTCCGGGCCGGCCCACGGCCCCAGAGAACACCCAGCCCCCTTCTCCCTCGGGACCCAGAAGCTCTGCCTTCGCCCCCGCCCCCGCCCCCAGGACCCCACACCCGCTCCCACCTGCTGGTATTCTTGCTCTTGGGGCGCGAAACCGCTGGGTACCGGGCGGAGCTGGAAGTCGGCGCGGGGCAGCTGGTGGAGCAGATGCACCCAAGCCGAGGGTCGGTAGCCCGGGGGCGCACCCATAGCCCCCGGGGAGGGCTCAGCGGGGCCGACGCCGGGGCTGCGGGAGCCTCGGCAGTGGAGCGGGGCGCGGGCGGAGCGGGGTCTGGCGGGGCTCAGGGGAGCGGAACAGGGGGAGGGAGAGGTGGGGGGCGGAGATTGGGGGAGGAGGGGGGAGGCGCGGGCCAGACGGGGACGGTGCTGCCCCTGGTGGCTTCCGGGGGGACTGCGGCGCCGCCAGCGGGCCCCAGCGCTCCGCCCCTTAGTGACGGCTTCCACCTGCGGCCGGCGCAGGTACCACGCTGTCCAGCGATATCCTGGTCCAAATGAGGCCGCTCATACTGGCTATAGTCCTACGGCCACATAAGGACCCCTTTGTCTCTAGGAAGAACCTTTATGTCTATGCAAAGGTCATTAAGTATTTGCACAGCATTTTACACATGACAGGCATTTGCGTCAATAAACCCCCTCCCTCACTCTGTGTGTAAAAGTACTCTCGCCTGTAAAGGATGTCATTTGGGTAAAGTCCCCACCTTTTAAAATCGGTGTAAGAACACAGCTTCTATACACAAACCTTCCTATGAGTACAGACCACTCCAGAATGTACGCTTGCTTGCCAGTGTAAAGGACCCCTCACATCTGCATAAGGACTTCTCCTACTCCGAGAAGAACCCCGCTCATCTATCTATCTAGGGACCCCTTCCATCTGTATAACAATGCCTGGCATGTGTTGAAGAACCTCCCCAAACTCTTTAAGGATTACTTCAGTGTACATAAACTCTCCATGCCCCTTGCCATTCACTTACAGTTTACAGAGTATTTTTCCAGCCACTATCTGTAATGAGTCTCATAGAACCCACTGATGCCATGCTGACATATGGGGAAGTAGAGACACTTGGAGGGCACTCAGCTACCTTGACATCACCACCCAGGCAGTCACTGTTGGAGATAAAACTAAGGTTCTCAGAAATCTGCCCCAGGGAGCCTCCCCACCCTTGCAGAGCTAGGCTAGTCTTTGCCACCTGGAGTCCCCACAGCCGACTTCCCCTGCAAGGACTGAGATGGGCAGGAAGAAAAAGGGGAGGTTAGTATTTCACCATTCTCCTCCTGATATTGTGCCCCAGGTTGGTGACAAAGGGGTAGTTGCTCATCCCATTACTAGGAGAGAAACCATGATAGTCATGGTGATGATGCCATGGTGATAGTCATGATGATGGTGGTAATGATGGTGGTGATCGATGATGATGGTGATGAAGGTGATAATGGCAATAATGGTGATGATAAAGGTAATGGAGATGGTGGTGGTGGTGATGATGATGGTGGTGATGATGATGATAGTGATAATGGTGATGATGATGGTGGTAATGATAGTGATGGTGATGATAGTAGTGCTGATGGAAATGATGATGATGGTGGGGATACTGACACATAGTGACAGGGAAGAATGAGGATAGCTGCCCTCACCTCTCTCTCTCTCTCATCATCTCTACCTTGGTCTTCTCCGGCACACCTCCAATTCCAACTCCAGTGGTTGGAGTCATGTCCTCCACTGTCGTCAACTAGATAGGCTGCATGGAGCCTGGAGATGACAAAGTTCTTGAGATGAGAAGCCATGAGTTGTGCTACGTGACTCCAGGCAAGTGAATCCCCATCTTGGAGTCTCTGCTTCCCTATCTGTCAAATGAAGGGAAAGAAGTGAGGTTAGCCTGTCTGAAAAGCCCTTGTTAGATAATTTTCTACATCGTGTCTGAGCCAATGTTTGCAGAACCAGCAGGACTTGCTAAGGGGGAGAAGAATTCCAAATTCCATAATGTGTGTAGTTGGGCTCATGTATCTGTGGGTGGGCTGAGGTGGTCATTGTGACTCAGTGACTCAAGAGCACTCAGTGGCTCCCATTGCCCATGGGATCAGGTCAAACAAACCCTCTTAGTCTTGCTTTCATGTCTTCCACCATCTGGCCTTATGTCCACCCTCCCCAATATAGATATTTGAGGGTAGTAGATTTCCAACCCATGGAACCTCAACCACACTGAGAAATACATTTTACAGTGTGATCTGGCACACACATGTCAGAAGTGAAAAGTCTCACGAGCAAAACTGACCTCCACTCAGCACGATGCTCTCAGATCTCTCCCATGCTAGTTCTATTTCAGAAATAAAAATCTGGTCACAACCTAAATTTTTCATGACTGGCTAATGGGTCTTGACCTGCAATCTGAAAAACACTAATCTTGAATTCCAGAGAACAATCTGGGTTGGTGTTAGAAAAGGAGTAACTCCTACTGAAAAGATGTAGGTTACATTGGCTTCTGGGTTGGGGGATGGCAATGGTGCAGTGTTTTATTCCTGCACCCCTTCTCACAAAGTGTGTGCATGCATGAACAGACATGCACAAACAGGCACACACCACTCCCTGTCACTCCCCTTCAGAAAAAGGTTTGTTGACTGAATCTCCCACTTTCTCCCTCTGTCTCCTCTTGTATCTCTCTGTCTCTCTCATATGATTTGGGTCCCAGAAGGTCCGCATTCTTTAAGGCTTTACTTCCAGCCTTTACTGATTGAGCCCAAGGCATCCATCCCAGTCAATGGGAGAGCTGAGATGATGTCTGACAGAAATTTGTTCTCTTTGACCTCCTCCTGCCCTTGCTCCCTGAGTCTGTTTCTCATGACAAATGTTTTTTCCAGGGTAGTCCCTAAGCATTTATAGGGTTCTTGGCTGAATACCACTGCAATGCCATCTCAAGCTCTATAGGTGTTAATTCAGGGTGGGGTCCCTGAGAAACCCCCATTGGAGAAGGGCTCAGAGAATGTGGTTGTTCCTGTCTGGTTTCAGGCAATGATTGCCATATGGAAAGAGGGACCCAGCAATGCCAGATGTTTCAAATTTCCAGGAGAAGACAGAAATTTAGATATTTTTAAAAGCAGAATGTTAAATGTTAAATGTTAAAACTAATTCAAATACCAAAAAAAAAAATACTGTGTGGGCCAAATAAAACCTGTCTGTGGGTTGGAGCTGGCTGATTTATAAGCTCTGGTCTAGCCAGATGCTCAGCAGCACCAGCAAACAGAGGAAGGGACCCACAAAGAGGCTGCGGAGGAGCAGCCCAGAGATGCAGGAGGGAAGCCAGAGACAGGCAGCAATGCCACCTCCTCCAGGAAGGCCTCCTGACCTACCTCTCTCGATGGAAGGCCAAATCAGCTCCTGGCTAGAGGGTTCAGCATGTACTCCACAAGACTCAAACTTTGGGATACTTGCCAGCTTAACAAGGTGGTTGAGTATATGTTGTATGAGTCCAATCTGATGGTGTTCTAGAACAGACGAAACCAACCTATGATACCAACAGAAATCAGAGCAAGGGTTACCTCTGGGAAGGTGGGGACAGGGCTGACTGGGAAGGGGCTGGAGGGAAGGCATTATTCTGTATCTTGATAAGGGTTTGGGTTTCACGATTTGATATATGTATATATATATATTTTTTTTTAAATTTTTATTTATTTATGATAGTCACAGAGAGATAGAGAAGCAGAGACACAGGCAGAGGGAGAAGCAGGCTCCATGCACCGGGAGCCCGACGTGGGATTCGATCCCGGGTCTCCAGGATCGCGCCCTGGGCCAAAGGCAGGCGCCAAACCGCTGCACCACCCAGGGATCCCGATATATGTATATATTACACAATGATTATCACAGTAAGGTTAGTTAGCACATCCATGACCTCACATAGTTGCATTTTGTATGCGTATGTGGTGAGAACTTTCAGAATCTCTCCTAACAACTTTCATGGTACTGTTAATTCAAAATCTCTCTTAACAATATGGTATTGTTAATTATAGCCAAATGCTGTACATTAGATCCCCAGCACAAATACATTTTACACCTGCAAGTTTGTGCCCTTCAACCACTTTCACCCCTTCCCCATCCCCTGCCCCCACCCTGGGCTACCACCAATTTATTCTCTGTATCTGTGGATTCAGGGTTTTGATTCTACACATGATTAAGATCAGACAGTATTTGTCTTTCTCTGACTTAGCTCATCTAGCATCATGTCCTCAAGATTAATGCATATTGTCACAAATGGCAGGATTTCTTTCATCTTTATGGTTGAATAATATTCCATTTTACATACATATGTAAATGTGTGCATATATGTAAATATATTTGCGATTTATGTATGCATATATGTTGAAAGATTTACATATATGTCATATATGCATATATATTTTTTAAGATTTTATTTATTTATTCATGAGAAACACACAGAGAGAGGCAGAGACACAGGTAGAGGGAGAAGCAGGCTCCAGGCAGGGAACCCAACATGGGACTCAATCCCAGGACTCCAGGATCATGCCCTGAGCCAAAGGCAGACGCTCAACCACTGAGCCACTCAGACCATATATCTTTGAGTTAGTGGTTTTGTTTTCTTCTGATAAATGCCTGAGGTGGAAATGCTGGATTATAAGTATTTCTGTTTAATTTTTTGAGGAGCCTTCATAATGTTTTCCACAGTGGCTGCACCAGTTTGCATTCCCATGAACAGTGCTGGAGGGTTCCTTTTTCTCCACATCCCCACCAATACTCATTGTCTCTTGGGTTTTTTATACTAGCCAATTCTGGCCGGTGTGAGGTGCTATCTCACTGTGGTTTTGATTTGCATTTCCCTGATGGTGAGTGATGTTGCACCCTTTTCATGTACCTGTTGGCCATCTGCATGTCTTCTTCGGGAAAAATGTCTATTCAGCATCTTTGCCCATCTTATAATTGGACTCTTTGGGGTTTTTATCCCACTGGAATATTTTTTCAACTTCTTTATGTTTGAAATTTTTCGTAACAAAATATTGAGAAGAAAAGAGTGGGGCTGTAACAAGAGTAACAGGATAGATAAAGCAGTATTGGAAATAAATATATATAATCCAAACTGATTTAAATAAATGACTGGATGGTGTAATAAATGTGATAAATGGAAAAGAATAGACAAATCTCCTATGCAAAAAAATCCCAAATAATTTATGTTGATATTTTGCCCCCAGGAGATGGAGCAAGAACTCCCTACTCTTTGAGGTTGGGCTGAGCATGTTCCCTTCCTTCTAAAGGGAACAGCATGAAAATTGGGGAAAGAGACTAACTTTGTAGTTGAGAAACCTCACCAACACTGCCTCCCAGGGATTAGGACCAGCATTAACCATGATCAGCCTTGTTGGTTATGCCCTCCATATGGTATGCTGAAAATAGTACTTACCTCTGTGGTTTTCTTCTCCGTGACCTTAGTCCAATGATGAGAAAAATATCTGTCAATCTCCAACTGAGGCACATTCTACAAAATACCCTGACTAGTGCTTCTCAAAACTGTCAAGTTCATCAAGAACTAGAAAAGTTTGAGAAACTATCAGAGCCAAGAGGAGCATAAGGTGACTTGGTGACAAATACAGTGTGTCCACCTGGGTAGGGTACTGGCTCAGTAGCACACCTGGTAGGAACTAAGGAGATCCTAATACAATGTGGATGTTGGTTAACAATAATGCCTCCACATTGGTTCATCAGCATGACAAACATACCATAGCCATAGTGATAGAAGATGATCAAGCAGGTGTAGGGGAGGCTGGGTGAAGGGTATATGGGAACTCTCTGTACCAGCCTTGAGATTTTTCTGTAAACTTAAAACTAATCTAAAATAAAATTTTTACTTAAAAAAATCCAAATTAAAAAAAAAAAGGTAGGATAGTAAAAAAAAAAAAGTCTGGGCTCACTGGTGTGAACAGGAAACAGCTTTATTCTTTCTCACCCTGCCTTCGCATACCATCTGTTTGAGTCCCCTGTCCCTCCCCCATGGCTATATCTGGATCAGATCTTCCAGATTTTCTTGCCATTTTGGGGTTTTCCAACTGTCCCATTTTTGGGGGGGTCAATAGTCCAGCCTAACTCAGTACCAAAACATCCATCTGGCATTCAAAATCATTCCCTGTCACCTGGGGGATCCCTAAGCTGAGATCCCACAGACCAAGGGTGTGGAGGGGGCACAGCGTCACTTCGTCCACTCTCCTCTTTGGATCCTTGCAATGCCACCTCCCTTTCTCTGGGTCTATTAAGAATTTCTGCTTCCCTTCCTCAGAGTCAGATTATGGTGCTTATGTTCTTCAACCAGAGACCACCAAAACACACCTGGAGTGAAACACGATGGGTTTACTCCTCACTGTGGTGGCAGGTGGCACACACCCAATGGCAGGCTGCCCTGGCTGCCCTGGGTCCCCCCTAAATTCTTGTGTTGCAGTCCTAACCTCCAACTACCTCGGAGGTGACTGTAATTGGAGACAGGGTCTTTGAAGAGGTAATTCCGTTAATGAGGTCATATGGTGCGTCCTAATCCAATGTTACTGACGCCCTTCTAAGAAGAGGAGATTAAGACACAGACAAGCAAAGAGGGAAGGGAAGACCGTGTGAAGACACAGGGAGGAGGTGGCTCTGATCCTGACGGCAGTTCTGATGTGTTTTCCTCCCACACCACCAACCAGTTCTTGCATACCAGCTGGGCATCTTCCAAGTCAAGTCAATTCTGACACTATCTATCTGGAGGCAGAGCCAGGTCCCACAGGTTAGGGGTTCAGTCCTACAAGGCTGCCCCCCATCCCCCGCACCCAACACAGAGCTCAGATTCCAATCCCAAGGCCAAGTTGTCACCCAGTCTCCTGACTCAGCAGCTATAGATTCCATTTCCTGTGCCTCCCTCCTGGTTCCATGGATTTGCTAGAGTGGTTCACAGAACTCAGAGAGACATTATATCAGTTTATTATAGAAGGACGTGACTCCACAGAGACCTCATTACATAGAGCCGTTGGGGATTGAACTGTCTCCAGCCCCCTACCCTCCACACTTAGGAGCCGTCCACAGGTCACTTCTTTATTTTTTTTATTATTATTTTTAAAAATTTCACTGGAGGATTGTTCACCTGGGGCCAGCAAATCTACTACATTTCGATTTGCATTGGGATGTGTTGCAATTTATTTTTTTAAATTTTATTTAAATTCAATTTGCCAACGTAGTATAACACCCCGTGCTCATCCCATCAAGTGCCCTCCTAGTGCCAGTTACCCCATCCCCTCACCCACCTCCCCTTCTGCAACCCTTTGTTTGTTTCCCAGAGTTAGGAATCTCTCATGGTTTGTCTCCCTAATTTTTCCCCCACTCCATTTCCCTCCTTTCCCTTATAGTCCCTATCACTGTTTCTTATATTCCACATATGAGTGAAAGCATATGATAATTGTCCTTCTCCGATTGACTTCACTCAGCATAATACCCTCCAGTTCTATCTATATCGAAGCAAATGGTAGGTATTCGTCCTTTCTGATGGCTGAGTAATCTTCCATTTCATATGTATATAGATAGATAGATAGATAGATAGATAGATAGATATAGATATAGATATACACACCACATCTTCTTTATCCATTCATCTGTCAAAGGACATCGAGGCTCCTTCCACAGTTTGGCTATTGTGGACATTGCTGCTATGAACATTGGGGTGCAGATGTCCTTGCATTTCACTACATCAGTATCTTTTTTTTTTAAAGATTTTATTTATTTATTCATGAGAAACACAGAGAGAAAGAGGCAGAGACAGAGGCAGAGAGAGAAGCAGGCTCCATGCAGGGAGCCTGATGTGGGACTTGATCCCGGGACTGTGGATCATGCCCTGGGCGGAAGGCAGACGTTCAATCACTGAGCTACCCAGGCATCCTACTACATCAGTATCTTTGGGGTAAATATCCAGTAGTGCAATTGCTGGGTCATAGGGTAGCTCTATTTTTAACTTCTTGAGGAACCTCCACACTGTTTTCCACCAGCTTGCACTCCCGCCAACAGTGAGACACACCTTCATGTCTCTCATCACTTGGGGAAATAGCAAGGGCTTTAGATGAAGACCAAATATACATTTCTTATTATAAATTGCAATATGACAACAGCAATCTATAAGCCAAGGAGAGGTGCTTCAGAAGACACCAGCCATACTAACACCCTGATCTTGGATTTCCAGCCTCCAGCACTATTAGAAAATAAATTTCTATTGTTCAAGCCCCTGGTCGGTGGTGCTCTGTTGCTGCAGCCTGGAGACTAGCACAGGGGGTGCTGGTAATGAGCTCTCACGGAATTCCAATGTACCTGGGTCACTTGGGTCACTTTGAACAGGGTCAAAGAAGAGTGATTTGCTCTGGATTTGGGTATTGTCAGAAAGTGGGGGGTTTCAATGAGATTGTTTGCATCTCCAGGCCATCCTGGCGGGGCTGAGAGCTGCACATCCATGCTACAAGTCCAGAGCTCTTTTGTCCCTGTCTCAGTGGGAAGCAGCCTGCCGGCCAGGTCCCCACTCTCATGTCCTCTGGTCCCACCCAGGCCCAGAGACTGCTTCCGGCGCCGGAACACCTGCAGAGCTGATGGGCATCAGCATCAGGCTGGACCCAGAACTCCCCCCTGTGTGGTGTGCCCTCTTCCTGGCCACCTGCAGCAGGGTCCAGTCTGGCCTGAGAATCCGGGCATCTGACCTTCACACAGGTTGTGCCAAACCTGGGAAGTGGGCTTACCTGCTCTTCGCCACTATCCTGCCTGACTCTCCTTCCCATGCTCGGCAGGACACATGGGGTCTAGGGGTGGAGGCTCCATTCCACCAGCTCCCGCCTTGTTAGAGGAGGCTTCTGCTAATGTGCTGTGGAGCCAGCCAGGGCGGTCCAGCCAGCTGCTCACCTGAACCCCCATGCTTCGGGGACACCATGCTCTGGCTCAATCCTCTGCAGACATCAAGAGGCTTTACACTATGAGTTTTGTTATTATTCAGGTACAGCATGGCCAACAGACCAGGAGGCAGGCAGCTGGTACTAGGAGGATGGTTGGTTATAGTCACAGACTCCAACAGGACAGACACCTAGCTGGCAGGTGATGGACGTCTCATCGCATCCTTCCAGAACAGAGAGAGAGAGAGAGATTCGGCTGGCATGCTCTAATCTCTTCGTATAAGGATGGGGACCCCACCTCATAGCCTTGGCTAATAATCACTTCTGCAAGGCCTCCCTTCCTAAAGGTGTCATATTCAGGGTTAGGGCTTCCACATATGAATTTGGGGCAGGGGGACAAACGTTCAATCCATCGCACCCTACGAGAAGGGAATGCAGGCCCTACTCTGCAAAGTATACTTCAGAGAATACCATCCTCTTATGAGTCTCACCTCAAAATGTAGAACTGGGTCAATGTGGCACTGCTGGCTTCTAGGGACAGGCTCTGTGGGGACGTCTGAAGCCTCTCCCTCACCGGGAAGACATTGTTGAGAACCTCAACCATAGAGCAGAGACAGTGGGAAAATTTCCCCTCTCTTAAAACCAGCTTAATTGAGGTATAGCTGACATAGAAAAAATGGTACACATGTCTCGTATTTGGTTTGCTGACTCTGGATGCGTGCAAACACCATGACGCCTTCACTACAATCCAGGTGACCTTTGCTGCCAACGCTTCCCAGTTTCCTGCTGTCTCTTTAACACACTTTTAAATACTCTCCTGTGGGAAGGCTTTTGCATCCTTCCAGAAAAACAACCACCGAGCTCTCCAGAACTTTACCTATACATCAGTTTTGTTTTTGTTCTTTTTTATTTTTGCTTTTTGCTGTTTTACATTTTTTTAAAATAAAAAATGTTTTAAATGGAGTCAAATCCACATGACATACAATTTAGCATTTTAACCATTTTTTAAAGATGTTAAAATTTATTCAGTTGAGAGAGAGAGAGAGAGTGACAGAGAGAATGAGAACACAAGCAGGGGGAAAAGGGGAAAGGGAGAAGCAGACTCCTCGCTGAGCAGGGAGCAGGGACCGATATCCCAGGACCCCGAGATCATGACCTGAGCCAAAGGCAGACACTTAACCCGCTAAGTCAGCCAGGCTCCCCCAATCCTAACCATTTTTAAGTGTGCAGCTCAGTGGCATTATATACATGCACAATGTCACACAACCAATTTCCAGAACTTTTTCATCTCACAACACTGAAACTATTCCCACGAATTGTCCCCACTCCCCCTCCTCCAGCCCCTGGTGTTCTACTTCCTGTCTCCATAAATTTGACTCCCGGGTGCCTCACGTAAGTGGAATTGTACACTAACTGTCTTTTGTGACTGGCTTGTTTCACTACACGTCATGTCCTCAAGTGACTCTGTGTTGCAGACTATGTCACCATTTCCTTTGCAAAGGCTGAATAATATTCGGTTGTGTGCATGCATGGCATTTGGCTTACCCACTCACCTGCTGGCGGCCTTGGGGTGCTTCCACCTCCAGCTGCTGTGTGTGAACAGTGCTGCTGCGAGCAGGGTACCCAGCTTCTGCTGGAGATTCTGCTTTCCCTTCTCCAACTGAGGGTGCGTCCAGGACGGAAATCACCACTGCGTGTTTGCTTTGTGTTTGCATGTTCCACTTTTTATTTTGAAGTAACTTTCAGATTTAGAGGAGAGTTGCAAAGACAGTCCGGAGTTCCCGGGCACCCCTCGTGCTGTGTTCCCTGAGGTTTAATGTCTGATGTGAGGAGGGTTCACGGTCACGGTCAAAACTAAGGGACCCACACAGGCACAGGAGCATCAGATGAACTACAAATTGTATCCTGGTACTCCAGCTCCCACCGGATGTCTTGTCTCCAATCCAGGATCCCATGTGACATTTAATGTCCCCTGCGCCGTGACAGTCCTTGCTCCTTGTTTCTCCTTGTTTCTCACAACCTCAACAGCTTTGAGGAACAGGGATTCTGTCCAAACTCCCTTAACTCGGTTTTGTCTGATGTTTTGGTGTGTGTGTGTGTCTGTGTGTGTGTGTGTGTGTGTTTCCATAATTGGACCGAGACTGTGGATTTGGGGGGGAAGAAACCCCCCAAAGTGATGTGCCCTTCTCGTTACACAGGCTGTTTTTCCCTGATGCTGTGTTATTGTCTGGTGGTGATGGGGACCCCTGTGCACAGCACTACCTATGTATAAATTGTGGAAGGAGCTATGGGGAAAAAAAGGTGGAGAGCCATGAGGAATAAAACCAGAGCCTCATTTTATTTGGTCTGATGAGGAAATATTTTAGAGGAAGTGATTCAAGATTGTACCTGAAGATGATAAGAAGCTGTGGAGAGTTTCAGGCAGAAGTCATGGCAGATGCAAAGGCCCTGAGGCAGAGATAAGTTTACAGCTGGAGGAATAGGGAAAAACTATGTGTGGGGGGTGATGTGGACGGAGTGAGCAAGAGGGGCAGGGTGCTAGAGGCTGGCACTGGTGGAGATGCAGCCAGGGCCGCCTCCTGCGGGGCCTGCAGTCTAGAGGAGCTTAGAGCTTCTCTTCAAGCCTTTGGGGGATTCGGAGTAATGCTGGGCGTGGCAGTGAGTCTGTGAATGCAGTTTGACAGGACAAGGTGCGCAGGCCCGGACACTGTGGATGCATTCAGCTCTAGTAGGTGTGCTAGAATAAAACCATTTTCACTATAGCCTGACAGGCACATAGAGACAGGGACTGGCCACCAGCTCAAGAAAAGGCAGCATAACCTGCAGATCCTATAATCCCTTCTGAGCGAGGCCAGACAGGTATGCCTCACCTGTGCTGGCAGAAAAAGGAACATTCAAGGACCTTCCCCCTCTCTCTCTTCTTTTTAATTTCTTTTGCTTTCTCTGCTTTGCACTTGTTGTCTTTGGTGGGGTGAGGGCTCCGACATGGTCCTGCCAGACCGGAAACTTTGCTCGGGAGATTGGGCAGAGAAATGAAACAGAGCTGGTTTGGTGGAGGAAGGGAAGCCCCGCCCCCACAGCATGGCCTTCCTCTGCCCCCACAGGGTAGGTTTTAAAGGGGGTGCCAGACACACAGCCGGGTTCAGATCTCACATCTGCTGCTTGCAGGCCTTGGACCCTGTGACTAGGAATACCCAGTGCCCAAAATGGAGATGACCATTCTCACCTCATCAGGTGCCACAAATTAATAAATCAATGCTTGTCCAGAGGCATCCGTGGCATGTGGCATGCAGTCAGTGCTCAATAAGTGATAGTTCTTATTTTATTTTAATGAGCTGACATTCACAAAACATAAAGGAACCATTTTAAGCATCCTGTTTTGAGGTTCACCCTCCTTCCTGTTTATGACTAACCATCTGTTGTGTGGATAGACCACATTTTCTTTATTATTCTTATTTTCATGATGACTACCACTATTACCACTATCATCCCTGCTACTGTTGTTACAACTCTTGGGGATGTTTGCCAAAGAGGACGGAGAAGCAAAGTGGACGAGTCTGGAGGGCACTGACATGATTTCGAATCCCAAAACCCTTCCTGTGTAATAGGTCTGTGACTCCATGGAGAACACACTCCTGATCCGGCCTTGATTTTTTTTTCTTTTAGCAGCAAAATGAGGCTAATGATCCCCACTTTGGGATAAAGAAGATGTGGTATATTTACACAATGGAAAATTACTCAGCCATCAGAAAGAATGGAATGTTGCCATTTGCAACAATGTGGATGGAGCTAGAGTGCATTATGCAAAGTGAAATAAGTTAATCAGAGAAAGATAAATACTGTATGATGTCACTCCTATGTAGGATTAGGAAACAAAATAGATGAATGTATGGGAAGGGGGGAAGAGAGAGAGGGAAAGGAACCATAAGAGACTCTTAATGATACCTGGAGGACGGAAGTGGGTGGGGGATGGGCTGGATGGGAGATGGGCATTAAGGAGGGCGCTTGATATGATGAGCACCTGCATGTAAGTGATAAATCGCTGAATTCTACTACAGAAACCAGTATTGCACTCTATGTTAACTAACAAGAATTTAAATAAAAATTTGAAAAACAAAACAAAACAAAAAACAATCCCTACTTCTAGAAGGCTGGTTTTTTAAAAGTTTTTATTTAAATTCCAATTAGTTAACATAGTGTTATATTAGTTTCAGGCATCCAATATGGTATTTCATCACTTCCATACATCACCCGGTGCTCATCACAAGTACCCTCCCACATCCCATGACCTGTTTCCCCCATCCCCCCACACTACCCCTTTCTGGTCACCATCCTTTTGTCCTGTATAGTTAAGAGTCTGGTTTTGGTTTGCATAAGGCTCTTTTTAATTTTAACTTTTAATTTTTAAATTGTGGTAAAATGCACACAACATAAAAATTTAGCATTTTAACCATTTTAAGTGTTCAGTTCAGTGGCATCAGATGCATTCACATCATAGTACTGTCACCACCTCCATCCATTCACAGAACTTTTTCACCTTCTAAAACAAAACTAAAACTGTCTCCATTAAACACCACTTCTCCAGCGTCTCTCACCCAGCCCCTGGCAACCCCCAGGCTATATTCTATATCTTTTTTTAAATTATTGAATTTTTAAAAAAATTTCATTCATTCATTCATTCATGAGAGACACAGAGAATGAGGCAGAGACAAAGGCAGAGGGGGAAGCAGACTTCCCGCAGGGAGCACGATGCGGGACTCCATCCCAAAACTCTGGGATCATGCTCTGAGCCCAAGGCAGACGCCCAACCGCTGAGCCACCCAGGCGTCCCTATATTCTATATCTTGATAGAGTTTGGGTATCTAATTGTCAAAACACAGCTACTGGTATATTCAAGACCTGTGCATTCCATTTCATTGTATGCAAACTTTAACACAAAATAAAAAGAAAGGAACTCCAAGCAAAGCTTGAACTCTAGGTAGTGAGGCTCTTGCTGAAGCATCCAGGGTGAAGCATACCAATGTCTGCAACTTACTCTGAAATGCACGCAAAACACCCAAGATGGATTGGTGGACAGCTAGGTGATAAAATAGGTAGAGGAATCTGTTAGTGCTGAATCTCTGTGTTGCACATGTGGGTATCTGCTGTAAAAATGCTTTCAACTCTTCTGTATGTTTGAAAGTGTCTTTTTAAAAAGACTTTATTTATTTCTTCATGAGAGACACAGAGAGAGAGGCAGAGATACAGGCAGAGGGAGAAGCAAGTTTTTCTGTGGGGAGCCCAATGTGGGACTCGATCCCAGGACCCCGGAACCTGGAGGTCATGTCCTGAGCCAAAGGCAAGTGCTCAACCACTGAGCCACCCAGCACCTGTCCTTCTGCTCTTTTAATGGAGGCTTCATCACGTAGCCATGCCTGATGAACTCACTGGCCGCTGGTGATTGATTCTACCTCCAGCCATCATTAGGTGTTTCCCCAAAGTCACTTATTCACATAACAAAAAAACATATTTATCGTTCTCACTTAGGAAATTCCAAGGACTTTAGGAGCTCTGTGCCAGGAACTGGGTGAAGGCCAAATACATATTTCTTATAAATCACAGTATCACAGGTAGATGGTGGGCATGGGTCCTGGGCTCACCCTACACGTAATCTCACGTGGTGATACCTTCCTCTAGAGGGAGTTAAGGCCAGGATGCTTTGCCCCTTTATTTCCTGCTCATTTTCAGGGCTTGATTCTCTCATTCTTCCTTAGATTCCATGAGCTACACAACATCTTGGGAATATATTTCTTCTCTGCCATAACTATCCAAGTGTTTTCTGCTGCTGGTGAACCAGGACTCTGAGTGAGTACAGTCCAAATAGGAATACAGTCACTTACAATCACTGGTACTTTTACCAACTAACCTGGCATAAGGGCTCAGTGTGTAGACAGTGCTTTCATTCACTGGTCGTAGTCTGTCGGGCTGCTGGAACAAAATACCATAGACCGGGTGGCTTATGAACAGCAGATGCGTATTCCTCAGTTCAGGCTGGAAGCCCAAGATCAAGGCGCCAGTTCTTTGGTGTCTGGTGAGGGGCTGTTCTCTCTTGCACCATATGAACAAACCAGGGAGAGATGTCTTACTAAAACCCAACCCTGCTGGCACCCTGATCTCAGGTTTCCCAGCCCCTCGAACTGTGAAAAACAAATGTTTGTGGTTTAAGCCACCCCGCCTGTGGTATTCAGCCCAAAATAAGACTGGACTGGGTGATTCTTTGCTGTGGGAGCCGCCCTGCACATCTCAGGATGCCTCGCAGCACCCCTGGCTTCCACCTGCTAGATGCCAGGAGATTCCTCTCTCTCAGGTTGTGGCAATCAAAGCTGTCTCCAGACATTCCCTGATGCCTGTATTTGGGACTCTTCTATTATTACTGTTGATTCTATGACTCCATGCTAGTCACCCAGCAGATTCTGGGGACTCCACTGTAATTACCCAGCTGGCTCTGGAGCTCCTCCTGCAATTATCCAGCTGGTTCCTGAGACTACACCATGATTTCCTAGCTCATTCCAGTGACTTTACATCCTTCAGTGATTTTGCATAATTATGGCCAACTCCTAGAACACTGCCGTAATATCTGGCCTTCTATAGAAATCCAATCATAATTGCCCAGTTTTCTTACTTTATGTATTATGTAGAGTCCTGTTGAGGTCTCTGGGATTTCAGTCCCTTTTCTGGGTAGCAGGAACATAGATGGAATTCTGATTCTATCTTGTCCCCAAAGAGCTTATAGGCTGTTAAAGGAGAGAAATTAAGGCACTGTATTACCCAGAGACATGACAGAGCCAGCACAGAACCTGGTGGGACCACAGAGGACTGTAGAGAGAAGACAGCAGGGCTTCCTGGACAGCTGGGTAGTTTGTACACTGCACAACTCCAGGTCACCATTCCACAAACTCTATTTTCAATACAATCCCCTGGAAACTTCGAATGCAAGGCCACTTCTGGGACTTCCCAGACAGGCATCCAGGCCTGCTCTGGAGCTCCTCATGCAATTATCCAGCTGGTTCCTGAGACTACGCCATGATTTCCTAGCTCATTCCAGTGACTTTGCATCCTTCAGTAACTTTGCGTAATTATACAAATTCCCCACCCCTCACTCAGACACCAACCACACTGCTCCCCCTGGTCATCTTTGAACAAGCACCACAGGCATCCACTGCAGGCTTTGCTCCAGCTGCTGCCTCCACTCACTGGGAGCTGTGTACCGCCAGCTGACCACTGACCAACGTCACCTCTTGCTCCAACTGTTGCCACATGCCATGTCCTCACGCTTTCCCTGGCTTCCTCATGAACATCAAAGCCCTCCCCTGCCCCCCAGGTGCTCTAGATTCTTGGACCTCCCCTCCACTTTCTAAATCATTTTTTAAGGATTTTATTTATTTATTCATGAGAGACACACACAGAGAGGCAGAGACATAGGCACAGGGAGAAGCAGGCTCCCTGTGGGGAGCCTAATGTGGGACTTGATGGCAGGACCCTGGGAACATGACCTGAGCCAAAGGCAGACGTTCAACCACTGAGCCACCCAGGTGTCTTCCACTTTCCTATTTTCCAAATCACTCTTCTTCTGGTAGACCTCGAATTTACTGCTGTCCGTGGTGTATGGCCTGTTTCCCTTTGCAGAAATATAAGCTTCTCAAGGGCAGGGATCCTTGTCTGTTCATCTGATGAATCTCAAGAGTATCAAATAGTATCTGGAATACAGTAGAGGATCAGCAAATACTTACTGAATGAAAGAAAAATTAATTTCTCAGATGAAAAAAAAAATTGTTTTCCCTTTGACTTCTAAGAGCATTTCTCCACTTTGCCCACAAGAGGGAGAACAAGATACATGCTAATTCCTTGCAGCCCCAGGTGGATGGTCTTTGATGAACCTGCTCCTGTTCTTGGATTTCAGCACCTCTTTGAAACATGGGAGACACAAAGCCCCCATGTGCCTATCTCCCTGTGTTGGTGGAGACCCAGTCACAGGAGCACACTCGAGGAGAAACCCACCTCCAAATCATCGCACTACCAGGAAACCATCAAAGGACGCCAGGATGAGCTCACAGGGGAGGATTCTTATCCAACATTTTGATTTTGTTTTTTTAAAGATTTTATTTATTTATTCATGAGAGACACACACACACACACACACAGAGACAGGCAGAGGGAGAAGCAGGCTCCCTGTGGGGAGCCTGATGCGGAACTTGATCCCAGGACCCCAGGATCACGACCAGAGCCAAAGGCAGACACAACCACTAAACCACCCAGGCGCCCCGAGGATGCCGATTTTCATAAAAGCACAGCCCATGTTCTGAGGTGAGCTGCCGCTGCCCCATCCCTCGGGCACCTCTGTATAAATACCTAGGTGTTATCCTCACACTTCCCTTCTGGGGCTGGTACTAGGAGTCGGTGGCACACAGCTTGGACATTCCTTGTCAGATGAGCCAGGGGGTCTCACCTGACAGCCTCCTCCCAGTTCTGGGGCCTGGGGGTGCATACCCGACTCTGGTCGAATGTTAGACTTTCTCACCACATTCTATGCTTGTCTCACATCCTTCCTTGAATATTCTTCAATCTCTCTGTGCCTCCACCTGGGTCCAGTCATCTGGCCACATTTCAGCTCACGATGTCCCTTGTGAGTCCAGTTTACTATCAGTTGAGTTCATAATTTCAGTCGCTACATTTTTCAAAATTCTATAACTTTCATTTGTTTTTTATTTTAAAAATATTTTATTTATTTATTCATGAGAAACACATAGAGGCAGAGACATAGGCAGAGGGAGAAGCAAGCTCCCTGCAGGGAGCCTGATGCAGGACTCGATCCCAGGACCCTGGGATCACGACCTGAGCCAAAGGCAGATGCTCAACCACTGAGCCACTCAGGTACCCCTAGAATTTTCATTTATTTGTATTTATATCCTCCAACGCTCTCCATTTCTTTGTTTGACACCATAAATTATGGTTATTCAACGCCCAGTGTGGTCTATTCTTATTACATTTCTTTCCTCTGAGCTTTCTGGCCTCCTCTTGAACTCATGATACATGGTTGTTTTTGATGACTTGCCAAAAATGCTGTGCAACAAGTTCAAGGCGGCTTTGCCTCTCTGTGGCAATCTTTCTCCGGTTTGGTTTTGCTTCTGGCAGGGAGATGGCTTGGGACCAGGTGCCTCTATTTAAAACTGGATTTCTGCCCTACTGAGATCTTACTAATGTCCAATTGACCTTCATCCCCTCAGGTCCCATCCCAGAGCCTGGGGTATTTATGGTGTCCCTCAACAATGATGGGTCCTTCAGCTTGACACCCTTGATTTGAAATGTCGTTTAATTAGACTGCCAAATGTTCCTTCAGCTTTTCAGCCACACATGTACTGCAATTACTTTCAGAATCAGTAAACTGTCCATGTAAAACTACCCTCAAAAATAAATTCCCCGATCTTGGCTTTCTTCTGTTTTACATCTTGGAATCATCGATTCTGCCTGCTTGGAAGCTCTCCAAGGCCTGCAAACACATGTTTTTATTTTATTTTGTTTTATCTTATTTTGTTTGTTTGTGTGTGGGGGTTTGTTTGTTTGTTTGTTTGTTTTACAGTGGAAAATGTAGTTTAAAACAACCTAGTCAAACGTTTCTGGAAACCAAACCTTCCATCAGCCTCTTTTTGGGGGACTACCTTCCTGTCTTAAGTCCATGCATTTGTATAAATCCAAACAACTCATCTCTCTCCTGGAGGTGGAGAGCTTCCTAACTGATCTAATTACACAGCTTTTGTTTCCTTTAATAAATGTAAAGTATAATTTATTAAATTACTGTTAAACATAGTGTAGCAATACTAGGTGAGAGCATAGGATCATCAGGATTGGAATCCAGGTCCACCTCTTACTTGATGAACATGCTATTCAAATTGTTATTATTATTATTATTATTATTATTATTTTAATTTCAAGTTTTTATTTAAATTTTAGTTAGTTGACATACAGTGAAATACTGGTTTCAGGAATAGAATTCAGGGATTCATCACTTACACATAACACCCAGTGTTCATCACAGCAAGTGCTCTCCCTTAAGGCCCATCCCCCATCCAGCCCATTCCCCCCCACCTCCCCTCCATCAGTTCTCAGTTTGTTCTCTATTATTAGGAGTCTCATGATTTCCTTCCCTCTCTCTCTTCCCCCTCCATGTTTATCTATTTTGTTCTTAAATTCCACATATGAGTGAAATCATATAACTGTCTTTCTCTGATTGAGTTACTTCACTTAGGATAATATCCTTTAGTTCCATCCACATTGTTGCAAATGGCAAGATTTCATCCTTCTGATTTCATCGTCTCTGATAGCTAATGTTATATATAACATCTTCTTTATCCAGGCACCTGCTGATGGACATCTGGGATCCTTCCACAGTTTGGCTATTGTGGACATTGCTGCTATAAACATTGGGGTGCAGGTGTACCTTCAGATCACTACATCTGTATCTTTGGGGTAAATACCCAGTAGTACAATTGCTAAGCCATAGGGTAGCTCTATTTTTAACTCTTTGAGGAACCTCCACACTGTTCTCCAGAGTGGCTGCCCCAGTTTGCATTCCTACCAGCAGTGTGAGAGGGTTCCCCTTTCTCTGCATCCTCACCAACATCTGTTGTTTCCTGTGCTGTTAATTTTAGCCATTCTGACTGGCACGAAGCAGTATCTCATTGTGACTTGATTTCTATTTCCCTGGTGCCAAGCAATGCTGAGCATTTTTTCATGGGCTTATTGGCCATGTGTAGGTCTTCTTTGGAGAAATGTCTGTTCATGTATTTTGCCCATTTCTTCACTGGATTATTTATTTTTGGGGTGTTGAATATGATAAGTTCTTTATAGATTTTGGATACACTAATCAAATTAATTAATCCTCTAAGCATCAGTATTCTCATTTATAAAATGGGTCTAATAATGGAAACTCCTTTCCTGAGCTATGATGATGATTAAGTGAACTACCCATTTGTAAGACTCACAATAGCATCTGGCACATAAGTGCTCAGAAAATGTTTGCCATGATTTTTACTGCCTCCTCAGGTTCTGTCTCCATAAATGATTCATAGTGAATGTTTCAGACAAAAATCTGATTATGCCAGGCTTATGTTTCACACTTCACCCATAATCTTTAAAGATAAAATCCCAAATCTTTACACGGTAATTCAGTCCCCACTATTTCCCGCTTAGTTCTCCCATCTCTGGCTCTTCTGGAATTGCTACAACTTGTCTGAGCTGGCAAAGTTGTTTCCTGACTCTCCCACAGAAGCTTTCCCCTCTGCCCAGACTCTTCCTAGCCCTCCACTCTGCTTTCCCAGGCCAGGAGTTTATCAGTCCATGCACTCCTGCCGAAACAGTGTTATTATATCCACACACAAGGTCAAGTCCCCTTTTCACCCAAGCTCAAGGCCACTGCTTTCTTTAGTGCCCTTCCTCCATGAGCAGGGGTGGCTTACTGAGCACCAGAATGTCATGGCTTCTCTTGGATAGCATGGCATGACCACCAGAGACAGCCGCCCTCCTGGGCACAGTGTTACCTGCCTCATGGCACCCACCGTGGACTTGTGACTTGGCCTCACCTTTGGAATGTGAGCAGAAGAGATATGTGTCACTTCAGAGTTTTGTTTTGTTTTGAAATGGATGTACCATTTTTACTCTCTCTCCTTTCTGGTGACAGAGTACTCCAAGGTCTTGGGAGGTGTTGGAGCCAAAATATAGAAGAATCCTGGGAACATGAGTCGCCCCATGGAGGAGCTCCAAGTGTCAATCTGGGATACCCATACCTGACTGAGCAATAAACATTCCATTGCCATGAACTACTGATATTTTTGAGGTTGGTTTATTTAAAAAAAAAATCTGGGACACCTTGGTGGTTCTGTGGTTGAGTGTCTGCCTTTGGCTCAGGGCACGATCCCAGGGTCCTGAGATTGAGTACCACATCAGGCTTCCTGCAGGGAGCTACTTCTCCCTCTACCTATTTCTCTGCCTCTCTCTATGTGTCTCTCATGAATAAATAAATAAAATCTTTTTTAAAAAACTAAGGTTACTGTAGGTTACATATAACCACTGCAATTATATAATTATTTGAATAGTTCAATAGGTCAGTTCAATAGGTGTCTTCCTCATTAGACCATGAGCTCCATTAATTTGTGTATCTCAAGCATTTGGGACAGGCACAGGCCCCTTATGAAGTACCCAATAAATATGTATTAGTTGGGGGGGGGGAAAGAAAATTCACCAAATCACATTTATTAAAATTCCTTGGGGAGATAACTGGCTTGAGGTACTGCATTCTTTGTGAGATACTTACATCTAACACTTGAGTCAGTGCTCGGAATCCCTCCCCACACCCCAGAGCCAGGGTTGCCAATCTGGACTTCATGTTTCAGACTGAAACAATGTTCAAGGAGGGCGTGAGTGTGGAAAAGAAAGTCAGGGGGTGGGATGGAGCAGTTCTGTCCCTTCCTTCTAGTCAAAGGAAGGAGGGACTAGGTCTTGTGGATGACCTTTCTGTTAGACCCTTGGTAAGAAAACCACAAGATGGTTGGGACTGAGTCTTTGACTCCCACACTCTGTCCATCTGTCTTCACGCCTGACTGCATAGGAACACGGCCATGTCTCTGCAAGAGACAGTCACTGTGGCAGCCTAGCACAGTGTCATGTGATCACAGTTGGTGATTTCTGGTGGGACAGATACCCAGATGTTGCCTAATCTTGGGTCTTATTCCTTGTGTTCAGACCAAAAGGAAAATGAATGGGCCCCATGGAGTCCTTCAAGCCCAAAGTCAAGAACCCAGAGAATGGAAACTGACCCCCACTCACATGACTAACCTCTCTCTCTTCTATTTGGTTGTGACAAGTCTCTTCAAGTTAACCAAGATGCATGTTATTTTTCGTGTCTCTGTGATGTTACTCGGAACTCCAATTTGTCCAGTTCCTCCTATGTCTTGAAGAGTCAGTCACCCCAGATGGTGCATAGGATTGAGGGGTTATAATAGTACACTCCCTTGCTATACAGACTCATGTATTTCTTCTTTACTTCCCACATGAGGTGGAGATGTCTAGTTGCTCACTGGGAATGTGTGAGTTTTTCCCTTCGCAAAGGAGGAGTGTCCTTGGGAGATGGTCTCCCTTGCAACCACGTTTGCAAGAAATTGTGTTCTTCAAAAAACACCATAGGAGAATCAAGCCTCATCTAGAGCTAGAATAGATATTCACAATGCATATACCTGACGAAGAACTTTGTGATAACAAGAAAAATAGAAAGCTTCCTACCATTTACTCACAAAAGAGAGTCAATGCAATTTTTTAAGATGAGGAAATGAGAAAAGGACTCATAGGGACATTTCACATAAATTAAAAAAAAAGATATCCAAATGACCAAAACCATATGAAAATGTTCCCAGCAGCATTAGTCACCAAAGAAGTGCAAACTGAAACCACAGGGAGATACCACAACCGGTAGTGGCATGTCTGCAACAGAATATGTAAAACTCCAGCAGTTGGTAAGGATGTACAGTAACCAAAGCACTCAAATGCACCGTGTATAAATCGATACAATCACCATGAAAAATGTTGGCCATACCTGCTAACAGTGGATAAGAACGCAACACAAAACACAAGGATTACACTCCTACATTTGTACCAACTGACATGCACCTATACACTCATCTATATTAGACTCATGTCTAATAGACATGTCTTAGGCTATGCAACTGACATGCACCTATACACTCATCTATATTAGACTCATATCTAATAGACATGTCTTAGGCTATTCAGAGCAATACTCTCCGTCCTAGACAAGAAGCTAAATAAATGCCCATTAACACTAATGGATAAATACATTGTGGTTATCACACAACAAGATATTCAAGAGCAACGAGAATTGATGGTCTACATTTTTACACATTATTATGGATCAATCTTACCAAATTTGGTGGAGTAAAAGGAGCCAAACACATACAAAGAGACTGTAGAGTATATTCACCTCTGGGTAAAGAACACAAACAAGCAAATTGAATCCATGCTGTTAGAAATCAGGATATGCATTACTTTTGGAAAGAAGTAACTGGAAAGCAGAATAAGGGGGCCTTGTGTGTGCTAGTAATGCTCTGTTTATGAACCAGGGTGATGGTGACATGAGAGTGCTCCATTCGTGCAGTTTTATTAAACTGTGCATTTGATATGCGTGCTCTTTGTCCATTGTACCTCGGTGAAAGTAAATACAAACACACCCCAAGACTCATCACAGTAAAAGTGCTGAACACAAAGAATCTTAAAAGCAGTGAAGGAAGAAAGGGCACATTACTTTCAAAGGAGCAACAACAGCAGTTACAGTTCATTCACAACATAGATGACTAGCATCACTAGGTATTTATCCAAAGGACACAAATATAGTGATCCAAAGGGGTACCTGTACCCTAATGTTTAGAGCAGCAATGTCTACAATAGCCAAACTATGGAAAGAGCCCAGATGTCCATCAACGGATGAATGGATAGAGACGATATAGGGTATATATACAATGGAATATTACTCAGCCATTGAGAAGAATGAAATCCTGACATTTGCAACAATGTAGATGGAACTGAGGGTCTTATGCTAAATGAAATAAGTCAATCAGAGAAAGATAATTATCATATCATCTCACTCACCTGTGGAATTTAATAAACGAAACAGAGGATCACAGGGGAAGAAATGAAAAAATAAAATAAGATGAAATCAGAGGGGGAGACAAACCATGGGAGTCGCTTAACTATAGGAAACAAACTGAGGGTTGATGGAGGGTAGGGATGGGGTAACTAGGTGATGAGCATTAAGAAGGACATGTGAGGGGTAGGCAAGATGGCAGAAGAGTAGGGTCCCCAAGTCACCTGTCCCCACCAACTTACCTGGATAACTTTCAAATCATCCTGAAAACCTACTAATTCGGCCTGAGATTTAAAGAGAGAACAGCTGGAATGCTACAGAGAGAAGAGTTTGCGCTTCTAACAAGTACAATGTGTTTGTAGCCACTCTGCACTGAGCAAAATGACTAGAAAGAAGAACTCACCACAAATGAAAGAATCAGAAACAGTACTCTCTTCCACAGAGTTACAGAATTTGGATTACAATTCGATGTCAGAAAGCCAATTCAGAAGCACAATTATAAAGATACTGGTGGCTCTGGAAAAAAGCATAAAGGATTCAAGAGACTTCATGACTGCATAGTTTAGATCTAACCAGGCCAAAATCAAAAATCAATTAAATGAGTTGCAATCCAAACTGGAGGTTCTAACAACGAGGGTTAATGAGTGACATAGAAGACAAGTTGATGTCAAGGAAGGAAGCTGAGGAGAAAAGAGAAAAACAAAAGACCATGAGGAAAGGTTAAGGGAAATAAATGACAGCCTCAGAAGGAAAAATCTACGTTTAATGGGGGTTCCAGAGGGCACCGAAAGGGACAGAGGACCAGAAAGTGTATTTGAACAAATCATAGAGCTGAAAACTTCCCTAACGTGGGGAGGTAAACAGGCATTCAGATCCAGGAGATAGAGAGATCCCCCCTAACATCAATAAAAACCATTTAACACCTTGGCATTTAATAGTGAAACTTGCAAATTCCAAAGATAAAGAGAAAATCCTTAAAGCAGTGAGAGTCAAGAGATTCTTAACTATATGGGAAGAAGTATTAGATTAACAGCAGACCTCTCCACAGACCTGGCAGACCAGAAAGGGCTGGCAGGATATATTCAGGGTCCTAAATGAGAAGAACCTGCAGCCAAGAATACTTTATCCAGCAAGGCTCTCAATCTCTCATTCAATAGAAGGAGAGATAAAGAGCTTCCAAGATAGGCCAAAATGGAAAGAATATGTAACCACCAAAAATATTGGTGGTTAGGAAACATATCTTTCCTAAGGAAAGAGGAAGTCCAAAGAAACAATCCACAAAACAGGGACTGAAGAGGTATTATGATGTCACTAAATTCATACCTTTCAATAGTAACTCTGAATGTGAATGGGCTTAATGATCCCATCAAAAGGCGCAGGGTTTCAGACTGGATAAAAAAGCAAGACCCATCTATTTGCTGTCTACAAGAGACTCATTTGAGACCTGAGTACACCTCCAGCCTGAAAATGAAAGGTTGGAGAACCACTTACTATTCAAATGGTCCTCAAAAGAAAGCAGAGGTAGCAATCCTCATATCAGATAATTCCAATTTTATTCCAAAGACTGTAGTGAGAGATGAAGAGGGACACTATATCATACTTAAAGGATCTATCCAACAAGAGGACCTAACAACCATGAATATTTATGCCCCTAATGTGGTAGCTGCTAAGTATATCACTCAATTAATAACCAAAGTTAAGACATACTTAGATAATAACACTTATGCTGGGAGACTTCAACATGGCATTTTCTGTAAATGACAGATATTCTAAGCACAAAATCCCAAAAGAAACAAGAGCTTTATTTTTTTTTAATTTTTATTTATTTATGATAGTCACAGAGAGATTGAGAGAGAGAGAGAGAGAGAGAGAGGCAGAGACACAGGCAGAGGGAGAAGCAGGCTCCATGCACCGGAAGCCCGACGTGGGATTCGATCCCGGGTCTCCAGGATCGCGCCCTGGGCCAAAGGCAGGCGCCAAACTGCTACGCCACCCAGGGATCCCGAAACAAGAGCTTTAAACGATACACTGGCTCAGATGGATTTCTCAGATATTTACAGAACTTGACATCCAAATGCAACTGAATACACATTCTTCTCAAGTGTACATGGAACTTTCTCCAGAATAGACCACATACTAGGTCACAAATCAGGTTTTAACTGATGCCAAAAGATTGGGATTGTCCCCTGCATATTTTCAGACCATAATGCTTTGACACTAGAACTAAATCACAAGAAGAGATTTGGAAGAAATTCAAACACGTGGAAGTTAAAGACCATTCTGCTAAAAGATGAAATGGTCAACCAGGAGATTAGAGAAGAATTAAAAAGACTCAGGGAAACTAATGATAATGAAGATACAACCATTCAAAATCTTTGGGATACCGCAAAGGCAGTCCTGGGGCGGGGGGGAATACATTGCAATACAAGCATCCATCAAACACTAAAAAAAACTCAAATACAAAAGCTAACCTTGCACCTAGAGGAACTGGAGAAAGAACAGCAAATAAAACCTACATCCAGCAGAAGAAGCGAGTTAATAAAGAATCGAGCAGAACTCAATGAAATAGAGACCAGAAGAACTGTGGAACAGATCAACAAAACCAGGAATTGCTTCTATGAAAGAATTAATAAGATAGAAAAACCATTAGCCAACCTTATTAAAAACAAAAAAGACTCAAATTAATAAAATCACGAATGAAAAAGGAGAGATCACCAACAATACCAAGGAAATACAAATGATTTTTTAAAAAATATTATGAGCAGCGATATGCCAATAAATTAAGCATCTAGAAGAAATGGATGCATTTCTGGAAAGCCACAAACTACCAAAACTGGAACAGGAAGAAATAGAAAACTTGAACAGGCTGATAACCAGGGAGGAAATGGAAGCAGTCATTAAAAACCTCCCAAGACACAAAAGTCCAGGGCCAGATGGCTCCCAGGGGAATTCTACAAACGTTTAAAGAAGAAACCATACCTATTTTACTAATGCTGTTTGGTAAGATAGAAAGAGATGGAGTACTTCCAAACTCATTCTATGAGGCCAGCATCACCTTAATTCCAAAATCAGGCAAAGACCCCACCAAAAAGAAGAATTATAGACCAATATCCCTGTAAAGACAGATACAAAAATTCTTAACAAGATACTAGCCAGTAGGATCCAACAGTACATTAAGAAGATTATTCACTATGACCAAGTGGGATTTACCCCGGGATGCAAGGCTGGTTCAACACTCGGAAAGCAATCAAGGTGATAGATCATATCAACAAGAGAAAAAACAAGAAACATATGATCCTCTCAATAGATGCAGGGAAAGCCGTGGACAAAATACAGCATCCATTCCTGATCAAAACTCTTCAGAGTGTAGGGATAGAAGGAACATTCCTCAGCATCTTAAAAGCCATCCATGAAAAGCCCACAGCAAATATCATCCTCAGTGGGGATACACTAGGAGCCTTTCCCCTAAGATCAGGAACATGACAGGGATGCCCATTCTCACCACTGCTATTCAACATAGTACTAGAAGTCCTAGCCTCAGCAATCAGACAACAAAAAGAAATAAAAAGGCATTCAAATTGGCAAAGAAGAAGTCAAACTCTCCCTCTTCGCCAATGACATGATAATCTACATAGAAAACCCAAAAGACTCCACCCCAAGATTGCTGGAACTCATACAGCAATTCAGCAATGTGGCAGGATACAAAATCAATGCCCAAAAATCAGTGGCATTTCTCTACACTAACAATGAGCCTGAAGAAAGAGAAATTAAGGAGTCAATCCCATTTACAACTGCACCCAAAAGCATAAGTTACCTAGGAATAAACCTAACCAAAGAGGTAAAGGATCTATACCCTAAAAACTACAGAACACTTCTGAAAGAAATTGAGGAAGACACAAAGAGATAGAGAAATATTCCATACTCATGGACTGGAAGAATTAATATTGTGAAAATGTCAATGCTACCCAGGGCAATTTACACATTCAAGGCAATCCCTATCAAAATACCATGGACTTTCTTCAGAGAGTTGGAACAAATCATCTTAAGATTTGTGTGGAATCAGAAAAGACCCCGAATAGCCAGGGGAATACTGAAAAAGTAAACCAGAGCCGGGGCATCACAATGCCAGATTTCAGGTTGTACTACAAAGTTGTGGTCATCAAGACAGTGTGGTACTGGCACAAAAACAGACAAATAGATCAATGGAACAGATTAGAGAATCCAGAAGTGGACCCTGAACTTTATGGTCAACTAATATTCGATAAAGGAGGAAAGACTATCCATTGGAAGAAAGACAGTCTCTTCAATAAGGGGAAAATTGAACCTCCACATGCAGAAGAATGAAACTAGACCATTCTCTTGCACCATACACAAAGATAAACTCAAAATGAAAGAAAGATCTAAATGTGAGACAAGAATCCTTCAAAATCCTAGAGGAGAACACAGGTAACACCCTTTTTGAACTTGGACACAGCAACTTCTTGCAAGATACATCTATGAAGGCAAGGGAAACAAAAGCAAAAATGAATTGTTGGGACTTCATCAAGATAAAAAGCTTCTGCACAGCAAAAGAAACAGTCAACAAACCTAAAAGACAACCTACAGAATGGGAAAAGATATTTGCAAATAACGTATCAGATAAAGGGCTAGTATCCACGATCTATAAAGAACTTATGAAACTCAATAGCAAAGAAACAAACAATGCAATCATGAAATGGGCAAAAGACATGAACAGAAATCTCACAGAGGAAGACATAGACATGGCCAACAAGCACCTGAGAAAATGCTCCGCATCACTGGCCATCAGGGAAATACAAATCAAAACCACAATGAAAAAAACAAAAAACAAAAAAAACAAAACCACAATGAGATACCACCTCACACCAGTGAGGATGGGGAAAATTAACCAGACAGGAAACAACAAATGTTGGAGAGGATGCTGAGAAAGGGGAAACCTCTTACACTGTTGGTGGGAATGTGAACTGGTGCAACCACTCTGGAAAGCTGCGTGAAGGTTCCTCAAAGAGTTAAAAATAGATCTGCCTATGACCCAGCAATTGCACTGCTGGGGATTTACTCCAAAGATACAGATGCAATGAAATGCCGGGACACCTGCACCCCGATGTTTCTAGCAGCAATGTCCACAATAGCCAAACTGTGGAAGGAGCCTCGGTGTCCATCGAAAGGTGAATGGATAAAGAAGATGTGGTTTACGTATACAATGGAATATTACTCAGCCATTAGAAATGATAAATACCCACCATTTGCTTCAACATGGATGGAACTGGAGGGTATTATGCTGAGTGCAGTAAGTCAATTGGAGAAGGAACAACAGGGATCCCTGGGTGGCGCAGCGGTTTGGCGCCTGCCTTTGGCCCAGGGCGCGATCCTGGAGACCCGGGATCGAATCCCACATCGGGCTCCCAGTGCATGGAACCTGCTTCTCCCTCTGCCTGTGTCTCTGCCTCTCTCTATCTCTCTGTGACTATCATAAATAAATTTAAAAAAAAATTAAAAAAAAAAAGAGAAGGACCAACAGCGTATGTCCTCATTCATTTGGGGAATATAAATAATAGTGAAAGGGAATATAAAGTAAGGGAGAAGAAATGTGTGGGAAATATCAGGAAGGGAGACAGAACATAAAGACTCCTAACTCTGGGAAATGAACTAGGGGTGGTGGAAGGGGAGGAGGGGAGGGTGGGGGTGAATGGGTGACGGGCACTGAGGGGGACACTTGACGGGATGAGCACTGGATGTTATTCTGTATGTTGGTAAATTTAACACCAATAAAAATTAATTTATTAAAAAAAAGAAGGTGTGGTTTATGTATACAATGGAATATTACTCAGCCATTAGAAATGACAAATACCCGCCATTTGCTTCATCGTGGATGGAACTGGAGGGTATTATGCTGAGTGAAATAAGTCAATCAGAGAAGGACAAACATTATATGGTCTCATTCATTTGGGGAATATACAAAATAGTGAAGGGATTAAAGGGGAAAGGAGAGAAAATGAGTGGAAAATATCAAATGAGTGTGACAGAACATGAGAGACTCCTAACTCTGGGAAAGGAACAAGGGGTAGTGGAAGTGGAGGTGGGCGGGGGGTGGGGGTAACTGGGTGACATGTACTGAGGGGGGTACTTGATGCGATGAGCACTGGGTGTTATGCTATATGTTGGCAAATTGATCTCCAATTACAAAAAGAAAAAATAGAAGGACGTGTGATATAATGAGCACTGGGTGTTATATGCAACTGATGAATCATGACCTTCACCTCTGAAACTAAAAATACACTATATGTTAATTAAATTTATTTTAAATTTAAAAAATTTAAAGTATAAAATAAAACCACAGGGGAAAGAAAGAAAGAAAGAAAGAAAGAAAGAAAGAAAGAAAGAAAGAAAGAACCAGTGTCAGCAACACTAGGATGCAGTCTCTGCGAGTGCTGGAGGAGCTGCCAACCCACATCTCCAGAGTAGGAGAACGCCCTTCAGCTCCAGAGATGAGAAAAAGATTATTTCAGGCAGGGGAAAACTGTTTATCACCAACAGATGGGGACCAAAAGTATAAAAGGTTCAGGGAAAAGGAAATTAATTCTTGCCAATGGGAACAGAGACACACGATGGAGGAAGAGCCTTGGAAAAGATAAATATTTCTGTAAAGATAAGCATTTTGGATGGTGATCTCATCATTACTGAATTAATAAAACTTTGGCACATGCTTATTATGTATTTGAAAGAGATTTCAAAAATCACTCTACTTTGTCATAAAGTGAAAAATGACCTTGGATGTATATACATGCATGTGTGTATGATAATAATGTATTTATGAAACTGTAAAGGGAAATGTACCAGGATTCCAGATGTTGGTTACTTTAGATGAGGAAGGAACGGGACAGGATGGGCTACCAATTTTACCAATTTTCTGGCTTCCCTACAGGATGTTGATTTCACAGGGTTTGTCTCTAGCATTCTGTTGAATTTTCTTTCTTTTTTTTTTTGTAAAGATTTTTTATTATTTGTTTATTCATGAGAGACACACAGAGAGAGACAGAGACATAGGCAGAGGGAGAAGCAGGCTCCCTGTAAGGAGCCCAAGGCAGGACTCAATCCCAGGACCAGGGATCACACTTGAGCCAAAGGCAGAAGCTCAATCACTGAGCCACCCAGGTACCTCTCTGTTTAATTTTCTTGAAGTTGGGCTCTAACCATCACTCTGGTGCTGTATGTTTAACAAATCGCTCTCTGAAAGAAAATGCCTGATATGCAGCGTTTGCCGATTTCTGTAGTATAAGCACTCAAAACCTGACGCCTTTCAAGCTGCCACAGTGACCTGCGGGAAATAGAGGCTCACAGTCTTGTGTCAGGATCCTGTTTGATCTGGTGGACTCCAGCACATCATCGAATATAGCACTGAGTAAGGAGAAAGTTGTATTCACAAGGGTCTAGGGCTATAGGGGTGTCAGAAAAAAATAAAGGTCAAGGGAGGGGCAAGGTGGCGGAGGAGTAGGGTCTCCAAATCACCTGTCCCCACCAAATTACCTAGATAACCTTCAAACCATCCTGAAAATCTACGAATTCGGCCTGAGATTTAAAGAGAGACCAGCTGGAATGCTACAGTGAGAAGAGTTCGTGCTTCTATCAAGGTAGGAAGACGGGGAAAAAGAAATAAAGAAACAAAAGGCCTCCAAGGGGGAGGGGCCCCGCAAGGAGCCGGGCTGAGGCCAGGGCGAGTGTCCCCAGGACAGGAGAGCCCCGTCCCAGAGAAGCAGGAGCTTCACCAATCTTCCCGGGCGGAAAGGCGCCCGCAGGGAGTTAGAGCAGGACCCAGGAGGGCGGGGATGCCCTCGGGCTCCCTGGGACACTAACAGACACCTGCGCCCCGGGGGGAGTGCGCCACACCCCGCAGCCGAGCTCCCTAAAGGGCTGCAGCACGTGCACGGCTGGACCCGGGAGCAGCTCGGAGGGGCTCGGGCGGCGGCTCCACAGAGAGGGGGCTGCGCGGCCGGGAGCGCGAATCCAACAGCGCAGGCCCGGGAGCACAGGGTGCCGGGGACACAGCCCAGGATCTGGCCTCCCCCCAGGACAGGAAGAGGCCGGGAGGGCCCAGGACAGCAAGGACGCTCCTGCCCCGAGCTGAGCAGATCAGCGGCCCCGCCCCCAGAGCCTCCAGGCCCTGCAGGCTGAGGGCTCCATAGTTACTGCCGGAGCTGACTCCAGGGCTCCAGAGCTGGCTGCCGCCACTGTGGCTGTTCCTCCTGGGACCTCACGGGGTAAACAACCCCCACTGAGCCTCACAGTGGCCTCACCGGATAAACAGCTTAAATATCTTTGGCTGAGCAGCTCCCCCAAGTGCTCACACCTGAAAATCAGCACAGCAGGCCCCTCCCCCCAGAAGACAGGCTTGACGGACAGGGGAAAAACAAATTATTGACCAAGCAGCACTGGAAAGTTCCAGGGGAAGTCAAGGGACTTACAGTATACAGAATCAGAGGATACTCCCCCTTGTTTGTTTGTTTGTTTGTTTGTTTGTTTGTTGCTTTTTGATTTCCGTTTGCTTCCCCCTTTTTTTCTTTTTCTTTTCTTTTTTCTTTTTTTCTCTTTTTTTCTTCCTTTTTTCTTTTTCTTTCCTTCTTCCTCTTCATTCTTTTTCTCCTTTTCCCAATACAACTTGTTTTTGGCTACTCTGCACTGAGCAAAATGACTAGAAGGAAAACCTCACCTCAAAAAAAAGAACCAGAAACAGTCCTCTCTCCCACAGTTACAAAATCTGGATTATAATTCAATGTCAGAAAGCCAATTCAGAAGCACTATTATAAAGCTACTGGTGGCTCTAGAAAAAAGCATAAAGGACTCAAGAGACTTCATGACTGCAGAATTTAGATCTAATCAGGCAGAAATTAAAAATCAATTGAATGAGATGCAATCCAAACTAGAAGTCTTAATGACGAGGGTAAACGAGGTGGAAGAACGAGTGACTGACATAGAAGACAAGTTGATGGCAAAGAGGGAAACTGAGGAAAAAAGAGACAAACAATTAAAATATCATGAGGATAGATTAAGGGAAGTAAGTGACAGCCTGAGGAAGAAAAACCTAAGTTTAATTGGGGTTCCTGAGGGCACCGAAAGGGAAAGAGGGCCAGAATATGTATTTGAACAAATCATAGCTGAAAACTTTCCTAATCTAGGAAGGGAAACAGGCATTCAGATCCAGGAAATAGAGAAATCCCCCCCCTAAAATCAATAAAAACCGTTCAACACCTCGACATTTAATAGTTAAGCTTGCGAATTCCAAAGATAAAGAGAAGATTCTTAAAGCAGCAAGAGACAAGAAATCCCTGACTTTTATGGGGAGGAGTATTAGGGTAACAGCAGACCTCTCCACAGAGACCTGGCAGGCCAGAAAGGGCTGGCAGGATATATTCAGGGTCCTAAATGAGAAAAACATGCAGCCAAGAATACTTTATACAGCAAGGCTCTCATTCAGAATGGAAGGAGAGATAAAGAGCTTCCAAGACAGGCAGGAACTGAAAGAATATGTGACCTCCAAACCAGCTCTGCAAGAAATTTTAAGGGGGACTCCAAAATTCCCCTTTAAGAAGTCCAATGGAACAATCCACAAAAACAGGGACTGAATAGATATCATGATGACAGAAAAATAAAGGTTGGGAAGGGGGAGAGGAAGGCTGTGCCAGGAAGAGAGAGGGAGGAAGAAATCTTATCTGGCCAGTGAATAAGAGGATTTTAGATAAAATTCTCCAGGAATAGTTTTTATAAGTATCATACCTACTAATTATACAGAATTCCAATGTGTATTCAGTAACTTGTTGACTTTTATGAAGGAAAATTGATGGCTTGATATGTATACTGAGGCAAAATTCTACTTGGAATAATCATTTTAATTTGTGTGTTTAAAAAAATTTTTTGGGAAAAAAATTTTTATGGGGCCTCTGGGTACCTCAGTCAGTTAAGTGTCTGTCTTTGGCTCAGGTCCTAGGATCGAGTCCCGCGTCAGGTATCCTGCTCAGTGGTGAGTCTGCCTCTCCCTCTCCCTCTGCCCCTTCCCCTGCTTGTGTGCATGTGCTCTCTCTCTCTAAAATAAAATCTTTAAAAAACATTTTTAAAAATAAAATAATTTTACAAGAACACATATATTTAATTGGTAAAGGAATATTTAGTTGGGTAATACTTTGTAGTTAAGGAAAAAGAGGAAAGAAAAACTTTAAAGGCTTTAACATAAGTGTTTGGTGACAACAAATTGCAATCCCTTTGACATGAAGCTTGGATAGAGATGGAGCTCATGTCTGGTACTAACCAGGGGTGCAGGTTACCCGATATAGCCCTGGGTCTCCTGTGAAGAAACTATCCAGGAAACTAAGTTCTCTTCTTAGCCCAACCTGGGGACTATCAGAGAGCCCCCCCAGAGCAGAACAAAAACCACTCATTTTTACGGATGATTGCTAGCTCGCAGACTATCTAAACGGCGGTGTTGGTGCCTCCCACACCACATCCTGCACATTTTTCAGCTGTGCCCCAGATCCTACAGAAGCATTTTCACATCCTCACGTTGGTTTCCGTAAGTCCTGGAAGGGACAGGAGGAAAGGGTCATACTGGAATATCCTGTCCCAAAGGGTGGGAGCCCGTGGGAAGTGGGGTCCACTGACAATGTCCTGGCCAGCCTGCTCAGACTCAGAGCCAGGATAACACCAAGTTACTGGGAGCTCGGATTTGTGTGGAAGTGGATCATCATTCATGAGCCTTCCTTGCATTGTTCACGAGCCTTCCTTCCAACAAGGCCAGAGGATCTGGACCCAAGTGGGTGAGTCAGTCCCTATCCCTAGGTTGATTTTTTTTCTGAAGAGGCAGAAGTCATGGAGCACAGAGGTGTGGGCTAATGCAGATGCCTTGGGGAGGGCTTTGCAGTTCAGTCTCCTGGAAACAGCAGGAATCAGAGACATTTGGGCCTGCTAGGCTCAGATTCTGTTCTGCAGACCCCTGATGCTCAGAAATAGGGGTCTTTGAGATCTAATCAGGTACTCCCTTGGGTAACAAGGGAGAGACCCAGAGCCATACTGTGCAGAACCTTCTGAGGACCAGGATCCAGCTCGGGAACCACACGGCGTCTATGAGGTCATTACCCCCATCAAAGTCCCAGGAGGACTGATCTCAAGGAGTGACCCACGCTGTGGTATTTTTTGAATAGTTCGGTTATTCTGATGTGAACACATATTTTTTTAAAAGATTTTATTTATTTATTCATGAGAGACACAGAGAGAGGCAGAGACACAGGCAGAGGGAGAAGCAAGCTCCCTGCAGGGATCTCTGCACAGGATTTGATCCCAGGACCACAAGATCACAACCTGAGCCAAAGGCATGCTGAGCCACCCAGGTGTTCCTTCATCTTTTTGTTTTTAATTGAGATACAATTTCCTCATAACATCGTGTGAATTGAAGGTGTACAACATGTTGATTTGATACATTTATATTGCCATAGGGTTGCCATTGTGGTGTTAGCCAACACCTCTATCATATTACATATTTACCATTTCTTCTTGTGATGGGCATAACTAAGATCTAGTGTCTTAGCAGGTTTAACCTTTAGAATACAGTTTTATGGTCTATAATCACTGTAGTGTTTTGGGGTTCCAGGGTTTATTTACCTACTCATACAAATATACACTCTTGCACAACGTCTCTACCAACCAACCCCCCACACACACACACACAGGTGCTGGTAACCACTCTTACACCCTGTTTTTTCACTGAACTCACCTTTTAGTAACATTTCATGTTGCATCTTATATCACTGTATTTCTATAGATTTTGCCTTTGCAAACATTTAGCTTATATTTAATCAGCAAATGTTGTATATGTATCCGAATCTTTTTTTTTTTATGTATCCGAATCTATTAAAGCAAACATCAGTCCAAGGAAAGGTTTTGCTGGAGGAAGGTGTGCTCTGCTTATCCCATACTGAGCCTTAACATCAATATTCTCCAGTTTGGGATAAAAATTTTAGAAGAATACAAAGGCCGAGGGGCTTTCTAAGAGGAGTGAGGGATGATAGCTACCCATCACCTTCCCTAACTAGAAAACCACCCAGAATAGCCAACTTGATAGACACTATGACCTCAGTTTTCTGAGGAGCCTATAGTACTGGTGCTTTCAGCCATTCCTATTCTAAATTGCCAACCCATCCCCACATCTTCCTGGGCATATGCAGGTATGTTGAGAGTATTAATTAGGATCCAACCAGGAAAACAGAAAGTCTTTTATGTATTTGAAAAAGAGAAAGAAGTCAATGCAATATGTACTCTGAATTGAATCCTGGCACAGGGAAAGAACATTAGTGGGGAAAAATGGATAACATCCAAATACAGTCTGTAGTTTAGTTAATTACTGTATCAATGTTAATTGCTTGGTTTTGACAGATGGGGCCCGGTTATGCAAAATATTGATGTTAGAGAGTCTAGATGAAGGGCATGTGGGAACTCTCTGGGGCTTTGCAACTTCTCTGCAAATCTAGCGTTATTTTAGGGTAAGACGTTTGTTTAAAAAATGTTATGGAGCAAATGAATTTTTTCCAAAAAGAGGAAAAAAAGGAAAAAGATCAGTGGTTGCTGGGAGGGCAGAGAGGTTACAAGGACTCTTTGTGGCAACGGAAATCTTCATGATGATGGTGGTTTCACAGCTGCCGGAGCTAATTGGATTGCACACATTTGTGGATGCGGTTTGTTTTATGGGATCATGCCTAAATAAAGCTGATTAAAATTAACTCATAAAGACTACGCAAAAGGGCAGCCCGGTGGCGCAGCGGTTTGGCACCACCTGCAGCCTGGGGTGTGATCCTGGGATGGAGTCCCACATCGGGCTCCCTGCATGGAGCCTGCTTCTCCCTCTGCCTGTGTCTCTGCCTCTCTCTTTCTGTGTCTATGAATAAATAAAATCTTAAAAAAAAAAGACTATGCAAAAAACAAAGCAGGGAGGATTTTGTTCGTGGGAGGCATTACTCCAGGGAATAAGGGTTGCAAAGCAAAGCAGGGGACCAGGCCATGATGCTGAGGACAGCTAGTGAGCAAGCCAGAGTTGCAGAGAAAGGAGGGAATGCCACCAGGAATAGATCCTGCAGGGGAGAGGGAGTGGGAAAGAAGGGGGGAAGGAGACAGAGACAGAGACAGAGAGACAAATAGATCCCAGGGGGAACACACACAGAGAAAAAAGATGAGGAAGGTGCAGATTCACGGGGCTGGCTGGTATAGGTCATTTTTCAAGAGCAAGCAGTTTTGGCCTCCTGTTTCAAAACAGGTATTCTTGACAGCCCTTAGAGATGGGTGAGTAATTTCAGTTCACTCTTACAATAAAATGGAAACTTCAGATTCTGGCCTAGCCAAGGGAGAGTCTCCCCAGACTCCTCGACCAGGGTGGCCTCTGGGCTTTAGCCCTTAGCCTCCAGGATATGCGAGGCCAGGGAGAGAAGACTTACCTCATTACCGTCAAGGTGAGAGCCAGGTTCAGCCATCCAGCTTGACTCTGGGGAATCCCAACTTCCTTTAATTTCTGACTATTTAGCCTTCCTATAGCTTTCATATCTTAAAGCACTTGAGAATATTCTTTAAAATATTATATCAAGCAGCTTTAGGTTTTTAAAAATAATTGTTATAATTGAAGATGGAGTGTTGGTCCATATTCTTATCCAATATTTTGACAGAAAACCTAGGATTTTACTTATTAAGAATTCCAGGGAGAAGGGCACCTGGGTGGCTCAGTGATCGAGTGTCTTACTTCGGCTCAGGTTGTGATCCCAGGGTCCTGGAATCAAGTCCTGCATCAGACTCCCTGCAGGGAGGCTGCTTCTCCCTCTGCCTATGTCTCTGCCTTTCTCTCTGTGTCTCTCATAAATAAATAAATAATTAAAAAAAAAAAGAATTCCAGGGGGATGGGGTCCTTGGGTTGGTTTAGCAATGCGGGGACCTTCTACAGATTCTAGACCTCATGTTGTCCTACACCAGTTGTTTTGGCCTCCTGTTTTGTTCAAGCTTGCTGCCTCATGGCTGTAAGGTGGTTGCTACTGCTCTATCACATTGTCATGCTACAGTTGCTAGTGAAGAACAGCAGTAAAGGGGCAAAGGTGTCCTGAGACCCTACATTTTTAAGGGAGAAATAGGATTCCCAGTTATTGTGGTATATTCTGCTCTCAGCATCATTGGCCATACTTGGTCATGTGCCCCACTCTGGATTAATTACTGGAAATGGGATTGCCAGATTGCCTTCACCCAAACTTTATTTCCCACCCTGCCAGCCCCAAGCTTAGAGCAGAGCCACTCCAACAGCTCTAGGTTCCTGTTAGGAGGGAACTAGTGAGCAATGACTGCTGTGTCGCTACCATCAGTGTCCCCCATGGCCATGCCTGGGAGAAATGGCTCTTCCAGGTCGGCAGAGCGGTGGACACAAGAATCTGTGCCGAGGTTCCTGTCCTTTTGGGCTCTGTGATGCATAAGTGTGCTCCCCACCCCGGTTCTGCTCTTTATTTAAGCAGACGGTTGGGTGTCCCATCTGGTCCCGCGCCTGAGGTCTATGTCCTGGCCATTCCACCCCTTGATGGGTTTTGCATATACTCGTGGGCACCCTACATTTCCCTGGTTCCAATGTCACTGTGGGAAGACGGGAAGGGAACGTAGTGTTAGCATAACATTTTTAAAGTTCTCAACATGTGACTGAGAATTTAATGAATATTATGATAGTCAATGCTGGGAGGAGGATTCTAGGCTTCCCATTTCAAATATGAGGAAATATTGGTGTAAAGTGGCATAATGTCTTGCCCAAGAACAGATGGTCTTTTTTTTGGAGCTGGGACAGATACTCAAGTCACTTTGTTGCACACATCCATGTCCTGCCTGGTCCCCGAGGTTGAAAATTAGGTTTTCCCCTCAGGGGTTCATCTGGGGGTGAGTTCAGCCTCATCCAAGCATGAAGGAAGAGGCATCTTTTGGAAGCCAAGGCCCTCGCTCTGTCTCATAATGGGACAAGTGGGAAGGGCAGGGGAACATGCTTCCTCTTTGTGGGGTTCTGCTGATGTAGAAACTTGATAACATGCCTCAGCTGACACATCCTGTCCCCGTGTCGGCTGCAGGCTCTATCCTACCCAGTGGCTCCAGGACGGTGCAGGCTGCAGGGATCCCGGCATGTTTCCCCATGTGACCACCTTCCTGGCCCTCAGTGAGTCCCGAAATGGAAATAAAGGGTTAGGGGGACAGCGTGGGTGGGCAGGAGATTTGGGGAGGGGGCCCTGCTTCCCTTCCCAGTCCTGACCCCAGTCCAGAAGACTCCAGGATCCTGGGGGAGTGAAGTAGGTCAACACCCTACCTCCTGCCCCAGACAACCTAGGTCAGGCCATGTGGGTTCAGTTCTAGAACAGAGATTAATTCAGACTCCAGAGGGGCTGGGGGAGAGAAGCACCTATTTGGAAGAGGGGGCCGGGGACTTGTCTTGAGACTATTTCAGAGCAAGAAGATGGACTGGGGTGGCCCCTGACGGAATTGGGAGTGGTCTTCTCTCTCACCAGATCCTCTCTTTCAGCGCTCTGCCTGGGTGGAGGGCTCCACGCACAGCAGGGTGAGTCTCCTCCTCATCCTCTTTGCATCCCAAAGGCAGCTCTGGACAGGATGGTGCTGACCCTGGGAGGGCCTGGGAGGAGGCCCTGAAATTTGCCCCAAATTGCAAACGATCCCCAATGTATGACCCTTGCAAACTCTCTCCCTATTCCCCACCTGTGCTTCCGACAGCCACCCCCCTAAACAATTAGAACTGTGCAGGACCAGGCTGAGCCCAGGGCTCTCCCACACAAGCCCAGAACCCCCTCTCAGCATCCCCTTGGCAGAGAGCAGAGTCGTCAAGTGCCAAGTCCCAGACACCATCCTTGATCCCAACTTCATCCTCGATACAAAACACATCACCAGTGACATGATTTTTCGAGGATAATTTTAAAATTTCACTCACATTTTTGGAATTTATTTTTCATATTTTTTTTCTATTTGGGGCAAAATATTAGAGTTTTAGAGTCCTTTCATCATCTCTGCTCAGATCAAATAAGACCCACGAACTGCTCTTTGGTCTAGATCTGTCCCATCCTCACACTGTCCAGCTCACTTACCTCCAGATACCTCCTTTCTTTCTCAAAAAACACCATTTCCCCTTCAACTCTGGACCTCCTCACACACTGATTTTTTTTAGGTCAAATCCCCTGGCTGCTGCTCTCTGCTCAGTGTGCGTGCTTCACACTGGACACTCTGCTCTTAGCTCAGATGCCTCGTCCTTCCAACCTCCCCAAGAGGACCCCTCAATTCCCGTACTCACCCCCAGGGCATGCATCACAGTCTGCATCTGTGGACTGAGACAAGTATTTGATGAGTGTCTGTCCTCCCTCAATACTCAGCCCCGAGAAGGCAGGGATCATGAGTGTGTTTCTCATGTTTGTAGAACCAGTGGCACATGGAGAGCATCTGTACATGGATACATAGATGCTAAAATACAGTAGAAGGAAGGAAGGAAGAAAAGGAAGGAAGGAAGGAAGGAAGGAAGGAAGGAAGGAAGGAAGGAAGGAAGGAAGGAAGGAAGAGAGAGGGAGAGTAGGCAGGCAAATGAGCAAAGAATCTCTCTCAGCTCCTGCCTCCTGAGGGATTTTTTTTTCTTTCTTTTTATTGGAGTTCAATTTGCCAACATATAGCATAACACCTGAGGGATTTTGTAACTTTGATGCTGCCTTCCTGTTTTCAGAACTACAAAACCCCTCTTCCTCCACCGCCAGCCTAGCTGAGGCAGATGGGGGTTTTTAGGAGCGTTACAAACAAGGAAGTAGAAATAAGGCTGAAATGAAAGTAGAAAAGACAGAGCAAACCCAGAGATGGGTGCTCCACTTGCATTGCAGACAGGAATCCTCATCCACTGAGGTCTGTGGGACCAGGTGAACTGGTGTCCCAGCACACCCCGCACTGGACTTCAGCTGGAGCTTCGCAGATTGCGCCCCCTAGCTGAGTCTAGCCCGTCCAGAGCCATTCCTACAACTCCAGACTCCTGCTTGCTTACCTTGTTCCCACAAATGACCTGTCATCCTCATCCACTGTTTTTGTCCCAGCCCACCCCACCCCCCTTCAGCCCCAGAAAGTGGCCGTGGGTAGGAGCCGTCTGTATGTATGACCTCCCTCCCACCTCCCAGGAAAGGACAGGCTGTCTCCTCAGAACGGACCCCAAGAACCTGCTCTGCTTCCCTCCTAGGGGTCCTGCGCAGCCCCTCCATCTGGGCGGAGCCGGGCTCTGAGATTCCCCGGGGGCAGCCCGTGACCATCGTGTGCCAGGGCCCTGCTGAGGCTGAGACATTCCGCCTGGAGAAGGAGGGAAGTGCTCTACATAAAGATGTGAGGAACCCACAGCATGAGACGCAGGCCAGATTCCCCATCCCTGCAGTGGGTGAAGACACTGCCGGGCGCTATCACTGCCTCTATAATAAAGATGGCACCTGGTCTGACCGCAGCAAGGAACTGCAGCTGGTGGTGACAGGTGAGGACATCTCACCTCTGCCCTCAGATTTCTCTGGGCCTGAGTGATGGCCGGATGTGGCCTTCGGATGGGTGCTCAGGGTACAGAGAGGCCAGGCTGAGTGGGGTAGACCCTAGGGGTGTCCACCTAGCATCGGTCCTTCTGCCCTGGTCACAGAGGACCCCCCCCCCCCAACACACACACACACACACATCTATTCTTCAGCTGGTGAGTAACAATGCTTGGGGACAGTGCTGGGGGGGGGGTACTCTATGCTGGCAATCGGGCTGCAGGCCCAGCCTCCACCCCCTAGGCTTGGGTTAGGGACTGGTGAGACCACAGTGAGGGGCTGCCACCTGCAGGGCACCAGGACACTAACTGGTTGAACTACTTGTGCCAAGTGCTGTGAAAGCAGTCAATGCTGGTAGCACAGGATGTGGGAGGCACTCTCTGACCTTCTGAGAGCTCCCCCCGCCCCAACTCCTCTAATGTGCAAAGCCTTGCAGGTTTCATGCCCAAAGGCACAAAGCTCTGAAGGGGTGGAACCAGCCCAAGACGGGGTGGGGCAGACCTCAGGTGGTGGCCACCCCCTTGTGGGCAGGGTCCTACTCTTGGCAGCTCTGCAAGGAACCTGGGTCTAGAGGGACAGAGAAACTAACAGCTCATCTTCCAAACTCAGACTCTGCGGGAGAGACCAGGGCTCTTGATGGTTATGTCCCCACAGTGGCATTAGGTCAGGAAGAGGAAGAGAGAGCCCCTCTAGGAGAACCCTGAACCCGATGTGTGGGGGGGCGCACAGCCTCACCCGCTGCCCCATCTATTGCTGTTCAGACTGAAGTTCGGAGCAGAAGCTCCACAGTTCCTGCAGGGATTGAGATTCCAGCCCTGCCTTGGGACTCTGTATCCGGCGGTGAATCACCAAAACCACGCCTGGCCCAATTTCTTTATGTGCCAAGGGGCAATAAGTGTACTGACCCTGGAGCCCTGTTTCAGGGATATAGGGGTTGGTTTACGCAGGGCACGGCACTCAGGTCTGCTGAATGGGACAGCATGAAGACGTGCTGGTCTTACTAACGTGAAGGAACGGTTTTCTTCTTTTTTAAGATTTTTAATTTATTTATTCAGAGAGAGAGAGAGGCAGAGACACAGGCAGAGGGAGAAGCAGGCTCCATGCAGGGAACCGGATGTGGGACTGGATCCCAGGATTCCAGGATCACACCCTGGGCGGAAGGCAGGCGCTAAACCACTGAGCCACTCAGGGATCCCCTAAAACACTAGATTTAAAATGTATATTTATATTTATTTTATATGACAGCAGGTAGGGTCCTGCACCATGCATCAAGGACAAGGCAATGAGGGGGGACATTGAGGACTCAGCCTCTAAGGCAGCGGGAGGGAGGGAGCACCGTCCAGAAGAGACGACATGGGGGCTCACCCCTGTGCACTCTGAGGAGCCCTGCAGCACCTCGGTTTGGCTACGAGTGAAATGGATGAGTGGCGCATGCGCAGAGCCCAGGGCCACGCTGGTGCGGAATGATTGGCATCAGGCCACAGGAGGACGTGGAGTCCCGGCCTGTTGCTCACGGAAGGGGGGCTGTGAGAAACAGAAAGAGTTCCACCCCCTCCATGGGGGCTGCTGTGAGAAACAGAAGGAGTCTCAGCAATGGGGATGTTTGCACGTGCGATGGGCATCCAGAAGCAAGCAACGGAGGGGAGGGTGGAGGGCAGGACCATCCCACACATCCCGCCAGAAGTCATTAGCCAGTTGTGACCACTGAGCCCAGGAAAAGTGGCCAGCACAGCTGAGGATCTCACTTTTAAATATATTTAACTTAAATTTCAATGGAAGTAGGCCGGTGAGGTTATCATACAGGACAGCACGATGTAGAGCATGTCCATCCCCGTACAAAGTTCCATGGGTCTGTTCTAGAGGAGCCCCCCTTTGGGGTGCTGGCTTGGGAAGACTCAGCCTTCTCTGTCAGCTCAGGCCTCTGACCTTCTGACTGTGTGCTTCATTACTCCTTCCTAGAAGTCTCACGGGTGCCCTGGGACGACAGTAGCAGTCTCGGTGAGTGAGTGTGCTCCTTGGGGAAGGGGAAGGAATGGACTCTGGTGTTGGTCATCGTCCAGCTCTGCCAGTGCCCCCTGGACAGAGGACTTCAGCACTCAGGAACCTGGTTTTGGAATAATGCTTCTCATGTCATAGGACTATTATGCACTTCAGAGATTTTATACCTAGGTGTGTACATGCCCGGTAATGCAGTAGGTGGTCAATAAATGCACGTCCTGATAATCTGGTTCCATCTTCCCTGTTCCCCCAGGCCTGTCAACAGAGCATGTTTATATTCTTATTGGGGTCTCTGTGGCCTTGTTCCTTTGTGTCCTCCTGCTGGCCCACATCTTCATCCATCGTCAGCAACAGAAAAAACACAGTAGGTCTCAGGGAGAGGGTCGGGGTGTTGGGAAGAAGACCTCTCTTTTTAATTCATACCCCTGATTGTCCTCAGGGCCCTCCAGCAGCAAAGGTGAGGAGCAGAGGACCCAGGAGAGGTAAGGTCCCCGAGACTGACCCTGGACCTTCTCCCAGTCCTCTGCCTCCACGCGGGCCCCCAGCACTCACTGTTCTTTCCCTCCAGGGTCAGCCCGGCTGTTGACATCCGAGAGAGGACACCAGGTGAAAGGCCAGGGAGGAGGGACAGGCCTGGGAGAGGGGAATGTTTGGGAACATTCTAGGATGTTCCAGATGGAGTACAAGATTGAAAGCTGAGGCTGTGAATTTTTGGGCAAATTTGCCTTCCGAGACCCACCCCAGAGACCTGACCCCTTGTCTCTCTCTCCTCCAGATCTGGCTACAATCAGCAGACTTCCTGAGAGGGACAGGGAAGGGAGCATCTCCGTAAGTCCTTGTGTGCATTATCCATTGCCACATGATAAATGAGGCTTAACAAAGTTATCTCCATTTGTTTGCTCAGCAATTTGGAACCAGGTTAGCGGGGTAGTTCTGGCTCAGGGTCTTTTTGGAGGTGGCTGTGAAGATGTGGACCAGGGCCGCATCAGCTCACCTAGGGCTGGAAGATCCACTTCCAGTATGGCACCCCTGACTGACTGGCAGGGCCCTCCGTTCCCCCCCACTGGGGCTTCTCCATGGCAGCTCCCCAGAGAGAGGTCACAGAGGGAGGGGCCGAAGCCACATTATCTTTTGTGGCATGCCCTCATTCTGCCATAGCCTACTGGTCACACAGTCTAGCCCTGATCCTAAGTGGGAAGGAGCTAAACAGGGGTGATCCCAGGAGGTGGGATCATGGGGGTCACATGGAGGCTGGCTACTAGTCTTCCCTTCCCACAGTCCCCTACCTTCTCACCTGGGTCTCTCTCTCTCAGACCCCTACTGCAGGAGGCCCCCAGGACGTGACATATGCTCAGCTGGACCACCGTATCCTCACACAGAGGACAGCTCCAGCCACATCCCCACAGTCTGTGGAGCCCATGGCTGAGTCCAGTACCTATGCAGCCCTTGCCAGACGCTGACTCCATGCCCACCTCGCCTCTGCTCTTGGACGCATGGGGCGTCATTCCTGCAAAAGCATGAAGTGGCCATTTGGAGGGCTTCCCAATGGAATCATCCCTTTCTGGAAAGCCATACAGTCAGAGATCCTGGAGGCAAGGCCAGTGTCAGGAGGCCTCTCGTCAACATTTAAAAGATTCATTAACCATGTGGTCCCTCCTGACATCAACTAGATCCTTGGAGAGAGCCTGTAGCATTTATTTCCAAAGACCCAGCTACAGATTCCTGGTAGTTTCCAGAGACCCAGCTATAGTCACTTGGCTGTTTCTAGAGACCCAGCTATGGTCATTTGACTGTTTCCAGTGACCCAGCTATGGTCTTGCAGTCCCACAGATGATTCCAGTTGTGTCCTGTGTATCCCCAACTGCCCCTAGAGGCTCCGTTTTAATTTTCCACTCAGCTGGCTCTAAAGACTTTCCAGAGTTTGGTAGTTGATCTTGAACTGGGACTATACTTGCACAGCTAATATCTGAGACACTGTTTCCTGCACTGTGCTTCTCTTTGTTCATCAATAAAAGTTTTCACAGGCCCACTCTGCAGCAGTCCTGTGCAAGGAACCAGAGTACACAGGTAACTCGGTCCCAGTCTCTGCTCAGAGTTTTGAGCAGAAAACAAGATTAAAAAAATGCATCAGTGTTTTCTGGATGAGTGTCCTAGGGATGAATGAGGGAGATATCTGAGGGGACGTGTGCCTGAGTAAAAGCGCAGATGATACAGCCCCACACATGCCCACAAATGCATGCATGCACTCACATACACACAGACACACACCCCTGCACACGCACATGCCCACCAATGTACACACAGACACACCTACACAGGCACATGTTCACAAATGTACCCGTGCACACATATACACACAGACACCCCCCATGCCCACAAATACACCCATGCAATGTCCCCACAGACACATACACCTGCACATATGCACATGCCCACAAATGTACCCATGCACACACTGTACACACAGACACACATACCTGCACATATGCACGTGTTGCAAATGCATACACACATGCACGCATGCTACTAGACAGTATATATGGACAGTCTGAGGGAGTTCGTGAGGCCGTGATTGCACAGGGAGGGCTCCTGAGGTGTTCAGTCCACGCGAAGGAATGTGGCAGCTTTCTGCTTCCCATCCCTACTCCAGACTCATCCACACTGGCCGCCCTGCATTTTCCAAAACAACAGGACCGTCCAGCTCTAAGACCTTGTCTTTCATTGATTTTCACTCTCTCATGTCACCCAGCTAATGCTCTTTCAAATTTGGGATTGGACATCATTCTTCCTAACAGGCTTATAGCAACTCCTCCATGTAAAGTGAGGGGTATCAGCTTCCTGCAGCTGCTATAACAGGTGACCACACTCCTAGTGGGTTCGGACAACACAATTATTATCTTCAGTTCTGCATGTCAGGAGTCTGAAATAAATTTCTTTGGGTCCCAAATCAAGGTGTCCACAGAGCCACGTTCCTTCTGGGGGCTCAAAGGAGAGTCCATTTGATTACCTTTTCTGGCTTCTAGAGGCTCCTGCATCCCTTCCTCTGTGGCCCTCTTTTCATCCTCAGGGAGCTCTATGACTTCTTCACGTCCCGCTCTGATTGGGACTTCTGTTTCTGTGACACTTCCTTCCCCTGTCTCTGATCCTCGTGATTACACTGGGACCACTGGACAATCCAGGATCATCTCCCGTCTCAAAATCCTTAACTCACTGACAACAGTAAAGAACCCCTTTGTCATGTGAGGTAAGGTAATGTGTAAGGCAGCACATGAACAGGTTCATCTCCCACTAGTCAGCAAAATGGTGGATGTCTGATTTCCCCTGCCCCTAGAACCTCCACCTAAGAGGAGGTCAGATAGGAGACTGTGGAGATTGGAGATCAGGTGCCCACAGCGACAGCGATTGGCCCCTGTGTGGTGCTGTGGTTGCTCACCAGCACGATACCCTCCCTTCTGGGCTCTCAGTGACACTGTCTTTCCAGCCTCCCTCACAGCTAGGTGTGTCCTGGGACAGGGGCTGTCCAACAGTGTGTGCGCAGGGGTGGTGGGAGCTGCTCCCCAGCCTGGCCTGTGCATACTCTCCCTTTTTTTTTAATTTTTTTTTATTTATTTATGATAGTCACACACAGAGAGAGAGAGAAGCAGAGACACAGGCAGAGGGAGAAGCAGGCTCCATGCACCGGGAGCCCGATGTGGGATTCGATCCCAGGTCTCCAGGATCGCGCCCTGGGCCAAAGGCAGGCGCCAAACCGCTGCGCCACCCAGGGATCCCTCTCCCTTTTTTTTAATTGAAGTTCAATTTGCCAACATATTGTATAACACCCAGTGCTCATCCCATCAAGTGCCCTCCTCAGTGCCCATCACCCAGTTGCCCCATCTCCCCACGCACCTCTGCAACCCTTTGTTTGTTTCCCAGAGTTAGGAGTCTCTCATGGTTTGTCTCCCTAATTTTTCCCACTCATTTTCCTCCTTTCCCTTATAATCCCTTTCACTATTTCTTATATTCCACATATGAGTGAAACCATATGACAATTGTCCTTCTCTGATTGACTTATTTCACTCAGCATAATGAATTCAATGGAACCCTCCAGTTCCATCCACATTAAGCAAATGGTGGGTATTCATCCTTTCTAATGGTTGAGTAAAGTCCATTGTAAATATATACCACAGCTTCTTTATCCATTCATCTGGCAAAGGACATTGAGGCTCCTTCCACAGTTTGGCTATTGTGGACACTGCTGCTATGAACATTGGGGTGCAGGTGTCCCGGCATTTCACTACATCTGTTACTTTGGGGTAAATACCCAGCTGTGCAATTGCTGGGTCGAAGGGCAGATCTACTTTTAACTCTTTGAGAAACCTCCATGCTGTTTTACGCAGTGGCTGCACCAGTTCACATTCCCACCAACAGTGCAAGAGGGTTCCCCTTTCTCCACATCCTAACTCCACCTTTTGATGCAAGGTGGCTGCCAGAGCTCCAGCCATTGCATGTGCTTGCAGATTGGAAGTCAGAGAGAGGCAGAAATAAGGAAAAGGCCCTCCAGGCTTAACTGCCATCCTTTAAGCTGCCATCCCGGGAATCCCACCACCAGGTTCCTCTGTGTCATTTCACAGACATGGTCACAGGGCTACGGATCTGGGGTTCTCAGGATTAACCTGTGATGCTCTGTTGAACAGTGACGGAGAGCCCAGATGTTGAGGGCAGGAGTCGTCCGTATGACCTCCCTCCCACCTCCCAGGGAAGGACAGGCTGTCTCCTCAGAACGGACCCTGAGAGCCTGGTCTGCTTCCCTCCTAGGGGTCCTGCCCAGACCCTCCATCTGGGCCGAGCCGGGCTCTGAGATTCCCCGGGGGCAGCCCGTGACCATCCTGTGCCAGGGCCCTGCTGGGGCTGAGACACTCCACCTGGAGGAGGAGGGAAGTGCTCTACTTCGATCTGTGAGCGACCCAGTGCACGAGACTCAGGCCAGATTCCCCATCCCCGTGGCAAGCAAAGACACTGCCGGGCGCTATCGCTGCCTCTATTATAAAGACAGCACCTGGTCTGACCGCAGCAAGGAACTGCAGCTGGTGGTGACCGGGGAGGACATCTCACCTCTGCCCTCAGGTTTGCCCCCAGCTCCCTGAACCCTGTTCCCTGCCGCATCCCCTGTTCACAGGCTCCTCTGCCCTCCTGGCCTCTTCAGGCCCTCTACTCCCTCTGCACATCTGTCCCTCTGCCTTCCACCTGGTGGTGTTAGGTCCCCGGAGCCCTGGTCTCATCTGGACACACGAATGGCCTGGACGCTCAGTCCCAGCATCGGTCGGGGAGGCACAGAGCTGGGCATGGGGGCTGGGTGGGGAATGGGCTTCCAGAGACTGAGCCCTCTCACTCAGGATGGTGTTAAACTGTCCTTTCCTGGACAGGGCCAGGATCTGTGGGGCCCCAGGGCATGTGTCTTGCTTGCAGGAGCCGTGGTCTGAGTGGGGTAGGGTGGACTTCCCCCAAGTGCATAGTGCCGAGTGCCGGGGCTCCCCATGTCCTCCCAGATCCCACACCAACAGAGCTGAGGGGACTCTGGGGACTCTGTGCCAGGCACTGAGGTGGTATGTCCTCCTGACAGGGACATGCACTGCTCCTCTGCCTTGTGGGGGAAGAAATGAGGTCGTGACTGTGAAAGGCTCCCTGGGCCCCGAGTAGGCAGCCCCAGCCTCAGACTGTTGATCACCCATCCCTCCTGTCCCCACTGAGTCCGCACACTCTGGCCCTAAACCCATGACCTGGGGAGTGAAAGTCAAGGGTGGTGTTGGTCATGAGGAGAAAGCTCAAATGCACCAAGTCAGGCCCAAGCATTCATCATTGCTTTCTGACTCCTAGCAGCCCCCCACCCATGGAAGGGGGTCCCAGACAGCTGAGTCACCTGGGAATGTGCCCAAGGGCATGCTGGGTGGGGTCAGGTCCTGGCACCCAGTCCCAGTGGTCCTGGGGTGGGCTGGGTCTTACCCACCTGTGAGTGACTCTCCTGCCCTTGTGCTTCCAGCAACCCCTTCCCCGAATTACACAAATTACACGGTGGGGAACTGTGTCCCCCTGAGCCTGGCTGGTATGGTCCTGCTGATCCTGGTGGTGATTCTGGCAGAAGCTTGGTACAGCCAGAGCAGGAGCCAACAGGGAGCACAGGGATGGAGCCAGGTGGTCTCCCAAGGGAGCCTCGACCGCAGGGTCTCAGGGGGGACACCCCCAGGGTGCTGAGGTTCAGGCTGGAGCCCAAGGAGACCTGGCACCGCCCTCGGGCTGTGCGCCCTTGGAGCCCATCCTGGGTAGTGAGTGCAGGGGTGCAACAGCCATGCCTCCTGCCTCTCCAGCGTCTGCCCCTCTGTGTGTCCCAGCTCTGTCTCCAGGTCTGACCTGCACCATCAGGCCAGCCCTCCCGCCCACTGCTTCCCGGGCGCCCCTCCTCTCGGGGTTCCTAGGCTCCCTTCCCTCCAGCCCCTGCCTCCTCTTCCTTCTCCTCCCACCTGGTTCAGAGGCTCTGTGACGCTCAGCTCAGGCCAGTCCTCAGTGCTCACCTCTCCCTTGGGTGATACCAGCGTCTGGGGCTTCCCTTTCACATTTCAGTGGAGGGCTCCACGGTGGAATCCCCCTCCCCACCCCTCCTGGAGCCTGGCATCCCGGCTGCCCTCTGGGAACCAGGAACCGGCCACCTCAGACCCCAGGGGCTCACTGACTCCTGACACCTGCCTCACTCAGGGAGGCCCCAACTCTATCTGCCCTGGGGCTCCACACACCCTGTGTCTCCTCCTCCAGGATGGTCTCTGCCTTCTTCCCTCTGCAGGCTGCTCCTGGTGTTGCATCGGGAGTCCAGGGAAGGACATGCAAATCAAAATCTTGCTGCCATAGCACCACACACTCCTTAGGACGGCTTCTATGTGTTTCACGTAGTCTCAGGGAAAGTCACAAGTGTCTGGAGGAAGTGGAGAGATTGGAACCCCGTGCAGGGGTGGAGGGTGTACTGGGGGGAAGTTCCTCAGAAAGTAAAGAGAATGTCTGTGTGACCCAGCAGTCCCAGCGCTTGGGGGGCCGGCGGGAGGAAGGGAAGCAGGGACCTGGCAGCCTGTGTGCTCATCCACACCAGGGTCGTGCACAGTCGCCAGGACAGTCACAGCCTCCTGAAACGTGGAAGATGGAAGCTGAACCATCAGGGCCAGGGCCAGGCACCCAGCAAGGACTCCACCGGCCAGTCGGGCTTCGAGGATGGAGGAAAGAGCCCCGTGGCCAGGAAGGCGGGTACCCCAGGAACTAGAATCTGCAGTGAACTGAGGTCTCCCCTTGAGGCTCCAGGAAGAGGGGTGACCCCGCAGACGTCCCCTGGCGGCCCCCTGGTGACCCCGCGTCAGGCCTCTGGCCTCTAGAACTGACCTGTTGCTGTGGCTCCAGTTTGAGCTCACCTGTTGTGGCAGATGAGGAGCTCAGGCCCCTGTATCTGACACTCTTCTCAGTGACTCCCAACCTTCTGGAGACGGATTCCTGTCTGGCCTCATCCCCTGACATTTCATCCCAGACCTCTGAGCACCAGTGCCCGAAGCCCAGCCTGGCCACATTCTGGATGCATGGGCTTCACGTCTGAGGCTCTGCAGTGGCAGGTGGGTTTTTGGCAGCGCCCAGCCCCAGCTGCTCATGTGACACTTGTATCTCTGACATTGCAAACCCTGCTCCTAAGAGTCAATGTGACAGTTTTTCCATCTGCCCCGTGGCTCTGGTGTTAATCGGATGGAAGCTTACCTTGACTTTTATTTGTTTATATTCACACCAAGATGTGCTTTTCCCATATCTCATGGTATAACTGTGTTTCGGAATATGCAGAACACTCGTGGGTTTCAAAAGCTAACCCCCCCCTGAAGTGGTGCATTCGGGAATGATCCACCTCCTTCATCCCCTTCACCGAGTGCTCCCACACAATGCAGGTGACTATGTTTGTCAGATTCTGGTTTTCAGGATGAACAGTGATCCCTGGAAAGATAAGTCTGCAGACATGTCATGTTGTTTCACTCCTTTCTTAGAAGGAAGTTAGCCCATTAATGTGAGTACTGTGCACCGTGCTTTCTACCCTTCCAGATTCCTACTGCTCCTGTAAGAAGCTCCCACACTCTCGGTGCTGGGAACTGTGTGCACTCATGCCCCTGTGGTTGTTTGGATGAGGACTCAGACAGGGTCTCCTTGTAGCGGCTAAAATTGCTAAACAAACACTCATGAACAACAACAGATCAAAGAAAAAAACTAACAGAAACAAAGAAAAATTCTCTAAAGAGACAAAAACAGAAACACACATACCAAAATTTATTTTGGGGCTGCTGCAAAAGCTTTTCAGAGGGCAAAGTTTATCATCATGAATGCATCTCTTAAGAAATTGGAAAGATCTCAAAAACACAAGCTAACTTTACACTTTGAGGGACAAGAAAAAAAATAGAGTAATACCAAAGTTAGCAGAAGGAAGGAAAGAGAGATGAGAGTAGAAATAAATGAAATAGAGACCCACCCACCCCCCCCAAAAGAAAAAAAGATCAATGAAACCGAGAGTTTGTTATTTCAAAAGATAAACCAAATTGGACAAACTTTTAACTAGACCATCTAAAAAGAAAAATGAGAGAAAACTCAAATAAAATTGGAACTGAAAGAGTAGGCATTATATCTGACATCACAGAAATAGGTAGAATCGTAAGAGAGTACCACCAATGACTGTGTGCCCGCAGGCGAGATAACCTGCAAAAAATGGATCAATTCCCAGAAACGCACAACCTACCATGACTAAATCAGGAAGAAATAGGAAATCTGAAGAAACCAATAACAACCAAGGAGCCAAGTCAGTCATCAAAGACTCTTCAACACAGATAAGTCCAGGACAGCAGACGACTTTGCTGGAAAATTCTCCTGAACATCCAAGGACGAATGAAGGCCAATCCTTCTCAAACTCTGCCCAAAAGTGGAAGACGAGGGGGAAACTCTCAAACTCATTCTTCAAGGCCAGGGTTATCCTGATGCTAAAGTTAGATGAAGACACTACAGTATAAGAAGGAGGAGGAGGAAGATGAGAAGGAGAAGGAGAAGAAGGAGGAGGAGGAGGAGAAGGAGGAAGAGGAGCAGGAGGAGGAGGAGCAGAAGGAGGAGGAGGAGCAGAGGGAAGAGGAGAAGGAGGAGGAAAAAGGAGGAGAAGGAGGAGGAGGAGGAGGGGAAGAGATCAAAGTTTTTATCTCTCCATCGTCACTCAGGATCAATTTCCCGGACAGATCATTCTTGCTGGCATTATTTTCTTTTCAATGTGTTAATTAGTCTTGAATTTGGATGTCTAAGTATCTTCCTGGACATATGGTTTAGGAAATTCTCAGTTATCATTTCTTTTTTTTTTAATTTATTTTTTATTGGAGTTCAATTTGCCAGCATATAGCATAACACCCAGTGCTCATCCTGCCAATTGCCCCCCTCAGTGCCCGTCACCCAGTCACTCCCACCCCCCCACCCACCTCCCTTTCCACCACCCCTTGTTCGTTTCCCAGAGTTAGGAGTCTCATTATATGGTCTCATTCATTTGGGGTATATAAAAAAATAGTGAAGGGGAATAAAGGGGAAAGGAGCAAAAATGAGTGGGAAATATCAGAAAGGGAGACAGAACATGAATGCAGGTATTTTGAAATCTTGGTCAGCTACATGGCAAAATTCCAAGTCTTAAATCGGTTACTGGAGGACTGTTCTGTTTTGGTGATGATGTGTGTCTTTGATTCCTCAATTTCTCACGTTCCTTGGAGTCTCGCATGTTTTAGCATTTGAAGTGGCAGTCATTCCACAGATATTTAGTAGTTGTCTTGTGTGGGAGACATTTTTCATTGGTCCCACTTATAACCTGATACTTTCTCCAGCTTTGCACGGATGCACAAAATTCATAAGCTTGTATTTCCTTTCTAGCTCTTGCAACCCACCAGGCTGGCTGCTGGAAACTCTCCTTTAAAAAAAAAGAAGAAAGATTATTTATTTATTTATTTATTTATTTATTTATTTATTTATTTATTTATTCATTAGAGACACAGAGATAGAGAGAGGCAGAGACACAGGCAGAGGGAGAAGCAGGCTTCATGTAGGGAGCCCAGGATCACGTCCTGGGCCAAAGGCAGGCGCTCAGCCGCTGAGCCACCCAGGTGTCCCTGGGAACCTCTCTTTGTTTTGCTACAAGTTTGTGGTTTCTCTCTTGGCCACAGACCTGAATTTGTTTTCTGAGCCTGCACAAAGATCTGGCCAAGCATGCAGTGAGGTGTGAGTTTTCACACTTGAGGGTGGGGTGTGCCCTTGGGCCGAGGCTCGGGGTGTGGGGGGCAGATTTCCCAGCAGCTCAGAGACAGGCTTCCTGCTGGGGTCTTGAACATAGTCAACAGGAACCACATCTGTTTAATGCCCTTGGACATTTTTATCTGCCTCTTTCCCTGTCTCCTGCTCCCCCTACCCAGTCTGGAGGTCCTGCTTCAATACTCTGGGTGTCTCCAGCAGACCCACACAGCTGGGGAGGCAGGGAAACCACTCACCGCTCTCCCATTACATGTTGGCTAGTTCAGCAGCCCCAACCAAGCCCCCTTGTTGGCCAAGTTCCTCTTATCCTCTCAAACGGATCTCCATTCCCTTCATTTACAACAAAGGGTCAAGATACACACATCATTTGTCATTTTTAAATATATGCACCCTAACACTCAGTGGGTGTCTCCGGGTCTCTGTAAAATGTTCAATTACTTATCTCTTTAGCTATTGCAGGCATCACCCTCGCTTCTGTCCTTCTGACAATTACAACACATCCTCGTTCTATTCTCCAAGCATCTCGAATTCCCATGTAGCCTGGTCTCTCTATGCTGCATTTCTGAAAACCCCTCAATACCATATTCCAGTTTTGTAAATGGCTCTTCAGCTATTGTCTTGTCCCTAATGGAAAGAGTTTTTTGAATATAATAATTTTACTGGATTTTTCATCTCTAAAATTTCTTAAGTGTTTCAAGAATCACCTATTCTATATTCTTGCATCAAAAATCCAATATCTCAAAAAAAATAAATGATTAAAATAATTAAAATTAAAATAAGAAAATCCAATATTTCCTTTTATTTTCTCAGATATTTGAATATGCTTAATTTTATTTTCATATTTTCCTAATGATTCTATTTCCTTGTATATGGTAATTCCTATTAATCAGTGGCTTATTGTCCATAGCACTGTTTACCATTATCAGGACCACCCTCTGATGTCCATTCTTGTTGGACGCTCTCCTCCTACATACCCTTTCGTACAAGAAGGGTCTCTCCTGGGGCTGTTCTGGGAGTCAGGCTGAACTTGAGAGACAATTGCAGCTTCTGATCCGTGGTGTCTGCTCTTTCAAATTCAGCATCTGCTCAGGGTTGTATTAGGCAGGGATGGGTCTGATGCAAGCCTCAAATTCACGTAAGAGAAAAGCTACAGCAAAACTGTTTCACACATATATAGCGGATGTGACTCAGAGCTGGCTTGAGTCAGCGAACAGAGAAACCCCTGTGCATGTCCACAAACACACCTCACCTGGAGCCCTGCCCCTCGCCTGCCTGTGAGGACCCTGGAGTCCCTGTCTGTGTCTGCACGGGTGGAGGCCTCTACTTGATGGCCTGATGATGGGCCTGGGAATTGGCAGCTGCTCTGCCTTGTTCTCTGTTCTGTCTTGTGGTTCTCTATGATTTGGGGAACTCTCATTTCTCTGTTCCTGCATATGACTATCTCTACACACTTCAGAAATATGGTCAGTAGCACTTATGTGGTATGTGGAGTCCATGAGGAGTCTTGACTGGGTCCAAATTATGGGTCTGACCCCATAATCTCCCATGTACCAAACTCCATTTAACCTGTTCTGAAAACTAACAGTGATGGATTCCCGCCCCCCCCCCCGAACTAGGAACCACTGACCCCCCACAACTACTCTGAGGAGTGGGGTTCAGGACAATAAGACTTGTAGACAGGATGTTATCACCCTGGATCACATAGACAAATGGATAATAGATGAATATTTAGATAAAGGATAAGTTTTTCTTCAAAATCAGAGCTCTAAACCAAATATGTGCTCCATACAGCTTACAGACAGGAGGACCCCAGGATGGAGAGGATGGCTCTGCCCCAGGAACAAGGGGCAATGATGAGCTGGGAGGGACTCAAGGGTGTGTTCCCATAAAGGGGATATGGACAATGGCACAGGAAAAAAGAGAAGTCCATGGAGGCTGTGTTAGAAAGAAAGCCCAGGCTCTGGGGTCAGGAGAGGGGCTGTGTTTCTTTCCCTATTTGCCTACATTTCTTTGGGTTCATTGACCTAGATCTGAGGTGAGCAGAGATATTGTATGTCTATCTGTGCTGACATGAGCTCCACAGCACAGCAGGAACCCATGTCCCCTTAAGCATTTCTGGGCCTGGGGACCCCATCCATGATCAGAACTCCAGGGATGTGCTAAGGTTAAAGAACCCCATGGGGGAGGCTCTGGGAGGGAAGTACATGCCCTGGTCTCCTCACCTGGACAGGATATCTGAGAAAGTCTCAGGAATCACTGGCTGCACCATCATGGACCTCAGAGCAAGGCTAGGGGACCTGGGGACCGGGTTTTCCCCTTCCCGTAGTTACATCCTGCTAATGTGACAACCCCATTATGGGTAAGACTGGCCTCCAAGTACCCACACCTTGTGTGTCTGCCTATCCTCTGGGCCTCATGATCCTATCATCTGCAGGGCCAAGGCCAAAGACAGGAGACACCATGACCCCCACCCTCATGGCCCTGCTCTGTTTAAGTGAGATCTGAGGAGGGGAGGGGACACCCTAGTCCGGGAGGGACCCACCTCACAGGCAGGTCCTGGTCTGCCAAAGATCCCAGGCTCAGGAGGCTCATGGAGAGGAGGGGTTCAGCTCAGGATTTGGGGCAAACCTCTCACAGGGACTCTCTTCCAGGACTGAGTATGAGCTCCAGGACGTGAGTGCAGGCAGGTGAGTCTGTCCCCAGGGGTCCCAGTCCCACCTCCTCACTGAGAACAGGGACCACCCACCAGTCAGGGGCTGGTGATCAGCAGCTCTGGGCAGACAGAGTGGGGATACCTGGGGGGTTGGGGCTGAGCTGGGAACCGGGGGTGTGGAGGGTCTTGTGACCCAGCCTCTGTTTCCTTCCAGGGACCCTCCCCAAACCCACCATCTGGGCTGAGCCTGGTTCTGAGATCCCCTGGAGGACACCAGTGACCCTCTGGTGTCAGGGAAGCCTGGAGGCCAAGGTATATCGCCTGCATAGAGAGAGACAATCGGTGACTTGGGACAGACAGGAGTCACTAGAGCCCAAGGACAAGGCTAAGTTCTCCATCACACACATGACAGGTGTATATGCAGGACAATATCACTGTTACTATGGAAGCACCACTGAGTGGCCAGAGCCCAGTGACTCCCTGGAGCTAGTGGTGACATGTTGCGAGCCCATTCAGGGCCCAGCCCCAGGTGCTGCCCTCAGGAAGGGGGTCTGCTCTCAGGGTGTCACCCTCTCACGGCCGAGTCCTGGGGATCATGTGGGGGGATCTGAGCCCCATTTAACACAGCCCCTCCTCTCACCTAGGATTGCATGGCAAACCCAGCCTCTCAGTCCTGCCCAGCCCTGTTGTGCCCTCAGGAGAGAATGTGACCCTCCAGTGTGATTCATGGACAGGATTCCACAGGCTTGTCCTGATGAAGGAAGGACAATGCCAGCGCCCCTGGACCCAGGACTCCTAGCGAGCACCTAGTAGGGGGATCCAGACCCTGTTCCCTGTGGGCCCTGTGACCCCCAGCTTCACGTGGATGTTCAGATGGTATGGTTATAACAACATCCCCCAGGGTGGGGTCCTTCCCCAGTGACCCCTTTAAGCTGCTGGTCTCAAATAAGGAAGTCAGATTTTTGTCCCATCCATGGTTTGAGGCACCAGACAGGTTACTGGGCTCTTTGCTCCCAAGGGAGCCCCAGATGAAGGGGGGGTGGTGAGGGGACCATGGAGCTCACAGATCAGAGAATCAGAGGGTGAGGGACATGAGACCTGAGGTCAGGATGGGAGAAGGGAGGTTTGGGGAGAATCAGCCCCTACAATGCAGAGCTGGTCTTCTCCCAGGCGTGTCAAGGAAGCCCTCTCTCCTGACCCAGCAGAGCCCTGTTGTGACCTTTGGACTCTCCCGTGCCTCTCTGATGTTGGCTATGACAGATTTGCTCTGTCCAAGGAGGGGCATGTGGCCCTTCCCAGTGTCATGGCCGGCAGTCCCAGGCTTGGCTCTCTGTAGCAGACTTCCTTCCCCCTGGGCCCAGTGAGACCCTCCCACAGGAGCTGGTACCCATGCTATGGTGAACAACCTCTTCTCCCAGTGGTTGGCCCCCAGTGACCCCTTAGACATCCTGATCGCAGGTGAGGGGCCATGGGTGCAGGTAAGGCCCCAGACTCTGCACAGGTCCCTGTGAGGGAATCCCAGGTGATGGTGGCCAGGGCCAGGGGTGTGAGGTCCCCAGGGAGGGAGGAGACAGAGAGAGAGAGACAGGAGATGGAGATGGGAGAGACTCAGAGGACACAGACAGACTCAGGTCAGGCCAAGGCTGGACCACCCCTCACCCATCCATCCTCTCTCTAGGACAGTTCCCCTACACACCCTCCCTCTGGGGGCAGCCGGGCCCACGGTGGCCCCAGGTGAGAATGTGACCCTGTGGTTCAGACAGGAGGGTTGTGAACACTTTCCTTCTGTTCAAGGAGGGGGCAGCCTATCTCTCCCACTACTACCCCCAGCCCCCCAACTGCATTTTAAAGTACCAAGCTGGGCTGTACCAGGCTGAATTCCCCCTGAGTCCCGTGACCTCAGCCTATGGGGGAACCTACAGGTGCTACGGCTCATCCAACACCTCCTCCTAGCTATTGTCACATCCCAGTGACCCCTGGGAGCTCCTGGTCTCAGGTGAGGGCCCCCTCACCCTTTCCTGTCTGAGCTCCACCAGCTCAGGACTCTCAGGAAAGCCCTTCAGTAAGAGATGTAGGAGCATTGGAGGCTCCACAGAGGAGGGTCCAGCCCAGGAGAGAGTGGAAAAAGCTACAGCCTCTACCTGGGGTCCCCCATTCTTCAGTCTCAGCAGAAGTAAGGAGTAGGCTGCTGCATGAGGGGTGGGTGAGTGAGGATGATCCTGAGTTGACACAGGCCTCCCACAAACCTCCTGGTGCCTCCATATCAGAGAGCCTGAACCATGGTGTCAGCTCCACAAACACTCTCCTAAAGAGAAGCCTCCCTGCCTGTGGGCACTGCTCTGCTTCCCTCTGTGCCCCCTGGGGCTCCCATGACCCTCGGTGCCCACCGGAGCCTGAGGAGGGGCCATTCTTGGCTCACAGGAATCCCCAGGGATGCTGTACCCCGAGTCCCTGAGAACTTGGTGTGCACTCTGCATTGTGTGTGGAAGCTTGTCCAGCATCCCGGTGCCTGCTTCTCACACCTTCTAGAGTGACACCTGCACGCACTATGACAGATGTAACTAATGTGACAGAGATGTCAGACTCAGAAACACTCTTCTTATTCTTGTGTCCACTGGAGTTAGATTAGATTCACACGTTCCTTGTGGGGAAGAATGTCTGATCAGCACGGAGTCTGAGCACATTTCATAGGAGTCTCATCTATCTATCTATCCATCGTCATCTATTTTAAACTTTAGATTATAACATACAGGTAATGCAATATTGGTTTCTGGCGTAAAATTCAGTGATTCATCACTTATATGAACTTCAAAGCCTTTGAAGTTTATTTATAAACTAATGTCAATTCATAGACTGTCTGAAGAACTCCTCACCTACTTTAATACCATACTCCTGAGTTGTCTGAATAAGAGTCAGTATGCCTAAGAGAGCTCTCAGTCTGGGCATAGTTTATATGCTGTGAACTCACTCTCTCCCTTTCAACTGGTTCTCATATGTTGTTAAATATTATCATAACCGCAAACACATGGAAATTTCCCTTTTTCATTTTGAAATGCACACCCATTTTTCTCACATCATAGGACTGAGTAAATTGTCCTCAAGCATCACATCAGGAAAACAAATTTGAATTCTATCAAACGTTTAAAGAAGAAACCATACCTATTCTACTAAAACTGTTCAGAAAGATAGAAAGAGATGGAATACTTCCAAACTCATTCTATGAGGCTAGCATCACCTTAATTCCAAAACCAGACAAAGACCCAACCAAAAAGGAGAATTATAGGCCAATATCCCTCATGAACATGGATGCAAAAATTCTCAACAAGATACTAGCCAATAGGATCCAACAGTACCTTAAGAAGATTATTCACCATGACCAAGTGGGATTTATCCCCGGGATACAAGGCTGGTTCAACACTCATAAAACAATCAACGTGATAGATCATATCAACAAGAGAAAAAACAAGAACCATATGATCCTCTCAATAGATGCAGAGAAAGCAGTTGACAAAATACGGCATCCATCCCTGATCAAAACTCTTCAGAGTGTAGGGATAGAGGGAACATTCCTCAGCATCTTAAAAGCCATCTACGAAAAGCCCACAGCAAATATCATTCTCAATGGGGAAACACTGGGAGCCTTTCCCCTAAGATCAGGAACAAGACAGGGATGTCCACTCTCACCATCGCTATTCAACATAGTACTGGAAGTCCTAGCCTCAGCAATCAGGCAACAAAAAGAAATAAAAGGCATTCAAATTGGCAAAGAAGAAGTCAAACTCTCCCTCTTCACAGATGACATGATACTGTACCTAGAAAACCCAAAAGACTCCACCCCAAGATTGCTAGAACTCATACAGCAATTCAGCAATGTGGCAGGATACAAAATCAATGCCCAAAAATCAGTGGCATTTCTCTACACTAACAATGAGACTGAAGAAAGAGAAATTAAGGAGTCAATCCCATTTACAATTGCACCCAAAAGCATAAGATACCTAGGAATAAACCTAACCAAAGAGGTAAAGGATCTATACCCTAAAAAATACAGAACACTTCTGAAAGAAATTGAGGAAAACACAAAAAGATGGAAAAATATTCCATGCTCATGGACTGGAAGAATTAATATTGTGAAAATGTCAATGTTACCCAGGGCAATTTACACGCTTAATGCAATCCCTATCAAAATACCATGGACTTTCTTCAGAGAGTTGGAACAAATCATCTTAAGGTTTGTGTGGAATCAGAAAAGACCCCGAATAGCTAGGGGAATATTAAAGAAGCAAACCAGAGCTAGGGGCATCACAATGCCAGATTTCAGGTTGTACTACAAAGCTGTGGTCATCAAGACAGTGTGGTACTGGCACAAAAACAGACACATAGATCAATAGAACAGAATAGAAAATCTAGAAATGGACCCTCAACTTTATGGTCAACTAATATTCGAGATAGGAGGAAAGACTATCCACTGGAAAAAAGACAGTCTCTCTTCAATAAATGGTGCTGGGAAAATTGGACATCCACATGCAGAAGAATGAAACTAGACCATTCTCTTGCACCATGCACAAAGATAAACTCAAAATGGAGGAAAGATCTAAATGTGAGACAAGAATCCATCTAAATCCTAGAGGAGAACACAGGCAGCATCCTTTTTGAACTTGGCCACAGCAGCTTCTTGCAGGATACATCCATGAAGACAAGGGAAACAAAAGCAAAAATGAATTAAATAGGGACTTCTTCAAGATAAAAAGCTTCTGCACAGCAAAATAGTCAACAAAACTAAAAGACAGCCTACAGAATAGGAGAAGATATTTGCAAATGACGTATCAGATAAAGGGCTAGTATCCAAGATCTATAAAGAACTTATGAAACTCAACAGCAAAGAAACATCATGAAATGGGCAAAAGACATGAAGAGAAATCTCACAGAGGAAGACATAGACATGGCCAACATGCACATGAGAAAATGCTCTGCATCACTTGCCATCAGGGAAATACAAATCAAAACCACAATGAGATACCACTTCACACCGGTGAGAAGGGGGAAAATTAGCAAGGCAGGAAACAACAAATGTTGGAGAGGATGCGGAGAAAAGGGAACCCTCCTGCACTGTTGGTGGGAAAGTGAACTGGTGCAGCCACTCTGGAGAACTGTGTGGAAGTTCCCCAAAGAGTTAAAAATAGATCTGCCCTATGACCCAGCAATTGCACTACTGGGGATTTACCCCAAAGATACTGATGCAGTGAACCGCCGGGACATCTGCACCCCGATGTTTATAGCAGCAATGTCCACAATAGCCAAACTGTGGAGGGAGCCTCGGTGTCCATCGAAAGATGAATGGATAAAGAGGCTGTGGTCTATGTATACAGTGGAATATTCCTCAGCCATTAGAAACGACAAATACCCACCATTTGCTTCGACGTGGATGTAACTGGAGGGTATTATGCTGAGTGAAATAAGCCAATCGGAGAAGGACAAACATTATATGGTCTCATTTATTTGGGGAATATAAATAATAGTGAAAAGGAATAGAGGGAAAAGGAGAAGAAATGGGTAGGAAATATCAGAAAAGGAGACAGAACATGGAAGACTCCTAACTCTGGGAAATGAACAAGGGGTGGTGGAAGGGAAGGAGGGTGGGGGGTGGGGGTGACTGGGGAGTGGGAACTGAGGGCGGCACTTGACAGGATGAGCACTGGGTGTTGTTCTGTATGTTGGCAAATTGAACACCAATAAAAAATACATTTATTATTTAAAAAAAAAAAGAAAAGAAATGACAAATGCCCACCATTTGCTTCGTCATGGATGGAACTGGAGGGTATTATGCTGAGTGAAATAAGTTAATCAGAGAAGGACAAACATTTTATGGTCTCATTCATTCGGGGAATATAAAAAATAGTGAAAGTGAATAAAGGGGAAATGAGAGAAAATGAGTGAAAATATCAGTGAGGGGGATCCCTGGGTGGCTCAACAGTTTAGCGCCTGCCTTTGGCCCAGGGCATGGTCCTGGAGTCCCGGAATGGAGTCCCGCATGGGCTCCCTGCATGGAGCCTGCTTCTCTCTCTCTCTCTCTCTCTCTCTTTCTATCTCTATCTCTCATGAATAAATAAAAGAATCTTTTTTAAAATTGTTAAAAAGAAAATATCAGTGAGGGGGACAGAACAGGAGAGACTCCTAACTCTGGGAAACGAACAAGGCGTAGTGGAAGGCGAGGTGGGCGGGGGGTTGGGGTGACTGGGTGACGGGCACTGAGGGGGTCACTTGACGGGATGAGCACTGGGTGTTATGCTATATGTTGGCAAATTGAACTCCAATAAAAAAAAAAAACTCCTGGTACAGATTAAAATGCAGAACCCGAAGGAAGGGAGCTGGTTGACATGGAACGACATGGGACTCTACTCCACACATTGGCCCCTCTGTCCTCCTGACAGGAGCCCCTGACACCAATGCCTCTTCCTTGGATGCTGGATTCTTGGCTACTGAATCACTGAGCACTCTCATCTGCAGGGTTGTGAGCTAGGAGGTCTTATGTCCCAGACTGAACAGTAAACATACAAGGACATGATTTCTGTGTTGGGAGGCTATAGTTCTCTGCAACCCTGAGCACCTGAGGCACAGCCAGAATCTATCCAGACTGACTCAGAAGCCAAGTCTGAAATCAAGGGAAAGAAAGAGACTGAGGGCATCCACTGGGGAGAGCAGAGGAACCCCTCTAGTGCAGTGAAGGGATAGTTTAGGAACTGTAGAGAAACGAGATGATGACAAGTGGAGGGATATAGAACACAGAGCAGAGGGCAGGCTGGATGGGGGTCTCCAGTTCCTCACCATGTGCTTCCATTTCCCCTCAGGAGTAGCTGACACTGTGAGCCCACCCCAAAATATGTCAGACCCCAGCACTGGTGAGTAGGAGAAAGTCTCAGTTCTCGGGCTGGTGTGGAGGGTGAAGTCCTTCTTGTCGGGGAGAGGTGGATATCCTGGGAGGACATCTGGATCCCAGTTGATTTGGGCCCACCCTGACACCTGGGACCTCTCTGTCCTAATCCTAGCCTCCGACCTCAAGGATTACATGCACAGTGGAGAATCTCATCTGCTTGGGCATGGCTACCTTCGTCCTGGTGCTTCTCGGCATTCTGCTCCTAGAGGCTCAGCAGAGCCAGAGAAGGACCCCAGGTGTAGCCAGGAGGTAAACACAGGGAGCAAACCCACCCTTCCCTGTGGCAGAGCTTTGGACATGAAAGTAATGTGCCTAGGGGGATCTGGAAGAGAGCATGGAGCTCCTGTTAGCTGAGCTGTCTGCTGAGAACACAGAGAGGGAAACATGGTTTAGGGGCCAGGAAGTGTCTGGGCTGTTCCCTGTCCAGGACTCATCCTCCATGATGTGTGATGCTGTCCCTCCTGCCATTGTTGGATGTCCTTGACTGTCCCTCATCTTCCCTCACGCCTGTTTCATGAGGGTATGGCCCACACAGCAGGTTTGGGTTTATACCTTCCTATAGCAGCAGCTTCTGGTCCTATTCGTGGCATACATTTTCTACCTGCTGAGCTTTGCCCGAGTCTGCTCAGACAATGAGCCACGTCCCAGGGGAGAAGCTGGGTCTCTGAACAGACACTTCAGTGTCCCGGGGTGTGTGATTAGGAAATAAAACTAGGTTCCTGTGTCAGGACCCATCTTCCCCAGAATCTAAACTGGGATGGAGGTCCTCGGTGTAGACGTGGGGCTACTTCAGAGATGAGGCACAGGTATCTGCAATTTTGTTTGTCAACGTGGATGATCAGGGCCATGATGGCAGAAACCCTTATTCTCACATCCTGCTATCTGTATCTGCTTTAATTATGACATTCTCCAGGTGTTCATGATCCATTTTCTTCTTCCCTTTTCTGAATGCTTCATAAATTGAAACCATATTGCATGTCTTACTATTTTGACCCCTTCACACAGTCATCAGATTCCTTCATGATCTTCCTATTGCTCATTGCTAATTACATTGCTGCTTTTTCAGAGGACACATTGCCTATGAGAGCAATGGAAGTAATTGGAGGTCCTTCTAATTTTGCCTAATAATGCTTAACATTTTAGGGACAATATGGGCCTTAAGATGTGCATTTCCTCCTGGTTGATATGTACATGACACCATAGTATTTGTTTGTTCCTTCATTTTATATATAATGTATCACATATCACTCCCTTCATATTTATGTAATATAAGTAATGAAAAGCTTTCTAATATTTGTACTCATTCGATTAAGCATTTATTGTATAAAAATCAGTTTCTGTGCACTTAACCTAGCTTATTAATAGACTTGTTAAGGTTATAATCTTGTGGAGATATGAATTTGAATCTCTGCTTATGTACAGCCTTATGCTGCATATATTTCAAGGATGTGTGATTACATACATACATGTACCTGCGATGTCAATATAATTTTAAATTAAGTTATTTTTCCTTATGAAAACATTGTGGGGCAGACTGGGTGGCTCAGCGGTTTAGCGCCTGCCTTCGGCCCAGGGTGTGATCCTGGAGACCCAGAATCGAGTACCGCGTCGGGCTCCCTGCATGGAGCCTGCTTCTCCCTCTGTGTCTCTGCCTCTCTCTCTGTGTGTCTCTCATGAATAAATAAATAAAATCTTTAAAAAATAATATTTTAAAAAAGAAAACATTGTGGCTTTACATTTAGTTTTGTTGAATATCTATACGACTATCAGCTAATATTTTATTTTTATTTTTTTTAATTATTTTTTATGACATATATTTGTTTTTTCTGATTTTATTTTATTTTTTTTAAGGTTTTTTTTATTTTTTATTTATTTATGATAGTCACAGAGAGAGAGAGAGAGGCAGAGACACAGGCGGAGGGAGAAGCAGGCTCCATGCACCGGGAGCCCGACGTGGGACTCGATCCCGGGTCCCCAGGATCGCGCCCCAGGCCAAAGGCAGGCGCCAAACCGCTGCGCCACCCAGGGATCCCTCAGCTAATATTTTAAATAAAAATAACAATGTTTTCTAATTTATATTTTTAAGATTTTATTTATTCATTCATGAGAGACACACAGAGAGAGAGTCAGAGACACAGGCAGAGAGAGAAGCAGGCTCCATGTAGGGCGCCCAATGTGGGACTCGATCTTAAGACTCTAGGATCATGCCCTGGGCCAAAGGTGAGCGCTCAACCACTGAGCCATCCAGGCATCCCAACCTTTTCTAATTTAAAATCCCCCTCAAGAAATATCAGAGAGAGTGAGAGAACATGAGAGACTCCTAACTCTGGGAAATGAACAAGGGGTAGTGGAAGGGGAGGTGAGTGGCGGGATGGGGTGACTGGGTGACGGGCACTGAGGGAGGCACTTAACAGGATGAGCCCTGGGTGTTACGCTATATGTTGGCAAATGGAACTCCAATAAAAAAAATACCAAAAAATAAATAAAATCCCCTTTAATAATTTTGTTCTCATGAGATTTCATCGTTAGTGTATATCTGTTTTTTTCTGAGGAGCACGCTCTGATCCAATCTGTGATTGGTCAGTTGATCTTTCAATGTTAGTACGAAATGAATCCCCCTGTAAATTATAATCAACATTTTATTTAAGCATTGGTTCTTCATACATTCACATCTGCACTCTCTTACTTTCACTTCCAACACCCAGAATAGTCTTGGGTGCTCAGCATTCACTTCCTTTATATAATTCCGACAACCAATTTGGTGGTTATATGTGCATTTCTCATATTTGGTAGTTAACCTATTGTTCATTATTGGTATTTAAATTTATCAATTGAACACGTTTCAAATTCACCCTCCCCTTTGGATAAGAAATAGATGATTCACATTAGCTGAACACTTATACAAGACCACTCTTAGAACTTCATTTAATCCTAATTACCAAATATAACCAGGCTGAGGGTTAAGACCTCAACACACAAATTTGCAGGAGAACATAAGCACCCAGTCCAATAACATTAATAAACCCAAAAATATTTATTATTGAGTATTCCCAGAATGCATAAAATCCTACCAACACTCAAAATGAAATAAAAAAAGACACCCACAACCCACATCATTAATGAAATACAAATCTCACAGGCTTCTATAGTGTCACCTAAATAAAGTCTGTTGAGGGTTTGGAGCAAGCTATGCCTCTAGGGAGGAATTAAAGGAGTAGGGAGCTCAGCTAGAGACCAAGCAGCAATTTCTTGTCTTGAGTCTGGGGCAAAGTCCTTGATGGATGCTCCTGGGTCAAGGGGTAGGTTTCAATTTCTGTAAAATCAGGCAATTACAAGAAATCGGTCTCTCTGATCTTGAACATTGTCTGCTAAGTATACAAGCAGGAAATTCTGCATTTCATGTCCTCCAGTTCCATCTTAGAATCCTTTCACAAGAGATTTAAGTGGACCTTATGAAGAACTTTATCCAATTTGGATAAATGGGTGAATTTCACAAGAACAATTCTAAAACCAGCTCAAGAATAAGTAGAAAACCTGAATCATCTTTGGGCTCTTAAACTATATCTAAAGATTAAAATCATCCTATAAAACTAACTCCAGGTCCAGCATATTTTACTGTGAGTTCCTCCAAACAATTATGGTTGACAAACACCATTTGTATAGATATTTTTCTAGAACAAACACATTGCCACACATTTTCAGGGGCTAGCATGAACACCCAACAAGAATACTTAAAGAGAAGAACATCACATTTAGTCTCCCACATACTTAGATGTAAAATAACTTTTAAAAATGTAGGAAGGGAGGCGTCTGGGTGGCTCAGTAGGTTAAACGTCTGACTCTTGCTTTCAGCTGAGGCCATGATCTTGAAGTCACAACGTACAGCCCCACATCCAACTCCTGCTGGGCTGGGCATGGAGCCCAATTGGGAGTCTCTCTCTTCTTCTCCTTCTGCCCTCACACAACTCTCATGTTCTCTCTCTCTAAAATAAAATAAAAAATAAAAATAAAATGAGGGAAAATATCTGATTACATTACTGTTCAATTCACATGGGTCATAGGTGGTAAAAAATATTTTAATATACATCAATTTTCCCCCAACAAATCAGGATTTTAACATACTCATTGCTCTCTACAGTTTACAAGTAGGACTTAAAACAGGGAGGACAGTTCTGCCCCCAATCACATGGGACATTGATGATTCAAAGGGATTCACAGCCATATTCTCATGAATGGGAGGTGATAGAAAAGTCCAGGAAAATAGAGAAGTCCATGCAGGCTGTGATAGAAAGAAATACCATGCTCTGGGGCCAGGAGAGAGGATGTGTTTCCTTTCCTATATTTCTCTTCTAGGCTTTTTGCCACAGTGACCTTGACCTGAACAAGCAGAGATGTCACAAATGTGTCTGTGCTGACATGAGCACCACAGCACAGCAGGAACCCATGTCTTCTGCAGCATCTCTGGAGCATGGGACCCTGTCCATGGTGAGGACCCTAGGGATATGCTGAGGTTGAAGGATACCCTATGGAGGAGATTCTGGGAGAAAAGAACATATGCAGGTCTCCTCACATGGACAGGACATGTCAGAGTCCACTTGCTGCACCATCATGGATCTCAGACCCAGGCTAGGCCCCGGAGAACAGGGTGTTTTCCTTCTTGTAGGGTTGCTGACGTGACAACCCCATGATGAGGAAGACTGGTCCCCAAGGGGACACACCCTGTGTGTCTGTCTGTCCTCTGGGCACTGAGGTTCCTCCATCTGCACAGCTGAACCAGAGAGAGAAGACACCATGACCCCAACCATGATGGCCATGCTCTGTCTAGGTGAGATCTGAGGACAGGAGGGGACCCCCTAGTCTGGGAGGGACCCACCCCACAGCCAGGTCCTTGTCTGTCAAAGATCCCAGGCTCAGGAGGCTTATGAGAAGGGATTCTGCTCAGAATTCAGGGCAAACCTCTCTTCCAGGGCTGAGTGTGAGCTCCAGGACCCGAGTGCAGGCAGGTGAGTCTGTCCCCAGGGGTCCCACTCCCACCTCCTCACTGGGAACAGGAACCACCAACCAGGCAGGAGGCATGGAGATCAGCAGCTCTGGGCTGACAGAGAGGGGATACCTGGGGGTTTGGGGCTGAGTTGGGAATTGGGTGTGGGGAGGATCTTGTGACCCAGTCTCTGTTTCCTTCCAGGGACCCTCCCCAAACCCACCATCTGGACTGAGCCAGGTTCTGTGATCCCCTGGGGGACACCTGTGACCATCTGGTGTCAGGGGAGCCTGAAGGCCCAGGAGTACCTCCTCCATAAAGAGGGAAAGTTATGGCCTTGGGAGAGACAGCCTGCACTGGAACCCAAGGACAAGGCCAAGTTCTCCATCATGTACATGACAGAGCAATATGCAGGACGATATTGCTGCTACTATAGAAGGGCCACTGACCAGTCAAATTACAGTGACCGCTTAGAGCTGGTGGTGACAGGTGAGAGCCCACTCAGGGTCCCAGACCTCAGGAAGAAGATCTGCTCTTAGAGTGTTGCCATCTCACAGCCGAGTCCTGGGGATCATGTGGGGGGATCTGAGCCCCATTTAACACAGCCCCTCCCCTCTCCTAGGATTCCATGGCAAACCCAACCTCTCAGCCCTACCCAGCCCTGTCGTGCCCTCAGGAGGGAATGTGACCCTCCAGTGTGGTTCACAGACAGGATTCCACAGGTTTGTCCTGATGAAGGAAGGAGAAGGCCAACCATCCTGGACTCAGGACTCCCAGCGAGCCCCCAGTGAGGTGTTCCAGGGCCTGTTCCCTGTGGGCCCCGTGGACCCCAGCCTCAAGTGGTCGTTCAGATGCTATGGTTATTACAGCAACACCCCCCAAGTGTGGTCACTCTCCAGTGACCCCCTGGAGCTGTTGGTCTCAGGTGAGAAGCCCAACCCTGTCCCCTCTATGTCCTGTTGATCTATTCAGAGGTCTTTCCTCAATGGTTACCTGGGCTGGGTTGGGAAAAGGGGGCTCTGAAGGAAGGTCATTCAAAGGGAGATCTATCCCTCAACTCAAAGGAAGCCAACAGGGGCCCTCGCACCCCTGCCCACAATTTGACCCTCTCCGGGGTGGACAGCCGGAAGATCTTCAGGGGTTCAGGGGGCAAGTATAGGAGAAGTTTGGGTAAGATGCAGACTCCTAGGTCAGCCCAAAAATCCATCCACAAGACCACTTGTCATCAGGGTGCCACAGGGGTCCCTTTGCTCAGAAGGAGCACACACTACTCCTGGTCAGTTTGAGAGCCCCATCAGAGGATCTAATGCCCCCTCAGATACTCAAACAATCTTGTGTCTCAGGGGGGGCTGAGAGTCCAGCAGAGACACCTAGGGTCCACATGTCTCCAGGGCTCTAGGCTGGGCCACAGGGCAGATGAAGGAGAAGAGTGTGAGCAGAGACAGGGTCTCTAGGAGAAGCTCCAGCCCCCCACCAGTACTGTCCTTTACCCCAGGATTCTCTAGAGACTCGGCCCCCATCCACACTCCCCGGAACCCAGCTCACCAGCTGCTGAGTTACAGGGGCTTCTGTTCTGGGAGTTATCATTTCTCCCAGTCTCTCAAGAGGAGGGCTGGGGGTCAGGCAGGGATGGGAGGCCACCACAGGGCTCCAGGAGCTCTGAGGCCGGCGGAGGAAGATGGCAGAGGGACAGACTGGGGCCCCATCTGGGGGAAGAGCAGCCAGGCTGAAGTGGGGAGCTCAGGAGCCTACCTCCTCACCTCCCTGTCCTTGGATTATGAGGTATGGAGGGGTGCTCACCAGGAGAGGGTGTCTCAGTGCTCCCTGAGATAGTGATTTGGGGCAGGTCCCTGGTCCTAGGTGAGGAGTCCCTGTTGTCCCTGTCCTCTCTAAGCAGAAAAGGTCAGCTCAGTGCCCTGTCTACAGGAAAGTCTGAGACAGGATACGATAAAGGGATCCCAAGCAGCGGTTCCACAGAGGAGGGTCCACGCAGAGAGTGTGGACATAGGTGGGACGCCTGCCCCGCCTGGGAATCCACATCTAAGCAATCTACACAGGGCTGAGGAGGGAGAGGCAGGGGCCTAAACACCAGGACCCTGAGAGGAAATGAGATCAGACAGGTGACAAGGCAGAGCAAACCCCTCACCCCATGATTTCCTAGTGTCTCTCGCTCAGATGCTGGGCACTGGCTACTAGCCAGGGGCAGGGGCAGGGTAGATACTCCAGGGAGGGGCAGGTTCAACGATATGGGGCAGAGTCTGCAGGTGCTTCTGTCTCCTGGGAGGTGGAACTTCTGAGAAAGGCATTCCCAGTCTGAAAAGGGGGCGGCCTGCACTAAGATCATTTCTCACCTTCACTGCCCGGCCTCTCCCAGGACCTGGGAAGGGGTAAGAAGCCCAGGGAAACGGAGATGCATATGATTTTGTCATATGCAGAACAAGAAGTATTCTCAGTAGGATAGAGACAGCACAGATTAGGAAATGCCCACTGATTGAGCATCTCAGCTCCTCCTCATCCCGTACAAAACCGTGCAATCTTCTAAAAGCCACCTGCCCCTTGTCAGCACACCTCAACTTCTAGGCCAGGTTTGGAGAACGTGTGCGATTGAGGATGAAGAGGGGCAGTTTTGCAGCACTTGGTGTCCAGGCCTGACTCAGAGCACAGGCAGGATATGGGATGATGGAGGAGGGGAGTCTGGGACAGTTGTAATGATGGTCCACATTCCCTCCCAATTTCCAAAGACCCTAAGTATGGAGCCCCTCACCCACACCTGAGGAGGTCTCTGAGCCCTCTCACATCAGGCCTGGAGCTGCTGAGACCAAGGTGGGGTTTGCTGAGAGTGCAGGTGGAGCCCTTACCAGACACATTCCTAGAGAGATGCCTCCCTGACTATGGGCACCGCTCCACAGCCCCCTGTGCTCCCCTGGGGGCCTCCATGCCCCTCAGTGCCCACCTGACATCAAAGGTAGGTTCACACAGACAGAGCACACAGGAGTCCCCTTGGATGCTGTGCAGTGTGTCTGTGTGCAATACGTGTCTGCTCTGCATTGTGTGTGGAAACTTGTCCAGTGTCAACCACCCTGACTGCTTCTTAGAATGTTCGAAGTGAGGCTTGCAGATGCAAAATACAAATTTACATTATGAGGATTTAGGACTTTAAAATCTCCAATTTCATTGGGTTTATATGAAATGCATATATTCTTTATAGAGAATAATTTGTGATTATAAAGTGTTTTTCTGGCAGTCCCGGTGGCTCAGTGGTTTAGCGCCGCCTTCAGCCCCGGGCGTGATCCTGAAGACCTGGGATCGAGTCCCATGTGGGGCTCTCCACATGGAGCCTGCTTCTCCCTCTGCCTGTGTCTCTGCCTCTCTCTCTCTAGCTGTGTCTCTATGAATAAATAAATAAAATATTTTTTTAAAAATAAAGTGTTTTTCATAAAACATGCTTACAAATATGGTTCATAAAAGATGCAGATATGCTCTGAAGTTTCACTCATGAAATTGTCTACTCTCAAAGCTTAAAATTGTTCAACTACTTGACTTATAAGTATGATTTTTTATTTCTTTATACTTTCTAAAAAAGCAGTTAAGTTCTAATAATCTGTTCTAATACAGTGATACTAATTTAGTTATATTCTTTTTTTTAAAAGATTTTGTTTATTTATTCATGAGAGACACAGAGAGAGAGAGAGAAAGAGAGAGGCAGAGACACAGGCAGAGGGAAAAGCAGGCTCCATACAGGGAGCCCAATGTGGGACTTGATCCCGGGATTCCAGGATCACATTCTGAGCCAAAGGCAGACGCTAAACCGCTGAACCACCCAGTGATCCCCAGTTATATTCATTTTATTCTATTAACTTAGTTTTGATTCTCCACCTTCCCATTGCTTTGCAACTGATCTCCTTTAATTTACTGATAATCATTATATCAACTGCAAAAACATTGAAACTTACCTGTTTATTTCCAGATTATGCACCAGTCTTATTTAAGGTAAAAAATATATATAATAATGACAAGATGTTAACACAAAGCTAAGTGTTGTTTTAAGAAAACATCTAAAGTGATACCCAAATTACTTAATTATTTTAAGTTAAACTCATTTTTAAACCCTGTATTTTTATGTATATAGCAATACTGACCTATTTCAGTCTATTTTTCTGTTATGTTCAGATTTTATTAGGAAAAAAATATGCTCTTCTTAATACGAATTAGGAATGGAATTTTTTCTGGGCTTGTACATTTCCTGACTTATTCTTTTAAATTTGTAGCCCCTGCCCCACTTTGGGCAGCAAGGCCCAGCCTGGCATAGGAACCCTGGTAGGTCAGCTCTGCCTGCCTCTTGAAAGCTCATCCAGTCATTGGATTTCTATCATCAGGACCTGTTCTTGAGCCCCCACATCGGGTATAAAACTAAACAAGTAAAATGTGTATGTACCCAACCAAAACAATGCCAGCAACTCAAAGGAAGCTGGGCTCTCACACCTCCGGGGAGCTGGGTGGAAGCCTGCCTGCCCAGTGCTCTGGGCTTCCATGGCCAAGGGAGGAAAAGCTGACTCCCAGCCCCCAGCAAAGGCTCCACTAGGTGCTGGTGGCATCCTCCTTAGCTCCCTCCAAGGGCGGCTCCAGAGGCTCTAGCCACCCAGCACTACTGCGTCCCCTTGTCATTGGGCCCTCACTCACTATCTCCAGAGGAGAGGAGGGAGAGGAGTAGGAGAGGGAGGAAAGGGCAAGGTGGTGAAGGAACCAAGGAAAATGAAAGCCAATCAGAGCAAGGTGTCTGGGGTCACAGGTGGGAGACATTCCTCTCTCTGGAGAGCTGGGGCAGCCAGGGGCCCTCACAGACGCGCAGAAGCTGTGACTCAGCTGGTATTTGCCAGAAGCTTCCCCAGTATCTGGGGCGAACCCTGCTTCCCTGGAACTCAGAGGGGCGGGGTGGGGGAGGGGCCGAGGGAGCAGGTCCGCTCAGCCAGGTGGCCCCACAGGTAGTCTCACACGCCACCACATTTCCTTCCCACCTCTTTGAACAAGTCCGTGAGAAGATGCTGGGGATCCCCGCGGGCCACTTTTTGGGGCTGAGAAAAATTGATTCTAGTTTTGGATTGGCCGCCCACTGCCTCCTGGGGATGTTAGCGAGCCCTTCTCCTAGGACAGCCCAGAGCTACACTGTCCTCAGGCTGCTACTGAGCAAGTCCAAGCTGAGCCGCATTGTAAATGCAAGATACACTCTGGAGTGTAAAGACTTGGGGCGGGGGGGGGGGGGGGGGGGGGGGGGGGGGGGGGGGGGAAGGATGTGTGCAGAATTTCTCTTAGTACGTTTTGTATTGATTGCATGTTAAAATGATGTTTGGGGTGTATTGGGTCGAATCAAAGATATATTAAGATTAATTCACCTGTTTCTTTTTACTTTGTCAATGTGGCTACTAGAACATTTTAAGTTACATACATACATACATACATAAATACATAAATAAATAAATAAATAAATAAATAAATAAATAAATAAATAAATAAATTTGTAGCCCAGTGAGATACATTTAAAAGACTTCTTGGTATCAATCATTTGGATATTAACCCAATGAATAATGTCTATACTTTATTCATACTTTCTGAATATATAAGCTTATTTTGAATTTTCACATGGAGATTTATAATTAGAATTCATATATACTCTTTTATCTTTTTGTTTTTTTTATCGGAAAATGGGTTAAATTTGTTTGTGGGATTACCTAAGTTTGTGCTCATCACTTTTATAACAATGCCGATTTTCTCTGTTCCTTAAGGATTGGAGGTGAGAGAGGTTGTCTTTGAAGATAAAAATCAAGTGACTTGTGTTCTTCCTTGAAATCTTATAGCAGTTTTCAGAGTTCTTCGTGAGTGACAGAGAAAAAGAGATGAGGAAGAGGACAATGATGATGATAATGATGGTGGTAGTGATGATAATGATAGTGAGGATGATGATGTGGTGGTGGTGGTGATGATGGTGATGGTGGTGATGGTGACAGTGGTGATGGTGATGCTGATGAAGATGATAATTGAGTTCCCTCATCTATCCTGTCACATCTGGCCTGTCTCCATTGCAGCAGGCTCATATATCCTAGTTTCCTATTTTCCTCTGGATACTCCTGTACCCACAGATGTGACTTCATTCCATACTGAAAAACATGTTTAGATCTTCCTAGGGACCTGCTCTTCCTGCAGCCTGTAATGCAGCTAGTCTGGGTCTTCATGTCACTCCCCTCAGCCTCCTTCTCCAATTCAGGAATCAACTTAAATGTCTTCTCCAAAAGCAACCTTCACTCTGACATTGTTCAGAACAGACCTGCCTCCTTCCTACCTACGATAGATATGTCAAATAACTAACACATTTACAATGCATTGAATTCTCTTTCTCTCAATGCATTCATATATACCTATTTATTTCCTGTATGTTTAAGACCAACCCCTTATCCATGGACACTGGATCCTAAAGTGTTGAAAAATTACAAGGTCTCCTATCAAAAGGAAGTAGTTTTCATGCTCAGAATGAACACAGAGAATAGAAGAGCCCAAATACTTCTGTACTGAGAGATGATTTTACCACTAAATTCTGAGCTAAGGGATGCAGGAAGAGTCCAAAGGGACTCAGAAGCAAAGTCTGAATTCACAAAACACTGGGAGACTGAAAGAATCCATTGAGAACAGAGGCATCTTTCTATAGCAGAGAAAGGGTTCATTACAGTCTATAAAGTTATATCATGAGAAATGCAGGAAGGTACAAGAACACTCAGTCAGGGGACAAATTTGAGTCTCATCAGGACTTCATTTTTCCTCATGGTTTTATGGTTCTCAGAAGCATCTGACAACATCAGCTCATCACAAACCAAGTCAGATCCCAGCAGTGGTAACTAGCAGAAAACTCAGTTATAAGGCTGGTGTGGAGGGTGAAGTCCTGTCAAGGGGAGGCAGGTACCCTGGGTGGACATCCAAGATCCCAAATGATTTGAGTCTGCCCTGACTTCTGTGATCTTTCTGTCCTCATCCTTAGCCTCTGACCCCAAGGATTACACAGTGGAGAATCTCATCCGAATGGGCATGGCTACTGTGATGCTGGTGGTCCTCGGGATTCTCCTCTTTGAGTCCTGGTACAGTCAGAGAAGAACCCAAGATGCAGGCAGCAGGTAAACACAAGAGTGAACAACGCAACAATCAAAGTCGCAGAGCCTGGGAAATACATCTCCTGTGCCCAGAAGGTTCTAGAGGAGCATGTAGGGCATGTGCTGTGTAAACTGTCAGCAGGTCATTGTGAAGTGGAGGAGTCATGGCTCATGTGCAGGGGCAATGGATGCACCCTTCTGTCATTAAACTGGACGCACCTTCTCTACCATTGCTGAGTTGTCTTTACTGGCTCTTGTCTTTCCCCATTTCAGTGAGTCCTGCTTATACCCAAATGGCAGATTTTAGTCCACATCTCCATACACTGTATGCTCTGGGACAATTTCAGGTAACACATTTTTCTCCACTTCTAATCACTACACACCTTGAGGTACACAAAGGGGTCTCCATCTCTTCAGGTCAGATAATGCAGGTTGTTTTAATGATTCACAAATTGGCATTAAAAATCCACAAAATGCTCCAACACCCTCTATGCATCCACTATCCTTCACTTCCACCAGATGACAGGGTTGTACTGCCTCTGAGAAACCCACTGTGCAAAACACTGATTCTTGGCACTGGCCAGTATCTCTGGTGCATCGCCTCCCTTCATTGGCAACCACAAGGAGCCACTGTGAGGTCCCTGATGGGGAGTGATGTGCAAATACAAGCCAACATAGGACACTTTAGTGCCACACTGGTAGCCCCAAAGTACACCAGGGATTCCCTGCATCTTACGTGGGATGATTCTTTCTACTTCCACTTGTGCCACAGGATCAGTAAATCATACCTGAAGCTCCATCACATCCAGATAAGGTGTAAACAGAAAAGTGTAATATCATTCATGGAAGGGGGCAGGCGTGAGCACACACACCTAATGCATTTCTTGTAGGATGCAAGTTACATGAAACTGAGAGAGGGATTATACTATTCTAGTTACAGTGAGACACACAGCTGTGATCTTTAAATATAAACTTTAGAGAAAATGTGTGCATATGCACCAGGATCCATCACAAGAACATTCACATGAGTTATGCATATTGACCAAAAATCATTTTTAGATTACATGCACAAACTATAAAAGAGGAAAAGTAGAAATTATGTATTCTATGTAGGATATACAATACCATATACACTATGTCTATAAAAACACACTGAAAAAATTGCAAATGCTCATGTCCATTTATGTTCAAACATGATAGTGAAAATGTAGGTGAAAAACCATGTGTTTATGATTATTCCACTCACCAAAGGTAAAAAAGACATCATGTATTACTTAGGAATGTGTGTCTAATGGAAACCCAGAAAAAAAAAAGGAAAGAAAAGAAATTCATGAAATCCGTGTTGGTGGTTACAAATAAAGCCATATTGGATGGTTTTGTGCAAGAATCTTCTGGAATGTGGGTGTGTTGTTCCTCCCAAGCACTGGGTGAGTCATGGGTACTTTTGTCTTCATGGGTAGACAGAATATCTCTAGTTTCCATGCAAGTTAGTAAATACAATATGTAGTTAAGAATTTAAGAAGGACTTGATGGGATGAGCACTGGGTGTTATAGTATATGTTGGCAAATTGAACTCCAATAAAAAAAAATACAAAAAATTAAAATTAAATTAAATTTAAATTTAAATTAATTTAAAAAGAAAGAATAAAAAGGAGAGTGATGCCTGACTGACTCAGTCATTAATGTCTGCCTTTGGCTCAGGTTGTGATCCTGGGCCTGGGAGCTATACTCATTTCAGGTTCTCCACGGGGAGCCTGTTTCTCCCTCTGCTTACATCTCTGCCTCTCTCTGTGTATATCTCATAATTTAAAAAATAAAATCTTTCTAAAAAATCATTTAAGGAGGATTTATGTCAGTTTCTGAACATATCATGAAGCTAGGATCAGAACTGGGATGCAACCCACCAATATAGACTTGAGAGTTATTCCAGAGAGGAGGGTCAACCCTCTCAGAGAGTGACTTTAGAATTACACTTGATTGGTACCTACGTCATACTCAAGGATCTGGTCTTTGCTTGGACCCCATGGAGAGGGAATCGTGTCGAGGTCATGGGGCAGAACCAGCTCCCCTTTGTTTTTTTGTTTTTGTTTTTGTTTTTGTTTTTGTCTTAATTTTTTTTAAATTCATTTATGATAGTCACACAGAGAGCGAGAGAGAGAGAGAGGCAGAGACACAGGCAGAGGGAGAAGCAGGCTCCATGCACCGGGAGCCCGACGTGGGACTCGATCCCAGGTCTCCAGGATCGCACCCTGGGCCAAAGGCAGGCACCCGAACCGCTGCACCACCCAGGGATCCCCCAGCTCCCCTTTGGAAAGGGGTTTGACAGATCCTAAAAACTTAAAGCGAGAATGACTGCATAACCAAGATATCCCACTGCTAGGAGTAAGTTGTAGTTCTGCAAGATAGACAATTCTAGAGAATCACATACAACTAGGTGCCTACAGCAAAACATACAGTCCTGACACAGAGTCTGTAAAGAGGGTAGATCTCATGTTAAGTGCTCTTATCACAATGAAAAACAAGGTAAAGAATTGCACCCAGGAAATCAAGCAGACACTTAAGCAAGTATGTTCACAGAACAACTAACAAGAAACAAAAGGCGGCAACAATCAAGGTCCACCAACGATGATGGATAAACAAGCATTAACTGCTTCCTGCTAGTGCTTTGCACAAAGCATGGAAACAGAATCAAGAAGAGCTAATGGCTGTGGGACAAGAGGCAGAGAGGAGGCAGGAATGACTCAGGTTTTTCTGGAGAGAAGGTGCTGCAGTCACAGAAACAGAGAGTCAGAGAGAGGAAGTGTGTGAGAGGAACAAACCACAAACCCAGGCTCAGAGGTCAGAGATGGTAGTTCTCTCTGGGAGACAGTTAACAGTCTGTAACATATTTCCCATCCGTCTCTGGGGGTCTCTCATCCTGGATAGCCCCACTGGCTCCTCTGGTCAACCAAGGCAGGGCATGAGAGAGCTCTCCGTGCCTCACACCCTTCTACATGACACACGATGACGACTCCACACAGTTCTGCCCAGGAGCCCTCGTTCCATGAATGCGACCATCACCACAGTCAGGCTCAGTGGAAGACTGGAGACATCCTTTTGGAGCCATCACATCAGCCTCATCCCTTGACCCTCCTGCAGGAACTCAGTTCCTGAGACCTGATTACTCTCATGGCTCCAACGCTACCTGTCACTGCTTCTCCCTGCACAAAACCTGCCCACCTTTCTCCACCTTCCTCTAATTACTCCCAATATCTACACCTGCCCATCCACGTGCTGACGACCCAACTGAACTAATTTCCCCAGCCCAGCAGGGCCTGCTCCTCCCCAAAAGCAAAATCATCCCAGTTCACACCCTCCCCTCCCCAGACACACATACAAACTATGTATCTCACAGAGCCAGTCTGAACAGAGCAGACTCCTTTCAAGCCTCTCAGGCCATGAAAACTACAGAATCCTCTCACTGGCTCTTCCCACCAACTGTGATAGTATTTGTGTTACAGGGATTATGTGAATGTCTCAAAAGAACCCAGAAGCACCACTTAGGGGCCAACCACCTCATCACATACTCATCAGATTAAAGTCAGAGCGTTAAGATTTCATTTGGAAATAAGAGATTGATCACTGCAGAGTGTACACACCTTCCTCCTACAGAACCTGTGCTCCACACTGGTCAGCTCCTCAATGCAGTAATCTGCTCACATATGACCTTCCTGACAATTTTCCTGCTTCCTGAAGGTAAAATCCAGGAACACCAGCATGTCCCCCTCTCCCTGAGGACACAGTTCTGGGAGAGTTCACCAGCCAGCCCAAAGACACCACCCCTCAACACTCTTATGCTCGCCCCATCTTGTCTTGGACTCTTTACCCCAGAGGGTCCCCACAATCCTGTGACTAAGCTTGCTAGATGTCTACTTGTGTCTGAGACACTCTGTCTTTGCTTTCTCTCCTTCTCTACAGCTTACCAAACCAATGGCCAATTTCCCATTGTCAATCGTTCGTATTGTCTGTTGTCACTAATCACAGCCCCCAGGAGTTCAGGGAAAGAGTTGTCATCTCAACAATGAATCTCCAGTGCGTGGGGTCATGACTAGATGTGGTCACTGCTCGCTAAACACTGCTTGATCACCAGCCTCATGGAAGGAAGGAAGAAAATTTGCATTTACAGAAACTCAGAAAAAGGAAGTGTTTCACCCGGGTCATGCAGATTCTGTGATAGGCAGGGGCAGAACTGGAACTGACATTGGACTGGCTCCCAGACCCTGCCCTACCTCCCCAGCCTGGACCTGGTACGATGGCCACTCTCTGGACGTGGACTCCATGAGGAAGACGCAGAGGGAGTGGGGTCTGGGGAAACTCACATCTGGTCTGCAAGGCTCCAAGGCCTGCTACTGTTGGGCCACCCTTCAGGGAGAGAAGAGCAAGACCCTCAGTGGGCTGTTCCCCTTCCTGTGAGGCTGGTCATGAGGGCCCTGTGACTGAAAAAGGGCCTGGTCCATGTTACACCCCATGCATCTGTCCATCCTGCAGGCTCTGGGGACTTTATAAGCTGTCTGAACCTCTGGGGACCATGGAAGGCAGCGCCAGAACCCTGAACTTCACTGCCCTTCTTTGCCTGGGTAAGATCTCTGGAAGAGAGAAGGGATGGGGTTGTCTTCTCCCTGCCCCAGGTCCTGGTTCCTGAGAGACCCCAGGTCAGGGAAGATCTGCCAGGGGGGGCAGAAGTTCTGGGGGAGGAGTGTCCTGAGCCCCAAATGTGACCCCAGTGCCCAGGGACCCACCCAGGCCTGGAGCAACTATGTGTGGGTGGAGGGACCCATTCACAGGCACTCTCTTCCAGGGCTGTGTTGGGGACCATGGGACCAGGTGCAGGCAGGTGAGTCCTCCCCAAACATCCTGCTTCTGCCCATAACCCCAGGACAGCTAGAGGCAGAGCATCAGGGATGATGATGACCAGTGTGGGAGGGGCCTTGGGGTGGCAGGGGGAAAAAGGCGTGAATGGCACCTTTGCAACTATGCATCTGATTCCTTTCCAGGGACCCTCCCCAAGCCCTCTATCTGGGCTGACCCAGGCCTCATGGCCACCAAGGGGAGCCCTGTGACCCTCTGGTGTCAAACGTCTCTGCAGGCTGATGCCTACTATCTGTTTAAAGAGAGGGTCTCTGGATATTTGTCCATGGAGATCTCCCAGGATTCCAAAACCAAAGCCAGTTACTCCATTGAACTCGTGAGCACACATGAGGCAGGGCGATACCAGTGTGCATATCAGAGCAGGAAGAGCTGGTCACAGCGGAGTGACTTCCTGACCCTGGTGGTGACAGGTAAGGGCAGGTGCTGACCCGACCTCTGGGGCCCCTCCTCCAGGCTGAAGAGAATGGAATGTGGTCTCAGGGGACCCCTTGCTCAGCACAGAGTACATGGAGTACATGGGTTGCCTGCCCGCTGTAACATAGCTCCCTCCTTCTCTCTCAGGACTATTTGGGGCACCCACCCTCTCAGCTAACCCAGGCCCTGTGGTGGCCTCAGGAGTGAACATGTCCCTCTCCTGTAGTTCACGTTACCCATGGTACTCATTCCATCTGCTGAAGGAGCAGGGAGCTGATGTGCCCCAACACCTGGAATTGATGATCCGTCGTGAGAAATACCGGGCACTCTTCCCTGTGGGCCCAGTGAACACCTCCCATGGGGGGACCTACAGATGCTACATTTCTGAACAGTCGTACCCGTATTCATGGTCACACCCCAGTGACCCCCTGCACCTTCAGGTCACAGGTGAGGCAGCCCCTGCTGGACCCCATCTTTCTCCTGGGCCCATATGACTGACCTAAGCCATATGCCCAATGGAGCCCTGGGAGTGATGCAGGGTGGGTGACACTGGCCTCCTAGGGCCAGAACTACAGGTTGGAGGCTTTGGGAGGGACCCACGGTAGCTTCATGTAGGCCTTGGGCCCAATGCGGGGTCTGGGTCCCCTCAGTGCCACTGTGCCCTTCCATGCAGGTGCCTACCGGGAGCCCTCCCTCTCAGCTCAGCCAGGCTCATTGGTACAGTCTGGAGACAACCTGACCCTGCAGTGTCGCTCAGAAGCTGGCTTTGATAGATTCGCTCTGACCAAGGATGAGGAGCTCAGACCGGCCCAACATCTGGATGGTCAACCCAGCCCCTACTTCCCCCTGGACCCTGTGAGCCGCACCCATGGGGGCCGGTACAGGTGCTACAGTGGACACAACCTCTCCTCCATGTGGTCAGCACCCAGTGCCCCTCTGGACATCCTGATCACAGGTGAGGAGTCCCCTGCCCCATGTCCTGTCTGCTGAAGGCTCAGGGGCCACTGTCACCCCTGGGTGATGGGGTCCGGGGAGAGGGTCAGGAGCACAGGCTCAGATGGGGCCATGTTCTAGGGACAGGGGCTGAAAAATGGCCGGTGAGGGTCATGGAGATGAAGGACATCCACTCAGAGAGACAAGAGGAGCTGAGAGGGGTCCCACACAGAGTCTCTGGAGAGATGAAGGTGGTCCCCCAGCTGGGTCAAGGGCGTATGTGGAGAGGCAGGCCTCTACACATCACGACCTTCCTTTTCCCCAGGAATATACCCAAAACCATCCCTCTCAGCCCAGCCTGGGCCTTCAGTATCCTGGGGAGAGAATGTGACCCTGCAGTGTCGCTCTGAGATCTGGTTCAATACCTTCCACCTGTCCAAGGAGGGGTCCCTTGCTCCTCCCCAGCACCTTCATCTGCAGGATACAGCTACACTGTATGAGGTCAACTTCACCCTGAATCCTGTGACCTCAGACCACCAGGGGACCTACAGGTGCTACAGCTCACACAACTCCTCCCCCTATCTGTTGTCAAGTCCCAGTGACTCCCTGGAGCTCTTTGTCTCAGGTGAGAGGTCCACTCATTTGTCCTTTGAGGGCCAAGATGCTCGGGTCATTGGCCTGTCCTTGCAGAGATCTGGGCTGGGATGGAAGAGGGAATTAAGGAGCCCAACCACTGGATGATCCCTCTTATCAAGAATAAAAAAAGAGTCCATGCCATGTTCATGTCTTACCTACACCAGAGGAAAAGAGGCAGAGCCAGGCGAGTGTGGGGAGGAGACTGAAGACTATAAAGGAACTGTGAGGAGGTACGGTGGGGTGAGGAGAACAGAGAGAGCCACCACAGCCCCACAGCCTGCTTCTTGTTCCAAGCAGCATTTGGAGACTGCAGGCCCTCACCCCATGGACAATCTTCATGTCTGCTGGGCTAGAGTCTTCTTAGCCTGCAGGAAACACAGCTTTCCCAGGCCTAGGCTGAACTTTGCTGATTCTCTGCACTTTAAATGTTTACAGTGCAGTGGTTCCACAGGACCTGGGGCCAGGAGAGGGCACTTGAAGGGTGGGGCATCACATCTGCAGCAGCACTGAGCTCATGGGGGATCCACTGGTTGTCAGTGGGAGAGGAAAAGCATGAAGGAGGGCAGCCCAGGTGGCTCAGCGGTTTAGCGCTGCCTTCAGCCCAGGGTCTGATCCTGAAGACCAGGGATTGAGTCCCACATAAGGCTCCCTGCATGGAGACTACTTCTCCCTCTGCCTCTCTCTCTCCCTGTGTGTGTGTGTGTCTCTCTCATGAATGGATGAATAAAATATAAAATAAAATGAGATTTTTTTATAAAAAGAAAAAGCGTGAAGGAGCCAAATCAAGGTGCACAGAGGTGTGGCCTCTGTCTCTGTCCTTGGTGCTGATATCTAGAAAGGAAGACTACAATGGCACCTGTGGAAACAGGACCCAGATATGTAGAGCCAGAGGAAAGGGTGCCTCCCATTTCCAGGTTAGGAGGCTGGGGAATCTCTGTAAGTCATACCTGCAGCTAAGTTGATCATCCATTCTTGATTAAGACATTGACAAAAAAAAAAAAAAAAAAGACATTGACAAAATTCTCTTCAGATCTGAGACTTTGTTCTCCCTGTTAAATTCTGAATTATCCCGGAGTTAAAAGACTAATTCAGACCTGAAATTTGATGTCCCTGACTTCTCTGGAAGAAGTTTCAGGAAATTCCTCTCTCTTGGTACCTTTTACCTCCTCTGAATGTAATAGTTAGTTGAAGATGGAAAGTGAAGTGGAAATATATAATCACAAGCCAGGGACCAGAAGGAGTTGGTTGGGTGATGTGCAGGAATGGAAAGATAGACCCAACCCCTCCATCCTCCAGGATCCTCATTCCAAGGATGAAATGTAGCCTCTGATGATTCTTTCCCCCTCCTATTTAGATGGATGGTGAGAAGCTGGAGTTACTGACTAAAGGGATTGAGATGGCATTAGCTAGTTTCAGGGACTCCCTGGACATGAGAGAAGGGACTCTTAAGCCTTCCTGTCTCCTCAACCACAAGCTCTATTTCTGACTCTCAGGACTAGCTGATACCATCAGATCATCACATCACAAGTCAGACTCACAAATGGATGAGTGATGAGGATTTCTGTGTGGGGCAATGGGCTCACAGGGTCACATGGTGCAATAAATGCAAGAGGATGGACATGCAGGGATCCCAGGGTACTTGCAGTCTTCCCTAACCACCACAACTTCCTTGTCCACAACCTCTAGCCTCAAACAGCCAAGATTATACGGTGCAGAATCTCATCCGGTTCGGCATGTCCGCCTTGGTCCTGATGGTTCTTGGGGTGCTGCTCTTTCAAGCTCAGCATAGTCAGAGAAGACCCCAAGGTGCAGCCAGGACATAACTGTAAGTGAGACAAGACCGACTGTTCAGTGAGGTAGAACATTGGAAATGACATTGAGGATATCAAGAAGTTCTGGAAGAAAATCTGGGCATAAGCTAGAGAAACAGTCTGCTGAGAATATTCTGTGTATAAACATGGTTTGGGTGCAGAAAAAGTCTGGATTGGTGCTGTAGTGCCTCATATGCAAATAAACTGTAGTCATTTCACTCCCCAGCATTTCTCCTTCCTGGCATTTCCTTGACTTTTTCTGGACTGGCTTCCATCTTTCCTCAACCTATGACATGAGACTACATCCTCCAGGATATCTCTGGGTCCACTTCATGCTCTGCTCCACTTTCATGAAATATAACTTTCTCTATTTTATTTACCGCATTCCCTGGTGTGTGCGCTCTTCGGCTCAGAACACAGATTCTGTTTTAAATAACTAAATAAATGGTAGAGCACCAAGTCCCATTTGCACTTGGGGGAGCTGCTCTGCCCCCTGCCTGGTGCAGGGTTCAGTGGGGGTTGTTTACCCCGTGAGGCCCCAGGAGGAACAACCACAGGGGCAGCGGCCAGCTCTAGAGCCCAGGATTCAGCTCCCGCAGTAACTGCAGTAACTACGGAGCTCTCCATCTGCAGGGCCTGGAGGCTCCGGGGCGGGGCCGCTGATCTGCTCAGCTCCAGGTAGGAGCGTCCTTGCTGTCCTGGGCCCTCCCGGCCTCTGCCTGTCCCGGGGGGAGGCCGGATCCTGGGCTGTGTCCCGGCGCCCTGTGCTCCGGGGCCTGCGCTGTTGGATTCGCGCTCCCGCCCCGCAGCCCCCTCCGCGGAGCCGCCGCCTGAGCCCGTCGGAGCTGCTCCAGGTCCCGCCGTGCGCGCTGCAGCCCTTAGGGAGCTCGGCGCACTCTCCCCGGGGCGCAGGTGTCTGTTAGTGTCCCGGGGAGCCCGAGGGCATCCCCGCCCCTTCTGGGGTCCTGCTCTAACTCCCAGCGAGGCCTTTCCGCCTGGGAAGGTTGGTGCAGCTCCTGCTTCTCCGGGAGGGAGCTTTCCTGTCCTGGGGGCACTCGCCGGGGCCTTAGCTCGGCTCCTCGCGGGGGCCCCCTCCCCCTTGGAGGCCTTTTGTTTCTTTATTTCTTCCCCACCCCCCACCCCGTCTTCCTACTTGATAGAAGCGTGAACTCTTCTCACTGTAGCATTCCAGCTGTTCTCTCTTTAAATCTCAGGCCGAATTCGTAGATTTTCAGGATGATTTGAAGGTTTTCTAGGTAATTTGATGGGGACAGGTGACTTGGGGACCCTACTCTTCCGCCATCTTGCCCCTCCTCCCAAGTCCCATTTGGAACAGATATATCGAAAACCATTCTGTAAAACACTATCTGGACCTCTCAAGACATTCCTGGTTCAGCACATGATAAATCATATCAATTCTCCAGAAATATCATCACTGGGAATGAACACACTGGTGTTTGAAGTGAGAGCCAGATGCTGAGTTTGTAAACAGGCTTCAAGAAATTACCATTTGTTCAAAAATCCTGTTGTACTTCCTGATTTTTCGTGAAACTACCCCTTCATAGCCCACTTTAGATGGCTGTGTGAATTCACTGAATGCAGAGTTAGGAGGTGATGATTGGGGTGGTCTCCCCAAGAGAATAAGAACCAACTACAGTACACCTGCTGATAACACCCACCAATGTGTTTATTTATGTCCTTCTATTTTCAAGGTTGTGGTCACTTCTACCTCAGTGTTATGCCACAGTGTCAGGAAATCTGTGATGCCCAATCCTGGTACATCCACTGTGCAGACAAAAGAGAAAATTAACGACAAAAAGCAGCTGCAGATGCTCTTATTGTGTAGTCAGAGCCCCATTACATTTCTGGGAGTCCTAGAAATGGCTTCAGCCAATCTGGGGAGTAGAAAACAATCATCAGCTAAAAGGGAGAGACAGGCAGCTGGGGCCCACAGCTATGAATTCCATATCGCAATGTGTGTCTATGAACAATAATATACTGGTGAGAATACTGACAGGGATGCTGGTCATTTTAGAAACAAACCACAGAAATCACAATCACAAAGAATGAGTATCTGTAGCATATGTATGCAGTGGATATGGTATGGCAGTAAAAATCCACAAATTGGAACTACAAAAGGTAATACAGATCAATTTTCAATCATGACATTGAATAAATGTAAAGGAATCTGAAGAAACATGTGTGTAAGGTTATTCGGGTCCATACAGAGTTTAAGAACAGATGTTTATTATTTAAGGAGGCAGAATTAAGTTTGACTCTGTAAGGCAAAGAAGGGAAAAATCCCAGGTAATCCAGTTGGTGGTATAAGGCAATGTTGCAAGATTTTGATCAAGGTGGAAACCACCATCTGGAACACAGACAATACTCTCAAGGACTCTCCTTTGGTGACTCCTAAGGACAGTTCTTCCTGAAAAGAACCCACATCTGCCTATAACCTATGTCCATTCCCCATACACTTTAGTGAGATGGGACTCCAGTAGAATGGAGCAAGCCTGGGTCTTACCTGACTTGAGGTAGCCACAGAAGTTGCTCCTGAACCACCATAGCAAATACGTCATACGTTGGCATTGAGGTCCACTCACAACTAGATGAGTGGGCACTGTTGCAAGAATAAAAGAGAACTCCATAAAGGGGGCTCTTAGGTAGGAAGAAGCCCACCATCAGGGGCCAGGAGAAGAGTCATATTTTCTTACCACATTTCTCTGCTTTCCTGCTTTGTGCTCAGAACCACAGTGGGGTTGAACTCAGGCCACACCATGAGACATTAAATGCATATGTGCTGCCCTGGGCACTGCAGTGTTGGCTGGCCTGGGAGGCAACCCTGTGCGTGGGTCTTTGCATTCTCTGTTGGTGGGGGGAGCAGGCTAAGACACAGGTGTGCACAACTTACAGCCAACTCTCCTTCCCTTTCATATATTTTGCAAGAGCACAATCCTTTAAAAGGTAAATCAGTGACTACACACATAAGAAAAAACTTCAAGTCAACATTGGTATTTGAATCATTGTGAATGAGGAACTACAATGATGTCAGAAGCTATCTACAGAGGAATCCATGGAGCAGACCACCTACAGGATAGGAATTTTTTTAAAGATTTTATTTATTTATTAATTCATGAGAAACAGAGATAGAGAGAGAGGCAGAGACACAGGCAGAGGGAGAAGCAGGCTCCATGCAGGGAGCCCCACATGGGACTCAATTCCGGGTCTCCAGGATCACGCCCTGGGCCAAAAGCGACGCTTAACCACTGAGCCACCCAGGCTGCCCCAGGACAGGAATATTGAAAGGAATTCCCCAGTGGAGTGCAAATGCTCCTTCCACCTGCTGTTGAGCTCTTGGGGCATTCTCTGTTGGGGCCTGTAACAGAGGCTCCTGTGCTGTGGATTCTTCTGTGGGGTCTGTGACTGGCCATTCTTGCCCTGGAGGGTAGAGTGTGGGAGCTCCCCCTTCTGGCCTCCCCACTCTTTTCCAGTGAGGATTTGCCTGTATTTCCATTCTGGCAACACTCCTTTGAGACTGCCTGATCCAAATAGGAGGGCCAGTTTCAGCAGCACAGAAGCAGAAAGTTAAAACCTCTGGGGTTGGTTATCATCCTTAAGAAAACTCTCCTCACCAGACATGTCTTCTCAATCTAGATGTGGATCCTATGTAAAGAGGGACTTCTTTCTACCCTGGGACAAGCACTGTTCAAATTACACAATGATGAGCAGAGTCTGTTATCTCCATATCACTTAAAAAAAACTGGGGTGTTCACTCAGGGGCTCTTGTCTGAAAACACTAACATAAACCCTAACCTGCAAAATAACCTAAGATCTATATAGCAGAGCAGATCCACACAACATACACTGCACTGTCCCCAGAGAGTATGTCCTCATGGTCATTGCTGACTTTCTGCCACGGCTTTGGAAAATCCTCCAAGGATCTCCATTTATTTCTCATGAGATGGTCCTCCCTTCTGAGTCAGGCATTCAGGGTTCATCCTGAATGAGCGTGGGTAACCAGTCCAGATTTATTCCAATCTGAATCTTGTCCTTGCTCTATCAGTTAATTATTCACAAAATTGGGGCATGAAATAGTAAGCTTATGTTGCTCATGCATTGGGAACCTGCTGAAATATCTGAGTCTCATTCAGCTGTCTGCTTAGTTAGCTTCCACAAATCATGCACTGTCTTTGATTGACATTCTGGGTGTGACGAGGCTTTGCATCATGAATCTCTAACTACCCTGGAGACTATTTCTGGAATACTGTCCAAGTGATGGAGATGTACAAAACAGGATGAGAACACATATGATGCATCTCATTGACAGGGGTCTCAACTGTCAGCCAACTACGTCCAGTTTACTTATAAAATCAAGGAACAGGATGGACATCAGAGAAGAACATAGGCTCCACCATAATGAAGGGCAGTGAAAATATTCCATCCAAAGGATGGAGTGCAGGACAAGAAAACACTAACTCTACAGTGGGGGACATAGGAGAGCTTGAGCAGTCACATGAATATCAGAAGAGGTATATCTCACAGCAAACAATATAATCGAAGGAACAGAGTGGTGTGCATGACCAAAGGGTTTCATCTGCAGGAAAGCATAAGACTTCTCAAAGTGCACCCACCTAAAGCATAGGTTTATAACGCAAGAGACAAAAACTGCTTGAACAGGTAGGGGGTTTTGAGTTGGTGGGGCATGAGACTCAGTTGGCTCAGTTGGTGGGGCATGAGACTCTTGATCTTGGGTCTGGGTTTGAGCCCCTTTAGGCAAGGAGCCTTCTTGAAAAATTTATAAACAAATAAATAAGGTTTTTATTTTTTTTTACACTTTTTTAAAATTTTTATTTATTTATGATAGTCACACACACAGAGAGAGAGAGAGGCAGAGACACAGGCAGAGGGAGAAGCAGGCTCCATGCACCGGGAGCCTGACGTGGGATTCGATCCCGGGTCTCCAGGATCGCGCCCTGGGCCAAAGGCAGGCGCCAAACCGCTGCGCCACCCAGGGATCCCATAAATAAGGTTTTTAAAGATATTATTTATCATTGAGAGAGGAGGAGAGAGCATGGGCACGAACTGCAGCAGAGGCAGAGGGAGAAGTAGACTCCCCTCTGAGCAAGAAGCTAGATGTGGGGCTGGATCTTAGGACCCTGGGATCATGACCTGAGCCAAAGACAGACTTTTCACCAGCTGAGCCACCCAGGAATCCCTAAATAAATATTTTTTAATTTTTAAATGGTGGAGAAATCAGGTACTGTACAACCAGGAAGAGACCTTAACACTCTTCATTAAATATACACTTTACACGCAAAATGTGGCACCACCATTGCTGACTGGAGATGATCTGCAGACTACTTCCTCTCCTGGTCCACTTTCCAATATGCATCACTGTCATCAAGGGGGAGCTCTGGTGAGGAACTCTCTCCTCTGAACCCCGGAGCATCTGTACAGTTGAGTGCAGAGCTATGTCCAGCATCAACATCTGCCTGAGGAGGAAGATTAAACAAGATGGTTTGTCTTGAGATGGTAGAGTCAGAGGTCCTCCTACCCATAGGAGGGGGTATGTCAGGCAGGGCACTGCTTGTGAGAACAGAGAGCTGATCTGCGGGTCAGAAGGAGGATCCTGCCTTCCCATAGGAATAGAGGAATACTCACAACCCTGGCCCATTCCATCCCATCAACCTTCTTCATGGCTTCTCTGGGGACTATACTTTTGGTATCTCCAGGCAGCCAAGCCTTGGGAAGAGGGAGGCTGTCCTAAATCCCTGTCTCTGACACCTCACAGCCAACCACCTGGAAGAAAGCACTCAGCCTCCATCGCCCCTGTCCTGTCCACCCTACAGCCCAGTCTGAGTGCACACCTGGACACAGCTGACCCATGTAACTGCATCCACCACCTTTTCTGGGCTTCTGAGCTCCAGAGCCACCCCCTTCTCCACTTTACCACACACACACCCATCTCTGCAACTTCCCCTCAGCATCTGTCCTTTCCCTGCCCAGAGTCCATCCATGGTCCATGCCATCCTTAGGATGAACTCCACACTCTTCCAACTGAACCCAAGGCTGTTCCCGGTCAGTGCAGATGTGATGGTCCAACCTCAGCTGCCCTTCGGCCTCCCTCCAACAAGACTGGGGCAGTGTCCAGGGACACACACACTCATGCACATGTACATGCACACACACTCACACAACCATACTGGGACCGAGGACACGACCCTGATTTCCTGGATCAGCTTTCTGGAAACTCTTCCTCCCCAGCTCCTGTGAAAGTGGAGGCAAAGGTAGTGTTTGCATTCCGTCTCCTGTTTAAGCCTGATTGTAACTCATGAGGGGTGTGTGAGCTTCCTGTGATAAATCCACATACTTCACTTCGAATACCAGCTGATACTCACAGTTTGCCTTCAATTATTGTGCTTAATTATCTACTTATTTCATTTTATTTAGTCTCATTTCCATGTACTATAGCAGCTAATATGACCTTCATCAAACTGTCTGGTGACAACCATCCTTTTCTTAAATATTCTATAAAGATTGGAAGAGGTGGTCACTTCTTTTGATGTATAGACACCAAAGCCAAGCTACAAAAAACACAAAGAACCAGGGAACTGCAACACTGCCATAGGAAAAATCACATCTGCATTAGCTGACCATGAAAACAGTGGAGATCTGTGAACTGCCTTACAATTCATATTGCTCTGATTTTTTTTAATTTTTTGAAATGTAGGCTCTGTGCCCAGTACTGAGGCCAACAGAGGGCTGGAACTCACTGCCTTGAGATCAAGTGTCCAATTTTTAACCTACTGAGCCACTCAGGGGTCTGCCTGACAATTCAAAGTAATTGGCTTAAAGAGCCTCTGATAACTCATCTAACACAAAGGGACCAGGAGTACGACTGACAAAGGACAGGCCCTTGGATAAATGGTGTTGAGAAAACTGGATGTCCACAGGCCACATCACAAAAATCAGCTCACGTGTATTAAAAATGTAAAGGTAAGGCCTGAAACCATAAAACTACTAAAAGAAAACACACGGGAAAAGCTTCTTGACATCGATGTGGGCAATGATACTTTTTGGATATGACACCAGAAACGTAGGCATCAAAGGCAAAAAGAGACAAGTGGGATTATCAAACTGAACATCTGCTCGGCCAAGGAATCGTCAACTGGGTGAAATGGCAACTTACAGAATGGAATAAAATACTTGCAACCCATTCATGCAGTAAGGGATAGCTTTCACATATATAAGGAACTCACACAACTCAGTTCAATATTAGTGATAATCCTAACCCTAACCCACATGAAAATGAGCAGAGCACCTGAACAGGAATTCCTCAGTGAAGACATCCAAGTGACTGGTATGTATAAATGGTGCTCAGCCATCATACATCATCAAGGAAATGCAAGTCAGAACCACAGGGAGACCCCAGTTCCCACCTGGCAGCATGGCTTTTATTGGAATTACAAGTTATAACAAGCATTGGCAACAATGGAGAGGAAATGGACCCTTTGTATACAACCGGTGGGAATGAAAATTGGTGCAGCCATTGTGGAAGACCAGATGGACTCTCCTCAAACAATGGAACATAAAGCAACCCTATGATCCATATTCCAGAGATCCTATGTCTGATTCTATGTCCACAGTAAATGAAATCAGATTCTCAAAGAGACTTCTGCAACCCCAGGGTCATTGAAGCATTATTCACAACAGCCAACATATGGAAACAACCTCAATGTCGGTCTACAGATGACTGAATAAAGAAAATACGGTATGTATGTGAATGGAATATTATTCCGCCTTGAAAAAGGAAGTCCTGTCATTTGGGACAACATGGGTGAACCAGGACGATGTTATGCCTAGTGACATGAGCAAGACACGCAAGGACAAGGGCAGGGCGATCTCACTGATATGTGAAATCTAAAATAGGCAAACTCCTGGATGCAGAGTCAAATAGTAGTTTCAGGGGCTGGGCAAGGGGGAGATGGGGAGATGTGAGTCAAAGGATATGAAGTCTTAGCCATGCAGAAGAGTAAGTTCTGGAGATGTAACACACAGGGATGTGCCTGCAGCAGACAAGACCCGACTGTATACTGCACACTCACTTAGAAGATGTGTCTTTTTTTTATTTGTATATTTTTATTAGAGTTCAATTTGCCAACATATAGCATAACACCCAGCGCTCATCCCGTCAAGTGCCCCCCTCGGTGCCCATCACCCAGTCACTCCAACCCCCGCCCACCTCCCTTTCTACTACCCCTTGTTCATTTCCCTGAGTTAGGTGTCTCTCATGTTCTGTCTCCCTCACTGATATTTCCCACTCACTTTCTCTCCTTTCCCCTTTATTCCCTTTCACTAATTTTTATATTCCCCAAATGGATGAGACCATGTAATGTTTGTCCTTCTCTGATTGACTTACTTCACTCAGCATAATACCCTCCAGTTCCAACCACATTGAAGCAAATGGTGGGTATTTGTCCTTTCTAATGGCTGAGGAATATTCCATTGTGTACATAGACCACAGCTTCTTTATCCATTCATCTTTCGATAGACACAGAGGCTCCTTCCACAGTTTGGCTATTATGGACATTGCTGCTATAAACATCGGGGTGCAGGTGTTCCAGCGTTTCACTGCATCTGTATCTTTGGGGTAAATCCCCAGCAGTGCAATTGCTGGGTCGTAGGGCAGGTCTATTTTTAACTTTTTGAGGAACCTCCACACAGTTTTCCAGAGTGACTACACAAGCTCACATTCCTACCAACAGTGCAAGAGGATTCCCCTTTCTCCACATCCTCTCCAACATTTGTTGTTTCCTGCCTTGTTAATTTTCCCCATTCTCACTGGTGTGAGGTGGTATCTCATTGTGGTTTTGATTTGTATTTCCCTGATGGCCAATGATGCGGAGTATTTTCTCATGTGCTTGTTGGCCATGTGTATGTCTTCTTTGGTGAAATTTCTGTTCATGTCTTTTGGCTATTTCATGATTTTATTTTTATTTATTTATATTTTTTTATTTTTTATTTTTCTTAATAAATTAATTTTTATTGGTGTTCAATTTACCAACATACAGAATAACACTCAGTGCTCATCCCGTCAAGTGTCCCCCTCAGTGCCCGTCACCCACTCACCTCCACCCCCCGCCCTCCTCCCCTTCCACCACCCCTAGTTCATTTCCCAGAGTTAGGAGTCTTTATGTTCTGTCTCCCTTTCTGATATTTCCCACACATTTCTTCTCCCTTCCCTTCTATTCCCTTTCACTATTATTTATATTCCCCAAATGAATGAGAACATACACTGTCCTTCTCCGATTGACTTACTGCACTCAGCATAATACCCTCCAGTTCCATCCACGTTGAAGCAAATGGTGGGTATTTGTCGTTTCTAATTGCTGAGTAATATTCCATTGTATGCATAAACCACATCTTCTTTATCCATTCATCTTTCGATGGACACCGAGGCTCCATCCACAGTTTGGCTATTGTGGACATTGCTGCTAGAAACATCGGGGTGCAGGTGTCCCGGCGTTTCGTTGCATCTGAATCTTTGGGATAAATCCCCAACAGTGCAATTGCTGGGTCATAGGGCAGGTCTATTTTTAACTCTTTGAGGAACCTCCACACAGTTTTCCAGAGTGGCTACACCAGTTCACATTCCCACCAACAGTGCAGGAGGGTTCCCCTTTCTCCACATCCTCTCCAACATTTATTGTTTCCTGTCCTGTTAATTTTGCCCATTCTCTCTGGTGTGAGGTGGGATCTCATTGTGGTTTTGATTTGTATTTCCCTGATGGCAAGTGATGCAGAGCATTTTCTCATGTGCTTGTTGGCCATGTCTATGTCTTCCTCTGTGAGATTTCTCTTCATGTCTTTTACCCATTTCATGATTGGATTGTTTGTTTCTTTGCTGTTGAGTTTAATAAGTTCTTTATAGATCTTGGAAACTAGCCCTTTATCTGATACGTCATTTGCAAATATCTTCTCCCATTCTGTAGGTTGTCTTTTAGTTTTGTTGACTATTTATTTTGCTGTGCAAAAGCTTCTTATCTTGGTGAAGTCCCAATAGTTCATTTTTGCTTTTGTTTCTCTTGCCTTCATAGATGTATCTTGCAAGAAGTTGCTGTGTCCAAGTTCAAAAAGGGTGTTACCTGTGTTCTCCTCTAGGATTTTGATAGAATCTTGTCTCACATTTATATCTTTCATCCATTTTGAGTTAATCTTTGTGTATGGTGCAAGAGAGTGGTCTAGTTTCATTCTTCTGCACGTGGCTGTCCAATTTTCCCAGCACCATTTACTGAAGAGACTGTCCTTTTTCTGGTGAATAGTCTTTCCTCCTTTGTCGAATATTAGTGGACCATAAAGTTGAGGGTCCACTTCTGGATTCTCTATTCTGTTCCATTGATCTATGTGTCTGTTTTTGTGCCAGTACCACACTTTCTTGATGACCACAGCTTTGTAGTACAACCTGAAATCTGGCATTGTGATGCCCGATTTTGGTTTTCTTTTTTAATATTCCCCTGGCTATTCGGGGTCTTCTCTGATTCCACACAAATCTTAAGATGGTTTGTTCCAACTCTCTGAAGAAAGTCCATGGTATTTTGATAGGGATTGCCTTGAATGTGTAAATTGCCCTGGGTAGCATTGACATTTTCACAATATTAATTCTTCCAGTCCATGAGCATGGAATATTTTTCAGAAGATGTGTCTAAGATGTTCCTTCCACACATAGATGCATGCTTACACACAGAGACACACACGCGCACACATGCACACACACACACACACACACACAAATGTTCACCATGTGAGGTCATGGATATATTAATTAGCTTCATTGTGGTGAATCACTACACAACATGTACATATATCAGAACACCACGTTATGTACCTGAAATCTATACCATTACTATTTGTCCTTTTTAGCTCAATAAGGCTGAAACAACACTGTTTCACTGAATTACACCAAGCACGTTGGAAGTCATGTCATTTCTCATTTTAGAGAATCGCACTCAAATTTAATATGTGTATTTACATTTCTGAACAAGTGCTCATTACCCTCTCCCTTCAGGTAAGTCCAAGCTCTAGTCACGCATCACCTGTACTCTGAGTGCTCCTCTCTATGTGTGTACACCCGTGTGCCTATGTACATGTGTGTGCACACGTGTGTAGTGTATGCATGTGCGTGCAGGTGTGTCTGTCTGTGATATCTTCCAATGCTTATGTTTTAGCCATTTGTCCTTCATTCTGCACCTCATCTTATCCATCCTGGGTTACTGTTCTTTTTCTTTCTTTCTTCTTTCTTTCTTTCTTTCTTTCTTTCTTTCTTTCTTTCTTTCCTTCTTTCTTTCTTTCCTTCTTTCAGAGAGAGATAGGCTGGAGTAAAGGCAGAGGGACAAGCAGTCTCTGAGCTTAGCACAGAGTCTGTCGTAGAGCTTGATATGGGGCTTGATCCCAACCCCTGAGATCATGACCAGAGCCAATAACAAGAGGCAGTTGCTTAAAAGGACTACCCACCCAGGCACTCCCTCGGTATCTGTTCTACCTGAACTTTTGGCATTCTGCTTACTGAGAGTGAACATAGTCAACTATCTAAGAACATGTAGTTCTGCAAATGCCTTCCTCCCAGTCTCTCTCTATGGTAAGGTGCCTGGAAACCTTTTCTTACCTCTTTGTGCGAGTATGACTCCAGTCCTGGAGAGGAAGCTACATCTGGTGGTTCAGGGATCTACCCCAAAGCCCTCCTTCTCTCTCAAGTGGATGCAGCCTAATCTTCTCCTGGAGCCCTCCCCACTGAAAAGACCCTGGGATCCCCCTTTGCATCCGTAAGTGTAGAAACACCCTCTCTTCAACTCCTCCGAGGTCCCAGAAACCAATGAGGACTCAGCTGAGTTCCCTATTCCCTGCTGGGTTCCACCTCTATCTGCAAATTTCATTTCCTGCTTCTCTGCATGTGTCTGTGACTGCATACTCCACACATACTGTAAGTGGCAGTCCTGGGATTCTGAGCAGACAAGGTCTCCAGTGGGCACACGAAACAGCCACCAGACTGCAGAGTCTGCCATGGGATCCCATCAACATATCAGGAACCAGCCCATGCTGGTCTTACCTGATCTGGAAACTCACTGCAACCCATCCCTTCTGGGATCTGACACCAAATTGCCACAACCACACTGGGGGTGCAGTTCAGGACAACATCCTACAGATGGGGAACTGAGGCTCAGAGCAAGGATATTACTGCCCAAGGTGATGCAGGCAGTGGATGATGCAGAATTGTTTCAAAGAAGGTCCATCTTAAAAAAAAAAAAAAAGAAGGTCCATCTTCCTTCAGAATCAGAGCCATAACCCAAATAAATGTCCCCTAACACCTACACACAGGACCCCCTATGCGAGGATGGCTCTGCCCCAGGAACAAGGGGTATTAATGAGCTGGATAGACTTGGAAGTGTGTTCCGAGGAAGAGGATGTGGAGGATGTCACAGGAAAATTGAGAAGTCCATGGAAGCTGTGAGAGAAAGAAATACCATGCTCGGGGGACAGGAGAGGTGTTGTATTTCCTTCCTTATTTGCCTGTATTTCTCCTCAGGGCTCATTGTCTCAGTGACCTCACCTGACTTATGCAGAGATGTCACACATCTGTCTGTGCTGACATGAGCTCCACAGCACAGCAGGAACCCATGTCCCCAGCAGCACCTCAGCCTCAGGACCCTGTCCATGGTGAGGACCCCAGGGATGTGCTGAAGATGGAGGAAACCCCATGGGGGAGGCTCTGGGAGGGAAGGACATGCCCTGATCTCCTCACCAGGACAGGACATCTCAGGAAGCCTCGGGATCCACTGCAGTGGCCTCAAGGACACCAGAGCCAGGCTAGGCCTCTGGGGACTGGCTGTTCCCCTTCCTGTGGGGCTGATGATGTGATAACCCCGTGACAGTGAGGACTGGGCTCTGAGTAGCCACACCCTGTGTGTCTATCTGTCCTGCAGGCACCGAGGCCCCTCCATCTTTACAGCTGGGCCAGAGACAGGAGACGGCCATGACCCCCACCCTCACGGTTCTGCTCTGTCTAGGTGAGAGCCAAGGAGGGGAGGGAATGCCTTACTCTGGGAGGGACCTGCCCCACAGCCAGGCCCTGGCCTGTCAGAGATCCCAGGCTCAGGAGGCTCATGGAGAGGAGGGGTTCTGTCCAGGATTTGGGGCGAACCTCTCACAGGGACTCTCTTCCAGGGCTGAGTGTGGGCTCCAGGACCCAACTGCAGGCAGGTGAGTCTGTCCCCAGGGATCCCACTCCCACCTCCTCACTGGGGACGGAGAATACCCACCAGGCAGGGAGGAAAGAGATCAGCAGCTCGGCTGACAGAGGGTCCCCCTCTGGGGGTTTGGAAATTGGGGGTGGGGAGGGTCTTGTGACGCAGCCTCTGTTTCCTTCCAGGGACCCTCCCCAAACCCACCATCTGGGCTGAGCCAGGCTCTGTGGTCCCCTGGGAGGCACCTGTGACCATCTGGTGTCAGGGGAGCCTGAAGGCCCAGGAGTACTTCCTGTATAAAGAAAGACACTCAGGGACCTGGAACAGACAGCCTGCACTGGAGCTCAAGGACAAGGCCAAGTTCTCCATCACACACATGACAGATGTACATGCAGGACAATATCACTGTTACTATAGAAGCACCACTGCCTGGTCTAATCCCAGTGACCCGCTGGAGCTGGTGGTGACAGGTGTGAACCCACTCAGGTCTCCAGCCCAGGCTCTGCCCTCAGGAAGAGGGTCTGCTCTCAGGGTGTCGCCCTCTCACAGCCCATCCCTGGGGATCATGTGGTGGGATCTGAGCCCCATTTAACACAGCCCCTCCCCTCTCCTAGGGATGCACAGCAAACCCAGCCTCTCAGTCCTGCCCAGCCCTATCGTGCCCTCAGGAGGGAATGTGACCCTCCAGTGTGGTTCATGGACAGGATTCCACAGGTTCGTCCTGATGAAGGAAGGACAACGCCAGCTGTTCTGGACCCGGAACTCCCAGCAAGTACCTAGTATGGGGTTCTGGGCCCTGTTCCCTGTGGGGCCTGTGATCCCCAGCCTCATGTGGACATTCAGATGCTATGGTTATTACAGCAACACCCCCCAGGAGTGGTCACTCCCCAGTGACCCCTTGGAGCTGTTGATCTCAGGTGAGAAAGCCTGGTTTTCGTCCCATCCATGGTTTGAGGCACCAGACAAGTTTCAGGGACTAACCTACCAGGGAAGCCCCAGATGTGAGGGTGGGGTCAGGGGACCACAGGGGTCACAGGTCAGAGACTCCGAGGGTGAGGGACATAAGACCTGGGGATTAGGACAGGAGAAGGGAGGTTTGAGGTAATCAGCCCCTACAATCCACGGCTGGTCTTTCCCAGGTGTGCTGGGGAAGCCCTCCCTCCGGATCCAGCAGAGCCCTGTTGTGACCTCTGGACAGAATCTGACCCTCCAGTGTCTCTCTGATGTCAGCTATGACAGATTTGCTCTGTCCAAGGAGGGGGCACGTGACCTTCTTCATCGTCATGGCTGGCAGTCCCAGGCTGGGCTCTCTGGGGCAGACTTCCCCCTGGGCTCAGTGAGACCCTTCCACAGGGGCCGGTACACATGCTACGGCGGACACAAACTCTCCTCCCAGTGGTCAGCCTCCAGTGGCCCCCTGGACATCCTGGTCGCAGGTGAGGGGCCACGGTGCCGGGAAAGCCCCAGACTCTACACAGGTCCCTGTGAGGGAAGCCCAGGTGATGGTGGCCAACCTGGGAGGTGGGGTCTCCAGGGAGGGAAGAGACAGAAATACGGGATGAGGATGGGAGAGACTCAGAGGACACAGAGAGATTCAGGTCAGAACTAGGGCTGGACAGCCCCTCACTCACCCTTCCTCTCTCTAGGACAGTTCCCCTACACGCCCTCCCTCCGGGTGCAGCCAGGACCCACTGTGGCCCCAGGAGAGAATGTGACCCTGCTGTGTCAGTCACTGAGCTCTGTGGATATTTTCCTTCTGTCCAAGGAAGGGGCAGCCAATCCCCCACTGCGTCTTAGATCAAAATACTCTTCTGGGCTGTACCAGGCGGAATTCTCCATGAGTCCTGTGACCTCAGCCCACAGGGGCACCTACAGGTGCTATGGCTCATTCAACACCTCCCCCTACCTGTTGTCACACCCAAGTGTCCCCGTGAAGATCCTGGTCTCAGGTGAGGGCCCCTGACCCTGTCTCCTTCATATGCCACATTGTCCTCAGAGCCCTGTGCCCACAAGAGCACGGGGCTGGGATGGAAGAGAGGGGCTCTGAGGGAGTTCACCCTTTACACTGCCCTCCCACTCCTGCCCCTTCCCTCGCCCCCGTCACCAGAATTTTCCACGTGGAGGAGGAGGAGTACCTGGGAACCTCAGGGTAAATGAAGAGGAGGAGTGTGAGCATAGACAGGGTATTTAAGGGAAGCTCCTGCCCCCCCTCCTGTCTTTTTGCCCAGGATCCTCTGGACACCATGGCCCCCCACCCACAATATCCAGCCCAACAGCTGGTGAGTTACAGGGGCGTCCGTCCAGGGGCTTTGGTTCCAGTCTCTCAGAGGTGAAAGGGGGCCGATGGGCACCTGGGGTCTCGGCTGGTGGAGGAGGCTGGGTGTTCATGGGATAGGGAGGGGTGGGGACCCATCTGGGGGAGGGGCAGCAGGTGCAGTGGAAGCACACAGGCCCTCCCCTGACCCTCTACTGACCCCAGGAGTCTCTGAGGGTAAGTGAGGGTCTCTGTCAGGAGGTAGTGGGTGGGTCATGGGGATCAGGGCTGAGTTACACCCTCACTTCATGACCCTCCACATTCCCTGTCTTGGACGTGCCTCTCCCATGTGTGGGCCTCAGTTTCCCCAAGTGAAAAAGAGAGAGTCATGGCCCAGATTAGATTTGTCCTTGGTTCTGACCATGGCTCTGACCTCCTGGGAGAGGAGGGCTCATGGGGAAGTTACCCAAGTCATGATTCTAGGGGAGGTGTCTGTCCCTCTGCAGCAGTGACAGTGATATTGTAGGGGGAGGGGAGGGGAGGGAAGTTGATGGCTGGGGGTGTTGAGGTCTGGAAGGACCCTCAGCTCAGGATGAAGATGCTGGGACAGATCCTGCCCCAAATGAGGAGCCCAGAGCCTCGGAGTGGTGACCTCACAGGGGAGGCATGAGTAGAGCACAGGGAACCTTCATCCTAACTTCATGTCCCAGCCCTGCCACCTCCACACTGGACGACCTGGGACACGTGATTGACCCCTCTGTGCCTCAGTTTACAGTCTGTGGAGCAGGTGGGAGGGACGGCAATCCCCTGCTGCATGATTGTTGTCAGAGTCACAGGTGCAAGCACAGAGCCCAGCAGGTGCCTGGCACACAGTAGGCGCTCAGTAAAATGGAATCACTGGCTCATTCATGGTATAGCTCCTGCCCAAGGTCCTAGCTGGTACCTGTACGCCCTCATCGGGGCCTCGGTGGCCTTCATCCTGATGCTCTGCCTCCTCATCCTCTTCCTGGTCCAACAGCAACGTTGGGGCAAATGCAGGAAGTCGAGTAAGAAGTGGCTGAGGCACCCCAGGGGTGGTGGTGCTCTGTGGGCTGACCCAGGGTGGACTCAGGGCAGTGGCCAGAGGGAACCCAGAGAGGTGGGAAAGGCCGATGTAGGAAACTTCTACAGAATCTCAAGTCAGAGAGTCTAGACAGAAAACACCCAGGTTGGCTCCCATGTGCCAGTAGAAGGTGCTCCCCTCTTTTCAATCTTGGGAGATGGAGAAACACACAGGCAATGCGGGTGAAGGGCTCCTTTCCCTGGTATCACATGGAGCGGGGAGGTTGTAACCTTCCATCCCAGAGGGATGCTGATTCCTAATGTCCGGCAGGGGATGCAGACCCAGAGCCCAAGGACAGAGGCCTGCAGGACAGGTAACTCCTACCCACAGACCCCCAGACTCCCACCCACCCGCCCCCTGCATGCCCTCTGACACCATCTCTCCTCCCCAGCTCCGGCCCAGCTGCTACCACCCAGGAGGAAACCCTCTGTGAGAGGAAGGGGCTGCCTTGGGGGTGGGCTGGGAAGGTTTGGGGTAAGGGGTAAGGACTCAATTCCCACATGCATGACCTTAGCACCTAACCTCATCCCTGGATCCCCTGGGTCACAGCCTCCTCGTCTGGGCCTGCACCCCTGAGAGAGCTCAGGGAACCCGCCAAGACACACACCCCGTTCTACTCCACAGATGCTGCTGTGCAAGACACATGGCCTGAGGAAGGGGTCGAGCTGGACCATCGGGTGAGACCCCTGCTCCCATCTGGACCATAGGGTCCTCTTGGTGCCAAACTTAATCCGATACATGCTTCTCTGTCCTCACACCACCCTGTCTCAGCTCTGTCCCAGGTGTACCCTCTCCCTTCTTGGGTACCTGGGTCATCCCGCTGTGACCTCCTGGGCCCTCCTCCCCATGTCTGGCTACCCATCCACTGTCTGACTTCTTGTTGTTGGGATGCATACCCAGATCTCAACAGGGTGCATGAAGAAGTGAATCACCCACAAGTCTCTAGGCCTCCTTCATTCATTCACTCAGCAGAGGAGCACGAGCAGTCTAATATTACCAGGCCCCACCTAGTGTTGCAAGCTCAACAGTAAGCAAAACTGAACCATACTCAGTGAGCTCTCCTTGTGGGTGTCAGACAATATGCAAAGAAGCTGCAGCATCCTCAAGCACAAAGTGAGGCTAAGAAATATAAAACAAGATATAGGAGTAGCAAGTGCAAAGGTCCTGAGGCAACAACATGGTTTTTCAGGAACATGGGTCATATGGCTGGTGCCAAATGGGCAAGAAACAGTGTCAGGAATAGAACCAGAGCCATAGAAAGAAAACATCACATGCTTCAAGGCTCAGGAAGTCCCTGCAGAGTCCAGCAGGAAAGTGACCTAATCTGCCTGAAAGTTTGAAAGCATTACTCTGGCCACAGTGTGGCAAATTGACTGAAGTGATGGAGTGAATTCAAGGAGACAAACCTCCCCTTCACTGTCTGTCTGCAGAAGAACACACAGGATGAAGAACCCCAGGGAGACATGTACGCCCAGGTGAGCTACTCATGATCAAGTCCCAGGCAGGTCCTGCCCACTCCTCCTTCCTCCCTTTCAGGAGGATTGCAGGACTCAGAGGACAGACAAGCAGAGGAAGATAGGTGGATGGACAGTCAGGTGGGCCCGGTCTTCTCTGATCTCCCTGGCTTCTCCCCACCCCAACGCCAACCTCCCCTCTCACTCTCCCCTGCTACAGGCTGCTGCATCTGACACCCCCCCAGATGTGACCTACGCTCAGCTGAACCACTTGACCCTCAGACAGAAGACAAGTGCATCCTCTCCCTCCCAGTCAGGGGAGCCCCCAGCAGAGCCCAGCGTGTATGCTGCTCTGGCCATTCACTAGCGCAGGAAGGACCCAGACCCCACGAACCCAAGGAAGGCACAGGACCTGCCCATAGTGGGTGCTACCAGCCAGCCTGGACTCCTCACACAGACCACTAAGAACTCCTGGGACCCTTTGCAAGTCACCCAATTCTGTCCTCAAAGATAGCTAATATCCCTACACTATGGAAATTAAAGCAGTGGACTTCTCAATAACCCAGGAATTTAATGAGAAAACCAAAATGGAAATGAGAGAATGTTTACACTGAGGGATAATGTAAATGTTACACATCAAACCTATGAAATGGGAAAATTAAGAACCAAATCAATGACCCAAGGTATCATACCAAGAATTTAAGGAAAAATATAGCAAATTATTCCAAATGAAGGTAAGAGGAGGGAAATTATAGTGATACAAGAAGCTACTAATGAGGACAAACAAAAAATAGAGAAGAATCAATAAACCTAAAATCTTCATTTTTGCAAATATTAATCACATGTATAAATCCTAGCTACAACACCCAAGGAACATAAAGAAAGAAGGCTTACATCACCATTATCAGTATGGCATCTCAGCCTACAGACTTTAAATCAATAACAGAATGTATTATGTTCATTTGTTATTGGTTGTTATATTATGAACAATTTTATGACAAAATATTAAAAAATGTAGATGAAACAGAAATATACGTTACCAAAAAATAAATAATTTAAAATTAAAAATGAAAATAAAAAAATAAAATAAAATAAAATAAACAAATAAAAAGAAATATACGTTACCAAAATGATGGTCACAGGAATAAATAGAAAAATCAGAATTGCTGTATGTATAAAAACATGGTGAATATGTAATTAAAGTTTTTCTGACAAAGTGAACTGAGTCTAGAAAATTCCACTGGTGAATGCCTCCAAATACTGATGCACTCATGAAATACACACACACAAACACATGGACACAGCCACATACACATGAATATGTGAAAACGCACAAACATGCAAACACACATGCACACACATGAGCACACCTACAGATGCAGAACACAGGAACACACATAAACACACATGGACACACAAGGATACACTTACATACACAAGAACAGACACATCTATATACACACAAACATATGAACATACGTGAACACTGAGACACATCTTCATGCATGAACATGTGAGCACACACTGACACATGCATACAAGTACATGAATACATGTGAACACAAACACACATGCATGTGAACACACTCACATGAACACAAGACCCGTATACACACAGGAGCATGTGAACACATATGGACACACAGACATACTTGCACAAATGAACACACATGTGAACACAGAGACCCATATGAACACAAAAACACATGCAGACACATGACATACTTGCACTCGTGAACATGTGGACATACACTGACATACATACAAACACATGTGAATACACTCACAGGAACACATGAACACACAATGAACATACAGGCCTTATGAACACATGAACATGTACAGACACACAGACACACCTGCACACATAATTATGTGAACACACATACACACATACACATACCAAATTTTCACAGGCTTCCCTTGAGAATAAAGAAAGAAAGAACACTTCCCTAGCACATTTAATCAGGCCAGAAAAACAGAAATTGACATGAAAACCTGACAAGAAGAACCAACCAATTAAATAAAGGGGAAAAAATAGGATAAGCACTGAATGGATAGAATAAAATGGTATTGATTATTCATGGATGACAAAATTGTGTGCATGAACTATCCAAAATGATGTAAAGATCTGTTATTACTCTAATCTGAAAAGGATTTACACCATGCCATTGGAAATACCATCAATATACAAAACGTGATTGGGCACCTGGATGGCTCAGTGGTTGAGTGTCTGCCTTTGGCTCAGGTCATGATCCCGGGGTCCTGGGATCGAGTCCCACATCAGGCTCCCTACAGTGAGCCTGCTTCTTCCTCTGCCTATGTCTCTGCCTCTCTCTCTGTGTCTCTCATCAATAAATAAATAAAATCTTTTTAAAAAAATACAAAAATCGATTGCATTTCAGATGTTCAATGTGGGGCCAAGAGGAAGTGGATGTATGTTTCCCTACATAAAGCACAGCTGAAATTCCTACATCACATGAACAAGAAACATAAGAATACTCCAAAAAGCAGAACAAAGGTGGCTGCCCAGCTAAAATCATGAAGACCCCAGGAATAACACAGCAAGTGTCACAGGAGGGCACATGGGGACCTGGACTGTGCCTTCCACCTGGCAGTAATGAGTCAGTACCCCAGCAATGTGTGAGAAAGACTTCTGTGATAGAAGATTTAAATAGGATCCAGACCCTCAAAATATATCCAAATGCCCAGGTTTCAGGACACTTGGGTGGCTCAGTCGGTTAAGCATCTGCCTTTGGCTTAGGTCATGATCCAGGGTCCTGGGATTGAGTCCTGCATCAGGCTTCCTGCTCAGCGGGGAGTCTGTTTCTCCCTCTTCCTCTGCCCATCCCCCAAGCTCTGTCTCTCTCTCTCTTGCTCTCTCTCGCTATCTCAAATAAATGAATAAATAATGTTTAATGCCCAGGTTTCAATTTTTAAAAAATCATTCATCATAACAAGAACCAGGAAAATCACCTGTGGAGTGAGGAAAGAGCACTGTGCACAGATGCTAGCTCTCAGATGCCACAGGTGCTGTTACCTGAGAAGGACTATAAAGTAGCCATAATAGAATGTTGCAAGGAGCCGTTAGACACAAACACGTGCTTCAGATAAATCTAAAAAGAAGGAAGAGGAGAAGTGGAAAATAGAAGATCTCAGCAAAAAAAGAAATAAAAGATATATAAAGAAGAGCAAAAATGGACATTTTAGATGGGAAAAAAATACAGTAATCAGAATAAAAGGCTCCATGAATGGCTGGACTTGATGACAGCATGGAGAGCACAGAGATGATGAAAGACGAATAATAGAAAGTACTGGCCATGGGATGGAACACATTAGGGAAGGAGATGGGCCCCTTGGCGTGTTAACAGGAGATCTACCCTCCATGTGATCACAGTCCTAGAAGCAGACAAGAGGACAGGACTGAAAAACAAACCAAGAAATAATGTCTGACACAAAAGTCCAGGGCCGGATGGCTTACCAGGGGAATTCTGTCAAACGTTTAAAGAAGAAACCATACCTATTCTACTAAAGCTGTTCAGAAAGATAGAAAGAGATGGAATACTTCCAAACTCGTTCTATGAGGCCAGCATCACCTTAATTCCAAAACCAGACAAAGACCCCACCAAAAGGAGAATTATAGGCCAATATCCCTCATGAACATGGATGCAAAAATTCTCAACAAAATACTAGCCAATAGGATCCAACAGTACCTTAAGAAGATTATTCACCATGACCAAGTGGGATTTATCCCCGGGATACAAGGCTGGTTCAACACTCATAAAACAATCAACGTGATAGATCATATCAACAAGAGAAAAAAACAAGAACCATATGATCCTCTCAATAGATGCAGAGAAAGCAGTTGACAAAATACGGCATCCATCCCTGATCAAAACTCTTCAGAGTGTAGGGATAGAGGGAACATACCTCAGCATCTTAAAAGCCATCTACGAAAAGCCCACAGCAAATACATTCTCAATGGGGAAACACTGGGAGCCTCTCCCCTAAGATCAGGAACATGATAGGGATGCCCACTGTTATTCAACATAGTACTAGAAGTCCTAGCCTCAGCAATCAGGCAACAAAAAGAAAAAAAAAAAGGCATTCAAACTGGCAAAGAAGGAGTCAAACTCTCCCTCTTCACAGATGACATGATACTGTACTTAGAAAACCCAAAAGACTCCACCCCAAGATCGCTAGAACTCATACAGCAATTCAGCAATGTGGCAGGATACAAAATCAATGCCCAGAAATCAATGGCATTTCTCTACACTAACAATGAGACTGAAGAAAGAGAAATTAAGGAGTCAATCCCATTTACAACTGCACCCAAAAGCATAAGATACCTAGGAATAAACCTAACCAAAGAGGTAAAGGATCTATACCCTAAAAACTATAGAACACTTCTGAAAGAAATTGAGGAAGACAGAAAGAGGTGGAAAAATATTCCATGCTCATGGATTGGCAGAATTAATATTGTGAAAATGTCAATGCTACCCAGGGCAATTTACACGTTTAATGCAATCCCTATCAAAATACCATGGACTTTCTTCAGAGAGTTGGAACAAACCATCGTAAGATTTGTGTGGGATTAGAGAAGACCCCGAATAGCCAGGGGAATATTAAAAAAGAACCATAGCTCAGGGCATCACAATGCCAGATTTCAGGTTGTACTACAAAGCTGTGGTCATCAAGAAAGTGTGGTACTGGCACAAAAACAGACACATAGATCAATGGAACAGAATAGAGAATCCAGAAGTGGACCCTCAACTTTATGGTCAACTAATATTCGACAAAGCAGGAAAGACTAACCACTGGAAAAAAGACAGTCTCTCTTCAATAAATGGTGCTGGGAAAATTGGACATCCACATGCAGAAGAATGAAACTAGACCATTCTCTTACACCATACACAAAGATTAACTCAAAATGGATGAAAGATATAAATGTGAGACAAGATTCTATCAAAATCCTAGAGGAGACCACAGGCAACACCCTTTTTGAACTTCGCCACAGCAACTTGCAAGATACATCCATGAAGGCAAGAGAAACAAAAGCAAAAATGAACTATTGGGACTTCATCAAGATAAGAAGCTTTTGCACAGCAAAAGAAACAGTCAACAAAACTAAAAGACAACCTACAGAATGGGAGAAGATATTTGCAAATGACGTATCAGATAAAGGGCTAGTATCCAAGATCTATAAAGAACTTATTAAACTCAACAGCAAAGAAACAAACAATGCAATCATGAAATGGGCAAAAGACATGAACAGAAATCTCACAGAGGAAGACATAGACATGGCCAACACGCACATGAGAAAACGCTCCGCATCACTTGCCATCAGGGAAATACAAATCAAAACCACAATGAGATCCCACCTCACACCAGAGAGAATGGGCAAGATTAACAGGACCGGAAACAACAAATATTGGAGAGGATGTGGAGAAAGGGGAACCCTCCTGCACTGTTGGTGGGAATGTGAACTGGTACAGCCACTCTGGAAAACTGGGTGGAGGTTCCTCAAAGAGTTAAAAATAGACCTGCCCAACGACCCAGCAATTGCACTGCTGGGGAGTCACCCCAAAGATACAGATGCAGTGTAACGCCAAGACACCTGCACCTCGATGTTTATAGCAGCAATGTCCACAATAGCCAAACTGTGGATGGAGCCTCAGTGTCCATCGAAAGATGAATGGATAAAGAAGATGTGGTATATGGGATCCCTGGGTTGCTCAGCGGTTTGGTGCCTGCCTTTGACGCAGGGCGTGATCCTGGAGACCCGGGATCCAGTTCCACATTGGGCTCAAGGCATACAGCCTGCTTCTCCCTCTGCCTGTGTCTCTGCCATTCTCTCTCTCTCTCTCATGAATAAATAAATAAATAAATAAATCTTAAAAAAAAAAAAAAGAAGCTGTGGTCTATGTATACAATGGAATATTAGCCATTAGAAATGACAGATACTATTTGCTTCGACGTGGATGGAACTGGAGGGTATTATGCTGAGTGAAATAAGTCAATCAGAGAAGGACAAACATTATATGGTCTCATTCATTTGGGGAATATAAAAAATAGTGAAAGGGAATAAAGGGGAAAGGAGAGAAAATGAGTGGGAAATATCAGAAAGGGAGACAGAACATGAGAGACTCCTAAATCTGGGAAACGAACAAGGGGTGGTGGAAAGGGAAGTGGGCGGGGGGGGGGGGTGGAGATGACTGGGTGACAGGCACTGAGAGGGGCACTTGATGGGATGAGCACTGGGTGTTATGCTATATGTTGGCAAACTGAACTCCAACGAAAACAAAAAAGAAATAATGTCTGAGGGGCACCTGGCAGGTTGCATTGGAAGAGCATGTAATCCTTGATCTTGGGGTTGTGAGTTTGAGCCTGATGTTAGGTGTAGAGATTATTTAAAAATAAAATCTGAAAAGGAAGAGGAGGAGGAGGACGAGGATGAGGAGGAGAAGAAGAAGAAATAAGTCTTTCTTTAATTTCTCCGAATGTGCCAATGGTCATTCATGAAAACTCAGTGAACCGCAAACAGGATAAGCCGAAGAAACCTGTGTCAAGGTGCATCAGAATCCAAGTAAGGAAAACAAAAGACTAGGGAGTCTCTTGAATGCAGTGAGACAGAACCAGCACCTCACAGCGGGCTTCTCATAGACACTCGGAGGCAGGAAGGAGGTGGCATTCTAGGTGAAGGGAATTAAGAGGATTTAGCACAAGTAGACCTGCTGTGACGATAAGCCAGAGGGAGTTCTTGACCTGGAAAGAAAGTGGTACCACCAGGAATTTCAGAGCATCAGGAACAGAAAGCAGAGATGGGGTCACCAGCACAGCATGAGGGCAGAAAGGCAGAAACTGCAAGGCTCCTTTCCCTTCAGAGCATTCACAGCACATTATTTTAAAGTTGAGACAAGGGAAAGCCAACATACACCAATTATCATCCAATGATGCTTGCTACCTTCTGTTAATCTACCAATATTTTAAGATATAAGAATAAGTTAGTTTAAATCCCAGAGCTCACGAAATGTTAGGAGGTGTTGGAACTCCATGCAATTGAGGCACGTTTCATCTTATCATACTTCACTTTATGACGCTCCAAGGTTACTGCGTTTTCTACAGACTGAAGGTGTGCGCCAACCTTACGTCAAGCAAATACATTGCTTCCCAACAGCATTGATCACCTCCTGTCTCTGAGTCACATTTTGGTAATAATCCCAATATTTCAAGCTTTAGTCTCATTATTATATTGTGATGGTGATCTGTGATCAGTGATCTTTGATGTTACTATTGTCATTGCTTGGGACCCCACAAACCACACCTGCATAAGATGACAAACTTAATATATGTGCATGTTCTCACTCCTGTTCCAACCCACCGTTCCCCATCTCTCTCCCTTTCCTCAGGACTCTCTGTTCCCTGACACACAGCAGTATTGAGGTTATCCCAGTTAATACCCCTACAGTGGCCTACAAGTGTCCAAGTGAAAGGAAGAGTTGCACGTTTCTCATTCTAAATCAACAGCAAAAAAAAATAAAAAATAAATCAACAGCTAGAAGCGATTAAGCTGAGGGAGGAAGATAGGTCGATGGCCAAGACAGGCCCAAAGCCAGGTCTGTTGTGCCAGACAGCCCAGCTGTAAATGCAGAGGAAAAGTTTGTGAAGGATATTGAAAGTGCTCATCCAGAGCAAGGCCCTGACTCCCTTCAATTCTGTGAAGGCTGAGGGAGGCTGGAAGCTGCAGAAGACCAGTTTGAAGCTAGTAGAGGTGCTTCAGGACATGGGAGGAAAGAAGCTATCTCCATAACATCAAGTGCAAGGGGAAGCAGCCAGTGTTGATGTAGAAGCTGCAGCAAGTCACCTAGAGCTAGTAGCTAAGATGATCCGTGAAGGTGGCTGAACGACACACAGATTTCCAGTGTAGATGGAACAGCCTCCTACTGGCAGAGGATGCCATGTAGGACTCTCATGGCTACAGAGAAGTCAATGCCTGGCCTCAGAGCTTCAGAGGACTGGAGAACTCCTGTTAGGGGCTCATGCAGCTGCTGGCTCAAAGTTGGAGCTAGTGCTCAGTGACCATTCTGAAGCTCCCAGGACCCTTGAGGGTGATGCGCAATCTCCTCTGCCTGGGCTCCATGAATGGAACAGCAAAGCCTGGTGACAGCACATCTCTTTACAACACGACTACTGAATATTTTAAGCCCACTCTTGAGACCTACTGCTCAGAGAGGGGGAAAATACTTTCAAAATACTACTGCTCACTGACAATGCACCTGGTCACCCAAGAGCTCTGATAGGGATGTTCAACAAGATTAATGCTGGGTTCATGCCTGCTAACACAACACCAATCCTACAGCCCACGGACCAAGGAGTAATTTCAACTTTCAAGTCTTAGCATTAACGGAATACATATTGTAAGGCTGTAGCTGCCTTAGACACTGACTCCTCTAATGGATCTGGGCAAAGTCAATTGAAAGCCTTCTGGAGAGATTCTGCATTCTCGATGCCATTAAGAACACTTGTGATTTGGGGCGCCTGGTGGCTCAGTTGGTCAAGCATCCAACTCTTGATCTCAGCTCAAGCTCGTGTTGGGCTCCGTGTTGGGCTCCATGCTGGGTGTGGAGCCTATTTAAAAAAGAAGAAAGAGAAAGAAGAAAGGAAAGAAAGGAAAGGAAGGAAGGAAGGAAGGAAGAAAAAGAAAGAAAGAAAAGAAAGAAAGAAAGAAAGAAAGAAAGAAAGAAAGAAAGAAAGAAAGAAAGAGGAAGGAAGGAAGGAAGGAAGGAAGGAAGGAAGAAAGAAAGAAAGAAAGAAAGAAAGAAAGAAAGAAAGAAAGAAAGAAAGAAAGAATACTTGAGATTCGTGGGAAGAGCTCCCAATAACCATATTAACCAGAGTTTGGAAGAAGCTGATTCCAGCCCTCATGGATGACTTTGAGGTGTTCAAGACTTCATGGGAGGAAGTGACTACAGATGTGGTGGGAACAGCAAGAGAACCTGGGTTAGAAGTGGAGCCTAAAGATGGGATCACATTGCTGCAAGCTCATCGTCAAACTGAAACAGATGAGGAGCTGCCTCTGAAGGATGAGTGAAGAACGTGGTTTTCGGAGATGGAATCGACTCCTGGTGAAGATGCTGTGAAGATTGTTGAAACGACAGCAGTGGATTTAGAATATCACATACACTTGGTAGAGCAGTGGCAGGGTATTAGAGCATTGACTCCAATTGGGAAAGCAGTTCTACTGAGGGTAAAACATTATCAAACTGCATCAGCCACCACAGGGAAGTTGTGACAGAAGAGTCAACTGATGTGGCAAACTTCACTGTTGTCTTTATTTTTTTTTTAATGTTTTATTTATTTATTCATGAGAGACACAGAGAGAGGCAGAGACACAGGCAGAGGGAGAAGCAGGCTCCATGCAGGGAGCCCAAGGTGGGACTGGATCCTGGGTCTCCAGGATCACGCCCTGGGCTGACGGCGGCGTTAAACCTCTGAGCCTCCCAGGCTGCCCCAACTGTTGTCTTATTTTAAGAAGTTGCCCCAGCTACCCCATCTTCAGCACCCACCACCCTGACCAGTCAGCAGCCAACAATGTGGAGAAAATGTTACAGGATTTTTGTTCCCTTAATGCTCATGGCTCTTGATCATGCTGCCTCAAAGAATGAAGAGGTAGACCAGATGAACAGTGGTGGACAACAAAGTAGTTTACTGACCAATAACACAAAGTTCCCAGGGAGGAAGGGGAGCCGAGAGGGTTGCCATTTTGGCGTTCCAATTTAGGGGGTTTTATAAGCTCCTTGGAGGAACTATCTTAAGTATCCTGAGAACATGCCCCTGTGAATTGGCCGCTAAGGTGTGCCAATTAGTTTTGATCATGCATCCATCTACCTATTGGGTTATTGTTCGAATGTTGACGGTCTTGTGGGCTGACATCTGAGACGAACTGCCTGAACTTGTGATCATAACCCATGTTTCATGGTTGTTTTGTTTCAGGATGTCTTGCAAAAGTCACTTCTGCAGAGGCTGCTAGACAGGATGCTATTGCAGTCTTGTCTAAACTGTCAAATAGGATGCTAGTGCAGTTCTATATTCACTGTCCCTGGTCCCTTTTTATTGTGGGGAATCCTGGTCCTGACACCTAAGTGTCTAACTCCTAACAGCAGGATCCTCCAGAAGCTGAAAGATTACCACTGAAAGCTCAGTTGATGATTAGGACTTGTTAGCAATAAAATATTTATTTTGTGTACATTGTGGTTGTTTAGACATACTGCTATTCCACACCTAATAGACCACCATATAATATGAACAGAACTTACAGATGCACTGGGAAACCAAACAATTCATTTTTCTTTTGCAACATCTGCTCTCTTGCAGGCCTAGAACTAAGACCCCAGTGTCCCCAGGGTGTGCCTGTCATCCCAGAGTCCCTGGAAGGGTAAGATGTCCAGAAAGGAGGTCAAGAAATGGTGTAAGTGCCTGCAGGTGATAAATGGCACCAAGGGGGAGGCCAACAGGTAGCAAGAACTTTTTTCTTTTTTCTTTTTTTGCTGTTAGAAATTTTTTTAAAACTTACAATTTGTATTGGCTTTCAATTTGCCAACATAACACCCAGTGCTCATCCCGTCCCCCTCAGCGCCCGTCACCCAGTCACCCCATCCCCCTGCCGGCCTCCCCTTCCACTACCCCTTGTTCGTTTCCCAGAGTTAGGAGTCTCTCCTGTTCTGTCACCCTCTAATTTTTCCCACTCATTTTCTCTCCTTTCCCTTACAATCCATTTCACTACTTTTTATATTCCCCGTATGAGTGAAACCATATAATGTTTGTCCTTCTCTGAATGACTTATTTCACTCAGCATAATACCGTCTAGTTCCATCCACCTCGAAGCAAATGGGTATTCGTCGTTTCTAATGGCTGAGGAATATTCCATTGTATACACAGGCCACAGCTTCAACCATAGCAATAAGTTTCAAAACATTTCTCCTGTCCTGGAAACCCAAAGGCAACCGCAGGCTACCCCCGGCGGTTCCGGTGAATGAGGCCTGCGCTGCAGGAGGGCGACGCCCCCGGACGGGGAGCCAGACGGGGAGCCGAAGGCACCAGGCGCGCGCGGGCCTTCAGGTGAGGCCCAACTCCTGGGATGAGGACGCCAGGGAGGTCGAACTGCAGTCCTGCCGGGACGCGAGGACGCGGGGGGCGCGTTCGGGCAGGGCACCCGTGTGCCCCCGAGGCCGGGCCTGTGCACCTGCTGCCCGACCTGCACCTGGTGTGTAGGTGCGCCCTGCTGGCTCCGGCCGTGCTTCAGCAGGACGCTCCTCCTCCGACATGAGAGCCGGCCACATCGGGGCTCAGGAACTTCCGGGGCCCCTCCTGGAAGGTCGCCAGGCCCCAGTTCCACCGAGCGGGAGCGACTGCGGCCCCGGGAGCATCGACACCAGCTCCCAACTCAGGCTCGCCAGCCGGGCGGGCCAACTGCCCCCTTCCCGGCGTGCCTGCCTGCACGCGCTCGTCGCTCTGGCCCAACCTCTCGTCTCGAATGCTTTTTCCCGTCCGCCTACGCCTCTTCTGATTGGTGCAGATGTGCGGCGTGCGCGCTGACGTCACCAGGCCGCGGCGTTTCTATAAAAGCGTGCTCGGGGGGCCGCGTGCTTCTCTTTCTCCGGTCTGGGAGCCTACGGTAAGGAGGAGTGTGTTGTGCCCGCGGGTCAGGGGGTGGGTTGCGAGGTCGGAGACGGTCAGATGAGACTGCAGCGCGGGAGTGTGGGTTCGCTAGGGGGCCGCGTAGGCGCCGTCCACGCCCACACGGGCCCTTCTTGCCTTCCTGCGCAGGCGGACGCGCGGAGCCAACATGCCAGTGGCCCGGAGCTGGGTGTGTCGTAAGACTTATGTGACCCCTCGGAGGCCCTTCGAGAAGTCGCGCCTCGACCAGGAACTGAAACTGATCGGTGAGTAGCCTGGACCCGGCTTCCGCTTCCGGGTGAGGGGTGGGCGAGGCCGCCGCGTGCTGGCTCTGCGCCACCAGCCCGGCCCCCCGCCAGCCAGCGCCCTGTCTCCGCAGGCGAGTACGGGCTCCGGAACAAACGTGAGGTCTGGAGGGTCAAGTTTACCCTGGCCAAGATCCGCAAGGCCGCCCGGGAGCTGCTGACGCTGGACGAGAAGGACCCGCGGCGCCTGTTCGAAGGTGTGTATGAGCGTGCACGGGCCTGTCTCCCATGAGGTGGGGATAGCAGGTCTGCATTCAGGTGTACCCCTCTCCCTTGGGTGCGTGACACCGGGCTCCCCAGCACTGCCCGCTCCGATGAGGTGGTCCGGGGCTGTGGGTGGGTGTTCCGGGAGAAACTCGTACTTTCCAAAGTCTTCCACTCTAGCTATTCAGGTTAAGGTCCCTGAATTTCTTTTCTGAGACAGGTGTTAGCGAAGGGCTTCCCGGAGCAAGGACTGATCGCATTGAAACTTTAACACACCTTTTCTATTGTGAGGTGGCAGTGACGTTAAAGTAGCTGGAATTTCCCAAGGTTTTCCTAAGTCCTTTATTTTTCTTAAGACTATTCACGAGAGAGAGGGACAGTGGAAGAAGCAGGTTCCTTGCAGGGAGCCTGATGCAGGATTCCATCCCAGGATCATGACCTAAGCCAAAGGCAGACGCTCAGCCAGAGCCACCCAGGCATCCCTAACTGCATTCTTTTAAAGTGCTTCTTCTGAGTCGTTGGATCTGCATGGAAGCCTTACAGTGGTAGAGGGGCAGTCAAGGGTCTTTCACTGTAGTGGGACTGGGGGGCGAACTGCGGTGGGGATGGGCTGTGATTTTAGAGGAAGCTTAGGGAACTTGGCCTACGGTTGAAATGCTACCTGTGAAAGGTAAAGGTCTTTGATAATGTACTGGTTTGGAAGGAGGTGGCTTGTGTTTTATAAGTGCTTACGTGGGAGTAAATTACCACACAGGTTGCTTGTTTTGCGCCAACCCCTAAAATTGGCTGCCTCACGGCTATCCTGATGTTGCTTTGGGCCTGAGCTTAGGGAATCTTGGTTTATGGTGAAAGGCAGGAGGGGCTGGTTTTTTTCCTGAATTTTCAAAGTTACTAGTTTGATTTCTTTCTCAGTGTATACTTAAAAAGGAAACTTAACTTGAGTTGTCACTGTTAAGTGTGGGTGGTCTTTCATTTTCTATATTGAGGAGGACTTGAAGGCGGTTTAACATTGCAGATTCATTACACAATTCTGAAAATTCAGGAAACCTCCCCTGTGGTTGCTTGCAGGGGACTTTATCCCACAGCTAGTTGAAGGTGGAGGAACTTTGTGAAGATAGAGCTACTAGGTCAGGTCCTTGGTTGCATAAGCATTCACGTGGCCGACTGGGTGGGGTTGAGCAGCAGGTAACCCAGGAGTACTTGTGGTTCCCTGTGGCAGAAGGGGAAGTGAGTTACAGGAGATAGGCAGCACCACAGGTTATAGGCTTTCAAGTAAATAAGGCATTTAACTCCAAGGGACAAGAAGGAGGAACCTGGAAGCTCTGCCAGTCTATTGGAGAGGTGTCTCATTCATAGAGCCTGGGGTCCAATCCATCCCACTGAGGCCTATGACTTTGGGCAGAAAACTTCTCTGCTTGCCTGTTTAAGAGACCAACAGCCAATGTGTGGCGGAGGGTTCATCCTATTCTCACGGCAGCCGTAAAGAACCTGGTATTGCATCCGTTTTTCAGATCAGAAACTGAGGTGCTTGAGTTGCTTTGTGTCATGACAGGGAAAGACTTATGCATCTGAGAATTGTCCTCATTGCTTTTACGTTTGTAAAATGTCCTGATTCTTGTTTTGGCCAAACAGAGCCCACGTGATTTTTCAGTGGTTGGACATACTCCTGTTGAAGATGCAAAGTTTATTCAGTGTGCATTGAAAATTATTTTAGTTCTTATATGTAGATAAGGCTGTTCTGGTGTTGATGGAATGCTGGCTTTCCTCAGTGTGTAGGTGGTTTAATAGTAAACGAGAAATAACGTTTGTTTCTGATGATGGTGGTCTTATTTTCCCTAGAAGTCTCTAAAGAGATTAGTTTGAATTCTCATCAAGTTTGTGTTTTCTAGCATAAGAACAAAAAGGCGTTAAGTGTCTTACTGGTAGGTAATCCCAATTGCCTATGAGTATCTTTTTTGTATTAGTATTTGAATGTAACTGGGTTTTTTTAAACTACGGTTTGATGTATAGCAGTGATTTGATATTTCTATATGCCTGAAATGATTACAATAAATCTAGTTAATTTCTGTCACAAAGTTTTAAAAAATGTTATTTTAGCAACTTAGCAATATTCAGTATCCTAACTGGAAGTTTATTATTTGAACACCTTGACCCATCCCCCCTGTGCCTCTGGCAACCACCATAATCTATTCTCTATGAACTTGATGTGTATTTTGGTGGTGATGATGGTTTTGTTGTCTGTGTATAAGCAAGATCATGGGAATTGATTTAGTCCACTTGGCACAGTGTCCTCAAGGTCCATCCACGTTCTAGGTGGTGAGATTTTGTTCTTATTGTGGCTGAGGAATACCCCCACACCGCCACCCCAGTGTGTGCATCTTACCACCTCTGTTACTTGTTCAACCATCCGTGGGCTCTCACATTGTTTGTGTCGTGGCCCTTGGAAATAATCTGCAAGGGAGCTTCTCTTCCAGTTAGCGATTTCATATCCTTTGGATAAATACCCAGAAGTATGAGATCCGTGGGTGGCTCAGCGGTTTAGTGCCTGTCTTTGGGCCCAGGGCGTGATCCTGGAGACTGGGGATCCAGTCCCACATCGGGCTCCCTGCATGGAGCCTGCTTCTCCCTCTGCCTGTGTCTCTGCCTCTCTTTCCACTCTCTCTCTCTCTCTCTCTCATAAATAAAATATTTCTTAAACATTTTTTAAATGCCCAGAAGTGGGATTGTTGTGTGTCATCGTTCTGTTTTTGTCTTTTGAGGAACCTCCGTACTGTTTTCCATAGTGATTGTGCCACTGCATTCCCACCAACCCTGCACAGGGATTCCCTTTAATCCACATCCTCAACCAGCACTGATGTCTCTTGCATTTAATCCTAGCCGTTCTGACAGGTGTGAGGCAACCTCGTTGTGGTTTTGATTGGAATTTCCCTGATGGTCAGTGATAATAAGCACCTGTTGGCCATTGGCCTTCTGGGTCTTTGGGAAAATGTCTATTTGGATGCTCTGCCCTCCCCCCCTATCGAGTTGTAGGAATAGCTTGTATTTTTGGTGTCAACCCCTTGTCAGATACATGATTTACAAACATTTTTTCTTTTTCAAGATTGCTTTGGTCTCTTTTATGATTCCATACAAATTTCAAGATTTTTCTGCTTCTGTGGGAAAATACCATTGGAATGCTGGTAGAGATTGCATTGAAGTTATTTATTATTTTGGGTAGTAGTGTGGGTATTTTAACAATATTTTCCCAGACCATGACTATGGAATATTTTCGTTTTCGGTATACAGGTTTTTCATTTGGTTAAATCTATTTTTAAATCTTTGATGTTTTTGTAAATGGGAGATATCGTCTTAAGTTCAACGCTTATTACTGCAAAAAAAAAAAAATGAAGCCATGTTACAATTTGGGGTATTGGGAAAGATACTGTTTCTCCATTTTGATCCTATCTCTTTTCCGTTAAGTGTGCTAAGACTTTCAGTGTCTTCATAAAGTCCTGCAGCTTTCCTTGGGGGCAAGAGGTCACGATGCACAGAATATTGGAGATGACCAATAATATGGAGCTTGCTTGAATAGAAATAATGGTTACTTCATAACATCCTCTTTAAGGGAAAGCACGGGGGAAAGGGTTGGGCCTTTAACCCATGACAAGGTGTTGATTTGCTAGGAGTCTGGTAATCCCAGTGAGTATGAACTCTGGGGCCAGGGTTTGCCCCCAGGGTCCTAAGGGCAGTCCCCCGTGGAGCCGTCTGGAGCCATGGACACATAGCAGGGCCTCCTGTGCCTGGGGCTGCTGGGTCACTTCTTGCCATGCATTGTTAAAATCACACGATAATTTTTTAGTGGAAAACCACAGATAAAATAGTAAATCAAGTAACAGATACTCAAACACGTGGCCAGTTGGGGATTTTTCTCAGGCCTACAAACTAGGTACTGACAGTCTAGTATTATCGCTAAGGAGGGTGGTGTTTAGTTTTACAGGGGTTACTAAGTCCTTTTGCAGGGATTGTGTCATTTCTCTCCTGACAATTCCAGGGAAGGTTCTACTCCTTTTTCAGATGAGAGCAGAGGTGTGTGTGGTCACCTGCTCTCCTGGTAAGATGGGTATGGTCATTATGATTTGCCTTTGGATTTTGTGAGGACTGCAGAGGTTACACAGTGGCTCTATGTTAAAATCTTTTATCAGAATTGGTTCTTAACTTCCTGCTCGAATCACAGCTCCATGATAATGGAGCTCTTCAAGAGGTGGGTTTGAATCCAAGACGTCTAAAGTGATCAGTGCTTCCTTCCCCTCCTATCAGGTAATGCCCTACTGCGGCGACTTGTACGCATCGGGGTGCTGGATGAGGGCAAAATGAAGTTGGATTACATTCTGGGCCTGAAGATCGAGGATTTCTTAGAGAGACGCCTGCAGACCCAGGTCTTTAAGCTGGGCTTGGCCAAGTCCATCCACCATGCCCGTGTGCTGATCCGCCAGCGCCATATCAGGTAACACATCTAGGGGTCTATCTTCTCCATCCCCCTTGGTGGTTGCCCTCACTAAGCTTGCTGTCCTTATCCCCTATGCAGCCCTCGGAGGTGACAAAGGTGTGAACACACCTTGAGGGTACAGATTGACACCTGCAAAGTGCTCATGGGTTGCTGGGGAGAGCCTCATCCCCTGCCCCGTAGCCCAGCGCAAGGGTCACTGCGGCCTAAGCCGTACACCTTGCGAAGGCTTCTACAGGCATGCATGCAGCCAGACAGGTAACCGTTCTCGGTGTGCCTGGTGAAGAGAGAAGTCATTGGGCCTGGTTTGGGTGGGTGTGTGGGTTCAGTTGGGCCCACTTGTGGAATCATTCAGGAGCCTGGTGGTCATCGTGTCCTGGCACACTGTCTGTGTTGGTGAGTTGACCATAGTCCATGGTCTGATGGTCAAGTGCTGGGGCCTGTGGGAGTCTGGCTGGCTCAAGAAGACAGGGCAGATGGGTCTTTTATCCGGGTGCTCAGTTTGACCTTTGTCAGATTTTGTAGACTGGAGTCTCAGGTGAAGGACAGTAAGGCTGCTCCTTAGATAGTAAAGCCCAGTGTCTGGCACACTTCACTTTGAAAATCAGACCCTGGAATTACTGACTGCCACTGGCTCCCCTCCGTCCTTTGTGGTCTTGTTTGAGTTCCTCCTGAATGCATCCACAACGCAAACAGGAAGTTCCATGCGTGTGAGTTGAGTGACATTCTAAAGCTCTACAGAACACACAGGTGCTAGAGGGGAAGAACACCAGAGGGGAGACGCTGACCTCTCAATCCCTCACCTGCCATCCCCCCTCCAGGGTCCGAAAGCAGGTAGTGAACATCCCGTCCTTCATTGTCCGCCTGGACTCCCAGAAGCACATCGACTTCTCCCTCCGTTCTCCATATGGGGGTGGCCGCCCAGGCCGCGTGAAGAGGAAGAATGCCAAGAAGGGCCAGGGTGGGGCTGGAGCCGGTGATGACGAAGAGGAGGACTAAACCCACCCTTCCATCCCTTTCAGGGCCCGTGGATTATCTAGTTTTCTAGACCAATAATAAAACAAGTGTTTTGGAATCGTTTATTGGTGTGTCTCCCTGTTCTGAACATACAGCTCCCTGTGGTGGGAAAAGATGACAGCTGGGTCCTCCAACCAGGACCCTCCCTGGAGGGTCCCGGGGAGCCTACTAGCAGGTGGTCCTTGTTCCTTGGGGCATGGGTATGATCTGGTACCCTCCTGAGCAACACAAACACACCACTTCCTTATTTCAGTGGGGATGCCAGCTGTGCTAGGGGGAAGTTTTCAAGCCACCTATTTGCATGGTGGTGAGCAGGGAGCCCTTTCCAGCAGGGGAAGTATGGGTGGAGGTTGGTTGTCATGGTCAGCCCAGCCCTTCTAGCCTTTGGCAAAAAGAAGTCAGGTTCAGGTTGGCAACTGAGCGCTGAACCATGGGTTACAAGTGAGAATGAAACAGTTTAATTGGGTTTTGCTGGAGAGCATTGGACAGGAAGGACAGGCCAGTTTCAAAGCTTATTTCGGTGTGGTCGGGAAAATAGCTGAGGCACCCTGCTCCCTCCCCCCTGCATCTGGAGTTTGTGAACCCGGTGAGTCAGGAAGGAGACTGGCTTCCATTTTCTCTGTCTTGCTGAGAAGCTGGATCAGGCAGAGGAGGAAGGGGCTTGGTCTCCGGAAACACAAAGCCCCTGGCATTGAGCAACGCCTCAAGGACTGTGGCACTGCTGGGCTCTGAGGTCAGTGATGGCCTGGGACGCTGCCAGGCTGCCATGGAGCCTGCAGGAGGTCCCCCAGTCCTTGCAACTTAGTGCTGGGTTCCCCAACACCACAAGGTTGCCATGTGGTAATAAATGGTGTTAGCATTTCCTTGGCATCTTACAGAAACTCTAAGATGAGCTGTGTACTGATGGGAATTCTGGAAGCAGTCAACTCATAAGACCCCAGGAAGTTCCTGGTGTTCCTTGTCCTGCCTCCAGGCTGGCTGGGGTCAAGTGGTACCTGCTGTGAGCAGCTCCTGTGCCTTCCGGGGTCCCTGTAGGGAGTCTTAGGACCTCTGGAGTGTGGGGTCTGAGTCCTTCTGGGCTAGTGGAAGGCCAGAGCAGCATACACACTGGGCTCCTCTGGGAGCTCCTCTGATTGGGAGGGAGAGGATGCGCTTGTTTCCTGTCCTTGGGAGGGAGAGGATGTGCTTGTTTCCTGTCCGAGGGTCAGGTGGTTCAGTTGGATATAGATCACATCTTGCTGGTCCTCAGATATGGCCACCTGGAGCAGGGGGAGAGGAAAGGCACGTGGCTGAGAAGAGGATGTGCTCTCTGGGGGTCTGAGGGCCCTGAGCCCACTCCTGCCCTCTTGCAGTCAGGGTATCTGGGGAGGCGGGGTACAAAGTTGAAATGCCTGTGGTGCAGACATGGGTGGTTGGCCGTGGGAATCTGGAGGAAGGGATTGCAGTAGGCCATCAGTTGGAGGGATGGACAGACCCCGGCACCCCGGCAAGGGGTTCAGCCCAGTGTGAACTGTGAACCAGCCCATAGGTTGTGGGGGCAGGGCACAGGCTGTTCAGTCCTCACCTCCAGTTCTGCCCACTCGACCCAAATGTCCCAACAGCTGGAGATCAGAGGAGGCCAGGGGGAGTGAGGTCGCAGCACCACAGACCGCGGTGCTTCCAGAAGGGAAGGCCCACTGTGGGGTGGAGCATGTACAGGGAGGCGGGGGGTGCCCTGGTCAGGAGCACAGGGAGTTCACCTGGCTCTCCTGCTGGCTGTCCTCAGGCTGCGTGTCTTTTATGACGGCATCTGGTGAGAACAGAACAAGGTGGCCCCTCTTACTAGGATGCCCTGAGATCTCACATGGCAGGAGCCCAGAGAGGGTCAGTGATGTTACAAAGCCACACAGAATCAGATGCTGAACCGCACCAGATCAGATCCATTTCCCGCCAATCCCTGCCTCCATTGACCATCCCCCACGTCTCTGGGCCCCCCTACCCCCAGCCCCCGGCAGCTCCACACTTCCCCTTACACAAGTTCTCCTCCTGGGTGGTGGCAGCAGGACTGGAGCTGGGGAGGAGAGGGGGTGTTAGGGGCGGTGAGTGGGCCACTAGCCAGCGGGAGCGGGATCTGGGACAGGTCTTACCTCCCGGGAAGGCCTCTGTCCTCAGGCACTGCTGCTGCCACTGCTGCAGGAAGTGGGAAATCAGCCTCAGGCCCCCCATTTGGGAACCCCCCTGGGGCCACCTTAAGCTGAGGCTCTACATATTCCCTGCCCATCACCAAGTAGAATTCAAGAGGAAAGGGTTCTAAAAAACAAAGCTTGTATGTGTGTTCAAACATTTCATAAGCTTGAAAAGGCAAAAGAAATATTCACAAGTATACTCACATGGACCCCTCTTTCTGGGTTTCTCATTGGGAGATCCTGGAGTCCTACGCTGGCCTTCCCACCTCTCTGGGTTCCTCTGATCACTGCCCTGAGCCCACCCTCGGTCAGCCCATGGGGCACCACTAACCCTGGGGCCCTTCAGCTCCTTACCCGGCTTCCTGCCTTTGCCTCGATGCCACTGTCGGACCAGGAAGAGGACGAGGAGGCAGAGCAGCAGGACGAAGGCCACTAAGGCCCCAACAAGGATGTACAGGTACTGGTCTGAGGCTTGAGCAGGAGCTACAGCATGAATGAGTCAGTGATGCCATGTAACTGAGCGTCTACTGTGTGCCAGGCACCTGCTGGGCTCTCTACACTCCCCTCTGACTTTGACAACCATCATGCAATGCAGCAGGGGATTGCTGTTCCTCCCATCTGCTCCACGGACAGAAACAGGCACAGAGAGGTCAATCACGTGTTTCAGGTTGCCCAGCGTGGAGGTGGCAGGGCTGGGACTGGAACCAGGGGTGAGGGTTCCCTTGTGGGATTTTGGGGTTCTTCATGCTGTCCCCTTACCCTCTGGGCAGAACCCTGAAATGGAGACCTGCCCACCAAACCCAAGCCCAGGCCTGTCTCCTGCACTGCACAGCCTGACACCCGCAGAGGAACCTGTGGGGACCTGGAGTGTGTGCACCTGTGGGGGGCTGACGGCTTTCACCAAAATCTCACAGGAGCCCTGAGGGAGGTGGTGGGAGCCCTGTTGTGCAGATCGTGAGCCTAGGCCTGGGCCTGGGAGAGGGATGTGACTTGTCCAGGATCCCGCAGCTGGGAAGTAGCAGAGCTGAGGGCTGAACCTGGGGGTGTGACTTCCAAGCCTTGTTCTTGCCCAGACTCCACAGCCACTCTCAGGCTGAGCCCCCCTTGCCATCTGTGAAGGAGAAGTCAGACTCCCCCTGTGTGTGTGCCCACTCACCCACCCCGCCCCTGGTCCCACACAGTGATGAAACCACCTTCTTGCACTTTGCAGTCGCGTTTGCTATCAGAGGGATTGTCCCAGTGACAAGCAACTTCTCTGGGGTGTAATCTCAGGAAGTGACTGAGGCAAGCCGAGGCCTAGCTCCTCCCACCCACCACCTCCTGACAGCGACCCTGCTTACCCCGTGTGGTAAGAGGGGTGCATCCTCAGAGCCTCCTGGGGACCCGGACAGGGTGGGAGGAGCAGGGCTCCTCCCCAGCTGGGCCCCACCCTCTCTCTGCCCTCACTCCACCTGCGATCCGTCCCAGGCTAAGAGACCCCAGAGCCCTGTGGTCACCTCAGACACAAGCCATGCCAGAGAGGGTGACCTTGGTCCCTCCAGGGGTCCAGCCTCTGCTGGTCACACTGGTGTTGGTGTCTCTGGAGGAGCGGCTCCTAGGACTGGAGACTGGAGGAGAATGAGCAGGAAGGGCCTCTGGCCTTCCCTTCTGTCAGCCCTGAGTCCTCTCCAGTCTACGTCACTCCCCTGTCACTACAGGGCCTCAGGGGAAGGGGAGAAGTCAGGGATGGTGTTGTCCTGACTATCCCTCTGAGAGCTGAGGTCCCCTCTGGATGATCTCCTAATTCTGTGACCCCTCACTCCCATCCCAGCCTAGCACTGCCCTGTGAGCAGGTCCATGAGCTGACCATGAGGACACAGAGGGAGAGGGTCAGGGGCCCCTCACCTGAGACCAGGAGCTCCAGGGAGTCACTGGGACTTGACAACAGGTAGGGGGAGGAGTTGTGTGAGCTGTAGCACCTGTAGGTCCCCTGGTGGTCTGAGGTCACAGGATTCAGGGTGAAGTTGACCTCATATGGTATAGCTGTGTCCTGCAGATGAAGGTGCTGGGGAGGAGCAAGGGACCCCTCCTTGGACAGGTGGAAGGTATTGAACCAGATCTCAGAGCGACACTGCAGGGTCACATTCTCTCCCCAGGATACTGAAGGCCCAGGCTGGGCTGAGAGGGATGGTTTTGGGTATATTCCTGGGGAAAAGGAAGGTCGTGATGTGTAGAGGCCTGCCTCTCCACATACGCCCTTGACCCAGCTGGGGGACCACCTTCATCTCTCCAGAGACTCTGTGTGGGACCCCTCTCAGCTCCTCTTGTCTCTCTGAGTGGATGTCCTTCATCTCCATGACCCTCACCGGCCATTTTTCAGCCCCTGTCCCTAGAACATGGCCCCATCTGAGCCTGTGCTCCTGACCCTCTCCCCGGACCCCATCACCCAGGGGTGACAGTGGCCCCTGAGCCTTCAGCAGACAGGACATGGGGCAGGGGACTCCTCACCTGTGATCAGGATGTCCAGAGGGGCACTGGGTGCTGACCACGTGGAGGAGAGGTTGTGTCCACTGTAGCACCTGTACCGGCCCCCATGGGTGCGGCTCACAGGGTCCAGGGGGAAGTAGGGGCTGGGTTGACCATCCAGATGTTGGGCCGGTCTGAGCTCCTCATCCTTGGTCAGAGCGAATCTATCAAAGCCAGCTTCTGAGCGACACTGCAGGGTCAGGTTGTCTCCAGACTGTACCAATGAGCCTGGCTGAGCTGAGAGGGAGGGCTCCCGGTAGGCACCTGCATGGAAGGGCACAGTGGCACTGAGGGGACCCAGACCCCGCATTGGGCCCAAGGCCTACATGAAGCTACCGTGGGTCCCTCCCAAAGCCTCCAACCTGTAGTTCTGGCCCTAGGAGGCCAGTGTCACCCACCCTGCATCACTCCCAGGGCTCCATTGGGCATATGGCTTAGGTCAGTCATATGGGCCCAGGAGAAAGATGGGGTGCAGCAGGGGCTGCCTCACCTGTGACCTGAAGGTGCAGGGGGTCACTGGGGTGTGACCATGAATACGGGTACGACTGTTCAGAAATGTAGCATCTGTAGGTCCCCCCATGGGAGGTGTTCACTGGGCCCACAGGGAAGAGTGCCCGGTATTTCTCACGACGGATCATCAATTCCAGGTGTTGGGGCACATCAGCTCCCTGCTCCTTCAGCAGATGGAATGAGTACCATGGGTAACTTGAACTACAGGAGAGGGACATGTTCACTCCTGAGGCCACCACAGGGCCTGGGTTAGCTGAGAGGGTGGGTGCCCCAAATGCTCCTGAGAGAGAAGGAGGGAGCTATGTTACAGCAGGCAGGCAACCCATGTACTCCATGTACTCTGTGCTGAGCAAGGGGTCCCCTGAGACCACATTCCATTCTCTTCAGCCTGGAGGAGGGGCCCCAGAGGTCGGGTCAGCACCTGCCCTTACCTGTCACCACCAGGGTCAGGAAGTCACTCCGCTGTGACCAGCTCTTCCTGCTCTGATATGCACACTGGTATCGCCCTGCCTCATGTGTGCTCACGAGTCCAATGGAGTAACTGGCTTTGGTTTTGGAATCCTGGGAGATCTCCATGGACAAATATCCAAAGACCCTCTCTTTATACAGATAGTAGGCATCAGCCTGCAGAGACGTCTGACACCAGAGGGTCACAAGGCTCCCCTTGGTGGCCATGAGGCCTGGGTCAGCCCAGATAGAGGGCTTGGGGAGGGTCCCTGGAAAGGAATTAGAGGCATAGTTGCAAAGGTGCCATTCACGCCTTATTTTCCCCCCTGCCACCCCAAGGCCCCTCCCACACTGGTCATCATCATCCCTGACCCTCTGCCCCCAGCTGTCCTGGGGTTATGGGCAGAAGTAGGATGTCTGGGGAGGACTCACCTGCCTGCGCCTGGTCCCATGGTCCCCAACACAGCCCTGGAAGAGAGTGCCTGTGAATGGGTCCCTCCACCCACACGTAGTTGCTCCAGGCCTGGGTGGGCCCCTGGGCACTGGGGTCACATTTGGGGCACATTACACTTCTCCCCCAGAAGTTCTGCCCCCTCCGATTCTCCCCAACCTGGGGTCTCCCAGGGACCAGGACTTGGGAGTAGGGAGAGGACAACCCCATCCCTTCTGTTTTCCAAAGATCTTACCGAGGTAGAGAAGGACAGTGAGGTTCAGGGTGCTGGTGCTGCTTCCCATGGTCCCCAGAGGTGCAGACAGCTTATAAAGTCCTTAGAGCCTACAAGATGGACAGATACTCAGGGGGTGACAGGGCCCAGGCCCTGTGTTCCCCGTCATGGGTCTCTCATGAGCAGCCTCACAGCCCTGCCTAGGGCCTTGCTTTGCTCTCCCTGAAGAGTGGCCCCACAGCAGAAATCCCTGGGACCTTGCAGACCAGATGTGAGTCTCCCCAGACCCCATTCCCTCTACCTTTTCCTCACGGATCCCATGTCCAGAGAGTGGCCATTGTACCCGGTCTCCAGGCTGGGGAGGTTGGGCAGGGCCTGGGAGCCAGTCCAATGTCAGTTCCAGTTCTGCCCCTGCCTGTCACAGAGGTTGTGTGACCCAGGCTGAGACACTTCCCTTTCCTGAGTTTCTGTAAATGCAAATTTTTTCCTTCCTTCTACGAGGCTGGCAATCAAGCATGTTTAGTGAGAGGTCATCACATCCAGTCATGGTCCCCAGCACTGGAGATTCATTGTTGAGGTGACACACTCCTTCCCTGGACTCATGTGCTATGATTAGTGACCAACAGACAATACAAATATTTAGGGGATAAAACAATTCTACTATGGTCTAATAAGACTCTTCCAAGTTGGAAGAAAAAAGAAACCGGGAACCATGAGATTTGGTAACATGTAGATGTCATACAACCTGGATCCCGGTCATGAGAGGTCCTTCTGGGGGATGGAATGATGGAAGGCACAAGCCAGGGGTATGCAGAGACGAGAGTGGGGGACATCCTCAACCAGAAAGATCTTGAGCTGTTCTCAGAACCGAGAGTGATCAGGAGGCCAGGACCTTGTCATGCAGGATTTTGAGCCCCAAGTAAGCATTTGGGATTTCTACTTTAAGGCAATGGGAAGAACCAGCAGAGAGTCAAACAAATTTCTGTCTGGAAAAGACTAACACTGTAGGAAATACTGACAATTAGTAGTAAAACCCCAGCATTCATGTGGTCTCTGGGTTGTGCTGATCAGTATTTAAGCCTTACATGAACCTATCATACAAAACACATGTACAGTTGAGCAGAACGAGCCAGGATGGCTTCTCCATCTGGCAGGTTGGGGAGGAGTTGGCCAGGTTCAGATTGGCGTGGAATTGTTGAGGAGCTCAGGGTGTGTTGCTTGGGAAGGTATTTGGGTGGGAGGGGAGTTGTGTTTGCTGGGGCTAGTGGGTTTAGCTCTGGCCTGATGGTCACAGCCTTATAGATGAGATAGTGCAACTTATATCTTTCTGAAGGAGAGTGTGGGGAGGGTTTTGAGCATCCCACAGGATGAGCCCAGCCTGGTGATTAGTAGGGTCTTCTAATCTAGAGGTGGTGAGAGGAATGCAATGGGGAGAGGGGGGCCTGCTGGGAGGAGCAGTGGGGTGGCTGACCTGCTGACGCACACAGACTTCTTGAGTCTTGCGATGGGTTGGACATTTTTAAGAAGGTCTCAAGAGGGATGGTGGTGTGTATCCAGAGACCGTCTGTTGCCTGGAGGAGCCAGTGGGGCCATCCCAGGAGGATGACCCAGGAAGAGGCAGGGACTGGGAGGTGATTTGAAGACAGATCATCATTTCTCAGAAGGAAGCATGACCCTTCCTCCTACCCTGACATTGTGGATTTTCTTTGTACCCCACACTTCCCTTCACTGACTTCCTTATTTCTGTAAGTCAGCACCATCTTTCTCTTCATCACTCTTAAACCTGAGTCATTTCTGCCTCCTCAGGGCTCTGTCTTCCCCTGGGCAGGGCTCTCCATCCCATACTGGGAATTACTTCTCCAGGCACAGGGTAAGAGCACGAGTTAGAGGTAATTCAGAGGTTTAATTAAAGTTAGAGCTAAAATACTACTGTCAATCTTTAGCAGATACTTACCCTTTCTGAGTCTTCTGTTCTTCATAGTGACGAAATAGTGGCCTCTCCTCTCAGGATTGCTGTGGTGTCTGAGACATGGAGGGGCTCCAGCCGGGGTAGTTTCATGTGTAACTTGTAGGCATTGAGATGACTGCAGTGTCAGAGTTAGTATCATGGGGCAGATTGAAGACCATAACCAACATTCACTGCAAACACATATAAATGCCAGATAAAGGTTTGTAAGATATGTGGCCACAGTCAAACTAGAATAACTAAAGCCCCCGAAATGTAGAGTGAATCCCTAGACATAACTAGAAACCAATGCTGAGTAGGCTTGGTGATGGGTCCCACAGATGGGAACCAGGACCTGGTTTGCTGTGTACCTACGGAGACAAGTAGCAAAGCCCCATAGGAAACAGAATTCCTGGTATGAAGCTAGGAGCTCTGACTCTGCTGCCTGTCTAAACGGAGGCTGTAGTATCTCCACTCGGTGATCTGAGGTCATGCTCAGAATTCAGCTCCTTTCTCCAGGTATGAGCAAAAAATATCCAGTACAATATGGGCAGGTATCACTGTAGTATGGAGGTCAGTTTTAAATAATCCATGCATTGCTAGAATCCTGTGTTTGGAACACCTGCAAATCATAAATCTGAAGCAGTTTCAAGGTGACCACTTGTTTAGAACTTCATAGTGCAGGAAAATGGGATAATGACTTCTGTGAAGGGTTAGCTCAGTGGCAAAATGACCAGGTATATATGATCAACTATGCCATGAAAAATAGAGTACAGATCCAGTCAGTGTGGGAATTCCCAATGAAGGCCAGGGAGATAAATTGAAAATTGAGAAGAGACTTAAAAATAAGCATGCTTTAAATCCTCAAACAGTTAAAGGAAGTTGTGACATTCATGATACAAGAAGGGTTTAGTGGGAAAAAAGATGCTAAGAAAATGTCATAAATAAAAACTCATTAGTCGAATAGAAGGATTCCAAAGATCTATTCCATAATAGATATTAGATAGCTGATCATAAAATTGGAATTGAAAAATGGAATTTGAAAATGAAACTCAGGAAGTATCCCAGAACGCAACTGAATATCATAAAAATAGAAACCAAAAGGATATAATCTGACACATGGAAAATAGAATAACTAGGTCCTAAGACACATTTGTCCTTCATTTTAGTGGAGGAAATGAGAGAATAATAAAGTGGCAGTAATCAGATATTGTTGTTAAGGGTTATTTTGGAAATGAAACCAGAGAAATGGTCAGCATGGGCTGTGACAGCCAAACTTACTGGGAACCGCATCCTCGAAAGCAGATCAAAATGTCAGTACCTAGCCAGACTGATAACCTGCTCAAAGAAACAAAAATCCACATTCCCCACAAGATTTTATCAGAACCCAGTGCCTTCTAACGTAATTAATTTTCAAAGAAACAGGAAAGTCTCAGTAATGATACTCAAAGGAAAAATAACAGACACCAACTCTGAGTTAACCAACAATTTAAAGCCAGTTTTTAAAAGATTGATTGATTTATCTATTGGAGAGAGAGTGGGGTGAGGGTCAGAGGGAGAGAGAGAGAGAATCTCCAGCAGACTCCCCACTGAGCACAGAGCCTGATGAGGGGTCTATCTCATGACCCTGAGGTCATGACCTGAGCCAAAATCAAGAGTCAGATGCTGAACCAACCAAGCCACCAGGTGGCCATAAAGCCATTTTTATAATCGAGCTTCATAAAATAAGTGCAAACACTATCGAAATAAATGGAAAAAATAGAATTCTCTCAGCAAAGAAATAAGAGGCAGAAAAAAAGAAAATTTTAGAACTGAAAAATTCAGTAACTGAAATAAATTCCTTGTGTCTAATGACAGAATGAAAATGACAAAGGCAATCAGCGAAATTGAAAACAGAACAAGGGAAATATAATCTGAACAGTAGAGAAAAAAAAGATTTCAAAAAATGAACACAGATTCAGGGATTTGTGAGATAACTTATATAATTGATCTGCCAGCAAAAGGAGAATGATATCAATAAAGAAAAAAGTTTGAAGAAATAAATAACTGTCCATTTCACAGGTTTGTTGAAAGTCATACATTTACATGTCCAAGATGCTCAGCAAATGCAAAATAGGATAAGCTTTAAAAAGCCACCCACACACATAATTAAACTAGTCAAAACCAAAAAAGAAAAAAAAAGTAGAGAAAATGCCACATTACATAAAGATGGAAAACGATTTGAGTGATAACAGATTTAATGTCAGAAATCATCAACCTTTGTCAGAAATCATCAACTTTAAAGTTCTGAGAGCCAACCTAGAATTCTTCTGGATATATTGTTCATGAATGGAAGCAAAATAAAATCATTCTTAGAGGAAGGAGCACAGGGAGAATGTGTTGCCAGCAGCTCTGCTGTACAAGAGATGATAAGGTAAGTCTTCAGGCAGAAAGGAATTAATTCTGGAGGGAAACTGGGAAGAAAAAAAGGTAAATATCTAGGTAAATGTAATAGCATACTTCTGTCCTCTTACATTCATTAACATGTATGACTGTTGAAAGCAAAACCGATAAGCTCTGGTGGGGTATGAATGTATGTAGAGGTAACACATAGGACACCGGCAACATAAGGGGGTGAGGTTGAAGGCCCTATACACTTGTAAGGCTTCTATTTTTTCTGAAAGAGGTGAAATATTAACTCTATGTAGACTCTGAAATTAGGTATGTATAATACCTACAGTGGCCACTTTAAAAACAATATACAAAGAGTTATAGTTAAAACACCAATAGATAAGGGCACCTGGGAAACTCAGTCAGTTAAGCCTCCAGCTCTTGATTTTGGCCCAGGTCATGATCTCAGGGTCATGAGATCGAGCCCTGTGTTGGGCTCTGCACTGGGCATGGAGCCTGCTTCTGATGCTCTCTCTCCTTCTCCCTCTGCCCCTCCCTCCACCCTCCCCCCCAAAAGAAGTTAAAATGGAATACTTAGAAATATTCTAGAAATCCAAAAGACGGCAGGAGAGGGAAAAGTGAAAAACAAACGATAAGTAAGAGGGAGACAAACAGAGTAAACAATAAGATGGTAAATGTAAAATCAATCTTATATCAGTAATTACATAATGTAAATAGGGAAAGCACAATTAAATGGCAGAGATTATAGGACTGGATTACTACCACCAAGACCCAACTCTGTGCAGTCTACAGGAGGTAAAGGTACTTAGTGTTATATGCTGTCAAATTGAATTTACATTTTAAAAATGTAAAAAAAAAATAAATCTCATATAAATTTTAAAAAATATATATTTTGCAAACATCAATCAAAAGGAAGCTTAAGTGGCTGTGTTAATTTCCTATGGCTGGTGTAACAAATTACCATAAACTTGGTGACTCAACAACAAAGATGTATTGTCTTACAGTTCTTGAGGTCACAAGTACAAAATCACTGGGCTAACACCGAGGCATCAGCAAGGCTGCTTGCTTTTGGTAGCTGTGCAGTGAGAATGTGTTTCCTTGCCTTTTCAGCTTCCAGAGACTGCATGTGGCATATGGCTCCCTACCCCTTCCTTCCATCACTGCAGCCTCTTGATTCTGTCTTCACCTCCCCTTCCATTGACTCTGATCCTTTGGCCCCCTCTAATAAGAAGCCTCTGAATACACCGGGTTCACCCAAAAAATAAGGGTAATGTTCCCATATCAAGGTACTTACTTTAGTCACATTTTCAAAGTCCCCTTAGCTTGTAAGGTAACATGCTCACAGGTTTCAGGGATGAGGGCATTGACACCTTTGGGAATTGGGAGGTAGCAGCAGCTTTCCATCTACCACAGTGGCCATACTGTCCAAGACCATACAGTAAAAGATACCAGATCAAGTAGGCTTTTGAATAAGAAAGTTATTGGGAATAAAAAGGTCAATTCATCAAAAAGACATGGTATTCCTAAATGTGTATGAACAAAACCACAGAGCTTCAAAATACATAAAGCAAAAACTGTCAGAAATGAAAGGACAAATAGGTAAACAGTTATGGTCACAGACTTTAACACTCCTCTCTTGATAAATGATAGAGCAGGGGATCCCTGGGTGTCGCAGCGGTTTAGCGCCTGCCTTTGGCCCAGGGCGCGATCCTGGAGACCCGGGATCGAATCCCACGTCAGGCTCCCGGTGCATGGAGCCTGCTTCTCCCTCTGCCTGTGTCTCTGCCTCTCTCTCTCTGTGTGTGACTATCATAAATAAATAAATAAATAATTTTAAAAAAATAAAAAATAAATAAAATTAAAAATTAAAAAAAATAAATGATGGAGCAAATAGATAGTAAATCAGCAAGGATATAGAAAACCTTAACTACACTATCTACCAACTTGACCTAATTGACACACAGAGAGCACCCAACCAACAGCAAAATACAGTCTTTTCAAGTGCACATGGATTATTGGCCAAGATAGCTTGTATCCTTGGTTACAAAACAAAGCTTAACACATTCAAAAGAATTAATATCCTACATCACTTCTTTCCAGAACCTAATGGAATTTACATTAAAATCTATTACTAGGGCAGCCCGGGTGGCTCAGTGGTTTAGCACCTGCCTTCGGCCCAGGGCGTGATCCTGGAGACCCGGGATCGAGTCCCACATTCGGCTCCCTGCATGGAGCCTGCTTCTCCCTCTGCCTGTGTCTCTGCCTCTCTCTCTCTGTGTCTCTCATGAATAAATAAATAAATAAAATCTTTAAAATATATATTTAAAAAAAGAAAACATTGTGGCTTTGCATTTAGTTTTGTTGAATATCTATACAACTATCAGCTAATATTTTAAATAAAAATAACAATGTTTTCTAATTTATCTCTAATTTATCTAATTATTTTTGTCTCTAATTCTCTCTAATCTCTGTGTCTCTCATGAATAAATAAATAAAATCTTAAAAAAAAAAATCTATTACTAGGGCAGCCCCTGTGGCGCAGCGGTTTAGCACCACCTGCAGCCTGGGGTGTGATCCTGGAGACCAGGGATCGAGTCCCATGTCAGGCTCCCTGCATGGAGCCTGCTTCTCCCTCTGCCCGTGTCTCTGCCTTTCTCTCTCTCTCTCTCTGTGTCTCTATCAATAAATAAAATATTTTTTAAAAATCTATTACTAGAAAGATAATCTGGGAAATCTTCAGTTGTTTAGAAATTAACACTCGTCTAAATAATTTGTGGGTCAAGGAGGAACTCGAGGAGAATTGGAAATTATTTTGAACTGAATGAAAATGAAAACAGCATTCAAAACTTTGTGGGATGCAGCTAATGTGTTTCGGAGGAAAGTACAAGAAGCAAGCACTTATATTTTTAAAAATAATGATTTCTAGTCACTAACCTAACCTTTCATCTTAAGACACAAGAAAACGAAGAGTAACTCACCCCAAACTGAGCCTGTTAAGGGGCAGAAATTAATGAAACCAAGAACAGAAAAATGGTAATAAGTCAGTGAAACCCACTGCTGATTCTTAAAGACCAATATAATTGCCAACGCCTAGCCAGGCTAATAATGGACAAAAGGAAGACACAACTTGCCAACATCTGGAATGAATAACAGGAGATCTCTATAAACCACACTGACATTAATAGGATGTAGGAGAACACTGCAAACTCTGTGCCCCAAAATATTGGCAACTTGAATAGTCCAACTCATTTTTTTAGGATAGTTGACACACAATGTTACATTAATTTTAGGTGTGTAACTTAGTGATTTGACAAGTTGATACATTATGGTATATTCACAAGTGTAGCTACCATCTGTCACCATACAACACTATCACAGTATCATGGACCACATTCCCTGTGCCTTTTATTCCTGTAACTTACACCATAGGTGGAATCCAATATCTCCCTCTCCCCTTCACTCAATTTGCCCATCCCTCCACCTTGCTCCTTTCTAACAACCAAATGTTTGTTCTCTGTATTTATAGGTCTGATTCTGCTGTTTGTTTGTTTGTTTAGGTTCTGCTTATACGTGAAATCATATAGGATGTGTCTTTCTCAATCTGACTTGTTTCACTTAGCATTATAACCTCTAGGTTCATTGTTGAATGGACCAACTCCTAAAAGACACAAAAGTACTGGGCAGCCCCAGTGGCGCAGCGGTTTAGCGCCGCCTGCAGCCCGGGGTGTGATCCTGGAGACCTGGGATTGAGTCCCACATCAGGTTCCCTGCATGGACCCCGCTTCTCCCTCTGCCTGTGTCTCTGCCTCTCTCTCTGTGTGTCTCTATGAACAAACAAATAAAAATATTTAAAAAGACACAAAAGTACCAAGACTCGTTCAAGAAGAAATAACCTTAATATTTTTTAAAATATTAAGTTGCATTTGTAGTTAAAACATCTTTCCAACAAAGGAAACTCCCAGCCACAATGTTCTCACTGGCACAAATCACTGAGCACTTGGGTAAAGAAAATAACATTCTACACAATCTCTTCCATAAAGTAAAAGAGAAAGGAAAACCTTGCAGCAATTTTATCAGCAAGCAGCACTCCAAATGCAGCAAGCAGCACAAATCAGACAAGACAGTACGAGGAAAGAAAGCTGTAGACCGATATCCTTCAAAAACATAAATGCAAAAATCCTCACTAAAATTTTGGTAAATAAAAAATATTGGTTCATTTAAAATATAAGAAAATGATAATAGCATCACAACAAAGTATAATTTATCCTCAAATGATAGGCTAGTTGAACATCTGAAAATCAATAAAGTTAATCCACCATGTCAATAGACTATACAAGAGGGGCCCCTGGGTGGCTCAGCGGTTGAGTGCTTGCCTTCGGCTCAGGGCATGATCCTGGGGTCCTGGGATCAAGTCCCGCATCAGGCTTCCTGCATGGAGCCTGCTTCTCCCTCTGCCTGTGTTCCTGCCTCTCTCTCTCTCTCTGTCCCTCGCAAATAAATAAATAAAATCTTTTTAAAAATAGACTATCAAAGAAAAAGCACATCATGATATAAGTGCATGCACAAAGATTCAATAAATAAAATGCTCAGCTGCATGGGAATAGAAGGGAATCTCCTTAATCAGATAAAGAACACCTATGAAAAACCTTTAATATCATACTGAACACTTTCATGTTATGAAACAAATCAATGATACTCTCATGACTTCTATTCAGAACTGGCGAACAGTAAAACAAGTGAAAGGAATAAAAAGCATACAAAGGAGGAAGAACTATCAACTGAATTTTATTCTATAAATTAATGAACAATTGGAAAGTAAAATTAAAATACTATTATAATAGCTCCTAAAACTATACACATGTAGGGATAAGTATGAGTATAGATGAAAGTCTCCAAATCTGGAGACTAAAAACTATAATACTTAGCTAAGAGAAATTAAAGAACTGAAAAAGAGATAACCACATTCATTGATTGAAAGACTCAACATTGGGGGCAGCTGGCTGGTTCATGCAACTCTTAATCTCAAGGTTATAAATTCAAGCCCCATATCGGCCATGGAGCCTACTTAAAATACAAATAAATAAGGACTCAACATTGTCACAAAAAAAGAATGAAATCTTTCCATTTGCAAGAGAGTATAATGTTAAGCAAAATCGGTCAGAGAAAGACAAATACCGGGATGCTGAGTGGCTCAGCAGTTGAGCACCTGCCTTCGGCCCAGGGCATGATCCTCGTGTCCTGGGATCCAGCCCCACATCAGGCTCCCTGCCTGGAGCCTGCTTCTCCCTCTGCCTGTGTCTCTGCCTCTCTCTCTCTCTCTCTCTGAATAAACAAATAAATAAATCTTCAAAAAAAAAAAAGTAGTAAGCAAACCAAATCAAAATCCCAACTAGCTGGGGCACCAGGCTGGCTCATTTGGAATAGTGTGTGACTCTTGATCTTTGTGTCATGAATTCCAGCCCCACGTTGGGTGTAGAGATTACTTAAATATTTTTTTTAAAAATCCCAACTAGCTATTTTAGTGGTTGACAAGCTGACTCTAACATCTGTGTGGAAATATAAAAGAACAATAATAGCACCACAATTCTGAAAAAAAACCAAGATTGGACGTCTTCTTCCTCCAAGACTTTCTGTGGAAGGAATAAATGTAATGGATGGTGTGGCATTTGCATAGGGATAGGTAGTTGGAAAAAATAGAGATGCCAGAGGTAAACCCACACATATATGATTGATTTTTAACAACGAGACAAAAGCACTTCTTGATGGAAAGATAAATCTCAACAAATGTTGCTGGAACAACTAGATATGTGTTTGAGGGGGAAAAAAAAGAACCTTGATCTTTACTTCACACCATCACCATACACAGTAATTCACATGAAACGGATCATAGACCTTATAGCAAAAGTCAAAACCATAAGGCATCTAAGAAAAACAAAACACTTTTTAAAAATCTTCACAAATTGGATTAGGCGAAGATTTTTTAGCAAGGTACAAAAAAAAGAAAGGTTTTTGGACTTCATAAAATTAAACTTTTTTGCTCTTAAAAGACAGCATTAGGTAATAGAAAAGACAAGCCAGGACTAAGAAGTATGTGTGCATGTACATATGTGTATCCAATAAAGGATTATGTAGAATAAATAAGCACTTTTACAAGTAATAATAAAACCCTCCCACATGAGCAAAATAATTTGAACCAACATTTCTCAAAGAAAGTACATAAATAACAATGAACACATAAAAAATGCTCAACATGTATAATCATTAGAAAAATGAAATTCAAAAAGACATCAATAAAATGGATGAGATTTTTAAAAACAGACTGCACAAAAGAGGGCAGACATGACAGGAGTATATATCTTATGGTTTCATTTCTGTAAAATTCTACAACGAACAAGAGTAAGACCTACAGAAAGAAAGCTAATTGCTGTTTGCTTCCATCAGGTTGACTGGAAAGCTCACCATGGAACTTTTAGGAGTGATGGCAATGTTTCATGTATTGATTGTGGCGAAGGTTGTTAACTGAGTGGTACATTTGCCAAAGCTGATCATACTGCACAACTAAAGGGGGTACAGTTTACACCCCAGTGACTATATATGCATATCAGTTAGGCTCCATTCGCGTCCATTCCACTGCAGATGAAATCATCTTGCAACCATATGTCTGCTTTGCTTCCATAGAAATGATACAAAGCTAAGGACTCAGTGTTGGTCTCCGCTGCTGAAGCGATGGACATTGAGCAGTGTCTATGGTTAGGTCACTTTCAATAAAGGCAGTCCATGTTATGAGACTCCTGAGCACCCTCCGCCTCTGCCACCACGGCTACTTACTCCATAGGCTCACTGCACAAACACTGGGACAAGGAAGAACAGAGAGGCTGGCTAACATCTACTCAATGAGCCACCCTGTCTCCTTGGCCAGAGAGTCTGCAGGGGATATTTCTATCTGATTCAGAAATCCGAGTACTCTGTGCCCACTCCTTTCATCTATGCATACACATGCCTCCTTCCTGGATAACCCTGTACCCTCCCACTGATCCTGCTCCTTCCAGTTCCCTGATCATGTATGCGAGGCATTTACTACTATCCAGGAGTCTGTGCACATCTCACACCTAGTCGGATCTCTTTCCACAAAATGTGCATTATCTGGGGCACTTGGGTGGCTCAATCGGTTAAGTGTCTGCCTTCAGCTCAGGTCGTGATCCGAGGGCTCTGGGATCGAGTCCCACATGGGGCTTCCTGCTCAGCAAGGAGTCTGCTTCTCCCTTTCCCCCTTCCTCCTGCTCATGCGCTCTCTCTCTCAAATAAATAAATAAATAAATCCCTTTTTTAAAAAAGTGTATCATCCTGTTCATTACCAAAATATCTGCTCACTGGTATTTTTAAGAGTCCCACCGGTGTGGCTGTAGAGCAACACTACTCTGAAACATCACACTACCCAAACACGACCCAGGTCACAAAGCTGTTGATGACCACTGAAAAGAGGTGTCATTGTGACAGGGTAAGTGTGTAGGTGTATGCTTGCAATCCCCACATTTGCCCCCAGACCTATTCATGGCCTAGGCCTACCCTTTACCCAACAGTGGCCAACAGTAAGTGTGAACTTAAACCTGAATGGAAATAACCATACCCAGCTCATCATGGATAGGTCCAGTTGCATACACACTCATGTCTCCTGTCATTCGGTTTCTGTTGGGACCAGTGGCACGTCAGAGGCAGCTTTTTAAATGGTACCTAGCTCTCTTGCACAAGTGTTGTGATGACGTGAGCCCAAAACCAATTGAGGCTCAGCAGAGGGATCACATAGCATCTCAGCACATACGCCTACTCCTAGCAGCATAATGTGGTAGGTCGTAGCTATGGCCATAAGGTCCTGGTGGATATAAAAATGTTATGCCTGGGACACCTGGGTGGCTCAGTTGGTTGAGCAGCTGACTTTTGATTTCGGCTCAGGTCATAATCTCAGGGTCACAAGATCAAGTCCTATGTCAGGCTCCTTGCTTAGTAAGGAGTCTGCTTAGGACTCTCAATCTCTCTCTCTCCCCCCCTGCCCTTCCCCTCACTTTCTCCCTCTCTTTTTCTCTCAAAAATAAAAACAAAAATTATGCTTACATGATACTGTAGTTTATTAAGTGTGCAATAGCATTATGTCTAAAAAGACAATGTACGCACCTTAATTTTGTTTATTTATTCATGAGGGATACACAGAGGGAGGCAGAGACATAGGCAGAGGGAGAAGCAGGCTCCCCGTAAGGAGCCCAATATGGCACTTGATCCCAGGGCCCTGGGATCACACACTCTGAGCCAAGGGCAGACGCTCAACCCTGAGCCACCCAGGTGTCCCTTATGCACCTTAATTTTTTTAAAAAATATTTTATTTATTTATTCATGAGAGACACACACACACAGAGGCATAGGGAGAAGCAGGCTCCATGCAGGGAGCCCAAGGTGGGACTTGATCCCCAGTCTCCAGGATCACGCCCTGGGCTGAAGACGGCGATAAACGCTGAGCCACCCGGGCTGCCCTGCACCTTACTTTTAAAAACACTTTATTGCTAACAAATGCTGACCATCATCTGAGCTCTCAGTGAGTCATAATCCTTCTGCTGCTGGAAGGTCTTGCCTTCACGTTGGTGGCAGCTGACTGGTCAGGGTGGTGGGTGCTGAAGATGGGGTAGCTGGGGCAACTTCTTAAAATAAGACAACAGTTGGGGCAGTCTGGGTGGCTCAGCGGTTTAGCACCGCCTTCAGCCCAGGGCATGATCCTAGAGATCCAGGATCGAGTCCCACACCAGGCCCCCTGCATGGAGCCTGCTTCTCCCTCTGCCTGTGTCTCTGCCTCTCTCTGTGTCTCTCATGAATAAATAAATAAAATATATTTTTAAAAATAATACAACGGTGAAGTTTGCCACATCAGTTGACTCTTCCGGTCATGACTTCCTGTGGCAGCTGATGCAGTTTGATAATGTTTTACCCTGAGTAAAACTGCTTTCCCAATTGGAGTCAATGCTCTAAAACCCTGCCACTGCTTTGCCAAGCTTATGTGATATTCTAAATCCACTGTTGTCGTTTCAACAATCTTCACAGCATCTTCACCAGGAGTCGATTCCATCTCCGAAAACCACGTTCTTCGCTCCTCCTTCAGAGGCAGCTCCTCATCTGTTCCAGTTTGACCATGAACTTGCAGCAATGTGATCCCATATTCAGGCTCCACTTCTAACCCAGGTTTTCTTGCTGTTCCCACCAAATCTGTAGTCACTTCCTCCTCTGAAGTTTTGAACCCCTCAAAGTCATCCATGAGGGCAGAGCCACAGACATGGCAATTCTGGCAGAAACTCAAGCAGGCAGAGGAGGGGGAAAGCCTACAGTGGAAAACATGGAAAGCTGCATGTGAGCCCTGACCAGAGACTGTGGGCCCAGAGAACCTAGAGGCAGGCTCACCAGGAGTCGCTGTCCTATGCCATCGGTTAGGAGAGCATATTTGGATCTTTCTAATTGGTCTTATATTAGAGCCAGCAACAAAAAATTAGAGAAGTTGTCAGTTATTAGTCAAGTCCTAGCCATTTTGGACCAATGGTTACAGGGGTATGGTATGGCTTCCTGCACTGCTCCTAGAGGGAGCAGGCTGGCCTCCCTCAGAATTCTATCTTTGTGCATGGTCTGACCATTGTCCATTTTTCTACACAGTCTCTCAACAAGGGAAATCAGGCCAAGGTTGGAGTTGGGACTGGCCCTGTGGCCTGGCCCTGTGGCTGTGCTCTTGAGCACTACTTTGCACTGTTGTCGCTCTGTGCTCCCAACAGGCAGCGTCCCCACCTCAGGGAGGCAGCTCTAGCCAGACGCCTGGGCTGAAACCCTGCAACCACCGAACTCCCTTGGACAAGTTTCTCCACCATTCTCTGCCTCAGCGTCCTTATCTGTGAAATGAGGTTGTTGGTGGTGCCACCTCATAAGATTACAGTGGGGACTGATGGTGCACAAAGAAGGCGCTCACTATTAGGAATCATCATCATTGTGGTCTCATCATGTATTGCTAGGTCTTTTAGGCTACCTTGTTCATTTTGTTGTCTTATTTACAGATTAGCTCCCAGACAAAAAAGTTATAGGATGGCAGGGGTCTCATATTTCCTTTTTATCTGTGTCTTAGCAGAGGATCAACTATAGTTGACAGTGTTAAATTTATTAATAACTAAATATATACTCCATCTACAGATGGAAGTTTCTCACAAATATCTCCTCCAGTTCATTAATTTACTAGAGTGGTTCACAGAACTCAGAGGCACATTTTACTTACCTGATCATTGGTTTATTATGTAAGAATGTAACTCAGGGACAGCAGATGGGAGAGATGCATAGGGCCAGGCATGGGAAGAGGACCCAGAGCGTGTATGTCATCTCCATATGTTTACCCACCCAGAAGTTCTCAACTCCCGTCCTTTGGGGTTTATAGGGTGGCTTCATTACTTAGCCACAATTAATTAAATCATGGGCAATTCATGAATGACCCAACCTTCAGCCCTTCTCCCCCCACCCCCCGGAGGTCATCTCATTAATATAAACTCAGGTGTGGTTGAAAGGGTTTTGTTAGGAATAATAAGACATCTTTATTGCTCTTAGGAAATTGCAAGGGTTTTAGGAGGTCTGTGCCAAGAATGGAGATGAAATCCAAATGCACATTTCTCACTATAAATCACATTAGTGATAAATGTTAAAGCAAATAAATGAAGAGGGAAGGGACATACAGGAGGGATGTTAACTATAAAGGTAGGGTTATCATGGAAGGCCTGAGAAAGTGACATTGAAGCAAAGACCAGTGGACTGTACGGGACAAGACCATGTGGCCATCAGGGGAAGAGCATTCCAGGTAGAATATAGGGGTAGTGTAAGCATAGACAAGAGACATGGACAGGGACAGGGAACATACAACATCGAGCCTTTGCTTTTCCTTTGAGATAGGAAACCACTGGAGAGTTCCAAAGAAGAGGGACACGGTGTGACCCACCTTTTAACCCAATTATGCCAGCCATTCTGTTGAAAACAGAGCATAGAGGGGCGAGGATAGAGTCCAAGGAGATGAGTCAGGAAGCTACTGCAATCATCCATACACATGAGTGATGTTGCTGTTGCTGACATGGTGGCTGAGAAGATGGAGTGATGTGGTCAAATATGGGTCTACAGTGTTTGAAAGGTAGCGCCTATATGGGTTTTTTAAAGACCTGTTTTAGGGTCACAGCAAAACTGAGAGGAAGGTACAGAGATTTCCTGCGTGCCCCCACCCCCACTAATGCACAGTCTCTTCCAACATCAGCATCCCCCACCTGGGGGTCCATTTGTTACCACTGATAAGCCTACATCAACACCTCATTTGCACCAAGCCCTATAGTTCACCTTAGAGGTCACTCGTGATGTGCACACTATGGGTTTGGACAAATGTATAGTGATGCATATCCACCAGTATGGTCTTAGTAGTTTCCCTGGCCTACAAATCCTCTGTTCTCCTGTTCATCCCTCCTCCCTAACTTCTGGCAACTATTCATCATTTTATTGTCTCCAGTTTTGCCTTTTCCAGAATGTCACACAGTTGGAATCATACAGTAAGCAGCCTTTTCAGATTGGCTGCTTTCACTTAGTACTGTGCATTTAAGGTTTCTCCATGTCTTTTCATGGCTTGATACTTTGGCTCTCTTTGACACTGAATAATATTCCATAGTCTCGATGGACTAGTTTATTTATCCATCTACAATGGACGTCTTGATTGTGTCCAAGTTTTGGCAACTATGAATAACGCTGTTATAAACATCTGGTTTTAATAGGGCCATAAATATTCAGCTCCTTTAGGTAAATACCAAGGAATATACTTACTGGAAACAGTCACATCAATTGCATATGGTGAGAGTATATTCAGTTTTGTGAGAAATCTCCAGACTGTCTTCCTAATTGGCTGTGCCATTTTTTGTTCCCACCAGCAGTGAATGAGTTTTGGTTGCTCATCTCGCCAGCACTTGGTGGTGTGTTAATGTTCTGGATTTTGGCCATTCTTACAGGTGTGTAGTTGTATCTCACTGTTACTTAATTTCATGTCTACGTGACACAACATGTGGAGCATCTTTTCATGTGCTTACTCACCATCTGTAGAATTCCTTCAGTGAGGGGTCTGTTAAGGTCTTTGGCTTTTTTTTTTTTTTTCGGTCAGATTGTTGTTTTATTTTTTTTTAAAGATTTTATTTATTTATTCACGACAGAGAGAGAGAGAGAGGCAGAGACGCAAGCAGAGGAAGAAGCAGGCTCCACGCAGGGAGCCCGATGTTTTTAAGTAGGTTCCCACACCTAGTGCAGAGCCTAATGCAGAGCTTGAACTCATAATGCTGAGATTAAGACCTGAGCTGACAGGATGCCTGGATAACTCAGCGGTTAAGCTCTGCTTTTGTCTCAGGGTGTGATCCTGGAGTTCAGGGATCTAGTCCCACATTGGGCTCCAGTGGGGTGTCTAACCGACTGAGCCACCCAGGTGCCCCTGGTTAGGTTGTTTCTTACTGTTGAGGTTTAAGAATTATTTCTATATTTCGGACGACAGTCTTTTATCAGCTGTCTTTTGCAGTACGGCCTCAGTTTTTAATTTTAGTGAAGTCCACCTTATCAATTCTTTCATTGGTCCTGCCTTTGGTATTCTGTCTGAAGTGTCATGGCCACAACCATGGTCGTCTAGGTTTTCTCCTATTATCTCCTATGAGTTAAATAGTTCTGCATTTTATACTGAAGTCTATGATCCATTTTGAGTTAATTTTTGTAAAGGGCATAAAGTCTACATTTCCTTCTTCTCTTTCTTCTTTTGCATGTGGAAGTCCTTACAAGTTGTTGTTGTTGTTAAGTAAACTGTAGACCTAGACATGGAGCTTGAACTCATGACCCTGAAATCAAGAGCTGCATGCTCTACTGAGCCCACCAAGTGCCAAGTTTTTAATGAGGAATTTTTGAGGGAAGACAGAGGTACTCAGTACTGAGTCAACTAAGTGCTTTGTTGTAGAGAAGAGAGAGCCTGGAGAATAGATTTGCAAACCAGTTATCAAAGAGGCACAAAGAACAGTGTTAATGAGGCAGGGATTAGTGTCCTGTTTTAAATTAATCTAAGTTTACAGGAAATATGAGGTTCTAGCAAATTCGTTTACTGAGAAGGATAGGAAAGAAAGAAGAAATTGGCAGCCCAGACATTGAGAAACTAGAGATAGACACTTTCAGTTCCAGAATCATTACCATGTGACTGTATTTCAGTAACAAAATCTATGTAACAAACTATGCATTTTTAAAGTATATATGTAAATATTGAAAGTCAGTAGTGATAACGTTCAAGCAATTTTTCAAGCAGAAAGGCATCTCACAAATGTGTATTTTCTTTGGATGTGTTTCAACTTTTTAAGAGAGGGTGGAACAGAACACACATATAAAAAAATGATCTGAATCATAAATGTATGGTATAAAAAATAATGCTACACACCTGAATAAACACCACCCAGGCCAAGAAAAAAACCACCAGCAGCATTCCACAGCCCCAAGTGTCCCTCCTGACATTCCCTCCCCACCTGAACCTCTGTCCTGAAACTGCAACACTCATGTGCCTTTTCTTCATGTTACTTTTATTTATGTCTTTGTGTGCACCTGAAACACTCTGTGAAAATCTTCTCAAAAGGAAGTTCAGTGTGGTGGGAAGAGTGCAGACCCTGGATTCAGAAAGACCAGGTTTTAAAAAAAAAGAAGGATGGAAGGAAGGAAGGAAGGGAGGGAGGGAGGGAGGGAAGGAGGAAAGAAGGAAGGAAGGAAGGAAGGAAGGAAGGAAGGAAGGAAGGAAGGAAGGAAGGAAGGAAGGAAGGAAGACCAAGTTTTAAATCCCAGCCCCTGGGATCCGTGGGTGGCGCAGCGGTTTGGCGCCTGCCTTTGGCCCAGGGCGCGATCCTGGAGACCTGGGATCGAATCCCACATCGGGCTCCCGGTGCATGGAGCCTGCTTCTCCCTCTGCCTATGTCTCTGCCTCTCTCTCTCTGTGTGTGTGACTATCATAAATAAATAAAAATTTAAAAAAATAAAAAAATAAATAAAATAAATAAATCCCAGCCCCTGGGCAGCCCTGGTGGCTCAGGGGTTTAGCGCCGCCTTCAGCCCAGGGTGTGACCCTGGAGACCCGGGATTGAGTCCCATGTCGGGCTCCCTGCATGGAGCCTGCTTCTTCCTCTGCCTGTGTCTCTGCCTCTCTCTCTCTCATCAATAAATAAAATCTTAAAAAAAAAATCCCAGCCCCACTGGCTACCCACTAGCAGCAGGACTCCTCCAGGCATTCCCTCCTCTGTATAAGCAAATGCAAACACCCACACTGCCAACCCCCCCATTGCCATCAGAATTCAAAACACAGACTCCGTGTTTATTCAACAAGTTTACTGAGACCTCTTGGCCCTAAGCCCTGTAGAAACTGGAGATGAATCAAACCCAGTCTTCACCCTCAAGAAGCTCACAGCTTGGAAATAAGTAACTACAAAAATATCACAGCCAATAAGTGCTTTGAAACAGGGAGGGAAATAAGAAGGATGTAGTGTTTATAAATCCGGAGTCAAAATCTAACCGCAGAAAGAGGCAGGAGGGTTTGCAGCCTCCCATTTGCAGAGATGAGCTTGGGACCATCTAGAAGGGCTCTTTCCACAGATGCAGCCACATCCCCACGGGTCTCTGGAGTTCACTGTAGGCTGGCCCACTGCAGGGAGGTGTAGACCACTTTACCATCAGGCTGAGGGGAACAGAGCAGCAGCGTCTTTCTGACGCTGGTCCCCAAGCGGCCAGCAGAAACCAGGTCCTGGAGTGGAATGGGGTCCCCAGGAGCCCAGCACTGAGCAATGTAGTGGGCGTGGAAACGAAGTGGGTCACCTGGGTAAAAGAGAGACATGTAGCAGTTCCCAGTGGTAGAAGGCTAGAAGACACTGGAATGTCTACAGGTAGGAGACAGGAATCATTTAAGTAATCACTATGAATATTTCAAAATAGCTCTTCTTGTACCTAGCAGTTCCACTTTATGGCATTTTTTACTTATAAGGATAGTGGCACTAAAATATATCTATGAAGATGTTCACTCTGTTATCATTTACAACTGCTAAGAAATGGAAACAATCAAAACCACAGACTTGTTAAATTTGTGGTCTCTCCATAAGACGAAATATTATATAGCTGTTTAAATGCACTTGATCTTAGCCAAAAGGCTGAGAAGCGATTATAGCTGTTAAAATGAAAAGAATGGGGATCCCTGGTGGCGCAGCGGTTTGGCGCCTGCCTTTGGCCCAGGGTGTGATCCTGGAGACCCGGGATCGAATCCCACGTCGGGCTCCCGGTGCATGGAGCCTGCTTCTCCCTCTGCCTGTGTCTCTGCCTCTCTTTCTCTCTCTGTGTGTGTGACTATCATAAATAAAAAAAAAAAAAAAGAATTAAAAAAAAAATTTTTTTTAATAAATAAATAAATAAAATGAAAAGAATGTACCAACATGGAAAAATAAACAATACCCTGCGTGGGGAGGGGCAGGTGGGGCAAACTGCCACAGATGTATGGCATAATTGTATTCAAAAAACAAAACAATTGAATATATCACTGTCGTGATGTAAGAACTAGGACCACAAAGTCAGTCAAAGCCATGTCATGTGAATATCCAAGAAGTGACTCTAACAGAGTAAAAGAAGAAAAGAATTTACAAAAGGATGGAGTGATAAATAGATGCGATAAAGGAGCTAACACAATTTTTCAGAAAAGGGCCAGATACTAAATATCCTCCATTTTGTGGGCCATGTTACAGGTACTCACCTCTGCACTGTAGCACAACAGGAGCCACAGACCGTACGTCAACAAATGGACAGGGCTGCGTTCTGGTAACTTTACCTTTAAAACCTGTTGGACTGCATTTGACCTGGGGTTGTGGTCTGCCCCTGAATTAGGTAAATCTGATCAAATAGAGTAGGAACCAGAGTGGGGTACCATACAGAAGATAAAGGGGTAGGTAATGTAAACCTACAAGAGCAAAGTGGTGAGGTATCCCACATGAGAGGACTGTTAGCTGGATTTCCAGCCAGAACACAGCCAGGAGCCAGGCATCACTCTGTCTGGTGTGACACCTCTGCCGGCTCAGAAGGAAGCATCAAAACACTTGAGAAGATACCCCAAAACTGTTCTTTTTTTTTTTTTTTTCCCAAAACTGTTCTAAAAGACTTAGTGTCTTTTAAGATTGGGAAGATTTACTGTTAGAAATATTTAAGGGATTCAGACCTTGAAGACTTTCATCTTCAGGGAATAAGGATTTTATGTATATCTCATATATATCAAGTATGCATTGTTTTAGAAATATTGATGTATTAGAACAGGTCAGGGATGCCTGGATGGCTGAGTGGTTGAGCATCTGCCTTTGATTCAGGGCATGATCCCAGAGTCTGGGTCAAGTCCACATTGGGCTCCTTGCGAGGAGCCTGCTTCTCCCTCTGCCTATGTCTCTGCCTCTCTTTCTGTCTCTCATAAATAAATAAATAAGATCTTAAAAAAAAAAACCTAACAGGTCAGCCTTGTGGGCCAGTTTCAAATGTGTGATTAAGTTGTTGGTGTATTTAACCTTATTTCATTGTTATTTTATTACTTTTTTAAAATATTTTTTTTATTTATGAGAGAGAGAGAGCGCACACACGTGCATGAGCAGGGGGTAGGGGGGAGAGGAAGAGGGAGAAGCAGACTCCCCACTGAGCAGGGAGCCTGATGCAGGACTCAATCCTGGGACCCTGAGATCATGATGCAAGTTGAAGGCAGATGCTTTACCAACTGAGCCACCCAGGTGCTCCAAATTTATTTTTTTAAGATTTTATTTATTCATGAGAGAGAGACAGAGACACAGACACAGACACAGGCAGAGGGAGAGGAGCAGGCTCCATGCAGGGAGCTTGACATGGGACTCGATCCCAGAACTCCGGGATCACGCCCTGGGCTGAAGGTGGTGCTAAACTGCTGAGCCACCCGGGCTGCCCAGGTGACCCAGATTTAACCTTATTTTAACCTGTAGTTTTAGTAAGACTCTTAACCGTATTAGAACATGTAAACTTAAAACTCAGCCCATTTGCAATTTATTAGATCTGAGTTTTTGGCAAGTTCTATAGCCAGAAAACCATACAACTTAAAAAGGAAAAGAAATACATTAAAATTTAAAATGCAGCTTCTAACGCTGAAAACCACATAAGGCCTTCTGTGAGTAGGATCACACAGGGACAAACAGTCCCTCAAAATCTGCTAGATTGATGGGGATCCCTGGGTGGCTCAGTGGTTTAGCGCCTGCCTTTGGCCCAGGGAGTGATCCTGGGGTCCTGGGATTGAGTCCCACATCGGGCAACCTGTGTGGAGCCTGCTTCTCCCTTTGCCTGTGTCTCTGTGTCTCTCATGAATTAAAACAAAACAAAACAAAAACCTGCTAGATTGGAAAGAAGGATTTGCAACCTGAACTGAAAGCTTAGAAACTAGATATTAGCCTTCATACGTTTAGTAAGCTGAACACTCATTTTCAAAATCAAAATCACCTTTTATGTACAGAAGTCACAAAAAACCAGCAGCAAAGTAAGGACAGTGGTTCTGTAGAGCACAGGGCAGGTACACTGTCTGTCCTAAGTCAGTCCCTCAGTTGAGTGTTTGGTCTGAGAAGAGATGAAGGTTCTCAGCTCGTGTGCAGAAGACACGGTCGGTCTCCAACCAATAGCTAAGATTTGACTATGTATCAGGTGTTTCTATCCTTCTGCGTTCTCAGGAGGAACAAAAAAAGGTGATTTGCCTGCAGATTTACTTTTTTAACCTTTAAGTTACACAATAAAGGCATTCTTACTAAAAAATCAAAAATGAACTAATACACTGAAAGTCTCCTTTACCTATACCCAATGCACATTCCTTCTCAGAGGTAACCACTGTACTTGGGCTGGAGTACGTTCTTTCAGGCCTTCTTCTCCTTGCTAGTTACTTTCCACTCCATACTTCACCTTAAGTTCTCCTATTCTTTCACTAGAGCCATATGGATTTTTTTTTTTTAAGATTTTAAGTAATCTCTTCACCCAATATGGGGCTAGAACCTACAACCTGAGGTCAAAAGTTGCATGCTCTACCGGAAGAGCCAGCCAGATGCCCCTAGAGCATAATTTTTAAAGCTATTCAAGTAACACGTACATAACTGCATCACAACAGAAAACATAATGTGCTTTTTACTGTACCTGTTTCCGACAAGTGGTTCTTTTTCCCCCCCTTTGGTCATTTTTTCATAAATGTACATGGACCTACATTACTCTGACAACTAACACCAGTGTGTAACCACTAACCTATTAATAATCATTCTGGTCGCTAATATTTCACTACCGTAAGGAATCCTGCAGTGATGATTCCTTGTACGTTTTGTGCACATATCTAAGAGTCTCTGAGTGAAACTTCTGGATCACAGAAAGTGCTTAGATTTACTATACTGCCCTTCAAATGGTTGCCAAGTGTTCTTGTCCTTCCATGGGTTTCAGAGGCTGAGAAAAGACAAAAAGGTGGCAGGCTTGTGAAAAAAGGTGAGGGCTTTGAGAAAAAGGAGGTCCCTTTCACAAGGGGAGGTCCCAACAAAACTTACCAGGATAGACCAGGAAGTCACCCCCGAACTTGCCAGCTGCACTGAGGAAGAAGCCTCGTTCCCACAGGTCTCTGTAGATGCTATACCGAAGCTCATGGGCAGGACGGCCAGCATGCGGCCAGTCTTTGGACTGGACACGCCAATCCAGAGGCCTAGCCTTGATAGGTCGAGGCCTAGCAGTGGCCAGCTGGACCAGCAGAGCCGACCTGGGCAAAGGGGCCACCCCATTTGATGGTCCTGGCTGAGGAGAGGAGGAACCTGTGGGAGGTGAATGCAAGAGTCTGATGCATCCAAGGACAGGTCTTCCCATCCCCCAATGAGCCCCAGGCCCTAGATTCCCAGCCAGGATTCCCAAAAGATCTCCCTCTCCCCTGCTCCTGGTCCGTGGACTCCACTCCCACCCTCACCTGCTTCCTCCGGCTCTCCAGGAGCCTGGCTCGCACCAGCCTCACTCTCTGCGGCAGCCGGGTTCGCACTGGCCTCCTGGCTCTCGCTGGCCACCGATTCCTGCTCCAGCTTCTGTTTCTTCGCAGCCTGGCCCTCCGCAATCTTCTCTAGGAGTTCCTGACGACGAGTCTCACGGGCCTCCGCTGCCAGGGCGCTTTGCTCCTGGAAGTCCTGCTCTTGCTGGCGTTTGAAGGATGCCAGAGCCTGAGAAGTAAAGCGGCGGGAATCCCAGGATCCAAGTCTGCCCTGCCTTAGGAAGCCAGGAACCCTGGCCCCCTGACTCCTCCCTAACCCAAAGCCTGAACCTGGGGATCCCAGTCTCCAGAATCCAAGGCGCCCAGACCCCTCCCGCAGAGACCCGCAGTCTGGGTGTCCTGCCTCCACGTCCTGAGCGTTTGCACCGCCCCCACCCCGTCCGCCCCTTACCAGGCTGTGTTGGCGCGGATCCGGGCGCGGGGCGCTGACCAGGGTCACCGCGCCGATCTCGGCCAGAAGCCGCGCCTCTTCGGGCATCAGCAGCAGCGGGAGGCCCAGGCGCGAGTTCTGGCGGGGCCCGCGGGGCAGGGCGCCCACCGTGCGGCCCCCTACTCCCAGACGCTCCCGCAGTGCCTGCACCGCCTCGGCCCCCCATACCAGGGAGCGGCCGTTCGCCACCTCCACCACCAGCATCCTCCTGCGGGGGCCAGGGAGGCACAGCGGTCACCGACAGAGTGCTCCCACCGCGGGGGTGGGGGTGGGGGTGGGGGTGGGGGTGGGGGTGGGCGTGGGGGTGGGGTGTCTCAGCGACGCCCCGCCCCTGAGCCTGGGGGGTGGAGCCTCGCGGGGGCCGCGTTCGCCACCTGCCAATTTTCCACACCAGGCCCCGCCCCCTGGCCGCCGGGCCCGCCCCCTGGGCCCCCCGGACCCCGCTCCCCGGCGATCCCACCAGGCCCCGGTGCCGCCGAGACGAGGCCCCGCCTCTCGCCGAGACGCTGGGGCCCAGCTCGGCCCTCCGGACCCTGCAGTCAGCGTTCCGGTCCTCTGCTCCCCTAGCGCGGGGCCACGCCCCCTTCCAGTGCCCCGGAACTCGGCCCCTCCCCTTTCCGAACCAACGAGGCGCGGCCTCAGGCCCTCCTCTCGCGGGGTGGGACACCCACAGCACAAGCCCCGCCCCTCCCGGGTCGGCCGAACTCGCAGCCCCGCCCCCTCCCGAAGGCCGGCGTCCGGGCTCCCTCGGCTCCCGTCAACCAGCAGCCAGGCCCCGCCCGCTCCGGCCGCAGGCGCTCCCGGCTGGGGAGTACCCGCCCTACTGAGCGAGCCCCGCAGCCGGAGGCCCCTCCCCCTGAGCACCCGCCGTCCGTTCCCTGCTCGGGCGGGCTCACCTCCTCGTGAGCGTTCCCCTCAGAATGCGGTCCCGTCCTCCGACAGAACGAGCTAGTCACCGTAAACACCAGCTCGCAGCCCCGGCGGAGCCACCCCTACGTAGCGCGCCACGCGCAGCTTCCTCCACCCCTCCCCACTCCGACCCCCTGCGTCAATCTCGTCACGCCGCCACCTCAGCCGAGCGGGAACTCTGGGATCCGCCCAGCAGCACCGTAGCCCCGCCTTCCCGCGAAGGGGAACAACCTGGCCCCGCCCCCGCGAAGCGAACCTCCCTCCGCCTCTACGGTTCTGCCTCTCGGGTGTGGGAGGCTAGTTGCCCTGGCCCCGCCCCCGCCCCGCCCCGCCCCGCCCCGCCCCCGCGGCTGACAGGTCAACGGGGGCCGCCCCTCGGGCTGGGCCACTGTAAGCCCCGCCCCCTCCCGATCCCTGCCTGTGGCCCCGCCTCCTCAGGAAAACAGACTCCGCCCATCTCCTAATCCGAGCCACTGGTACCCAACCATCTCCGCACAGAACCGACGCTATGACCCCGCCTACATCCGCCCGGAGCTCTTGGCCCCGCCTACACCCGAACAGAGACTTCCGAAGTAAACCGAGGCCTGTGGCCCCGCCTCCAAGCTGCCGCCGATTCTGCCCGAGGGAACCCGAAGCGGAGGCCCCGCCTCCTTCCAAGTCCGAGGCCTCGCCTCTTTACGTGCTCTGGGCTTGGCTGCCGGGAGGTCCAGGTGCCGCGGCCGAGGGGTGCTCGCGGGCGCGCGGAGCAGGTCGCTGCCCTGCCTGGCCCGCAGCCTGACGGAGCCGCGCCCCCGGCCCGGGACCGCGCGCGCGGAGCGAGGGAGGCGTGGCCGGATCCGGGGCGCCGGTGGGCCGGGACTGCTCCGCCGCCTCCTGCCCGGCGGGCAGCGCGGAGCCGGGCCCAGGTGGGCCGGAGCGGGGCGCCTCGGGGGCGAGGCGGGGGCGAGGCGGGGGCGAGGCGGGGGCGCCTGCGGACCCGCCGGCCGACCCGGGCGGGTGTGGCGCCGAGAGCGCGGCGGAGCGCGGAGTGGCGTAACCGCCTGTGGCTCTGCAGGGAGGTCTGACTTGCGCTGGGGGGACTGGGGCGCTGGGGTGGACCGTCCTCCGGGCTTCAGGTGGGAGAAGGGTCTGCAGCTCCGGAGGAGGTGGAGGCTGGAGGCTGAAACCTGGGTTATCGGAGAGGGAGGGTTGAGTTCCTGGGTCCTCGAAGGAGGGAGGAGGAGGCGGGGAGATCTGGAATCCTGGGCTCTCCAAGGGAAGGGCCTGGGACAAGGGTTGTTGCTGGGTTCTCAGAGCGGTATCTCAGTCCCTGGGACCTCAGGGGGGGTGGGGGGAGTTGCTTTGATTTCTGGGATCGCAGAGAGCGGGCCTGAGAGGTCTGGGTTCCTGCTTCTCACGGGGGAAGAGGACTGGTGGTCCGGGTTCTCAGAAAAGCGGAGCTGGGGGGTAGATTTCTTTATCCTCGAAGGAGGAAGGTTCTAGAGGTACAGATTTCCGTGTTCTCAGAGGAGAGGAGCTGAGGGTAGCACTCCAGGACCCTCAGAACTGGGAACTACGGGGGAGTGGGTTCCTGAACCCTCCAGGGGGGAGGGGCCTCACTAGGAACCTCTGCCCCTCCCCAGACCATGTCGCCTGAAGAATGGACTTATCTAGTGGTGCTTCTCATCTCCATCCCCATCGGCTTCCTCTTTAAGAAAGCTGGTGAGTTAGGTTCCCTCCCTAGTGGAAACTGGGGGAGGGGTGGGGGGAACCCGGCAGGAGCTCCCTGGAAGGTTCCAGGCTTATGCTCTCCCTTCTCTTTGCAGGACCTGGGCTGAAGAGATGGGGGGCAGCAGCCGTGGGCCTGGGGCTCACCTTGTTCACCTGTGGCCCCCACACTTTGCATTCTCTGATCACCATCCTTGGGACCTGGGCCCTCATCCAGGCCCAGCCCTGGTGAGGATTTGGTGGGAGGGGGAGTGGGGAGGAGGTCTGTCCCTTTCTGCCTCTGTCTCTGGACATCTCTTGCTTATCTCTGAACTCACTGTGTCGTTTGGTCTGTTTCTCTTCCTCTCGTGCCTTTTCTTCTGGGTCTCATCCCTGTGCGATTGACCTGATCCTTAACATCCAGATCCTGTATTCAGGAGGAAGGGGCGTTTGTGTGCTGGCCCTGCCACCATTCGTGTTTGTATTATGTCTCTTTCTCCCTCCTTTTTTCTTGCCTCCTGCAGAAAAGATGGAGGCCCTGTGGGGTTTTCACCCTAAAGCTTCTCCTGACCCCTTCTCATGCTCTTCTCTGGCATGGCGCATTTCTGTGGGGCTGCGCCCCTTCTTCTACCATCCCCCATTTTTGGGGTGGTGGTGGGGGAGGTTCTGGAGCTAGACTCTGGGGGAGGCAAGGGCCCTGCACTCAACACAGCCTGCGGCCTTCCTCTGTCCCAGCTCCTGCCACGCCCTCGCCCTGGCCTGGACCTTCTCGTACCTGCTGTTCTTCCGTGCGCTCAGTCTGCTGGGCCTCCCCACCCCCACGCCCTTCACCAATGCGGTTCAGCTGCTGCTCACACTCAAGGTCAGATGCCCCTCCAGCCCCACTTTGTACCCTTGAACTCCCATTTTCACCTCCTCCTCCCCTGACCCACTCCTGTGGGGAGCAGGGGAAGTGGGATCTTACCTTCCCTGCACCCCAGGACGTGGGTGATCTGCCCCTTCATGCTCTGGGCAGATCTTCTTCACCTCTCAGCTATTCCCTGGGGTAGAGAAGTACACCCACACCCCCATCTATGTAATGTAACCGTAGGTGTTTGCCATTTGCCAGAGGTGAGCTAAGTGCTTTACCAACGTGTTCTCCAGGAGCACGTGTTGGTAGCAAACCATTTAGCAAGGTAGGAGAAACAGCTTTGGAGAGAAAGCACTTCTCTAAGGGCACAGAACCAGGACACCCATGTCTGGCTCTTTATCACCTGGGAGAATGGGTGAAAGCAGATTCCCAGGCCCCACCCCCAACTGAAAAGTCAGGATTTCCCATGTGCCAGGCTCCAGCAATATATCAGGGCACAGGATAGTCACACAAGGTTGTGAACCCAAGGTCCTCAGTGTCCCAGGTTCTCGGGTGGCAAGGCAAGGACAGGCAGGAGTTGGTCAGCAAAGAGTTGGAGGGAGAGCCTTTCAGGATGTAGCACCAGGGTGTGGAAGGGAGCAGGCTGGGTTGCATCAACGGTGTGCCAGCCATAGCGAGTGTGCATCGGGAGAAGGAAGGGGAATGGGCCCAAGGTGTGGGCTTTGGGCTTCTTATGGGGCCCAGGAGCCACTGGGAGTGGTCTTTTGGTTTGTTGCCAGAAGAGGTAATGGGACCAGGTTTATGTGTTTGGAAATATGCTCTGGATGCTAATAGAATTGCCACAGAAAGGGCAAGAAGGGGATCCCTGGGTGGCGCAGCGGTTCGGCGCCTGCCTTTGGCCCAGGGCGCGATCCTGGAGACCCGGGATCGAATCCCACATCGGGCTCCCGGTGCATGGAGCCTGCTTCTCCCTCTGCCTGTGTCTCTGCCTCTCTCTCTCTCTCTCTCTGTGACTATCATAAATTAAAAAAAAAAAAAAAAGAAAGAAAGGGCAAGAAGGGATGAGGATGGTCTCCTTGATCAAAGTCCTGCTGACTGGCAGTGGCAGCTTGATACAGTCAGAGCTCCAGCAGGAAATGCTGCATTTGGGACACTTTGAGGAGTTCTTCTTTACAGCAGTGGGGGCAGGATGTAGAAGAGCCAGAGGGGACAGTGCAGGAATCCTGGACCAGCAGCTGGGGAGCCCAGGGCCGAGAAGAGGGCCAGGTAGTGCAACCTGAAGGGAAGACATTGTGCAGAGCCCTCCCTCCACCTTGACACGATCTGTCCATCAGTGAAGGGGCACAGCCAGGCCCTGGGGGATCTTACAAGGGAAGAAGAGCCCAGTGCTCAATCCTGCCTGCCCCCTCTCCACCCTGGGCTTTCTATGGGCCAAACCTGAGAGGAAGCTGGAAGCCCAGCTGAGGCCTGCTGCTGTAGGCTCAGCCTGAGGTCTGCAGAGAAGGTAGGGGGGGGGGGCGGGGGGGGGGGAACCAGGGTGAACCCATTCAGCCTCAGCGGAGTGTGGGGGACAGACTCCGAGACCTGCGGGATCAGATCTGGGAAGTAAGGCAGGTTCCTAGTCTGAGCGTTCAGGCTGCTGGTGGCCTTTGCTGAGGGGAGTGGGAGGGGACCCGCTCTGTGGAGTGAGTAGCACCACACTCCACTCTGGATGTGTCAAGTCTGAGGAACCCTGGCAGGTATCCAAGTCCTAATGACAGGAGTCACCCTGAGTGGTTTTGGGGGCTGGAGGGAGGAACCCAGACTAAGGATACAGTTTGTGGAGGTCATGAGATCGTGGCTGGTATCAAGCCACAGAGGAGAGAAGAACCTGGAAGGGGGAACAGAGAGATGGAAGGGCCCAGAAGGGAGTGCCCAAAGCCCTCAGCTAGCAGAAGCTGCTACCGGGGCACTCCTGATTCCAGAGGCCCAGAGCTGCCCCTGGAATAGAAGCTCGGCTCCCAGTGGCACGCCGGCCGCAGCACCCCTTGGCTGCTGAGAGGAGTGGGGGCAAGGAGGTCCTGTTGTCTGATGTGTCTGTACCCTACCTGTGCCCCCTGCTCCCAGCTGGTGAGCCTGGCCAGTGAAGTACAGGACCTGCACTTGGCCCAGAGGAAGGAAATGGCCTCAGGTTTCAGCAAGGGGCCCAGCCTGGGGCTCCTGCCCGACGTCCCCTCCCTGATGGAGACACTCAGCTACAGCTACTGCTACGTAGGAATCATGACAGGTGAGTGTGCCTGTGCCCCTATCCCGTCACCCTCTCGGCTCCATTCTGCACCCTGACTTTGGTGCCTGCCCTGTGTTCCTGCCTCCATCCCAGTGTCTGCTCCTCTAAAGGATGAGCATCTAGGCCTGGGTTTATGTCAAGCTTTCCCGTTGCTCCTCCAGAGTAGAGACAGACTGTTCTCCGCCTAAATGATTTCCTATGGCTTCTTGGGAGCAAATAGGAGATGAGGGAGAATGACCTATGGGAGCCTGAGGTTTCTGCCATGCAGGGAATAAATACGTTCCACTCCCATGTTAGCCTCAGGAAGTAGTTTCCACTGACGCTGACCTCCTAGGCGGTTTTCTGTTTGATGACTGCTGTCCTGATCTCTGATCCATGTGTTCGCCCACTTCAAACTGCATCCCATTCACTAGCTTTAAGTCCAGTTGCGGAGCCATGCAACCTTCACCACCACATCACTGTAGGACAGTTGTATCACCTTCCCAGGCCCCAGCTCCTGGAAACCACCGCAGACTTGTCCCTTTGGATCATTACGAATGGAATCCCACTCAGTCTGGTCTTTTTTTGTGACATGTGACGTGTCCGCTTCTGTTCATCCCCACGGCCCCCTCCCCAGGCCAGGTCATGAGTGTATCTCCGGCTTGACAGCTCTTTCCTGTCTTCCTTTCCATCAGTGACCCCTGGCAGTCTCAGCCCTGCTCGAGGGATGAAGGGAAATGCTATTCCGCACTTCCCAGCACTTCCTAGCCTACGCTGGTTTCCTAGCTCTCGGCACAGAACACCCCCCGCCCCCATCCTTGGTGCCTGCAAGGCCAGCGACCCAGCCTCTGCGACCCTCTGGCTTCTTCTCCCACCTTTCTCTTCCTCTCCAGATGCACCACTCTACCTTCTCCCTCATGCAGAGCTCACTCCCATCCCACAGGGTCTGGCTTATGCATCCCCATCTTTCTCGAGGTCTCCATAGCCCTCCTTCTCTAGGTCTTTGTTCCTCACCATCTGGCTTCTCTGCCCTCTTTCTCTCTCAGTCCTGTGAACTCCCTCTCTCCAGTGTCTGTCTTTCTTTTCTTTAAGATTTTACTTATATTTTTAGTTTTTTTCCTTCCAAACTTTTATTTAAATTCAATTTAGTTAACACATAGTGTCAGATTGGTTTCAGTGGTAGAATTCAGTGATTCAGCACTTACATGCAACGCTCAATACTCATCCCAGCAAGTGCTCCCTTAATGCCAGGCACCCATCCTGCCCATCTCCCACCCACCTGCCTCTATCAGCCCTCAGGTGGTTCTGTATTGTTAAGAGTCTCTTATGGTCTGTTTCCCCCCACCCTTTTTAAGATTTTATTTATTCATTTGAGAGAGAGAGCACAAGTGGGGGGGAGGGGGCAGGAGAGGGAGATTGAGAAGCAGTTTCCAGCTGAGCAGAGAGCCTAACACAGGGCTTGATCCCAGGACCCTGAGATCATGACCTGAGCGGAAGGCTGACACTTCACCAACTGAGCCACCGAGGTGCACTGCTTCCCCTTCCCCTGTGTTCATTTGTTTTGTCTCCTAAATTCCACACATGAGTGACAGCACGTGTGTTTGTCTTTCTCTGACTGACTTATTTCACTTAGCATAGTGCCCTCTGGTTCCCTCCACAGCTAGGATTTCAGTCTTTTTGATGGCTGAGTAATATTCCATTGTAGATACACACTGCACTTAAGATTGTTTTTTTAAGTAATCTCTATACCCAGCACCCAATGTCAGGCTGGAACTCATGACCCCCAAGATTAAGAGTCTGCTCACTCATTGATTTCTTGTCCTTTTTTCTCTGAGTGTCACTCCCCTTGTTCTGGTTTTCAGACCCCTCTCCCTCCTCCTTGCCCCTCCCCCCCTTCTCCCCAATCTCAGGCCTCTGGCCTCCTTCCTCCTGTTGGAGGTTTCATAACCCTCTCCCCGCAGCTCCCCAGTCTCAGGCCCCCCCGGACATCAGACACTATCTGTGGCCACCCTCCCAGCCAGGGATGTCTGACCAGCCACCCCTCCCTCCTCCCTCCTGCCACAGGCCCGTTCTTCCGCTACCGCACCTACCTGGATTGGCTGGAGCAGCCCTTCCCGGGAGCCGTGCCCAGCCTGCGGCCCCTCCTGCGCCGAGCCTGGCCGGCCCCCCTCTTCGGGCTGCTATTCCTGCTGTCCTCACACCTCTTCCCGCTGGAGGCCGTGCGCGAGGACGCCTTCTACGCCCGCCCGCTGCCCGCCCGCCTCTTCTACATGATCCCCGTCTTCTTCGCCTTCCGCATGCGCTTCTACGTGGCCTGGATTGCCGCTGAGTGCGGCTGCATTGCTGCCGGCTTCGGGGCCTACCCTGTGGCCGCCAAGGCCCGGGCCGGGGGCGGCCCCACCCTCCAATGCCCACCCCCTAGCAGGTCAGGTAGTGGGAGGGAGGCTTCCCAAGACCCGGCAGGCCCCATCACCACAGGCTGGTCATGCCCCTAGCAGGGAGGAGAGTGGGGAGCAAGGGAGCAGGTTCATCACCTGTTGTCAGAAGAGTGTCGCCCACCTACCCCTGTCCTAGGGAGCAATACTCCCCATACCTTCCACTGCCCCTTGTGCTACTGCTTGTCACCTCTTGGGATGGCGAACTGCTCTCTGTTGCTAGGAGAGGGAAGATGGTCTTTTAGCAACCATGCACTGCCCTTCTGTTGCCATGGAAATGTTACCCTGGTAACTCGGTTGTTCCTGGTTACTCCAGATACCATCTTTGGGCTGTGATGGGGCCTCACCCTTTGTTGCTAGGGAAATGGTACCCTGGCAACTAGACTGCCCCTCTATTCCAGAGAAGCGCTTCCCTAGCAACCGTGGCCTGCCCCTTCCAGCCACAAGACTTGCTTTTCATTGCTATGTAAATAGCATCCCCTTTAAACTGCCCTCTGTGGTGGCTAGAAGCCAGCACACACACCCCCAACCATGGGCTGTCCTAGCAGCCTGCACCTTCTAAGCAAATGGCATCCCTGACCATGCTGCCCTCTGCACAGAGGGGATGGCACTCCTAGTCACCGCAGGTCACTTTCCTACCATTGCCAAGGACATACCCTGGTAACTATGGAGTGACCTTGTTGGCAATGCTGCAGCCCTCACCTCACCCCTTTCTTTAGTTGTTGGGTAGGTCACACTGCCAGTAACTAGGGGCATCTTGTTGCTAAGGAAGTGTTGCCCCTATGTTGCTAGGGAAATGATGCTCCTAGCAACTGGGAATGGACTGCCCCACTGCTCCTAGCAAACATGGGTGGCCTTCTACCTGGGGCTGAGGCTGGGCAAAGCAGCCTGTCTATGTAAATTATGAATTCCTCCTTGCCCAGATTGGGGCATCCCCTAGTAGTCACAGACAGCCATTCCATTAAGGGGGAAGTGGCACCCCCAAACGAATTTCAGCCACTGCCCTGGTAACCACGAGTGGACCTCCAGTTACTAGAGAGAGTGTCTCCCAGAAAATGTCAAGCAGAAACTGAAGGCTTTTCTAAATCTACTGAGCCCCACTTTTAATAGATGGCTCCCATCCCATTATCAGAAACCACCAACGGCTCAGATGGGTGCAGAATGTTGGGGATGTTGACACCAGTGATCCAGGAACCACCGTATTGCTGGAGATGACACTTCTTAAGTCATCATAGGACCAATAACCAGGAAAGGCCCTTTCTGGAAGCATTTGTAAACATCCCAGGCCTTTTTGCTAAGGAATGCCCTTTTTCTAGCAACAGAGACCGTCCTGGTGTCACATGGGTCAGAACATCTCCCTAGCAACCACAGACCACCTCATTGTTAGGAATGATACTTCCCTAGCAACCACAGTATCTTCCCCACTTAGAAGGGACCATACTTGGAAGCTTCTTGGAATATAGTGAGCTTGGTTGCTAAGGAATGGCCTTTCCCTAGCATCAGAGACCAGTGAAGGATCAGGTTGCTAAGGACTCCTAGCTTAGCAACTGTAGCTCTTCCAGGCTCTTCCTTGCTGTTGCAGCCCTGTTACCAAGAGGAGGACCCCATTGTCAGTGAACTGTGCCCCTCACCTCCACTAGTCTTAGTCCTGGAAAAGCCCCCCCCCCCAACCCTGTTGCCCTAGCAAATGTGACAGCCAGAGCTATTGCCTGGCCGTGATCCCCTCCTGAGTGTCTGGGGCTAGGACAGTAGCCAGCGTCGGGAGGGGGCCTGGCTGAGCTGCATGTCTGTCCCCCACCCTCATCCTCCACCCCCCACCCCCCACCCCCAGTCCGGAGAAGGCGGCTTCCCTGGAGTACGACTATGAGACCATCCGCAACATCGACTGCTACGGCACTGACTTCTGCGTGCGGGTGCGGGATGGCATGCGGTACTGGAACATGACGGTGCAGTGGTGGCTGGCACAGTATATCTACAAGAGCGCACCTGCCCGCTCCTATGTTCTCAGGTGAGCCCGCCTGCCTTGGGAAAACTCGGAACTACATCTTCCGGCAGCACCTGGGGCTGCCTGCTGGCTCCGCGGTGGGGCCTCCTCCCAATAGAGTCACGGGAGTTGTAGTTTCTCGAGGCTGTTGCCCTGCCATTGATTTGCATTCCTCTGGGAGGTAAATCATTCCCTCTCTCTGGGCCTCAGTTTCTACTTCCGTCCTGTCAACCTCATTCGACAGAAGCAGTGTATTGAATCCTATGGACTCTGGTCAGACTTTCTGGAATCTTGGCCCTACCAACTACAGAGAAACCTTAATGAATGAGCTGACCTGTGTCCTCAACTCCTGAATGGGGGTCATGATGTTACCTGCTTCATAGTTTGATGTGAGGATGAAGGGAGATAAAGTGTGAAATGTAGTCACTGTGGGGCCCGCCAGGTGGGTGGTCACTATACATTAGATTTTTTCCATCATTCATCTTATATTTCTTGAGTGAAAGCTTTGTGCCAGATACTGCTATGTTTACAACCTTATGATGTAGAAGTGAGGCTCAGAGGGTTAGGTAACCTGCCTAGTGTTACTCAGCTTTCCCAGAACCAGCAGATGAGGTCAGGACACAGCTGACAGAGTCTTGTAATGAAGCCAGACTTACTGGGTGCTGGGGTCAGGGTCTGGCACCAACTGGATGTGGGAATAAGAAAGTGCAGAGATGACACAGCACACCAGGTGGCGGCTGGGGGAACCTAGGGCACAGAAGGGCCATTCCCGAGATGGGGAGACTGGGCAGGAGGCAGTTTCAGGACTGGGTCAGATGAGGGAGCAAAATGGCTCTAGTGTCACTTAACCCGGGGTGACAGTTGCGTTCAGCTGAAGTTACCGAATAGGCCGTTAGTTACGTGACTCTGGCACATAAGGAGGTCGGTGTGAGAAGCAGACACTCCGGTATCATCAGGTAGAGGCAATATGGAAGGCTCTGGAGCCGAGCACCAGGTCAAAGTCCAGGGGGCTCCAGACATTAGACATTTTCAGTGGGTGGGGGAGGGAGAGTTTGTGCCACACTCCTTGGCCGGGGGGCAGGGGGCATTCATCAACAGCTAGAAACGTTGTCATAACCGGGAGGTGCTACTGGCATCCAGTGCTTAGAGGCAGAGATGCTCCTCAACATCCTGGGAAGCACAGAATGGCCCCCACCATAACACAGAATGACCTGGCCCCAAATGTTGGTAGTGCTGAAATTGAGAAACCCTGGTGTGGACTAGGGACGAGGAGGAGCCGGCAAAGACACAGCCCATGAGATAGGAGGCCAGTCAGGAAAGTGTTCCTTCCCAGGTGGGAGCCAAGTGAACAGAGTGTTTCAAGGAGGGAGGGGTTACTTGTGTCTGGTGACGTCAGGAGCTTCAGCGTGGGGTTGGGAGGGGAGGAGAAAGTCTCCGGCAGCCTTGATGCAGCCTTGACAGGAGCAGTTTGGTGGGTGGAAGCAAAAGCAGTTGGAGTGGGTTCCAGGGAGGACAGAAACGGGGAAGGGTTGAGGGGAGCGTGGGCTGGTCTTTGGAGAGTGTTCACTGCCAGACAGGGCGAGCAGAGGAGGATCCATGCCCAGTGTTGCCCTGTACCTGTGTGGGATCCTAGGTCCCCAGGCGCCATCCGTGTGCACGCTGCTGCCCTGTTTCCCCCTGTTGGGGACCATCATTGCAAAGTTCCTGACCCAGGGAATTCTTCCTCCACTATAGGTGGAAAAGAAAGAAAACAGTTTTGTTAATGAGCTAGCATTAAGCCAGGCTGTGATGCACGTCGTCGCTTGTAACCCACTAGGGAGATAACCAACACGGAAAGCTCACCTTCTTGTAGACCCACCTGTCACAGCCCACTGCGCAGCACGTGCTTGAGACACGAGGGTAACTTGCCCTCCTGCAGGGACTCAGCAGCTCCGTTTGCCACCCATTCCTTCATGTTCTTCCTCAGTTGGGCTGGTGACCGGGGGCAGCCACTGGTGCTGCTCAATAGGAAGACTGGAACGTGTGCCTATGATGAGCAGGTGGCAGCGTGGTGCCAGGTGCTGGGATGGGCCCCCACAGTGGCGGGGAGACAGGGACCCTGTAGATCTCGCAGAGGTGGCACCACCTCCCTCCAGAAAAACATTCATGGATTGTGATGTTTTCATCTATACCCAAAGGACAGAGGAAAGAGTCTCAAACACTAGGTTTTACAGGGAAGTAGCCAAGAAGAGAGAGAGAGAGAGAGAGAGAGAGAGAGAGAGAGAAAGGTCTCCCCTTTCAGTAGCAAGGAAAATTCAGCCTTTTTATGGACTCTGTGTGCCCCCCAAGAATGAGAGGACAGCATCATTGTGTCACCAGGTGTCATCAGCACCCTGATAAGCCAGAGGGAAAAGTTGATGCCACAGACCAGGAAGAGCTCCATCCCCACCCCAGGCCGTGGTCCATGGCAGAGCCTGCTGTGACTTCTGTGTCTTCCATGCGCGTGCCTGAGTTTGTGGGTCTTCTATGGAAAGCATGTTTGGGTCATAGAAAGAGGAGACCATGGCTGGAGATTTCTGAGTCCTCATGAATCAGGAATTATACTGATCCCAAAAGGAAGTGGCTGGAGGCTCAGGTTCATGGGTCTTAAGGACAGATATGATAAGAGGGGGTTAACCAGATTCCTGAAGAGTAGTGACTCCTGGGGCTGAGGGAGGAGGGGGCTGAGGGGCCTGAACTCCTGGGTCTGAGGGAAGAGGGGCCTGAGGGGCCTGAACTCCTGGGTCTGAGGGAGGAGGGGGTTGAGGGGCCTGAACTCCTGGGTCTGAGGGAGGAGGGGGCTGAGGGGCCTGAACTCCTGGGTCTGAGGGAGGAGCGGGCTGGGGCCTGTACTCCTGGGTCTGAGGAGGAAGGGGCTGGGGCCTGAATTCCTGGGTCTGAGAGAAGAGGGGGCTGGGGGGCCTGGACTCCTGGGTCTGAGGGAGGAGGGGCTAGGGGGCCTGGCTCCCAGGTCCTGAATCTCAGCCTCTCCCCCAGGAGCGCCTGGACCATGTTGCTGAGCGCCTACTGGCACGGCCTGCACCCTGGCTACTACCTAAGCTTCCTGACCATCCCGCTGTGCCTGTCGGCTGAGGGCTGGCTGGAGTCAGCCCTGCGGGGGCGGCTCAGCCCCGGGGGCCAGAAGGCCTGGGACTGGGTGCACTGGTTCCTGAAGATGCGCGCCTACGATTACATGTGCATGGGCTTTGTGCTGCTGTCCCTGGGAGACACCCTCCGGTACTGGGCCTCTGTCTACTTCTGCATCCACATCGTGGCTGTGGCCGCCCTGCTGCTGGGGCTGGCCCTGGGTGGAGGCAGCCCTGGCCGCAGGAAGACGTCACCCCAGGCCGCCAGCCTCGCCCCAGAAAAACTCCGGGAGGAGTAGGCCACTGCCGTGACACCCCTTTGCCCGCCACTACAGCCACTAAGCTTCTGCCTGGGAATTCCATGAACCAGGCTGCTGTCTCCTTTCCCAGAAAGAGCCCCTGATTGGGCTGGGCCCTGGAGAGGATTCCCTCAGCTCTGCACCCCACCCTCCCCCAGCAAGGCAGGGCTGCTCTCCCTGCTCCCCTGCCCTGACCCGAGGGCTCAGGAAGCTCAGACTTCCCTTCTGGAAAGTTCAGGTGTTGTCTCGAAGAATCTCCCTTGGTCTCTGCCCCAGCTGCCAGGTCTTCAGAGTGAGCTACCCGCTCCCCAGCCCCCCAACAGGGCCACGGGGATTCTTGGGCAAATTCCCTGTTTCTGGCTCCACGGTGTGGGGCCAGGAGCCTCAGGGCAGGCCCTGGGAGTGGGAACCTCTCTCATGGGCTTTCCCCCTTTCATCAAGCAGTGTTTCAGGCCGGGAAGGGAACATTTCACAACGGGTAAACTGAGGCAGCTAGAAGCTGCAGCTTCCATCTGAGCCACCTCAGGGTCCCAGTGCTTCTGTCACCATCTTGTCATTTTCTGGCCTAAGGTAGGGTCAGACTGTGTGAACCTCCCCCAATAAAATGTTCCAAGAGGTCCGTATGTGTGTCTATGAGTGACCACCAGGTGTGGGGCCCACACGGGCGCTGCAGGATGGGCTCGAGCCAGGCTCCCTGGTGTCACACTGGCATCCGGGGGTTTCGGTTCCCAGAAGACCTTTCGAGCGGCCACCCTGTTGGTTGATGACAAGTGCTTCGGATTCCCCTCCCTGAGCCACCTGGTGGCCAGGTATGGACCTGCCCATGTCCCTTCCTTACCTGCAGCTGACCGCGCCCAGCTGGCCGCTGGAGACGGAAACAGTTTCACCTGCGGCCATGGAAGAGCGCCCGACATGGGAACCGGAGGCCTGGGGCTCCCCCGGAGGGTGGCTGGCACCCCGGGAGGCCAGAGCAGGTGGGGGAGTGGGAGGGGCCCAGCCCCTTGGGCTGGTGGAAGTCCTGAGGGAGGCAGGGAACGGAGGCTGAAACTCCAGGGTCCAGAAGGCAGAAGGGGGAGGGTTAAATTCCTGGTTGTCTGAGGGAGAAGGGATCCAGGAGCTAGGACTCCTGTGTCCTGGGGAGCAGTAGAGGGGGAAGAGGGGGGCAGGGTCGCAAACTCCTGAGCAAGAGGAAAAAGGAAATTGAAGACTGGGTTCCTCAGCCCTGAGGAAGGAGGGGTCTAGGGAGCCCACATTTCAGTGCTTACAGAGGGGACATGGGGCCTGGACTTCTGGGTCTGAGGGAGAAGGAGCAGGGGCCTGGACTCCTGGGTCTGAGGGAGGAGGGGCTGGGAGCCTGGACTCCTGGATCTGAGGGAGGAGGGGCTGGGGGCCTGGACTCCTGGTCTGAGGGAGGAGGAGCAGGGGCCTGGACTCCTGGTCTGAGGGAGGAGAAGCAGGGGCCTGGACTCCTGGTCTGAGGGAGGAGGAGCAGGGGCCTAGACTCCTGGGTCTGAGGGGAGGGGCTGGGGGCCTGGACTCCTGGTCTGAGGGAGGAGGAGCAGGGGCCTGGACTCCTGGGTCTGAGGGGAGGGGCTGGGGGCCTGGACTCCTGGTCTGAGGGAGGAGGAGCAGGGGCCTGGACTCCTGGTCTGAGGGAGGAGGAGCAGGGGCCTGGACTCCTGGGTCTGAGGGGAGGGGCTGGGGGCCTGGACTCCTGGTCTGAGGGAGGAGGAACAGGGACCTGGACTCCTGGTCTGAGGGAGGAGGAACAGGGGCCTGGACTCCTGGTCTGAGGGAGGAGGAGCAGGGGCCTGGACTCCTGGGTCTGAGGGAGGAGGAGCAGGGGCCTGGACTCCTGGTCTGAGGGAGGAGGAGCAGGGGCCTGGGCTCCTGGGTCTGAGGGAGGAGGCTGGGACTCCCGCGCCCTCCCAGCCCCTTCTCTTCCACCCCAGGCCCATCGCTCTCCTCTGTGCTGAATGAGCTCCCCAGTGCTGCAACCCTTCGGTACCGAGGCCCTGGGGTTCTTCCGTGGGGGGCATCGGAGGAGGAGGAAGAAGATGGAGAGAGGAGACTCCAGACCATGGCAGAAGTCGCCCAGCAGGAGCTGGAGGAGCCTGTCCCCTCCCGGGAGCTGCCATGGCCCATGCAGGCCCGCCGGACACACAGGTGAGGCTCCGCTCCGGCTTGCCAGCGTGTGTCCTCTCCTCCTCCCTCAGCCTCTCCCTGCTTCTCTTGCCTTCTTTCCCTGTGCCTGTGTCTCTGCTTCTCTGACTCCCAGGCCTCCTGCCTCCCTGGCTCCTGGCTCCAGAACGCTCCTGTCGCCCGGGTTCGTGTGCTGGCTCTCTGCTCTGGCTCCTTCTCCCTGTGCCTGGAATCCGTGTAGTGTTTTTGTTGTGGCCTTCTGTTTTCCGAAGTTTGTCCCTCTTCCTTCTTTCCCTTCCCGGGCTACACGCTGTGCACGGCTGCTGAACAACGAACATTCTGGAGAGTTCCGGCAACACTGACAGGTTTCCCTGCTATCCAAAGGACAGCGTTGCTATGAAACCTTTCATAAACCTGCTTGGGGCATCAAGCAAAGGGTAACACAGGTCTTTCCTAAAAACAAAGGCCTGGGCCTGGAACTTTGGGGAAGTGTGGGATGCCTGTGTTGTGCATTTCCACCAGGAACAGCAGGACAGAAGAAGCAAGCACAAGGCCCTTCTGAGAATGGGGCCGTGTGTCTTGAAATTGTTCTCCAAACCCCATCATTTTGCTTTTATTCTTTATTTTTTTAATGTATTTATTCATGAGAGACACAGAGAGGCAGAGACACAGAGGGAGACGCAGGCTCCCTGCGGGGAACCTAATGCGGGACTCGATCCCAGGACCATGGGACCACAACCCCAGCCAAAGGCAGACGCTCAACCACTGAGACACCCAGGCCTCCCTCGTTCTGGGTTTTTATGGTGATTTTGTTGCACAGGCGTGCTTGGTTAAATCTGTGGGCATTGGCCATGGAACTCAGCCTGCAGCCCCTCTCTCTCCCTCCTGGCTCAGGGCTTGCTTCCCCCCCCCCCCCCCCCGCAACGAGGCCCCCACTCTTAGTCTCATCACTCAGGGCATTCCAAAGATTTTTAAAGCTCTGTGCCAGGAATGGGGACAAAACCCAGATATATTTTTTTTTCAGATATATATTTCTTATTATAAATCACAGGATCACACCTTCCTTTTTTTTTTTTTTTCCTTTTAGATTTTGATATTTGCCTACAGAAAAGTGCATGAAACATTGTGTATACACAGAGTATTCCCATCACGGGAACCCACGGAAACTCCACGCAGGGCAGGAGACACAACTCCACAGCTCCCAGAAGCTGCCCATGGGCCCCAAGTCACCCCCACCTCCCCACAACATCCCTTCCCAGACTTTAAAAAAATATTTGATTTATTCATGAGAGACACAGAGAGAGAGGCAGAGACACAGGCCAAGGGAGAAGCAGGCTCCCTGCTGGGACCCTGATGTGGGACTTGATCCTGGATCCCAGGATCACACCCTGGGCCAAAGGCATATGCTCAGCCACTGAGCCACCTAGGCATCCTATCCTTCCCAGACTTCTATGATGATCTGTTCCTCATTCTCCTGTCCAGCTTGGCCACCTGCAAGTTCATCCCTGAAGAGCACAGTGTGCTTGCTCCAGAGCTCCTGCGGTATCCACAGCCTGCCTGGCCTTCTATGCATTAGCTGCGTCTCTTCCTATTGCTGTAGAGGATTCCGAGTTATCGATATATTGCAATTTACTTCCCGCTCCTGCTGTTGTGTTGTTTCTCTACTTGGGGGTGTCCATTGGGAGCTGCCAGGTCCTTCCTATTCTGTCTCTGAATGTTTCCCTACCAGGAAGAGCCATGCCAGGGACCAAGTGGCTCAGGGATCGGGTTCCAGAGCCTCAAATTGCGCCCTGAAGTTCCGGAGGTTGAAGGAGAAGACGAAGGAAGGCCTGCACACCTTGCAACCCTGGGCGTGGACACTGAAGAGAATTGGGGGTGCGGTGGGGTTGAGGCTGGCCCCATTCCTGGGTCTGAGGGAGGAGGGGCTGGGGAATCAGGACTCCCAGGTCTGAGGGACTGTGTGTCAGGGTCCCGACTCTGGACCTGGAAAGGAGCCCCAGGCCTCTCTGCACCCCCTGTAGGCCAGTTTGGTGCCGGCACCGAGTCCTACTTCTCCTTGCTGCGTTTCCTGCTGCTTCTCAACGTGCTGGCATCTGTAATTAAGGCCTGTATGACACTGCTGCCCACCTGGCTGGAAGGGACCCTCCCAGGTCCCCCTGGCTCTGACACCTCCTCGCCCTGTGGCTTCTACAACCCCAGCCCCCAAGGCCTAGTCACCTTCCCCACCCATCTCCTCAACTTGCTGTCAGGAGAGGTGCGTCCCTGGAGCCCTGGGAGACCCCCCCACCGAGCCTCAGTACCCCCTGATTCTGATTGCCTAAGCCCACGGTGAACTTTTCCTCTCCAGGGTTTTCTAGAATGGTCTCCTCTCTTCTATGGGTTCTACCCACCCCGCGCACACCTGGCAATCACCTATCTGTGCTCCGTCTTTGTCATTGGCCTCCTGTATCTGCTGTTCATCCTCCATCGGTAAGTAACAACCGCACTCCATCCCCACCCTGGTGTCGTGGGGAAGGAGTGGTGGTGGTAGAGGACCAGTCCCCAAGAATCCAGAGTCCTGCTCCATGATCCCTTTCTCTAGTTGTATTGAAACCAAATTTTTAAAATGCCAAAGACCAGTGACAAAGATGGACAGTTTCAACTTCCTGCGTCTTAGAAGCTTGTAGGGGAAAGTAAGATATTAGCCCAGCAAATTAAATACATCTTTTCTGGAGGGGAGAGAGCTTTATAGGAAACCAATAGGGGTGATTCATTCATTCTCACAAATATTTATTAAGCCCCTACTATGTTCTGGTCACTGTTCTAGACAGTTGGCAAAACAGGACAACAAACGAATGAAAACCTGACCAAGGGGCACCTGGGTCGCTCAGTGTTTGAGCATCTGCCTTTGGCTCAGGTCATGATCCTGGGGTCCTGGGATCGAGTCCCACATCAGGCTCTCTATAGGGAAACTACTCCTCCCTCTGCCTCTGTCTCCATGAAAAAATAAATTCTTTTTTAAAAAAAGAAAACCTGACCGAGTTCTGTCCTGATGGAGCTGACAGTCTTCCTGGTGGAGACAGGTGATAAGCAATAAGCTATAAATGAGTCCATGACGTGGGGCTCTGGACACACACAGAGCAGGTGAAGTGGGGTGCCAGTGATGATAGGCCAGGCTGCTCTATGAATAGGTGCCCAGGGAAGCTTCACTGAGACAAGATCTTTATTTTTTTTTTAAGATTTTATTTATTTATTCATGAGACACACAGAGAGAGGCAGAGACACAGGCAGAGGGAGAAGCAGGTTCCATGCAGAGAGCCCGACTTGGGACTCAATCCCAGGACTCCGGAATCATGCCCTGAGCCAAAGGCATACGCTCAACCGCTGAGCCACCCAGGCGTCCCAAGACAAGATCTTTAAATGAGGATGTTGAGAAGGAGAGGGATTTGGTCAAGTAAACACGCAGGGAAAGAGCATTGCAGGCAGAGGGCCCGGCCAGAGCAAGGTAGGAGGAGAGTGGTGTGCTGGAGGGCGCACTAGGCAGCCGGCTGGGGCCAGAGCAGAGGGAGGTGGGGAGAGCGGTGGAGATGCACCTGCACTCCAGAAAGGATTTGGCTGCTTTTCTGAGTGAGATGGGACTCACTGCAGTTTCTTGACCAGATCAACCTGATTTGATTTCAGGTTCTGGCCCTGAGGGAGGGAGAGGCAAGAAGGAAAGGAGGGAGGAAAGACAGTAAGGGATGAGCAAACCCACAGCAGGTGAAATAGTCACAAAGGTTTTGCAATCCAGGCAAGAGACAGTGGTGGCTTGGAGTAGGGTGGTGGTAGTGGTCAGCTTGGGATTTTTCTTTTCTTTTTTTTTTTTAATTAAAAAAATTTTTTTTTAATTTAAAAAAAAATTTATGATAGTCACACACACAGAGAGAGAGAGAGGCAGAGACATAGGCAGAGGGAGAAGCAGGCTCCATGCACCAGGAGCCCGACGTGGGATTCGATCCCGGGTCTCCAGGATCATACCCTGGGCCAAAGGCAGGCGCTAAACCACTGTGCCACCCAGGGATCCCTCTTTTCTTTTTTTTAAATTGAATTTCTACACCCCCTCCCCCAGCTGTCTTGAGATACAATTGGCATAAATAACATTGTGTAAGTTTAAGGTGTACAAAGTGTTGATTTGGTACATTTACATATTGCAACATGATTACCGCCACAGCAATGGCTCATACCTCCACCCCCTCACATCATATCATGTCTTTTATGATGACATTTAAGATGTACTCTTGTAGGGACGCCTGGGTGGCTCAGCGATTGAGGGTCTGCCTTCAGCTTAGGGCGTGACCCTGGGGTCCCAGGAACAAGTTCCGCATCGGGCTTCCTGTGTGGAGCCTCCTTCTCCCTCTGCCTATGTCTCTGCCTCTGCCTCTCTCTCTCTCTGTCTCTTGTGAATAAATAAAATCTTTACTCTTGTAGCAATTTTCAAGTATCTAACATAGATAGTACTGTTAACTATATTCAGAATGTTGTACATTAGCTCCCCAGAACTTATAATTGGAAGTGTGTAACCTTTGACCCCTAGGTGTCCCCATCCCCTGGTAACCACCAGTTTACTCTGTTTCCATGAGTTTAACTATTTTAGATTCCATAAATAGTGGTATCACACAGCGTTTGTCTGCTCTTACTCACTTAGCATAATGGCCTCAAGGTCCATCCATGTTGTTGCAAATGGCAGGATCTCCTTCTTTCTCGGGGTTGAATAATACTGTTGTTATATGTGTACGTATCAGATCTTTATCCATCCATCCGTTGGCAAACAGGTTGTTTCCATATCCTGGCTATTGCTGATAATGCAATGAATGTGGGGGTGCTGATGTCTCTTGAGATCCTCCTTCCATTTCCTTTGGACATATACCCAGAAGTTTGCTTCTGGGATTGCTGGATGAAGTGGTAGCTCTATTTTTAACTTTGGGGGGAACTTCCATACTGTTTTCCATAGTGGCTACACTGATTTACATTCCCAACAGGGCACCAGGGTTTTCTGTTTGCCACATCCTCACCAACAGGTCTTATCTCTTGTCTTCTTGATGACAGCCATTCTGACAGGCGTGTTGCTCATTGTGGTTTTGATTGGCATTTCCCTGATGATCAGTGATGATGAGCACGTGTTTGCATACCTGTTGGCCATCTAGATGTCTTAAAAAAAAAATGTCTCAATTTCTCTGCCCATTTTTAAATTGAAATTTTTTTCCTGTTGGTATTGTATGTGTTCTTTTTCTATTTTTTTTCAGTTAATCCCAGTGACAGATATGATTTGCAAATATTTTCTCTTATTCCATAGGTTGCCTTTTCATTCTATGCATTGTTTCTTTTGCTGTTCAGCGGCTTTTAAGTGTGATGGAGTCCCACTAATTCATTTTTGCTTTTGTTGCTTATGCTTTTGGTGTCCTAGCCAAAATATCATCCCCAATGAATGTCAAGGAGGTCTTCCATCATTTTTTTTTCCCTAGGACTTTTTCTGTTTTAGGTCTTATGTTTACATGTTTAACGCATTTCAAGTTAATTTTTGTGAGCAGTTTAAGACTGAGACCAGGTTCATTCTTCTGCATGTGGCTCTCCAGTTTTATCAGCAACATTTGTTGAAAAGACTATCCTCCCCAAGGGAATATGTGGGCTCCCTTGTCAAATCTTAGTGTTGTGTGTGTGTGTATATATATATATATATTTAATATCACACATATCCAGAAAAATGCAAAAATCAAAGAATAGAGCTTGGTATGTCCCCATCCATATCAAGAAATAGAACATGGCCAGCCCCTGGAAGCCCCCTCAAGATCTCGGGTTACTGCATTTCCCCTGAACTCTCCCCACCCCATCCTTTCTGTTTACATCATGGGCTGGTCTGGCCTGTTTTGTTCTTCATATAAAAGGGAGACTCTGGCTGTATGTTGAGTAGAGCCCAGAGGGTTCCCTAATGTTGGATATGGGGCGTGGTGAAGCTGGGAAGTTAAGAATGACTTCAGGTGTGTTGAGCCCGAGCCCCTGGAAGGGCCACATTGCTGGCAGTTGTGATGGCAAGGGCCATGGAGAGAGTAGCCTTGGTGAGGAGCACAGTTGTGGCCGGTTGGTTCTGAAGTGGCTTCTGGACAAATGAAGGGAGTAGGTGGTTGCCCACATGGGTTCTGGAGATGGATCCAGATAGAGATGCCCATCTGGGACATGCTGGCATTCAGGCAAGACTGGGAATCCCTCAAGGGCAGGGGCTGTGGTCAAGAAGAAAATCATGGGCTTAACAAAGAAAATGTGGAGGGTCTCCTAAATGCCAGGCACTGGGCCAGGGCCATCAGATTGGGTCCCCCTACCTTTGCACAGTTCACACAGTCCAGGAGGAGAGAACTGTGAGATAAAGAAAAAGCAACTTTTACATTAAAAATCGAATCAGCTATTTCAGTGTGAGAGCAGTACTATATTAAAAACAAATGGGGAAAAAAAATAAAAAATAAAAAATAAAAACAAATGGGGGGCACCTGGGGGGCCCAGTCGGTGAAGCATCTGCCTTTGGCTCAGGTCACAATCTCAGGGTACTGCAATCAAGCCCCACTTCGGGCTCCCTGCTCAGTGGAGAGCTTGCCACTCCCTTGCTTGTGCTTTCTCTGTCAAATAAAATCTAAAAAACAACAGTTTTTTTTTTTTTTTAAGAGAAAAGGGATGAGATGATAAAGCAGAGATCAGCAATTTGTCCTGATAAAGTAAAGGCCTGATAGGAAATATGTTCATCTTTTCTGGCTATATGGTCTCTGTCTCAAACTCTGCTGTTGTAGGGCTAAGGCAGCTATAGCCAGTAAGTAAATGAGTGGATGTGGTTCTGTTCCAATAAAACTTCATTTACAAAAAACTGGCACCATAATTTGCCACCCCCTGTGACAGAGAATGGGAGGGGACCCTCATTAAATGAAGTGGTAGTAAAGGACTGACCTGTAGGTAGAGACCAAAAGATGAGAAGGAACGTGCCAGGTGAGCAATTAACGACCTGGACATTCTTGGCAGCAGGAACTGCACGTGCAAAGGCCCTATGGTAAGAAGAGGTTTGGAGTGTTCTGAGAAATGAAAGGCCAGGAGGAGGGACAGGATTTGAGTTTCAAGAAGTAGGTGGGGGCTAGATTAGGTGTTTTCTGGCTGGCTGTGCTATGAAGGAGCCTAAACTTCCAGAACAAGGACGAGCTGTGGAATAGTTTTTAAGTGGTAGTACCATCTAATCTGCATAGGAGAAGGTTCCAGGGCAGCCCCGGTGGCGCAGCAGTTTAGCGCCGCCTGCAGCCTAGGGCATGATCCTGGAGACCCTGGATTGAGTCCCATGTCAGGCTCTCTGCATGGTGCCTGCTTCTCCCTCTGCCTGTCTCTCTCTCTCTCTCTCTCTCTCTCTCTCTCTCTCTCTCTCTCTCTCTGTGTGTGTGTCTCTATGAATAAATAATCTTTTTTTTAAATAATCTTTAAAAAAAAAAAAAAAGAAGGTTCCACCAGTGTGGGAACAGAATGGATTCAAGAGGGCGAGGGTGGAAGCAGAGGCCAGGTGGCAGTTCTCTGTAGTCATCCACTCAAGAGATTCTGGGGGCTTGTGGCAGGTCATTGAGGGTGGATATGGAATCTCTTTGCCCAGTTTTCTCTGCTTCCTTGTCCTCTCCCTGGGTCTTTGCCCCACTTCTTCCTTCCCTTCCCTTCCCTTCCCTTCCCTTCCCTTCCCTTCCCTTCCCTTCCCTTCCCTTCCCTTCTATCTATCTATCATCTATCTATCATCTATGAATGACACAGAGAGGCAGACACAGACAGAGGGAGAAGCAGGCTCCCCGCAGGGAGCCCGATGTGGGACTCAATCCCCAGACCCGGGATCATGCCCTGAGCCTAAGGGAGACGCTCAACCGCTGAGCCACCCAGGCGTCCCTGCCCCATTTCTTTGAGTCTCAGTCCTCCACCCTTTGGGTCTTTCTCCCTCACCCCCTTCTCTGGACGTCTGTCCTTCCCTCTGAGTCTCTGACTTCTCTCTAGACCTCTTCCCTCATTTCCCTGTCCACTTTCTCTGAATCCTTTCCCAGTGGGGTCGCAGTCTCCCCTCTACATTTGTGTCTGTCCCCAGGATCTTTGTCACTCTGGGTCCCGGCCCTCTGCTCTCTGGAGCGCCGTGGCTCTCTGCGGGGTGTCTACCTTCCCCAGTCGGCCCCTGAATCCCTCTCTTGGTCTTTGGCTCCCATGACTGTGTGTGTCTACACGTCTCTGACTCTACTTGTCAAATTCCCAAGGTCCCAGGGTTCATTTCCCTGCTAGTCCCATAAGAGGGGTGACCCCGCCCTCACTGACCTTCCACACCCCGTCTCTGGGGCCTTCCTCTCTCAGCTCCGTGTCAGGACTGAAACAGACGCTGGTTGCTGAGTCGGGGGCCCTGACCAGCTACAGCCATCGGGTGTTCACCGCCTGGGACTTCGGCCTCTGTGGGGATGTCCACGTGCGGCTGCGCCAGCGCAACATCCTGTACGAGCTGCAGGTGAGCTCAGGGAAAGGACCAGAGGGGGCGGGGCCGGGAGTCTGGGCGGGGCCCAGACCCGGGACGGGGCTCAAAGCGACGCTGGGCGGAACTTTCTCCTAAGGAGGCGGGCCTTGCGAAACGAGAGGGCGGGACGAGGCCCCAGTAGGGATACCTGATGTCAAAGGGGACAGGAAAAAGCAGGCAGCGGGAAGGGGGCGGGGCATGAAGCTCCTCTGCCCTGGGTGAGGACTTGGGCTTGGCCAGAAGGAGGCTAAGAAAGTAGAACTGGAACTGCGCCCCAGGCAAGAGGGCTGGGCGGGGCCTCGGAGGGGCGCAGTGTGGAGCCCTGGGCGGGGCTGTGGAGAGGTGGGAGATCTAAATTGTCCAGTAGAGGACCATGGGGGGATTGGGACAAGAACTGCAGAAGTCTTTTTTTTTTTTTTTTAAAGATTTTATTTATTTATTCATGAGAGGCACAGAGAAAGGCAGAGACACAGGCAGAGGGTGAAGCAGGCTCCATGCAGAGAGCCTGATGCGGAACTCGATCCCGGGACTCCAGGATCACGCCCTGGGCCAAAGGCAGGTGCTAAACCACTGAGACATCCAGGGATCCCCTGCAGAAGTCTTTAGAGGGTGCTGCTGTGTCAGTTCATGTTGAGCTGGGGTTCTGAACCACCTGCCGGGCCTGTCTGGGGGACCTGAGCCCACAAAGGACGTCTTTCCTGGCCTCAGGTGGAGCTGGAGGAAGCTGTGGTGCGGCGCCAGGCTGCAGTGCGGACCCTGGGCCAGCAAGCCAGGGTGTGGTCGGTGCGGATCCTGCTCAATCTGCTGGTGATTGCACTCCTGGGAGCGGCCTTCTACGGAATCTACTGGGCTACAGGGGCCACCGTGGAGCTTCAGGTGTGGAGGGTCCTGGGGGAGGAGAGTCCTTCCATCCTGGAACTTACATTTCCAAGGTTGGAGGGCATCTTAGGAGGGATGGGGGTGTATGTTTGGACTTTGGGGTGCTGGAGGAAGAAAAGGCTGGGGGAGGACGTTTAGCAAGGTTCTGGAGGACCAGAAGCCCGGAGCTTCTTTGCTTGATTCACCACCCTCTCTCCCAGGAGACGCCCTCTGTCCAGCAGATGCCACTGCTGAAGCTCCTGGTGGATTACCTTCCATCCATCTTCATCTCTGGGGTTAACTTCTTGCTGCCACCTGTGTTCAAGCTCATCGCCCCGCTGGAGGGCTACACCAGGAGCCACCAGATTGCTTTTATCCTGCTCAGGTTCTACCTCTGTGGGTGTGCTGGGGATGACGGCAGGGCTGGTGTGAAAGACACTGGCTCTAGTACACAAGGCACGGAAATCCCCAGGATATGGGACCCAGTGAGATCTGGATTCAAATCCTGACTTGTTCCAATCAGAGCCTCAGTTTCTTCATTTGTGAAGTGGGAAGAATTGTGAGCGTGTTCCACATGTGGGGGGTGGAGGCGGGCTGGCACGTGGTGAACACTGGTCAGGGCTGATTCCGTTCCCCTTGCCAGGACCGTGTTTCTCCGCCTGGCATCCCTGCTAGTCCTGCTCTTCTCCCTCTGGAATCAGATCACTTGTGGGGGCAAGGCTGAGGCTGAAGAGTGTAAGACCTGTGGCTACAACTACAAGGAACTACCGGTGAGAAGGAAAGGGGCCCCAAATCCTGGGTCCTTGAAGGAAAGCAGGAACTAGATGGGTTAGACTCCAGGTTTAAGAGGAAGAAGGAGGGATCCCTGGGTGGCGCAGCGGTTTGGCACCTGCCTTTGGCTCAGGGCGTGATCCTGGAGACCCGGGATCGAATCCCACGTCGGGCTCCCGGTGCATGGAGCCTGCTTCTCCCTCTGCCTGTGTCTCTGCCTCTCTCTCTCTCTGTGACTATCATAAATAAAAATTAAAAAAAAAAAAAAAAAGAGGAAGAAGGAGCTTAAAGTGCTAGGACACCCTCCCCTTAACGCCCCCCCCCCCCCCCAAAGGGTTGTTAGGATCACTTGTGATTTGGAGACTTGGATGCTTGGACCTCCAGGTGCCTGGATCTGGAGGTCTTTCTGACCCATGCCTTCCTTCCTCAGTGCTGGGAGACCCGGCTGGGGCAGGAGATGTACAAACTCCTGCTCTTTGATCTGCTGACTGGCGTGGCTGTCATGCTGCTCATCCAGTTTCCTCGGAAGTGAGCCCCCACCCCTACCCCATTTCTTTGACCTTTTGTCTGCAGGCCCCGCCCCCTCTCACCTAGTTACTTCCCTCTAGACACACCCCCTCCAGGACTGAAAACTCCACCCCTATTCAAATATATTCACTTCTGACTGGCGGGCAGGACGGCAGGGGCGGGGCAAGGCGGGCGGGCTTGCCTCTGACTTGGCCCCGCCCCGCCCCTCAGGCTGCTCTGTGGCCTCTGTCCCGGGGCCCTGGGTCGCGTGGTGGGAACCCAGGAATTCCAGGTACCCGACGAGGTGCTCGGGCTCATCTACGCACAGACGGTGGTCTGGGTAGGGAGTTTTTTCTGCCCTCTACTACCTCTGCTCAACACGGCCAAGTTCCTGTTACTTTTCTATTTCAAGAAGGTGAGGAGTGTGGTGGATTCCTGGGTCCTGAGGAAGGAGGATGTGAGGGTCCCCAGCTACTAGCTCCTGAGAGAGAAGGGTCTGGAGGACAGACTCCTGGATGTGGGAGGAGGGGATTAGGGCATCTCTTCCGTCCAGGGGAAGAGGGGATCTGGCCTCCCAGATCTGACGGCAGCAAAGAACCAGGGATTCTGTTTCCCTCCTGAGGAGGGGCCAGGGACAAGGACTCTTGGACGATGAAAAAGGACAGGCCAGGGCTCAGGGTCTTGTGTCTCCTTCTCCCCCCAGTTCACCCTTTTCTCCACCTGCTCTCCGGCCTCCCGCACCTTTCGGGCTTCCACAGCGAACTTCTTTTTCCCCTTGGTCCTTCTCCTGGGTCTGGCCATCTCCGCTGTTCCCGTACTTTACAGCATCTTCCTGTAAGTGTGAGAGGGGCCTGCCTCTCCCTTCTCCTTCCCTCCTTCCTTCCACCCTCATCCAGGATTCTGAATCTTGGCCATCCTTGAACACTGTCTCTGACTTCTTCAGGATCCCACCTTCTAAGCTGTGTGGTCCATTCCAAGGGCAGTCGTCTATCTGGGCCCAGATCCCTGAGTCTATTTCCAACCTCCCTCAGACCGTCCAGAACTTTCTCTTTTTCCTGGGGACCCAGGCTTTTGCTGTGCCTCTTCTCTTAATCTCCAGGTGAGGGAGCCCATAATCCTGGGTCTGAGTTTGTGTTCCCTGGGGGCCCCTACTGCCTGTTTCTAAGTAAGGAGGGGCTGGGTGCCAGGACTCCTGGGTCTGAGGAAGGAGGGGGGCTGGGGGCCTGGACTCCTGGGTCTGAGGAAGGAGGAGCCTGGACTCCCGGGTCTGAGGGAGGAGGGGTCTGGCGGAGGGGTGGGGCTGGGAGTCCAGATCCCCGGTTTCTATGGAGCCTTTACACTGAAGATATGCTAAGAGCCCCCTGGGTACGGCTTCCATTTCCGTCTCCTCTAGCATCCTGATGGCATATACCCTGGCCTTGGCTAACTCCTATGGACGTCTCGTCTCTGAGCTCAAACGCCAGATAGAGACGGTGAGGCAAAGCGGGTTCATGGTAGGGGGTCCTGGATATTGAAAGAAATGTGGGGAGCGGTCGGCCTCACCTGCACTTCTCTTTACCCTTTACCTCTACCCAGGAGGCGCAGAATAAGGTCTTCCTGGCACAGCGCGCGGTGGCACTGAGCTCGGCCACCGGGGCTCTTCGACCTCCCTAGCCCTGCTCGGGACCATGGCCCACTTCATCCTGCCCCCGGACCCTTTGGAAGCCCGCACCTCATCTGTAAAAGAGAACTTGAGAAGACCCTAAGTCCCCGGCTGCGGAGATTTCCGGGGCCCTGACTCCCCCTCACTCTCGCGTTAACCTTTCTCGTACCAATAAACGCCGCCGAGACTGCAGAGCGCTTTGTTTGTAACTTGCATCCTGAGCCGGCCAATCAGAGGTATCGGCCTCGAGAAGGCCAGCCAATCAGCGGCCGCGTCCCGTAGCTTGAGGGCGGGGACAAGTGATTGGCTCAGAACCTGGTGAAGAGGCGGTCTCCAGGCTACACCAACCCGAATTCGGCATCTCAGCCAATCAGCGCTCGCTACGGACTTCGAGGGGCGTGGCAGCCAGCCCAGGGCCAATCCGTAGCTGAGGCAGGAACAACAGGGAACGCCATCCTCTCGCCAATAGAAAGTGCTCAGAGGCGGGCCTGCAGTCGGTGGACGGCTACGACGCCATGAATATCTTGCCCAAGAAGAGTTGGCACGTCCGGAACAAGGACAATGTCGCCCGCGTGCGGCGTGACGAGGCTCAGGCCCGAGAGGAGGAGAAAGAACGTGAGCGGAGGGTGCTGCTCGCTCAGCAGGAGGTAAGCCCCGAGTGCGGTCGGACGGGACTCCCGGGCCGAGCGCGCAGGCGCGTGGGGGAGGGGCCGGAAGCGGGATGGCGCACAAGCGCAGTGCCTCCCGTGAGGCTGGAGGAGCTGGGCGCGGTTGGAAACGCAGGGGCTCGCCTGCGCGGGCCCTACCTGAGGCTTCCCCACCTGGGCCTCCCCTTTGCCCTGGTTTCCGCCACTCGGTTTTCGTGAGGCCAGGGTGTGCCTGGCTTAGAGTAGGGGCTGCTGAAAAAATGAATCCTGTGCAGTTCAAAGAAACGCAGACCCACGTTTAGTGTTCCTGCCCGACCTCTCTGGAGCGTCTGCTGTATGCTCGCCCCGAGCAGAGCGCTGGACCTGCTCTGTTCGTGCCCAGAGGGCACTGCCCTCCGCTGTGCAGAGAAGTGGGACATACCCATCTCCCTGTGGGGCGAGCCCTCTCCCCGCGGCCCCCAACCCCGGGGGCTCTCGGTGTAACTTCTAGCTTCTAGTGTGCACGGAGTTTGAAGTTTGTTAACGAATCTGGCCCTCACCGCTGGCCGGGAGGTGGTCTGGGCTTTTAAAGCTCACTTTTGGCAGCAGATCGCATGTGGTCGAGGGACAGTGATCTGGAGCCCTTACCTGTATTTCTGGTCGCCTGTTGGCAAATTTTGGGCTGCCTTCCTAGCTGTTTTTATTGTGCCAGCTGAGGTTGGGAAACCCTTCTGGTTCACCAAAGGCAGCGTACAAACCCAGGTGTCACCTCATTCTCCCATCCTCTCCCCCAGGCTGGGTGATGCTCTGATGAGCCCTCAGCACCAGCACGGGGATTCTCTGTGCTTGGCACCGGTCTCACAGTTCTTGGAGGCACGGCTAGGCAACGAATGCTCTGCCTGTAACTTTCTTTTCCCCAGGCCCGCACAGAATTCCTACGGAAGAAGGCCAGGCACCAGCACTCGCTACCTGAGCTCCAAGCAGCAGAGGCGGGAGCCCCCAGTTCTGGCCCTGTGGACCTATTTCGGGAGCTGCTGGAGGAAGGGAAAGGGGCGACCAGAGGCAATAGAGAGTATGAGGAAGAAAAGCGACAGGAGAAAGTAAGCTGCGGCCGCCCCCCCCCCCCCCCCCCCCCCCCCCCCCCCCGTCCCTGTCAGTCAGGGGTAAAGTCTGACTGATGGGAACAGAGAGGTAGGGTGGGGATGAAATGAGCTGACACAGAACTCAGTACTGGAACACAGCACTCCAAGTGTGGGTTATTGGCACCCTCCCTGCAGGGGCTTGGGAGTGGGTGCATGGCACCGTCAGGTACAGACCCCTTGGGCTGATGTCAAGACCCTGTGGAGGTGTATTAGGAAGCTTTTTCACCTAAATCAGAACCTGGGTCCTGTCACTTACCCACTTTCAGGGGTTCCCACCAAACTCTGAACTTGCCTTTGTCTCGCCTCGCTCCTTTGCCTTGCTGGCAGGCTTTCAGGTTCATCTTCAAAGTATCTCCCCAAAGATGCTGCCTCTGAACCCTAAAGCAGTTGCACCCCATCCTTCCCCCTTGTGTTTTTTGTTATTGAACTGACACTCTGCCCAGTGCAGGAGGCCCACCTGTCCTTGGAAAAATGGCTGAGTTGACTCATGCTGCTTCTACCTGTCCAGGAGCCTGGGGGATTCTGTTGTCACAGGTAGGGCTCCCTGAGTGGAGACATCGCTGACATCCTCAGTTCCCTCTTTCTGTCCCCCTCAGGAGAGGCAGGAGAAAGCTCTGGGCATCCTGACCTACCTGGGCCAGAGCGCAGCAGAAGCCCAGACTCAGCCGCCTTGGTACCAGCTACCCCCACGGCAAGGGGCCCCCCAGCTCGGCCCAGGTCCAGATGAAAAGATCAAGAACCGCTTGGACCCTCTACAGGAGATACAGAAGCACTTGAAGAGGAAGAGAAGGCACAGTGGGGACAATGGTGGCCATGGCAGGAAGGGGAAGGAGAGGCCTGAGAAGCAGCGGCCTGAAGTGTAAGGAAGTGGGCGGCTGCATTGGTGCTGTCAGGGTGAGGGGCTGGGGGCCTGGGGAGGCAGCTTGCCACGTGTGGCTTTGGGGCCCCAACACCCTAGCAGGGGGTCTGCAGAGGCAAGCTGGTTTTCCTGAGCCCCCGTGACCCTTCACTCAGCCTTGATTGTCCAGTGGCTTTTGGAGAGACAGGGTGTGAAGAGACACTGGTGACTGGGGAGGTAACCTTGTTTCAAGGTTTTCTCGCTTCTATGCAAAATAGCAATAGATGAAACCCACTGAAACAAAGCTTTCTGGGGGTCTAGTTTGAGAACCACGGGGTCAGTCAGAACAGGTTTGTGTCCCAAGGAGGACAAACCTGAGCAGGTCTCCTAGCTCCTACAGAAGGGGAAACTGAGGTCCTGGCTGTGCTCATCATCATAGCTCGTGATCTGGAGGGGCATCAGGGGCAGTGATGGCAGTCCTGGGTCCTTGCACAGCATGAGGCCAGCTTCCCACCCACAAACCTCTCAGACCAGAGCAGGTAGGGGTGGATGGGGTTCCAGGTGGGGCAGCTCCTTCTTGGGGGACAGTGGGACCTCTAGGGGCTACAAGCTTTCTGACCTGAGTGTTCTCCCCCCAGACCCCCATCCCTGGACCAGCTTCGAGCTGAACGTCTTCGGCGGGAAACAACAGAACGGGCTCGGGCAGAGGCCCTGCTGGCACGAGTCCAGAGCACAACCCCCCAGGAGGAGCAGCCTGAGGAGGAGACAGATGAACGGCGGAGGCGGTACAACTCCCAGTTCAATCCCCAGTGGGCCCGGCGCCCCACCAGCAAGACCCCAGCGCTCACTGACTCCTGGGGGGAGAGGAGAGGCCGCAGCTGCCAGCCGTCATATAAAACTATTTATTCATAAATATTTTCCAAAATGAAAATAGGTTTACCAAAAAATGTCCCTCACTGGGGAGGGGAGGAGGGGGCAGCCCTCGCCCCCGGGCCCCCAGGGTGGGGCTGCTTCCTGGGGGTGAGGGCTGCCCCAAGGCCTGGGGCCTCCCCCAGTCTTCCAGGGCCGGGCCCTAGCCTGGGCAGGGGGGTCAGCATGCGGGGGGGGCGGGGGTAGAGGGAGGGGCCGGTGTCACTGGAGGTCCCGGTCCTCCAGGTAGCGGTACTCAAAGGTGAAGCCTTCCTTCTTCCGCTGGCCCCACTTCTCGTAGTCAAAGTAGATGTAGGTGCCCTGCCCAGGGGAGAAGGTGGTCAGTGAGTGGACGAGCAGGTGGCCAGGAATCTGGGCCGGACCGACAGACAGAGGGAACAGATCTCTGGGCCAGGGACGTGCCAGGTACCAGGCCCAGCGGCCTGCATGCACGTGCCAGTTCCCTCCACCCTCACCAGGCTCTTTTTGGGCAGGACAAGATTCTCCTGCCCCCTTTAAAGGAACCGGGGAGGCAGAGGCGCACCGAGGCCAGCATGGGGCCTCAGTCCCCCGCATATTTACACAGCATCTGACTTCTCGCGAGGGCTGCGGCGCTTGAGCACAGGAGCTGGTGCTCGGCCCTCGAGCTGTGTGCTAGCATTGACCTTCACACAACCCCGAGGCTGTTACCCCATCCTAGAGAATGGAATAGGCTGAGTCTACGTCCAGGCACGCTGTTGGGATAGATGTTTTATTGGTGACAGTGGTGGCGTGGGTGTTTCTGAAGGAGGGAGGCCTTGCCATGGACTTGGAGGATTACTTTGGCCCAAACCAGGATAGAGAGAGGAGTCTGCTTAATGTCAGAGAGGACACAGGGAAAGGGCCGGGTCTGCATCAGTATCTGAGATGCTGCAAAGAACCTGAAAAGAACTGAGGGAGGGGACTGAGTTCTCTGAGGATAGAGGCCTTGTTCAGAACTTGGCATCAGGCAAATATTGGATAGAAAAAAACATTGTGGAACACAACAATTAGAAGTTATCGGAAGCCAACACCCCCAGGGTACTACAGAGCGGGCACCACAGAGTACTCACATGTCATTAACTCATCTAATCCTTGTAACAACTGCACACATGGGGTTTGTCAGCTCGTGTTTATACATAAGGGCATGGAGGCAGGTCCAAGCGACTTGCCCAAGGTCACCCAGCTGGAGCTGAATTCAAACCCAACACAGCCTGGCCACAGAGTGTTGTGCAACAAGTAGGAGGTTCTGATTTTCACCATGTGGGAAGGTCATTAAAGAATACAGCTTCCCTGTTTGTGTTTGCCAAGGAGCCCCTGATCTGCTAGGTGTGAGACGATAGGCCAGGTGCCTCCCTGGAGGACGGGACACCATTGTGATGCCCCAGGGGAGGACCAGCAATGGGGCCGGAGGAAGAGGAGGATGACGACGGGCCTGGGGGTGGGCAGGGCACAGCGAGGGGCCCTCACCTGCTCAAACTCATCTGTGATGGTCTTGGGCTCCTCGTGCCTCTGGAACCACATCATGTACTTGGTGTGGAACCGCCACGACTGCTTCTTTAGGGCCTTGGCTGCCAGATACTGCGCCTTTGTACCCTGGGGGAGGAAGGGAGGAGCCAAGGATCAGGGGGCCCCCAAACTGGTGGGGGCAAGGGGCACAGGGCATCAGGGCTGACCCGGGCCCCGCCGTAGACCAAGGGTGGGCTGGACAGTCCAGGTGGAGATGGGTGGGGACACAGAACATACCACTGCTGGTCAGAAGAAATTGCTTTCAGGGAAGCTTTGAGAAGGAAAAGAAACTACTGCGTGTTGAGAGCTGAGAGCAGGCAGTTCAGGAAGCTTCCCAGGGCAGGATGAGAGTGGGGCTGGTTCTAACTCCCTGGGGTCATGCAGAGGGGACAGTTCTCTAGTGGCCTCCAGAGGCCGTGACTGCACTGTGACAGACACCGGGGCACACCCAGAGGAGGCTGGAGGGGCGGGGGCTCCCAAGCCCCCACAGTGGACAAACCTAGCCTGAGCTGAAGTGGGAATGGGGACAGGTTTGCCTGGGGGGTGAGGGGAGGGCAGGACTGGGGACAGGGAGGGGGTGCGGTCCCGGTGGCCGCAGTGGGGCACCCACCTCACCCCTCCAGCCCGAGGGGGGACGGCGGCGGTGGCGGCGAAGCCGGGGGGCCCGAGGCTGCCCCGGGGGCCCTGCTGTACCTCCAGATAGTAGAAGATGAAGAAGAGCGTCTCAGTCGACAGGCGCTGGTAGAACTCCACGGTGTCCGAGTGTGGGGGTGGCATCTGGTGGTGGTATGGGGGTGTCGGGCAGGGGTTCCGGGGGAGGTACTGCCTGTGGAGGAGAAGAGGCTTATTCTAGTGCCTGATGATTCCCACGGTCTCGAGGTAGGGGTAGAAATCTAGCCCTGATCTGACCATAGCCGCCCACCCCACGGATCAAGGGAGCTTCCAGGCACCCAATCACCCCAGCATGGAGGACCAGCAGCAAGCTTCACACAATGTCTCTGGACTGGGGAACCATACCCAAACATCAGGGCCGCCTCCCCACTCTCAGGGGTCTTGGTCCCTCACCGGATACGCTCGGAGTCTGAGGGGTGGGGCATATGGTGCCAGGCGGCCTCTTCCATGGCCTGCTGGTAGAGCTGCTCCTTGGTGAGGGGCACAGGCCCCAGGGGACACACGCCCAGCGAGAGCGGGATGTTCACTTCTGACAGCTGCAGGGGCGGCTGAGCTGAGGCTGGTGGGGCGGACGTGCTGCTCAGGATGATGTCTGCAGGGCGGTGTGGGGGGTGTGGCAGGGCCAGGCCCTCCGGTGAGGCTGGAGTGTGCCATTACTCCTGCCCGGCCGCCCCCGCCCCCACCTCACCCAGACCCTCACCTCGCTCGGTTAGGTGCAGCGTTGGCACAGGATCCTCGATGCCGGAGCTGATGGCTGCCCGCTCTGCCATGGACTTGAGAGAGCTCAGAGGTTCCGGGGCCTGTGGGGAGAAGACAGCTGCCACCCATGCTGCTTCCCCCTCTGGCAGACGCTTGGCTCAGCCAAGGCTACCAGTTCTTCACCAAGGTAGCTGGCAGTGGGGAGAAAATCTGGATGTTGGGGCATAGGCAGCATCAGAGGATTGCCTGGTGAGCAGGGCCCCTCCCGAGCCGGACCATGACCGCGTGCTGCACATGGCAGACCAAACTGGTGCATGGATGCGGCACCACCACCGCTCAGAACATGTGGTAGCACACAATTCTCACACCTACACTAGCACCCACTCTGCTGGCGGCCATGCCATGGGAGGCTGCTGTGGGGCAGGGATCTGCACGTACCCCAGCTCCCATGGCAGCCATCCCAGAACTCTGGCACAAGAGAACCACTCCTTCCCTTAGCCTGTCCTGCTATAGGGACCTCACCAGACCCCAGGACCCCCATCACTCCCGGCTCAGAGGTCTCTCCTTAGAGACCTTGCTGGGCCACCTCCCCAGGTTCAGTACAAGACATTTCTACTGCTCCAAAGCACGTGCTGCCCTGCCCCGTGCAGTCACACGCAGCTTCCCATACAGAAGGCGGGACCTGGGTGTATTCACCCAGCATGAAGTGCATCCCAGAGTGGGCATCAGTGTTTTCTCAATTTAGGCAGTCCCTCGGAAGGGAAAAGGATGGTGGTGAGCTGGATGATGGGTGTCTGAAGGAGTGAGCAGAAATGGGGACAGAGATGATGGGAACCCAGAGTGCAAGAGGGCAGGTCCCAACAGGAGCACAGGAAAGTGTCCCAGAGGGCAGGATGGTGGAGGAGCTCAGAGACCAGGCGAGAGCACAGCCAGTGGGGAGAGCACACCAGAGCCCCCCAGAGGAGTTGAGGGTGGCAGACCTGCAGGTTGGGGGACAGCAAATGTACAGGAGGATGGCAGGACAAGGACACAGCAGCTGGGGCCCACCTTGATCTCTGGGGCGGTGCTGAACTGTGGAGGTCCGTTGAGCAGGGCGCCAGCTGCCTTGGCCTCACTGAAGCTAGGTGTCGGGGAGCTGGGAGGGTTCACGGGAAGCGGCACCAGGAGGCTGGGTCCTCCTGTATTGTTCCCTGAGCCTGGGGCCACACCCCCAGCCCCTGCAGGGGCTGCTGCACTGGTTTCCTTCCTGGGCAGCAGAGAAGGAGAGAGGGCTCGGTGCTCCAGGGACGAGTCAGGCCGCGGCGACGGCACATGGGGTGGGGAGCATGTGGGAGGTGGATGTTCCACTTAGGTGCATGGACACAGGGCAAGTGCGTCCATCCCTTGGGGCAGCCCACCCAGAGCCTGGTAAGGAGGCAGACCCAGGGAGCAGCTCTTCACTCCTCCCTTTCTTGGGGCCATCTTCTGAGAAAGGTCTGACCTGAGGTATGGAGCGGCAGCTCTCTGAGGGGAGTCAGGTGAGCCTGAGGCAGGTCACCAGAAAGGGGATATATGGAACTCTGAGAACACTCCCAATTAACCAAGGAACGTTTTAAAATAGTCAAAAGGGTAAAGCTAGGGGACTGGTGTATACGATGTTCTGGCTGGAAAGAAGTTGGACACGACACCCAACCCAGTGGGAGAAGTCCTGGCAAGGACAGGGGCTGCTGAAGGCCAGACACTCACGAGGTGCTGGGAGGTGGGTTGTGGGAACCTGATGGGGGGCCCAGAGCCTGGCTGCTGGCACCACTGCCCCCACTGCTGCTGAGAGCCACTTCTGCCGGGCTGTCGGCCACCACTGAGCTATAACCTGGGGGTGGGAAGAGAGAATGAAAAGAGGCCAGCCAATCCCAGAACCCCCCCAACCCCCTGCAGTCCTCCCACTTACTGGTGGCGCCGTTCTGTTTGCCAGCACCTCCACCTCCACTGCTGTTACTACTGCCACTGCCGCCACTGCTGCCTCCACCACTTCCCCCTCCCCCACCGGGCTGGACACTGGGAGGCCGGGGCTGGGTGGTGCTGGACCCGCTGGGGGCTGGTGGGGCCACGGCCTGGGCGTAGGGGGCAGGGGTGCCGGAACTGTGGCTGGGAGCTGGGCTGGCCTTGGGGCCCAGGGCACTTGTGGGCGCTGCTGGGGTGGAGGCCCCATTGTTGCCAGGAGTGGTGCTAAGGGCAGAGGTGGCAGGTGGGGGGCCAGGTGGGTAGCTGGGCGGCACGGCCGGAGACTGAGGATGCTGGTTGCTATGGACAGGCTTAGAGCCATTTTTGGCTGGAGACTGCAGGTGGGAGAGAAGAGGATCAGGATCCAGTTGACCAGGTCTGCTGAGCCTCCCACATGCTGCCCACCCTCCCCGCCCCAGCACCCCTCCTCCAAGCTGGGCTGCCGTCCTCACTGGGCCTGGCTGCCTGAGCTTCCTCCCCCTGCTGACCTCACCCTCAAGGCTTCAATAACCACCTTCACACCTAAGACACTCACATGCATCCCAGCCCCCACCCCAGCTCCCCATGTCCTACATGGACGCCTCCCCAAAACATCCAGTGGGGGTTTGACACACAACCTGGGTGCCGGTCACAGACACCCATCTGAGGACAGGGAGGTAACTAAATGTCCTCAGTATGAAATTAGTCCAACCAGCTGAGTCCAAGAGAAGAAAAAAGTCTAAATTGGGCAGCAGTTCTGAATGTCACTTCAAGGGTCACAAAAACTACTTGAAGGGCTGCTGATGACCACTACCTAGAAAGCAGAGTGACACGCCCAGGGCACAGTGGCAGCTAACTGCTCCCCACACCTCACACATGCCACATGTCAAGGAATTATGAGACCAACTGGTTCCTGGCCCCCCCAGGGCCCAGAGCAGCCCTACCGGTGCCCTCCCACTAGGCTCCTCCCTAACTAGGACCCTGGTTCGAGGACCAGCTCCCGTCCCAGAATCCACAGGATTCACTGGGGGAACACAGACGGCCTGAGAAGTGCCTCCCCTCTTGGAAGTCCATGATGTCCATCACTAGCACAGCCAAGACCCAGGACAAGGCCCAAAGAGGCCCAAAGAAACCCGTGTGACTTCTGAGTAGTCATTTCTCCAGCTGGTGGGGCCATTCCACAGCCACTCCACAAGGGGCGGGCGGGGGGGGGGGGGACCCTCGGCCTGAGCCAGGTGGGTCATCTTTGGGCACCACCCACCTGTCTGCCCGCCCCCTTCTCCCCACCTGGTAAACCATAGTCTTCCCCCCACGTCAGGGGCAGGGGTCTCTCTGGAGCAAGGTCTCCTGACCACCCAGGCCAGGCCACTACTCCAGCCACACACTCAACCACAGCACCAGCCACCTGCTTGCCTGGCCCTCCACACCTGCCCTAAGTAAGGCTACTGGCCTTCCTCGTGCACTCAGGCCTTTGTGAGCCCTGGGAGCCAATGGCAGACTGATATGCCCGTCACACCTACCTGGCTGACTTCGCTATCTGTTGAGCGTCCTCTCTTCTTGTCATCTTCAGAGTTTTCCTGAAGTGGGAGAGGAGCAGATGGAAACCTGTGTGACCCCTAGGGCGCCAACAGAGACTCCAATCTCTGAAGCTCCCAGGGCTGCTGCGGGACCTATGCCCTTAACCTCATCGGGGGACCCAGGGTCCTTGTCTCCTGGGAGCCAGCACCCCCTGCCAGCGTCTCACAGGCCTGGCAGCCTGCTCTCCTCAGGGAATCCAGTCCTGGATCCCTGCCTGAGCCACTCCCCACTGCCTGGCCTCTGCCGCATGCCCCAACCCGTGACACCAAGACCCCACTTCCTTGGTTCCCCTCCCCTGGGCTGCCTTCTCACCGTGGTGCAGTTGGCCGGGCTGGGCGGGATGGGAGAGCTGGAGGTGGTCGAGGTGGGTGTGCTGCTGGACTGGTTGAAGATCTCATCCTCCATATGACTGTGGCTGGGGGGGGAGGTGGCGACCAGCGCCTGTGCTGTTGGGGGCAGGGAGGGGCATGCTGAACAGGCTCGGACACCATCCCACCTGGCCCTCACTGCCCCATGCCCGCAGGCCAACCCCGGGCCTCACGAATGTCCTCGAGGTCCAGATCGTCATAGAGGAACTCGTTCTCCTCGAAGTCAGGGTCCTGGGACGAGTCGACATAGTACTCAACGTCATCCTTGATCTTGCGAATGGCATCGACAAGGATAGAATCGTTGTCCAGCATGCGCAGGATGGTCTCCAGCATGCGCACGTGGTAGCGGTGCTTCTCGATGTGCCGCTTCAGGCCCTCGATCCGGTCCTGCTTCTGCTGGCGAGCCCAGGGCCAGGCTCAGGGGCTGCAGGGCACCTGCCCAGGCCCCTCCTGCCCCCGCAGAACCCGTCCTCAGTCCCCGACCCCTGCAGAGATGCAGGAGGCTCCACTCCAGCCCCTCCTGGCACGGGCAGTGAGGAGTCTGCCCGCCCCGGCCCCTCAAGGATCCTCAGCTCCCACCCAGACATCCATGGAAACCTCCCAACAGACCAGAAAGCCCCATGCCTCCTACACTGTGGCCCTCCCTGCAGCTCCCCTGACAGCCCAGATCTCACAACTGCAGCCCACCCCCCTCACCCCATCTTGCTCTAATGGCAAATGATGATGCCTGTTTGCAGCGAGCTTGCTGTTTATGACCACCGTCATCTTTGTCCTCACAATCCCCACCCCTAGGAGTCCAGATTCAGCAGCTTGGCTCGGGCTCTCCAGCCACCTGCCCCTTCCTCAGTTCTAAATATCCCCATCCTTTCCACAAGGACCTGTTGTGGCTCCAGCTTCCCAAACTCCTCGGAGTCTGACACCCAGATTGGGCACCTCTCCCATGTCCCCTGCCCCTGGACCCAGCTCTCCGCTCCCTGTGCCATCAAGTACATGACGTTTGCATCCCCCTGAATCCACACCCTTCAGCCCTGGAGTTCTGGAATCTGGGAACCTAGACCTGGCTCTGCCCTAGATGGCTCTTCTCAGCCCAAATGAGGCTCGCCTCTCCTTACTGCCTCAGGACCTGAGCCTTCTCGGAGCCAGGAGGCTTCAGCTCTCAGACTTCTCCACCCTGTATGGCTATCTGCTCTCACCTAGTCTGCAACCCCAGCAGAACCCAGCATGTTCCCCCAAACCACTCCCCCTTTCCATGGTGCCACTGCTGACCAAGGCTGGAGCCCTGACACTGGCTCACCGACAGGTGCTACCCCCAACTGGCCACATGCCTCCCACTCGCCAGCCCATCTCTGTCCCCTGGATGCAGTGTCCCCCTACTCACATCCTTGTCACCCTTCTTCTTGCGCGTCTGCACGGACAGTGACTCCACTTCACTCTCAAACTGGTCCACCTGCATGTTCAGGGTGTCAATGGTGTTCTGGGGGAGAGGGAGTGGAAAGGCAGCTGGTCAGCAGGTCTCCGTGGATGCCTGGAGGTTAGGGCCCCAAAGGTCATCTCCTCCTCTCTTTCCTGACTCACTGTGAGCCACTGGCCGACCTCCTCCTTCTCCTTCTGGGCAGGGTCCACCTTCTGTGCCAGGCCCAGGCCCTCCTTGCTGTAGGCTTTAGTCTTGGTCTCTCGCTCCACAACTTTGAACCGTTCCATTTGCTGTGGAGAGCGCAGTTGGCAGGAGATCCCAGCCCATCACCTCTCCCCTTAACCTTGCCGGAGAAACCATCCTCTTCCAGAGACTTCTTGGGCCCAGGGAGTCCGGCCACCTCCCACCTCTCAGGTACCAGGCTCTGAGCTCCTACCGTCTCAATGAGTTTGCGGTTGTCTATGAGCTGCCTCTTGTCCTTGATCTCGTTGGATGCTACCCATGTCTTGATCTGGTCCCTCAGCCGCTGCAGATGGGGAAAAGCAAGAGTCACATTGCCTCAGGACCTGGGCACCAAGGCTGCCAGCCCCCTCCTCCCTGTTCCCTCTGCCCTCAGGATGCAGGAAGCTGGGCCCCTAGGCCCCTCACTTGAAGCTTCTTAATCTCCTTCTTTAGATCAGCTTCATACTTTTCTTTCTGGTTCGCGTTGGCTGCATTGTGGAGCTGCAGGATGAAGGGAACCCAGGTGTCAGTGTGGGGCTTGCCATCCTAGTGCCCATTCTAGTGGTGAAGCTCCAGCCTCTGAGGGGTATGGATGCCTCCACCCCCATCTGTCTCAGAACTGTTCCTTCTGTCCTCAGCACCAGACCCACAGCCCCTCTCCCTGGCCTACACCCAGAGACCCTGAGCCTTTTCCCGTGCTCTTCTCCTCTAAGACCCAGACTGTTAAGGCCCCAGGCTCTGTACCTTCTGCCAAATATCCTCAAACTGTTCCACGCCCTCGGACACCTTCTTGAGGCAGCGATCAATCTCACCTGGCCAGGGAGGAGAGGCTATTAGCACCTTGTCCAGGCAGTAGGCACCCAAGGGGGAGTTCTAAAGATAGTGGGCACGAGGCCACACAGGCAGTGGGCAGGGAGACCAGTACCTTGGAGTTTGCGCTTGTCCGCCATCTTCCCTGCCCTACAGACGCACTCTCTTCATACTCTCTTAGAGACGGACGCTGCTGAGAGACAAGGAAGGGGGACATGTTTATTCCCTATCTGTTCCAAACACAAACATGACGAGGCTGGGAACAGGAATACATGGAATGGTAAAGCGAAGATGCGTTCACTCTCTGATGAGAGATGAGGCCAAGTTCTACTTATGCTGCCCTGACAGCCCACTGCAGGGGTCTGAACACTCTGGAAGTTTGCTGAAACAAGGAAACAAATGTACTTTTCGTGTACCTCCGACCCAGGAAGTGGAAAGTACCTAGAGCACGGGATACTTTCTCACCAGATGACACTCCAGACATTTTAGAGCAAGAAGTCAAGCAGCCCATGGCTGAATGCTGGGGATGAAAGCCCACAGAGGGGCACGGTACACAGGTGTCTAGACTCCTAACTCGGGGAGGTTACCCCTCAGGTCAGAGACAGTTTTCAGGGAGAAAGTTCAGATGCTGTCTGCTGTCTGTGAGAACTGCAGGGGAAGGAGGGGGAGCAGCGGGAGATGGGAAATACCTGGAATCATGAAGAGCTAAACCCACCCGTCGTGACAGGACTGGGTCCCAAACAGAAGAGGGCCTTACACCACCAAGTTCATTCCAGAACAGAATCCTTAAAACACAAGAGACACCCAACCCAAAGACACCGATACCAAGATTTAGACACATGGGGGTAGAAAGCATCACCCCCAGAGGGCCAGCAAGGTGGATGGGGACCAGAGCTATGAGAGAGCCATCTGTGCACTCGAAGGAGTTACGTATCAGATATGGTGGTAACACAGACTCAGAGAAACATAAACCGCCAGGACCAGGAGAGAGGGGCATCTTCACCCTAACAGTCTATGCAACCCAGAAGACGCTGAGGTCAAAGGGGAGCCACCAGGAGCTCTGGCCCAAGGAAGCCACAACTTAGGGTCGACACCAGGATCAGGGGGGATCCAGGAGCCTTGCAGGAGGGTTATGCCAGAGGTCACTCCCCAGAGAGGGGGTCTCTCCTGAAGTGTGGCTGAGATAGGCCCAGGGCAGGGAGCCCAGGGCAGGGAGCCCAAGAGCAGCCTTACCCACAGCCAGGACAGACTGCCTCACCAACAGCCCTATCCAACAACACTTTCTACGACGACAAAAATGCTCCCTATAAATGCTACCTATGTCTCTAAACACCACTATGAAAAACTAGAACTTTGCATTTTTATTTCAATTACACACAGCTAACGGCTAGTGTATAACACGTACGAAAGCACAGGGCATGAGAGTATGCTGGAGAAGGACCAAGGCCCCGAGGCTGTCTGCACCAGCATCCTCCACGAGAGCCCATTCTGGACACTGAAGAGCGGGGGAGAGGGATGTCACAGCTCAGACTTGAGGGAGCATACATCTCCATAAGGGCCAACCCAGATGATGGCTCCACCCTCGGCCCCAGGCCAGCCGACACACCACAGTGGGGCCAGATCCCCACACAAGAAGATCCCTCCAAAAAGGAGGCAGCCAGAGAAGCGCCTAGCAGACAGTTGCACAGAGAGGACCAAACTGAAATGGAAGAGCCTTTGGCCTGGGAGCTTGGGAGAGGGCCAGGACCCCAACACAGGAATGCCTCTTAAGGCCAGGGGCAGCCCGGAGGGAGAGGATGCATGCCCACAGCTCAGGGGGGAGGTGATACCCCAAGAGGGGAGCAGACTGTGGCAAGTCCTGAAGGAGTGAGAAGCACGGTGGCAGGGGAACAAGAGGCCTCACCCAGGAGAGGACATCTTGGGCCCAGGGAAGACAACCCTGTATCTGTGGGAGGCACCAGGGCCCAGGGTACTTGCACCTTCTGGGCTGGGTGCTACAGTGGACAGGAGCCTTCGCTGTGGGAGCAACAGCCCCTGCCTTTGAAGAAAGATGCTCTCCCTCCCCCACCCTGAAACAAGGGACCAGAGATAAAGAGAACTAGAGCCTGGGCCTTGAAGTGGAGGTACCACAATGGAAAAGCCCCATTCTTAAAGAGCTGGGAACCCCCATGGCTCCTGGGGGATCCTCAAGGAAAAGGTAACCACAGTAGGCCCACCGAGACAGGGGATCTCAGGCACCGAAGAGCTCGAACGCTCATGGCAAAGTGTCTCAAACACAACTGAGGAAACAAGAAGCCCCGGCCCAAGAGGCTTCACCAAGTCTCATCCCTCCCCAGGAGCCCATTCTGGAGTTGGGGTTAAGTAGTGCGCCAGACCCATGGGAGGCAACAACCATTTCAATGCGGGACCAAAACGACAATCATGGACAGCCCCCAAAACCTCAGCTCTGGGGAAAGGGCACAGTCACAGAGAGGCCTTGCCGGGGACCCGGGGAGGAGGGCAGAAAGCCTAGTCCTTAACCCCGGGGGCTGTCACAGTGGACCAGGAGCTTTGGCACACTGGGAAGTGATGCTGGAGAGCAATCCTTAGCCCAGGAGGCTGCTGATGAACCACACAATGCTCCTGAGACCCCGGAGGAGGGACATGTAGAGCCTAGGGTGCAGGTAGTCACCTCCACCCCCCCACACACACAGGGAGGCTGACACCAAGGACGGGGGCCTGGGAACCCCACCCGGGGAATGACTACAGCAGAGGAACCTCTGTGCTTCGCAAACTGACAACGGTGGGGGTCTCCCAGCCGCTGAGAGGGTGGAAGCCTTAGAGCCACACCTGAGAGCATGCAGGAAGGGGCAGAAGCGCTGCCCTGTCCACCTACACCTAACACGGGCCCTGGCCCACCGGGGCAGGAACCCGCTGCCTGGGGGAAGCAACACCGAGAAAGTTTCCTTGCCCTGGAGGAGAAAGCACACCCCCCAGCAAAGTGCACATGTCTCATTGGTAGGGGAGCCCCAGCCCTAGGAGGCCTCAGGCTCCCAGGGGTCCCCGGTACCTGGGAGTGGGGTGCCGTGTGCCCGGGACCCAGCACTGCGGACACCAGTAGGGACCGGCACAGACGCCGGGGGGCGGGCCGGGCCACGGGGGGGTGCACTCCACCAAGGGCTGATGGGAAGGGGGCACGCTATCGGCACACCCAGGTCCGTGGCGGGCGCCCCAGACCCGCGAAGCCGAGGGAGTGGGAGTGACATCACCCGGCCCGAGGGGCAGCGCAGGGGGCTGCCCCGGCCGCCCCGAAGGCGCAAGGCCCGGGCCCCCGACTTTCCGCTGCGGGGCAAACTTTGGCGGAGGCTGCCGGGGGCCGGCGGCGGGCGGTGCAGGGGGACCTGGCCCCGGGGTGGAGACCCCCTCCCCGAGCCGCCGCCCCCGACGCGGAAAGGGGCGGCCCCGCGCGCCCGCACCACCGGACCCCCGCGGGGGACCTCCGGCGCCGCCGCGGGGCGCGGACGAGGGGGGCACGGGGGGCGGGGGCAGGGCGGCGGGCGCCGGGGCCGCCCCTGCCGGGAGCCGGAGGTCCGCCCGCGGGGGCCGGGGGTGCGGGGGCGGCCATGTCGCGACAGGCGGTGGTGGCGCCGGGGGAGGAGGGGAAGGGGTCCGGCCCAGTCGAGCCTGACGCTCTCACCACAGGAGCTGGCGCCGCCGCTGAGGAGCGTATCGCGACAGGCGGGGGAGGCGAGCACCCGCCGCCTTTTTCTCGCGCCCCGGGCCCGGGCGCTATCGCGATAGCGGCGCGAAGCGGAAGTGGGGTGGGGGGGAAGTGGGCCCGGGGTTGTTCTGACGACGGGGTCGGGGCTCAGGGGAGGCCGCGGCGTCTGCCGATGGCTCCGCGGAAGCTGACCGGGCCCGGTCCAAGATGGCGGCGGCGGAGGAGGCCTCCCCTCCTCTCTTCTCGTCTCTGGCGCCGACCCGCCCCCGAGCCCCGTGCACAGGTCTGTGATTGCTCCGGCGGCACGTCGCTCTTGCCCTTCGGTCGCACTCTATTGGTCTTTGGCCAGGACGCAGCCGGCCCCCTCTCGCCGATTGGGCAATCCCTCCAAGGCGCGGCGTTCGATTGGCCTCCCGCGCAGGCTACTAGGATTGGCTCGGGTTTTCCTCCCCGCTCCTCCTCCTCCCCGCCTCAGGGCACAACACGCCAGCGCGAGGGCCCGCGCGTCCATCAAGACGCCACTGTCGTGCTGATTGGATACACCCGCCCCCCTCTCCTAAACCAATTGGCCGGGGGGAGGAGCTAGGCTGATCAGGGGCGGGAAGTCAGGCGTCGAGTTTAGGGCCGTTTTTAATTGGTTGTGAGGGGATCTTCTGCCCCGAAGCCATTGGTTGGCTCCGGAAGTGGGTGGGGAAAGCGGAGGCAGGCGTGGAGCGTGGGCGTGAAAGGCCTTACACCTAATGGGAGGAGGACAGGTGCCGAAGTCGCCTGCCAATTAAAGCTGCGCTGGGCCACGGGGCGGAGCTGGGCCGGCGGGCCCGCCCCTCTCCGCTCGTTGGCCAGGACGGCTGTCGCTCACCGCGGCCAGTCCAGGGGCGCAGCGAGGGGGCGGCACCGGCCTTCGCGGCGTGTGAAACGGGGCGTAGCAGGCGGGCTCGGCTCCCGGGCGCGTAGTGCTCCTCTCGCTGCCTGTCTTTGCGATTCTCACGTTTCGGACTCAGGGTTGTAGATCGGAGGAGGGAGGCAGTGGTCACCGGCAGCTCCGCGCTCACGGGGCGGGGGTGTGCAGTTTCTGTACTGCCTCCGCCTGGCTCCGCGGCGGGGGAACAGGAGCTTCCTCTGCACGTCCGCTTCCTCGGCGTCGTGAGGACAATGCAGAGGATACGCAGGAGATCGCCCTGTGCCCTCCCGCGCCCCGGCTGCCCTCCTGGAGCTGGCATCCGCAGGAACACAGTAACTGTTTGCTCAGTGAAGGAATGAATGAATGCATGTGCATGCATGCGAGGGAAGACTTGTGGTCGACGACTCGGGAGGCACTGGTGCTTTCACGAACCCTGAGGCATTTGCCCAGGGTCAGACGGTCTAGATGGGAAGGTGGGGAAGGACAAATCCAAGGAGGGTGCAGGTGAGGGTTGCATCGGAATCACCTGGCAAAGGAGGGGAAGGGTTTGTGAAAACGCAGTGTTCCCAGGTGCACACAGATGGAGATAGCGAAGCCTAGACGTCTGCACTTTTACACACTTCCCTGGGTGATCCCCATGCTCACTGGAGTTGGATGGCCATTGATCTAGAGCCACAACACTCTTCAACGTGTGGTCCCTGGATGGAGCAATGCCTCTCTCAGACATCTGGGAACCAACTGGAGATTTGTTAAAATGCATATTCTGATTCAGGAGTTGCCAGGTGATGCTGATGCTCCACAGTTGGCACTTTGAGTAGCAAGGATACAGAGCAGTGGATCTCAAATTTGGTTGCACGTGGCTACAATACCCTGGGTGGCTTGAAAAAAAAAAAAAATCCAGATACTCAGGCTTTACCCTAGACCAGTGAAATCTGAATTTCTGGAGACAGGAACCAGACAGTAATTTTTAAGCCTACTGAGATGATTCCAACATGTAGCTCATCCGGTACAGAAAATTTTCTAGGGCAGTGGTTCTCCAGTGAGGTCTCAATCAGCAGCCTAAACATCACCTGGGAACTTACTAGAAATCCACACTTTTGAGTTCCCACCCTAGACCAACAGAAGCAGAAACTCTGGACTCTGCAACCTTGGTTTTAACAAGCCACGCTGGGTAATCTGAAGTATATTTAGCTTTGAGAATCTCTAAGACTTCGCAGGACTGCAGCACCAGAGGAGTCAGATCCTTTCTTGACTCCGGACAAGTGGGTGAAGGTTGTGAAGAGTGGGGGGCAGAGCACCCTTCCAGCAAACTCATCAGCAATCAGCCAAGTTTTTAACTTTCCAACAGGGCTGATCTAAAGGCTCAGGGATAAAAGTTGGAGAAACCGAGTGACGTGACCTGGGGTAATTTGGCCATTAGAAGGAATCTCCCAGGTGATGGAGACTCTAATGTGAGGGGAGAGGTTCAAAGAGCTGCTGAGGTCCCCAGAGCGAGCCCTGAACTGAGACACACTCAGAGCAAGCATGACAGTAGGGGGTGGGGGGCAGCCCAGAAAGAGGAAAAGAGAGGGAGATAGATCTCGGACAGCCAGAGCCCCAGAGAGAAAGTGTGAACTGCAGGGCAGGAGATGGGCAGAGGTAGGAGGCAGCACCTTCCTACAGGGTAGGCTGCCAGTAGGGAGCCCGCTTCAGCCCCATCAGGGCTTGGGGCACCAGGGTGGATGGGGAATCCTCCACAAATACTGGACCCTGTCAGGGAGCCCAACACTAAGCACCTCCCGAGCATGTCTCACATGGTCATGGGTGACCCCGTAGTGTTCAGGGTGGAGGCCTGGAAAGGCATGGCCACTCCCCTGACATCACAGCCACCCAGGTTGGCAAGTTTTCAAAGCCAGGGCTTTCAGTAGCCACATCAGAAGTGTCAGAACTTGAGTGTCAGAACTTACGTTCTCCAAGGAGGTTTGGACATAGAGAAGGCTTTTCTCTTCCTGGGGTCCATCACAGGGAAGTGAAAGGCCAGGGAAGGGCCCAAGCTCTGTGCCCCCAAATCCCCACAGCTCTGACTCCTCCAGTCACACATGTGTTTGACAAATGATCACTCCCCAGGAACGGAACTTGATAATGTGCTTTTTAATCGTACTTTTTCCAAAAGTATCTTCCTTTCTAGTTAAAAAAGGTGAGGCATGATGAAGACTGGCTCTGCCCCCCTGCAATAGGGAGCGATCTCGTGCGTGGGGACTGGGCCTCCTCCTGAGTCTCCCTGGACAGTCCTGGAATTGGGCTGAGGACAGAACCTCCCAGCCCTATCCTGACCCTGATCCCTTCAGAAGGGCAGGGCCTGTGTAGCTTCAGGGGCAGCCACCCAGGGTACAGCCCCTCAGGTGGACATGATGCCGCTTTTCTCGCCCTTGACCTTGAGGAACTCGGCCATGCTGGAGAAATACTTCTGGTTGGCTTCAGCCACCTTCTTCTCAGCTGCTTGTGGGTTCACAATCTCTAGGCCCTGGGCAGGTGAAGGAGGTGATGATGGGGTGGGGAGATGGGCTGGCCCCTGACAAGGCCCCCTTACCCAGTAAGAGAACTGTGACATGTCGGGGAGGCCCTTTTCAATGGTTCCGGGCTCCAGGTGATAGAACAGTTTTCCAATTACCAAATTGCCCCCACCCCAAACCTGGGGAGATTCTAACTGTGGCTCTGGGAAGGGGGAAGAGTGGGGAGGACCTGGGCATCCGACTTTTTATCAAGTTCTCTAAGCAATTTTAAAAACATCAATGTTGGGCAGCCCAGGTGGCTCAGCGGTTTAGCGCCGCCTTCAGCCCAGGGCCTGATGATCCTGGAGACCCGGGATGGAGTCCCACATCAGGCCCCCTGCATGGAGCCTGCTTCTCCCTCTGCCTGTGTCTCTGCCTCTCTCTCTCTCTGTATGTCTCTCATGAATAAATAAAAATCTTAAAAAAAAAAAAAAAAATCAATGTTTCAGAACAGCTGACTGGGTTTGGTTCCTGAATAAGGAAACTGAGTCACAGAGCTAAGTGGCTAACCTCTGGCCCTCATGCAAATTACACCAAGCCCACTGGTGACAGGGCGTCCAGCTCTGGGGGCTCCACACTGGCTGGTACCATTCCCAGTATCTTCCACAGGTAATTCTCACCTTCTCACTGAGGCCTCCCTGGGCGGGTCCAACCCGATGCCTCACTCCCTCTCCCCTTTCTTCCCTGCACTTTCCACTTTCCACCAGGCTCCATATCTTATCTGACCCCTGCCACCCCACAAGCTCCCTGAGGGCAAGGCTTGCTGTCTTGTGCTTGTGGCTCTATCCCCAGTGCCTGCAACAGCACCTGAAACTTAGGTGCTCAGTACACCCTTGCTGATGTTGCCAATGAACTCAGTTATTCTACTCGATGCTATGGGGCATGCTGGCGCTATCTGTGGGTAGGCTGAGAAATGGACAGATGCAGAGGCTCTGTCCTGTGCATGAGTGGCTGGGCTGGGACCTCTGCTTCCCAGCCAGCTACCTTTGAGTTTTCTTCCGTGGAGCCCTGAGGTTGTCCTAGCCACCTAGCACCTCAGGGAGGAACTGAGCCCACTTGAGGTCATGGGGAATCAGTAGTCACCCCTAGTCCCAGCCCAATCCTAAAGCCAGCCTGCACTTGCAGGCAGACCTTTTCCCTTTTGTTCCCACTAACCTGAGCACCAGGAACTGAGCTGTACCTTTCAGGGGCTTCACTGATACATACACAAGGCTGTCCACAACAGCCCTGCGAGAGGAAGGGGCTTGCTCAGGGCCACTCAGAAAGCTGGGAGTAGAGCCTGCCCAGAACTGGGCCTCCTGACTCAGGCGCACAGTACCTGCAAAGGGGTGAAAGCCACACTGGAAGCAGTCCCTGAGGAGCGGTCACGGATGGTGGACTTCCCGCCATACACGACACTCTGTTTCTGCAGGGTCCGCTGTGTGGAGGGGAGGGGACAGGATGTTTGGGCTTGGCTTGGGCTCTCCTGCTGGAGCTCCCAGACTCCCAGGCCCACTCAGGCCCCGCCTGTACCTGCAGTGTCTTAGAGATCCTGGCTTTGGTGGCCTCGTTCACCTGTGTCTGCCGTACCCGCCCGCTGCCTGATTTGCCCAGATGGCCCAGGCTGAAGCCCAGGTCCTCTTGGTAGGCGTCTTCCTCGATCTGGTGGGAGGGGAAGGTAACCAAGAGTTAGCCATCTTTCATCAGCCGGATGCCCCAGGCACTGACCCGATTCAGGTGCCTGCTGGGGCCCAGTGAGGAGTCCAGTCCTATTACGGCTCCCTGAGCTGACAGTTGAGGGAAGCTGTGAGTGTTCATGTATGCAGTGTCAACAACCAAAACTGGGCTTGCTGACTAGAGGGTGTTTGAGCTGGTTCTTGCAGGACCATGAGGATGATGCTCGGGTAATGAGTCTGGCAGAGGTGAAGCCTGAGGAAGGACCCTCCCTGGGCAGATCCAACCCAACAGGGAGGTGTGTACAAAAGGGTGGGGGTGGGGGGACAGGGCCAGCACTGAATGCTGCATAGGTCCCTTCAGGGTACATGGATGTTGGGGGAGGCTGGAGGTGAGGTGCTGCCTCAGCCGAGAAGAAATGTGGTGGGCACATCCAGACTAAGGCTTTGACCTCTCCGAAGCTCATGCGGTTGGCCTGCTTCCGGATCTCGGTCAGCCCTAGCCGCTCCTTCATCTTGCGGTACCTGGGGAGGGGCGCCAAGGGTCAGCCGGGGTCACAAGCCCCTTCCCCTCCTCTTCACCCCCACTGGCCCTCAGGGCCTACCTGCGGCCGCCTCGCTTCTTGCGCTGCCCATCCAGGGGTGCAGGCAGGGGCTTCACCTGCTTCACGGGCGGCGGCTCCTGCCATTTGTCAAACTTGCGCTCAATCTCATCCTTCAGCTCATAGCCCACCTGGGGAGGGCAAGGGGTTCCATTGAGCCTTGCCCGTCCCTCTGCCTGTGTGTGGCACCTGTTCCCAGGCCTGGGGGGCCTGTGTTTCTTGGGAGACTCAGACTTCTCCCAGCACCCCTCATATAATTCTGTCCTTGATGGGGGAGAAGGAGGGCAGCCCCCGAGTGCAACAGGGCCAAACCCGCACTCCTGCACCTCTTCCCCAGCCTCCAGCTCTAGCCTGCACAAGTTGGTAAAGGGAGGTCACTTGGGAGCCTCACCTCTGGCTTCTCTCCCTCTGGGCTTTTCCTTCAGTTAAGACCCGAAATCGCACCCCTCAGCACCTCTGCTACAGCCAAGGTCTCTCTGGGGCACACAGGCTCTGCGTGACTTGTCCCATCCCACAGCCTCCTCTCCCTGGCTTCCTGTGGGCCAGGCTCAGGGCCATTGCACTGGCTGCTTCTCCTTCCTAGGACTCTTCCCCCAGGCACTCACTTGACTTCACTTGAGTGCAGATTAGACCTTTACCTTTGCAGCGAAGCCCTCCCCAACGTCCGGGTTAAACTCAACCTCCCTCACCAGCCCAGCACCCTTTGATCCCACCCTAGCAATTATGTGGCACCCCTGAACACACCACAGATGGCCCGTGTCCTCACCCTGCCCCCAGCCAGAACATGAATGCCACAGGGGCATGGCTTTGGTCGGAGTGCTCACTGCTGTCCCCCCTGGAACCTCAACCAGTGGTCAAGAGGAAAAGTGGGGGGGCAGTGAGAGAAAGAGACTGAAGCCTGGACACTGTGCCAGACTGCACAAGACAAGACATACCCACTTTCATGGAGCAAGTCTGCCAAGAGAGACAGAGGTAAACTCAGTGATGACCTGAACAATGACAAGTCTGGTAGAGGAGACAGACCCACACAGATGCCTGCTGTGCCTCACCTTCCCTTCTGTGCTCTCGTGGAAGCTGTCCACACGGGCTGCCAGTGTGCACTTGGCAGCCACCAGCCGAGCCGCTTTCCGCCGGAGATCCTGAGGCAGGAGAAAGGGGGCAGAGTCAATGGGAGGATTCATCCGCCAACACCGAGCATTTACCAGACACCAAGCGTTTCCCAAACCCCAGATGCCACTGGCTCACTTCCCATGGGTCAGCGGTTCACCATCTCACTATGTGTTACCGTAATAACGTGTCATGGCAACAAATCTTCACTGTCACGGTTTTCTTTCAACCTACTTTTTCATGAAAACGGGTTCTTCATAGACAGCTGGGGTACTGCAGGAACAAGACTCAGACTAAAACCAATGACTGGGGGATCCCTGGGTGGCTCAGTGGTTTGGCGCCTGCCTTTGGCCCAGGGCCTGATCCTGGAGACCCCGGATCAAGTCCCGCATCGGGCTCCCTGCATGGAGCCTGCTTCTCCCTCTGCCTGTGTCTCTGCCTCTCTCTCCATGTCTTTCGTGAATAAATAAATAAAATTTAAAAATTAAAAAAAAATACCAATAAGACCAATGACTGAAGAGGGAACATTCCTCAGCATCTTAAAGGCATCTATGAAAAGCCCACAGCAAATATTCTCAATAGGGAAAAACTGAGAGTCTTTTCCCTAAGAATCAGGAACACGACAGGGATGTCCACTCTCACCACTGCTATTCAACATAGTACTAGAAGTCCTAGCCTCAACAATCAGAAAACAAAAAGAAAAAAAAGGCATTCAAACTGGCAAAGAAGAAGTCAAACTCTCCCTCTTTGCAGATGACATGATACTGTACATAGAAAACTCAAAAGACTCCACCCCAAGATTGCTAGAACTCCTACAGCAATTCAGTAATGTGGCCGGAAACAAAATCAATGCCCAGAAAGCAGTGGCATTTCTCTACACTAACAATGAGACTGAAGAAAGAGAAGTTAAGGAGTCAATCCCATTTATAATTGCACCCAAAAGCATAAGATACCTAGGAATAAACCTAACCAAAGAGATAAAGGATCTATACCCTAAAAACTCCAGAACACTTCTGAAAGAAATTGAGGAAGACACAAAGAGGTGGAAAAATATTCCATGCTCATGGATTGGAAGAATTAATATTGTGAAAATGTCCATGCTACCCAGGGCAATTTATACATTCAAGGCAATCCCTATCAAAATACCATGGACTTTCTCCAGAGAGTTGGAACAAATCATCTTAAGATTTGTGTGGAATCAGAAAAGACCCCGAATAGCCAGGGGAATATTGAAAAAGTAAACCAGAGCTGGGGGCATCACAATGCCAGATTTCAGGTTGTACTACAAAGCTGTGGTCATCAAGACAGTGTGGTACTGGCACAAAAACAGACACACAGATCAATGGAACAGAATAGAGAATCTAGAAATGGACCCTCAACTTTATGGTCAACTAATATTCGAGAAAGCAGGAAAGACTATCCACTGGAAAAAGGACAGTCTCTTCAATAAATGGTGCTGGGAAAATTGAACATCCACATGCAGAAGAATGAAACTAGACCATTCTCTTATACCATACACAAAGATAAACTCCAAATGGATGAAAGATCTAAATGTGAGACAAGAACCCATCAAAATCCTAGAGGAGACCACAGGCAACACCCTTTTTGAACTTGGCCACAGAACTTCTTGCAAGATACATCTATGAAGGCAAGGGAACCAAAAGCAAAAATGAATTATTGGACTTAATCAGGATAAAAAGCTTCTCTACAGCAAAAGAAACAAAAGACACTAAAAGAAACTAAAAGACAGCCTACAGAATAGGAGAAGACATTATGACATTATCAGATAAAGGACTAGTATCCAAAATCTATAAAGAGCTTCTTAAACTCAACAGCAAAGAAACAAACAATCCAATCATGAAATGAGCAAAAGACATAAACAGAAATCTCACCAAAGACATACACATGGCCAAAAAGCACATGAGAAAATGTTCCACATCGCGTGCCATCAGGGAAATACAAATCAAAACCACAACGAGATACCACCTCATACCAGTGAGAATGGGGAAAATTAGTAAGACAGGAAACAACAAATGTTGGAGAGGATGTGGAGAAAGGGGAACCCTCTTGCACTGTTGGTGGGAATGTGAACTGGTGCAGTCACTCTGGAAAACTGTGTGGAGGTTCCTCAAAGAGTTAAAAATAGAGCTCCCCTATGAACCAGCAATTGCACTCCTGGGGATTTACCCCAAAGATACTGATGCAGTGAAATGGCAGGACACCTGCACCCCAATGTTTATAGCAGCAATGTCCACAATAGCCAAACTGTGGAAGGAGCCTCGGTGTCCATCGAAAGATGAATGGATAAAGAAGCTGTGGTCTATGTATACAATGGAATATTACTCAGCCATTAGAAACGACAAATACCCACCATGTGCTTTGAGGTGGATGGAGCTGGAGGGTATTATGCTGAGTGAAGTAAGTCAATTGGAGAAGGACAATCATTAAATGGGTTCACTCATACGGGGAATATAAAAAATAGTGAATAGGATTATAGGGGAAAGGACAGAAAATGAAAGGGAAAAATCAGAGAAGGTGACAGAACATGAGAGACTCCTAACTCTGGGAAACGAACAAAGGGTTGTGGAAGCGGGGCAGGGGGATGGGATGACTGGGTGATGGGCACTGAGGGGATCATTTGATAGGATGAGCACTGGGTGTTATACTATATGTTGGCACATCGAACTCCAATAAAAAAAGATACATATTAAAAAATAATGGAGGAAGAGAAAAAAAAAAATAAAACCAATGACTGAGTAGAAACATCCATTTGTGAACAGAAAGCTGTGTCCTGTGTCACCAAAGGAAGGTGGTTCTTGTTCTGAGACACACCAAGAGGGTACACATAAACCCCCAGCCACACGTCTCAATTAATAATGATGATAAAACAAAGTTAGTAGTGGCTATGTGCAACCTTGCCCTCAGCTCCTGGGCAGTGATCTTTTGGCCTGGGGGCCTCGGACAAGGCAGAGACCAACCGTATTATTTAGGGTGAGGTCTTTGGGTTACGGGCTCTCAACCTGGAGCCCAGATCAACCACCTGGGCTACCCAGGCACATCTATTCAACTAAGTCCCAGGAAAGACTGAACTTCAAGGCTCAGCTGGGCCTCCCTGGTGGGGGTTCTTTCTGCACGCTGTCACATGTGGAGGCCAGGAGTGACATGTCCTGACGGAGAGGATGACTGGAAGCGCTGAGGCTGGCATTTCTGGTTCCTGCCCCATACACTTCCTCCAGTGGCTGAAATGAGTCTGTCCTTTCACGCCCTCAAACCATAGCCCAAGTGGGTCAGCTTGGAGTCTGTACACCACTCTAGTGGGCTACTGAACCCAAGGATGGCTTGGAGACCCCTGCAAATTGCAAGCTAATGACATCGCTTGTTATGTGCAAGACCTGGAAGTGTTTCATATAGGAGTCCTAATCACAACCCCAGGAAGCAGGTTCTATTTCCCCCATTTTACAACACTGAGGCACAGCTCATGCCTCTTGCCCAGTTGTTAAGTAGAGCTCCAGAATCCCTACCCCCGTACATCTGCTATGCGGTCCTTGTTCCTATGCCCCGTGTGACCCTATCCTCTGAGCTCCTGGTCAATGGGAACTGAGGAGCAGAGGAGGCAACTTGCTTGGGCTCACACTGCCCTCTGGACAAGGCTGCTTCTGGCCCAGCAAAAGGCTCCGCGGGGAGCCACATGCCAGGGGCACTCACCGGGGGCAGAGACTGCACAATGTCGCTGTGGTAGATGTAACCAGTGTGGGGCAGCACAGACGTGGACGAGAAGCCGGACAGTGTCTTCCGCTGGGCCCCAAGCAGCATGATGTTGCAGGCGGGCATCTTGGAGAGGTTGGTCAGGCCCCCAGCCACCCCTGCAACAGGAAGGAGGGAAACAGGTCAAAAGGAACACAGGACATTTGTTTGGGGGCTCACCGAATGCTTTGTGCCTTTAGGTGAGTTTCTGGTTGAATTTCTGGGTGGGCCCTGCCTGGGAGGGCCTGACAAGTCCCCTTTCAGAAGGAGGATTCAGAGGAGGCTCAGAGAGGTGAAATCACCTGCCTGAGGATGGAAAGTGAGGTGGCAGCCCAACAGGAACTTGCCCCCAAGTCTGCAGAGCTACACAGCCCCTGCTCTGTTTTATAACAGTTACCACTATACTGGGGACACCCTGATGACAGGGCCTAATGTGAATCATCTCTGGGTTCCCGTGAGCAAATCTGCAGGCCCAGGGGAGAAGAGGAAGAGCTGTAGGTAAAAATGCCTACCTCTGACAGGGGTCTGCTTGTGCCAGGCCCTGCACTGGGTGTTTTTAAGGACTAGGTCAACTGTTTGATCCAACACACGCTTCCCACACAGGCATGGCAATCCATGTGTGAGCAGAAGAACGCCCCCCCCGCCCCACACAGACATCACAATCCCTACGACCTGTGACCCTATGCAGATATAATTATGCGAAGGGCCTTGAGACAGGGTAGTGGAAGGGAAAGGCAGAGTCACAGGGATATGAAACAGGAGACTTTCAGGTGGGAGGATGCAGGAAGCTTCTAGAAGCCAGAAAAAGCCAGAAGTGGATCCCTTCCCGGAAACTCTATACAGGAACTAATACCTTGATTTTAGCCCCGCAGTCATAGGACAGGAGCAAAGCCCCACACCACCAGGGAAACCAAGGTACGAGATGTCACCTGCCCAATGATGCGAGGTCAGAGAAGGGGGAAGGAGGATCCACACCTAAGTTTTTCTTGCTCTGAAACCACTGCCTCCTTCTGCCCTGCAGCTGTACACACACCTGCCACCCAAGGCTGTGCTACGAACTGAGCTGTGTCTTCCTGAATTCCTGTGTTGAAGCCCTACACCCCAGTACCACAGAATGGGACTGTGTTTGGAGACGGGCCTTGAAAGCAGTGATTAAAAGAATGACATCATTGGATGGGTCCTGATCCAGTGTGACCAGCATCCTCGTAAGAAGAGACGAGGACACAAACAGGCAGAGCGGAGGCCATGTGAGTAGATGGCCACCTACAAGCCGAGGAGAGAGGCCTCTGCAGGGCACAGCCTGCTGACATGCTGCTCCTGGCCTCCCTGCCTCCAGGGCTGTGTGACAATGAACCCCCGGTAAGGCCCCCACTGCCTGCCCCGACCGGCGACACTTTGTTAGGGCAGCCTGAGCAACCTAGCACAGCTGCTTTACCAAACTCCCCCAAAGAGTTCCTCAGCTGAGGGGGCTAGGAGCCCAAGAGGGCATGCTGGCAGATGAGGCACCACCCTCAGCCCTAACACATCGTCCTGGCTGGCACCCCACCTCATGCATGAAACCGAGATCCTAAGAGCTGACACAGCCAGTGCCAGGCAGCCCTAGGGTCTCTGCAGAGTGGAGAGCTGAGGAGGGCCAGCCTCTCCAGCAGCCATGCTATCTCCTCCTGCGCCTGCCTAGTCCAGCCTGGCTCAGGGCTGCCATCCTTTCTCCGTGTGTGCAGGAATAGCAGGCTGGGTGACCTCTGTGATCTCTAGGAGGGATGACAGGATGAGGGTGAGGGGGAGTAGGGTCCTGTCCCGTAGAGGAGGGACGTGGCTTCAAGGTCACACTGTCCGAGGATGGCCCCATATCTCCACCGCACCCCAGGGCCTCACCCATGATCTTAGCAGCTGTGGATGCCCCAATGATGATGGAGAGGTTGGGTGCGATGAAGGACATCCGAGACTCCACATATTCGTAGATGCGGTGCTTGGAGGCGTTCAGCTCTAGTGCCATGTCACAGGCCTCCTCCAGCCGCTCTAGCTCCTCCTCTGACAGCTGCTGCCTGCAGTGGTTAATGATGTGGCTGGGTCGGACCCCTGCCCCTCCTGGGGATCCCACCTGACCAGCACGAGAGCCCGTGTCCTCCTAGCGGTGTGTGCACGTCTGTACACATATGTGCACGTCAGGGCAATTCCAAGTCCCGTCAGCCCTAAGGCCTGGAAGCAGGAGCTGCCAGGAATCCTAGGGCACCACCACACTTGCCGGCCAGGGCCTGCCTGCCCATGCCAGTCTCTGCCAGGTGCAAGCCGGTGTCAGAGCCTTTGCCTGTGGGCCCCCACTACTCTTCCTCATCCTCTAGGTCTCTGCCTCACCAGCCAGAGGCCCACTGTTACCAGCTGCCAAACTGTGCCTGTTTACAGCCTCCCCACTTTCCGCCCACTTCTGACGGGAGACAGTCAGCCCCTGAAGAGGGACCCCACACCTGATCCTCAGCAGCATGGCCAGCCCATCTCTGGTACATGGAAGATGCTGACCAAGTACTTGTGGAAGAAAACCATAAAGGGGGGCTGTCATCACTGTCGTTTTACAGAGTGGGGCCCGAGGGGGAGATGGCAAAGGGGACTGGCCTAAAGCCGCAGAGCTGGTAACCACACCCAGTCACACTCTTCCCTCAGTTACCCCACCCACGCTGTAAAGAGCACTAAGGGGGACCATGGAGGCTGCCACAGGCCCTGCAACCAAAGTCCAGTGGGTTCATGCTCATAGCTGCCCCCATCAGGGACAAGCTGAGAGCCCACTTGTTCTCCCACTAGAGCCTGGTCCCTGCCTGAGGTGGAGTCGTCACCTCCTCCAGGAAGCCACCCAGCCCAGCAGGATAAGTATCCCTTGGCACCCCATCTGCACTCTGACACTTCCCCTCCAGCTTGACCTGTGTGTGCACCTGCTTCCTCCTAGATAGGAGCTCGGGCAGAGCAGCCTCCCCTTTGCAAACTTCTCTAATCTTTGCCCTCAGAACAGTTCCCCGTGCTCGGATAGCATTTATTCAACAAACAGAATGAGAGCCCAAGAGAGGTCTCCACAACCCAGGACTCTGCTCTGGGATTCAAGACAGTTCCTCCTCTTAGGCACAGAGGCCAGAGGGGAAGGTGGAGACCAAGGGGCCAACACAAGGTCCCTGACTTCAGACACTTTCATTCCAACGAGGGACAACATGCCCGAGACAAACATTCTATGGGATGGCCCTCTGCCTCTGCACTCAAGGCTTCAGGCTCCCCACTGAATGAGCCCCTCCAGGCCCAGCAGGGTACCTGGCTCACCTCAGCACTCAAGGCCTGACTCCTCACTGACCAAGCACCCTGGGCCTAGCAGTGTACCTGGCTCATCTCAGCACTCAAGGCCTCAGGCTCTCCACTGACCGAGCACTCCAGGGCCCAGCATGGAACCTGGGTTACAGGGTCCTTATTAAACATTCGTGAGACAGAAATAAACTGTCCTCCTGAGATGGACACCTGTATCGCTGGGACCCCAAGATCCTCATCTGCTGTTAGATGGGCTCGAGGGGGCTGCAGTACATGGTCCCACCCTATGCACGCACCCTTGGGTGGTGGAGGCAGTCACGCTGACGACCATGATGGTGGCGTTGGTTAGGATCTGCTGTAGGTTTTCGTTATTCTTGCACTTGTCCAGGCTGTTGCCCAGCTCCTGGAGGTGAGAAGGCAAGAGGGGGAGGCGCAGGGACTCAGGAAGGCCTGAGGAGCTCTCTTGCCCCTGCACCTAGCTGAGTCTCTTCTGGGGACATCTGGGGTCTGGACGAAGGCTGCCTGCTCCCAGCTCCCAGGACTTCACCACTCAGAACATCGGTACCATTGCTCCTGCACTGATGGTCTAGAACCAGAACCAGGCAGACCCACTGTCTGCAGCAACTCAAAATGCAACTTTGACCACACTGCTTCCTGCATGGATGCCCCCTGCACCATCCTCACCTCCTCCTGGCAGCACACCGGAATCTCCTCACTGGTGTCCCCACTCTCACTAGTACCTGGCCCTCTCGTGGCTTTTCCAGAAGGCCCAAAGCCTTGGGGGTCACAGGGGATGCAACCTCATTGACTTTGCCCTCACTTCCTCCCTTCTGAACATACCACAGCTTGTCATTATCTCCCGTTCTTGGTACTCCAGGCTTTCCGCCCCATATCTCTGCATGGCTGCCCCTGTATCAACCTTTAGATATCGACTCAATGCCACCTGCTCCAACCACTGTTGGTGGCATGAGGGACCCTCTCATCTCCCTCCTTGCTTCCTCAGCCTCAAACAGCTCCCAGCCCTTCCAAGGAAGCAGCAGGATTGGAAGGGTGGCAGAGGAGCCATGAAAACATCCTTTCCAGGCTTCATCCCTTTCTTGCTGGGGAGCCTGGAGCAGCTGAGCCACCACTCGGCCCCCGCCAGTATCTGCAGGCCTCAATAACGAGAAAGGCAGCTGAGGCCTGGAGCAGCCTCACTAACCACACTCCAGGTCATTCATCTGCTCCCTGCTCCCCTTCACATGAGGGATAGTCAAGAGGACTCCACTGTTCCTGAGTCCCCACCTCTGTCCACTCACCTTGACCGTGCGGATGTAATCCAGTGCATTAGGGACCAGAGACTCCAGTTCAGGGAAGCGCTTTGAGTACTTATCCCGGATGAACTTATGGATGATGTCTAAGGTAGGGAGGACAGGTAGCTGATAAGGGGGCAGGCAGACTCCGCTGGATGTCCGCAACACCCATCTCCCCGCTTCTTTTTAAATAACTGAACCCCTGAATTTAGCTGGGTTCGTGGGTACCCAGCAAAAACGCTACTCCCCTGCTGCCAGGTGTGGCCCTGCAAGTTAGTTCTGGTCTACAAATTATCATCTGAAGTGACGCATGCAATTTCCAGGTCACCCCCTTAAAGAACTGTGCCCTCTTCTTCTTCCCTGTTCTGCTGGTGGGGATGTGGAGGTGATGACTGGAGGTGGACAGTCACCTTGTGCCCTGACACAGGTGGCAGGTCAAGACAGAAAGAGCCTGACTCCAGGGCTGGACTCCTCATCCAGATTCTCACATCGGAGAAAAGCACACTTTTTTTTTTTTAAGCTGCTGTTATGGCAGCTGAATCTGGACTACAGCTAGTATGAGGAGTCTGGGGGCAGGATCTTGGGGAAGGCCAGTGGGGAAAGCAACCAGGGTCCTGCCTGTCCTCTCCTTGTGGATGGGAGGAGGGTGTGAGGGACAGCAGGCGGGGCCATCTCTGCCCTTTCTGCCACTCACTCAGCTCATTCTCGATCTCCACGGTCAGGTTGTTAGCATCCACGATGACTCGGTATTCAGGGGCCGCCTCAACAGGTCCCATCACTGTGAAGATGAGAAGCAGCCTTGGTGGGTGAGTGTCTAGGCTCCCACAGCCAGGGGAGTCAGGAGGTGTAGTTGGAAGGGAGCTGGGAGGCTAAGAAGAAAACCTGGAGGTGGGTTTCCATGCTGGCACACCTCCCATTTCTCTCCCTCCAGGCCAGTCTAGACACCACGGTGTGTCGCCCTGAAACTAACCCCTTAGGGGATCCCCACACCACTGAGGCCGAGGTGCAAGCTCCCCAGACGGGAAACACTGTGAGGACAAGTTCTGCGCCCCCAGTGCCCAGATGCCCACAATAGTGCCTGGCGCACGGGCACTGCTCTGTAGGTACCTGCTGACTCTCCAACTCCACAGTCTGGCCTTTGCACCGTCCAAGCCCCACTCTTTCAAGACACCACCATCTTATCACACACCAGCCAGGAAGGACTGACTGCAGTACCCGAGCACTCACGGCTGCTTCCTCTCCTCTGGGCCTCTGCATATGCTGTTCCCCCTCCCTGGCATGGCCCTTCCTCACATCTGTTTCCAAAAGGTTCCTCTCCAGGTTTTAACAATGATGACAGTGAAAACATGGTCACAGGCCGTAGGTGCAGTGGCCAATACACATGGGACTTACCACGTAAGTGCCACTACTCTACGTGCCTTACAGTTATTAACCTGTTTTACCACTATCACCTGGGGAGGCTGGCATCACATCAGACCATTGAGGCAGAGAGAGAGAAATGGAGGGATGTGGCCTAAAGCCATGGACCCAGCAGATGGCAGACCTGAGATCTAGCCCCAGCACCTGCATTCTTAACCCTGATCACTCAAATGTTTCTGCATCTTGAGACTCAGACAGCACCTCAGGATCCTTCCCTCCCCCTTCAGGAGGGTCAGATGTCTCCTCTGTGCTCCTGCGGAACTCCTGCCACATCCGTTAGACATAACCGTCACCCAGGTTGGAGGTGTTTCTGTGTTCACCTCCTCCACCAAACACCAGGTGAGATCAGGTCTGACCTAACCCCGAGCCTGACCCGACATCAGGGAGTGTCCCTTCTACTGCTCCCCACAGCTCGCTGGCCTGGTGCTCAAAATCCTGCAACATCTGGCACTTTCTCCTGCTGCCTCTGCCACTCCAGACATGTGAGGCTTTGCACACACAGTTCTCTTTCTCAGGGCATATAGCTGCTGTTCTTGGCCTGGTATGTGTATTCATGCTTCAAAGCCAATTTCAGGTATGGCCTGAGGCAGGGTCAGCCCCGCTCTGGTGGCTCCAATGCCCCCAGCTTTCCCCACCCCAGCAGGCACCGCCCACAACCACTGCCCAGATCTGACCTATCCGCTTTGCCAGACACCGAGTATCCTGAGAGCAGAGAGCTGGGTGGGTTCCCCAGTACACCCAGTGCCCATGCAGGCTTGCCACAGGGCACCTCATGAAAACTTTACAAGGAAGGAAAGAGTAGGTCTGCCTGCAACTCTGCTCTGCCCACACCACTGCTGCACTGACAACCTCCCATGGCTGCCTCTGCCAATGAATTCCATTCCGGAACTCCAAACTGTTAAGAAGGATGGGAGGCAACAGGAGAAGCCTCTCAGAGCTGGGCTGAGTATTCAGAGGCAATGTAGCATGCCCCAAAGCTGATGATCTGAAAACTGTTTTAGAATTGTGTTTTAGAATTACTCTCTACTTACCAAGTGATACCAGTTTTCTACTCGCAGTAGCAATAACTTTCCTTTTTAGGTAAATTCAAAGAAAAGAGTACACCGATTTGAAAAAAAAAAAAAAATTAAGTAAAAAACAAAACAAGTGTTCACAGATGTGGCAAGACCCTCGAGCAGTCACATGAATCCCTGAAGCCGGAGGAATCTTGAGGCAAGACCTACTGTGGTTAGTAAGTGCTCAGCACAGAGCAAGGACTTAAGGAACATCAGCTTTATGATGCGATGTGTTCTCAGGGGAGAAGAGACTGGGTTGGGATGGAAAAGAAAAAGAGGGCTCTCAAAAAGGCTGAGAGGCAGGCAGACCAAACTTTCAAAGCTGTACACAGCAAAGGAGCCCAGGGGCTGGGTGGACACAGCTGGGTGGGTGAGGGGGAGCAGGAGGGGAGAGGTACCTTCCGAGGCCTTGGCCTGCTTGCTGATATACTCCTCAATCTTCATCATGATCTCAGCAAACTGTTCAGGGAGGACAGAGAGCCAGAACTCAGGACTCTCAGAAAGAAGAGCAACTGGACACATCAGCCCTCCCGGCAGCTTCTCTCTACAGCCCGCTCACCATCTTGCTGTCCCACAGCTTGGCGATACTCTTGACTGAATCCCCAGAAAGATCCAGCTGCGTCTCCTCCTGCACATCCTCGATTGCTGGCTCCTCTTCTTCCTCCCCATAGCTTCCTCCTTCTTCCTCCTCTGCCGCCTCCTCAAGGTCGGCCAGAAGCTCATCTGCCAGAGACATGCCGAGGCCTATGGGAAGGGAAAGCATCATCCCCTCTCATTAACGAGAGGGGCTTGGCCTGGTCCTTCACGGGTCAGCCCCACAAGCATGCAGGCTCCGTAAGCACGGGTATTTTCTTTTGCTTTGTTCTTTGGCACCTAATTGTGCCCGGCACCTAATAGATGCTCGTTAAACACCCGCTGAATCACCTTGTGAACAAACCTCCCAGAACTAGGTGATCTCTGGTCACAGCTCACACCACCTTCCCTTCTCACACTTACTTCACTGGAAAAGACACAGCATTCCCCTCACACAACCACTTTAAAAGACTTGAAGACTTTAAAAACCTCCCCTTGATGAGATGGGATCTCTCTTCTGACCATTTTTCTCCCATACAGAGACCCCCTCCTCAAAATTGTTGGGTGACAGATATCCTAAAATACCAATCTCCCCAGCCATCATGGCAACCATGTGGGGCCTCAAGTGTCTGGAGCCCCCAGGCTAATCCCCTCTGGCCATGAGCAGTCTCCTCATCTACTCCAGGTGTTGGACAAAACGAGAATTTTCTTTGAGTTCCATGATGTGGAAAAGAGCAGGGAGCACGACTCAGCAAGGTACAATCCCGCCACCATCCTCCCGCTGCTTTTACTTCTTTAAAGTGAGAAAGCTCTCCTCCCTCCTGTGCTTTCACTGTTCCAAAGAACAAATCCCTCATTCCCTTCCCTTCGACACCATGCCCCCCTGAAACATAAAACCAGAGGCTTAGCGGGTGACTTGTGGAGTGAAGCCCGCGCGGTGACAGGGGTGCAGAGAGCTCGGGGGCAGTGTAAACGTGCGTGCAAGTGGGGCTGTTGGTTGCATGGCGGCAGGTTTTCTCAAGAGATTCAGGACTTTTATGTAGAATCTCTCAGTTTCAAAGTTTCCTTGTGATTATTCAAGGGGATGATTTAACTAAAACTAAAGACAGCCTCGCCAAACCAGCACAGCACAGGTAGAGTCCGACAGGCTACAGGCCAGGTCTGGCCCTCGAGGTGGCAGTTTGGGACCTCTGGGTGTCCAGCTGTGTGTCTGAGGTCAGTTTCCCCTCACGCCCTCCTCTCTCCCTCGGACGGGACATCCCCTTTATACTTAGTCACCTCTCCCTCTCCACAAGACACAGCATTCCTGCGTGGTCTCATACGTGCCTCCCTCATTCACTTTCTCTGCAGAAAAGCTCTCTTCCCACAGAACACACCTTGCTCCCCATACGCAGGACGTGGGTATCTGTGCGCATCCTCTCCCGTTTCCCCACTTGACTGTAGGCAGACCCGGGCACCACATCTGTTCCCAGCTACACCAGGAGGCCGCCCACTCCCCTCCTGGCCCGACCCCTGCTCAGCCCCCGGGTCTCCTCCCGTCACCCCGGGAGCCCCGCGCGTCCCAGACTCTCTAGCGACCTAAGCCCGTCTCCTCAGGAACCAGCACAGCACAGACACGGCAGGAAGAGGGTCTGCTCCCGCTACACCGCCAGAGCGCGGACGCCGCAGAGGCATGGAGGACCGTCGCGCCACCCCTCCAGTAAGGTGTGTCTCTCTCCCTGCACACTCCCGCCCCGGACCCGAGAGCCCGGCCTCCCCACTCCCCTCGTCTCCCTTACACTCACCTCTCCCCGCCTCGCACGACGGTTTCTAGGAGAGTCGCTTCCGAACAGTGGTCGGCGCCCACTGATGACGTCCCAGGCTCGCGACGGCGTCGCGTCAAACCCGCGCTCTGATTGGCTCCCGTCCTCGCGTCATTCCCCGACGCCTTTGGAACAACAACTTTATTAGTTCCTGCAGCGAAGCGGAGAAGGGGTAAGCAGAGGAGAAGGGACTTGTCGGGCTGACGGCCCGCCGAGTACTGAGCCTGCTAAGCGGAGCATCGCCCTAGCCAGTGAGAAGGTGCCCAGACAAGAATAAAGACGGGGACAACTAAGACGACCGAGGAAGGATTGAGACGAGAAAGCAAGGCCTTTAAGCAGGGCGGAACTCCGGGTGGAGGTGAAGGTGGAGGGGGGTAGGGAGCGAAGCCGGAAGCAGGGAACTACAATTCCCAGAAAGCCCAGCGGCAAAGACCCGGATGCCGAGGCCGTGAAGCCCGATGGGACAGGTAGTTTTGCGAAGGACTTAACCTAGAGGTTTGCGAGGCTGGGCGTTCTGAGACCCGCGGTGGCTGGAGCTGGAGAGAGACATGGAATTGGAGCAGCGAGAGGGGTGAGTGGCTTTGGAGGAAACTACCGCTCCCAAAAGGCATTGCGGCTGCATCGCGTACACCCATCTGCGCTTTTTTTGAGGGCGGATGGGGATTGTAGTTCATGCAGCTGCTTTCGCTGAGCCCTCTAAAGGACCGGGGTCTGCGCTTGGACGTCCAGGGGGAAAAAAGCTAGGAGTTGGAGTTCTGAATCTGAGAGACAGACGAGGTTGGAGGCCCCGGCTCCTGGGTCTGAGTGGGGGCTTGAAGTCCCCGCGATCCTCGGGGAGCAAGTCTGGGGGTATGGACACCTGGATCGTGGGAGGAGGGGTCGGGGCTCGAACTCTAGTGGGACTCCCGGGTCTGAGGGAGGAGGGGCTGGGGGTCTGGACTCCCGGGTCTGAGGGAGGAGAGGCGGGGGCCGGTGGTTCAGGATTCCTGAACCTACTGACCTTACAGGACCATGGCAGCCGTGGGCTTTGAAGAGTTCTCGGCGCCGCCAGGCTCGGAGCTGGCGCTGCCGCCGCTGTTCGGTGGTCACATTTTGGAGAGTGAGCTGGAGACGGAAGTGGAGTTCGTGTCCGGGGGTCTGGGTGGCTCAGGGCTCCGGGAGCGAGATGAAGAGGAAGAGGCTGCCCGGGGCCAGCGGCGGCGCCAGCGGGAACTAAATCGTAGGAAGTACCAGGTGCTAGGTCGGCGCTGCCGGGAGATCGAGCAGGTAGGTGAGTGCGGATTCCCCCGTTCTGGGGTCCCCTGGCCTAAATTACCCCTTCTCTGTCCACATGCCTGCCTTCCTTACCTGGCTGAGTGAATCGTTCAGTGGTTCTGTACCTATTGTGTATCAGGCACCATACAAGACACTAGGAGAGCCCTGTGCTCTGAGCATCCCTGGTGACCCAGCTCAGCTCACTGATGTTTGTAGGTGCCTCTCATGTTCCCCGCTGATCAGACTTTTCAAGTCTCCTGTACCCTTCTCATCAGGTCCTCCTGTCCTGTTGGATCCTTCCCCTGCCCCCATCCCCATGGCTTCTGCCCCAGACACAGGTTCTCAGCTGCATCACTGCATCAGCTCCTCGGTCAGAATGAGGAGCATGCGGTTGGCCTGGACCAGATCTTGAAAAGCCGGGAACACCGGGGCATGAAGTTTGGCGTTTGTTTTAACATTTAAGTGAGGGGGAAGGGACAGGGTCAGGTCTAGGTGTTTGAAAGCCTGAGCATGGTCATGTTAGTCTTAGTGCCACGAACGGGCGCTAAATAACAGAAGTGTACTGTCATGGCTCTGAGGCTGCCAGTGCAAGATCAGGGTGTTAGTCCACAGTTGGTTCCTTCTGAAGGCGGTGAGGAATCTACCACGTGCCTCTCTTTGCATCTGGTGCTTGCTGACACCCGACTGGTAGGTCTCTGCCGTCACCCACATGGCGATCTCCATGGCCATGGAGGGGGGGGGTCCCTGTCTTTGCCCTGCTTTTCTCCTTGTATGAGGACATGGTCATGTTGGGTCAGGTGCTTACCGACCTCATTTCACTTGATCATCTCTGTGAAGACACCATCTCCAAAGAAGGTCACATTCTGAAGTACTTTTTTGGGGGGACACCATCCAACCCCTAATGGCAGTGTTGGGGAGCTGGGGAAGAAGGGAGGCTGGTGTAGTGGCCTGGGCAGGAGAGGATGCAGTCTGCACTGGAGCAGGGGTCAGGAGGCAGAGCAGGTGGAGAACCAGGGCGGATGTTGAAGCCATCTTAGGATGAGTGCATCAGACTGCCTGAAGCCGAATAGACACTTGTTTTGGCAGGAGATGTTGGGGAGAACCACATGGGAAGTGAGGGCAGTGGGAGTGCTTGGAGCAGGTCAGCCCCAGAAGCTGCTCTGAAGCTGAGTCTACGTGCACCTGGGAACAGCTAGGATGATCCAGGATGCTATTTGCCATATGGTTTTATGTGTGTTCACATGTGTTGGTGTAAAATAGTGTGGAGACAAATCAGATGTGATATCTGCAGATACTATACATCTTGTACTAGGCAGTTGTTGGCCCCACCCCGACCTCCCTCCTACCTCTTCTCTCCTGGAGACTCCTCACCTGAATCCCATGGTAGCCATAACATTTCATCCCTGGCATTCTGTGTTCACAGGGCGTCTCAGTACATGGGTGCTGACGTCAGAGCGACCACTGTGACATGGGAGCACCCACCGTGTTCCAAGCCTGCCCTAGGCTTTACAAAACACGACATCTCAGGATGCCCTGCTACCTCTACCTACCCCCCCACCCCCAGCTCCCCCGACTTGCAGCGGGGACCCCAAGCCCTGTTTAGCACACAAATACCAGGTCCAGAGGGACTCAAGCATTTGCTCAAATGTATCTGGCATTTGATTTTCTGCTCTTAATATGCCCCATTAGAACAGGTGGCGTTATTCAAGACAGGTGGTGAAATGCAAGACTAAGATAGGTTAGGTAACTTGCCCAAGGTCACACAGCTGAGAGTGGCAGGCTGGGGTTTGAACCCAGGTCTTTCCGATCCAGGGAAGTACCTGCTCGTTCGTGTCTCAGCCCACATGCCTCTCTGATAGTCCTGAAGTAGGCCACCTCCTCCTCGTCTCCAGCATGTGAACCTGCCTGCTGTCCCCCACCACTGTACACAGCAGGAAGGCATGCATTTAGCAAATACTGATGGAGCCCCCCCGCCCCCTACAGGGTTCTGCTTAGGGAGTGGGGACACAGGCACAACCCCTGTCCTTTGGAGCTTATGGTCTGGTGGGAGAGGGTGAGCAAGAGAAGTGGATAGGCTAGAAGGCGGCAAGGAGCATTTTAACGCAAGCCAAAGCAGAGGAGTAGCTGGGTGCACAGTTCTGATAGGGGGAGTCAAGAGGGGGTATTGCTGTGTGGTGGGAGGTCTGGGTGGACTCCCTGAGGAGGTAACCTCTGAGGTCAGGCTTGAGGGAGGGAGCTCCTCTGGCATGTGGGAAGGCCCCCAGGACAGGAGGCAGCCAGCTAGGGAGGCGCAGATGCAGGAAAGGAGTGGGCGCAGCAGCCCCAGAGGCCATGGGGAGTGTGGCCGGCTCCCTGAGGCCCGTGGGCCCCCGCTGGCGCTACATTCATCCCACATGGAATAAGGAGCAGAGTCCAGGTGACCTGTGCCTTCTGGCTCCCTGCAGGTGAATGAGCGGGTCCTGAACAGACTCCATCAGGTGCAAAGGATAACACGGAGACTGCAGCAGGAGCGGAGGTAAGCCCCTGCACGCCCCCCTCCCTGGGCCCCAGGCCTCTGCTCCCAGCTGCTGTTTCTACCACCTCTGGCGATTCTTGCCTCCTTCGTGTCTGTGCAGGCCTCACCGGATGGGCTGAGGGAGGCTTGGGTGGCAGGTGCACTCCTTTTGAATGGGAGGTCCAGCAGAACAGGATCATGATGTAGAGTCACACACTTGGTTTCAAGCAGTTTTGCTGTGTGATGCTCAGCAAGCCACATACCTCTCTGAGTCTGTTCCCCGTCTCGGTTGAGATTGGGTAACGCCATAATCTCAGTAGCTGCCGAGTACTGAAGAGGAGTTCATGGGCTGTGCCCAGAGCCTCCGGCCACGTGCTATGTCCCAATGTCTGTGACCTATATTCTGAGAAGGCGCCAGGATGCTGAGCCCTGGTCAGTCCTCAGCCATGCACTCACCTGACCCACAGGATGCGCCCACCTGGAAGCAGGTCCCTCACTCACCTGGACTCCCCCACTCCCTGGCCCCAGTACCTTGGCCCTGGGTGCCCTTGCATCTACACCTCCACTGTCCAGCATGGTAGCCACAAGTGCTCACCTAATCTGACAGTTTATTAAAACTAAAATTTAACATTAGTCAAAATAAATTTTAATTGATTGACACAAAATAGAAAATTCAGTTCCTTCAGTTGCACTGGCCTCCGTTCACATGCTCAGCCACTACCAACGGTGATTTTTACCCAAACTAAAATGAAATGAAATGAAATGAAATGAAATGCTCCCTCAGTGGTGCTCCTACACTGCAGCTCAGTAGCACAGGTCACAACTGACATCAAAACTGAAATAAATGGCCTCAAAAAGTTCCTTCGTTACTGTCACCACACGGCGACAGGTGGCCAGCAGCTCTGTGGTGCATGGCACAGGTACAGGACAGGTTCCTGTCCTCACAGAAGGTTCTGTGTGCACTTCTAGAACATCTCACAGCATCGTGGTCGGAAAGGACATCTAAACACCGCCAACCTTTCAGTCCTGTCTGCAGCTCTTTCAGCTGTGTATCCCCTCTGTGGACCGTCTGCTGGACAGTGGCTTCTGGTCACCTCACACACATGCAGAGCTAGCCCTGACCTCGCCCCTGCCCCCCGTGTGCTCCCCCTCAGGCTGCTTCATGTCGGGGAATGAACCCTCCCATTGGCTTATCTCCCACCTCCTGGTCTGACGCGCCCTCAGAACAGACCCTGGGTGTCAGCACCCTGAGCCACAGGCCATGGCTCCTTGCCCATGCCTGCCACACTCTCCCTGGCCTCCCCTCACCTCTCGCAGGGCTCCTGTCACAACACCTTGGGTGAACCTTTTTTTCTCTAGTTGTACCACCCGCCAAGATTCTTTTACAGTAAAACCAAGAGAGTTTATGAAAGGGGAGGATGGCCTTGATGGCTATAAGGTCAAAAGTCTGGGAATGGGATCTGCAAATGCTACACTTGCCTTAACAGTACAGATCAGTCAGGGTGATCACCTTCTCTGAGCGGCCTCTCTTGAATGCTGCTCAACCCCGAGCTTCTCAGTGTGCAGCCCTTGGACCAGGAGCCCCAATGCCACATGGGAACTTGCCACAAACCCAGGTTCCAAGGCCTCACTCACCCCAGATCTATGGTATCAGAGATTCAGGGGCTGTCCACTTATAAAACCTAAGACAGGCCACTGTGTAAAAATAGTATGGCAATTCCCCAAAATTTAAAAACAGAATTATTATATGGTCTAGCAACTCCATTCCTAGGTATACCCCCCCCCCCCCCGAAAAAAGATTCAAACACAGGGCCGCTGACCGATATGCATACACACGGGATCCTAACAGTATTCACAGCAGCCAAAATGTGGAAGCATTTTGTGGATAGACGGATGAACGGAACATGGTCCACACGTAGGATTATCATTTAGTCTTAAAAAGGAAGGAAATCCTGACCCACATTACACATGAACCATGATTACGTTATTTGAGTTGGTCCCAGGAGGACAAATACTCTGTGATTCCACTAATATAAGGACTTAAGTTCATAGACCTGGAGAGTGGTGACTGCTAGGGGGAGGGGAGTTAGTTAATGGGACAGTTTTACTTTGGGAAAATTAAGAGTCCTGGAGACCAACGGGAGTGATGGTTGCACAACACTGAATGTGCTTCATGCCCCTGAGCTGTACTGGTTAACTTAAAACTGGTTAAATTGGCAAACTATGTTATGTGTATCTTACCATAAATTTTTAAAAATTCTTTTTCAAAAGTAAAAAAAAAAAAAAAAGAAAAGAAAGAAAACCAACATAAGAGGTAAGACAGACCAAGTCACCTCTCAGAGCAAGATCATCCTACAGTAGCCAACAAGGCCCTATGTTCAAGGGCCCGTCACCTCGCTCTACCAAGAACACAGCACGCATGCTGCTCCCACCTCAGGGCTTTTGCACTTGCTGTTCCTTCTGCCAGAAGTGTTTTTCTGCCACTCCCTCACCTTCTCAGTGAGGCCTTCCCCACCGACTTTCAGAGGTTTCAGCCCTCTTCCAGGTATCATGCATCCTCCTTCCTACTACTGTTTGGCTGATTTGCTGATTGTCCCAAGTTCGGTGCAGACAGGGGTTTTCGTTTGGTTCCCCGATGTATCACTAGCACCAAGACACGGTACAGAACAGGTATGGACACATACCTGGAAAGAGATTGTAGGTAAAGCACTCCACCCAGGTGCTTGCCCCCAGATAGCATTCAGAGCTCTCAGGAGCAGGGACCAGGGAAGCAGAGAAGGTCATGTCAGCAGGAGGGCTCTTTGTCTTGCCCTTCAGTTACTAATAAAGATAGCTGACACCAGAACATGGGCTGAGCACAGCAGATGCCACTCTCCAGCTGCAGTGTCACCCTCAGGTGGCCCGCCCACTCAGGGCTGTCGTGTGTCTTGTCAACAGAGTGGGAAGCAGGTGCAGAGGTCCCCTGGTCTGGCCCAGTGTCCCCTGCTGCTCAACTACTTGGCAACCAGGTCTCAGATTTGGCAGCTCTGAATCTTCTGGGTTTATGGGTCTGGGACAGCCTTGGCTTCCAAGCTGGGGCTGGGCTGTCGGGCGCCCCTTTCTCCAACCACCAGATACTAAGGTTGTGCCTCCCCAATGGCCTCTCTCCGGACGCAGGTTCCTCATGAGAGTGCTGGATGCTTATGGTGATGACTACCGTGCCAGCCAGCTCACCATAGTCCTGGAGGTGAGCATGGCCTCCTGGCAGGCAGGGGGGTGGGTGTGGGGGGACAGGGCACCAGGACACAGCCTTCACCTGCCACCCCTTCTCCCCACCAGGATGAGGGCAGCCAGGGCACAGATGCTCCCACCCCCGGCAATGCTGAGAATGAGCCCCCAGAGAAAGAGGGGCTGTCCCCACCCCGAAGGACACCCGCACCTCCAGAACCCAGCAGCCCAACCCCCGGGGAGGGGCCCAGTGGACGCAAGAGGCGGCGAGCACCCCGGGACGGACGCCGAGCGGGAGCTGTGCTGACTCCAGAACTAGCCCCGGTACAGGTGGGACCAGGGCCTTGGGTTTTGCAGCAGTGCTGTGGGAGCTGGGCCTTGCAGAGCACTCGGGCTCAGGGCAGGCTCAGGACAAGCTCAGGGCAAGGGACAACTGGAGAAAGGAGGTGGGTCTGGGAGGGGTGCAGGTGGGCAGGGAAGAATAAAGAGCTGGAAGAAGCCAGGTGAGGGCTTGGATGGAAAAGGAAGGAGAGCGATCTGGAGGAAGCTGGGGGTGGGTGGGTAGCAGGAGAGTCAGAGAACATGGGTGGAAGGGAAGGTGGGACCATTGGGATTTCTCCCAGGTGCATAGAGGAAGTTGAGGAGGTTGAATGGTGAAGCTGCTGGGCCTTCTCGAGATTCTAGGCCTGCTTACGCTGGCTCCTTCTCTCTCCCAGATTAAGGTCGAGGAAGACTTTGGCTTCGAAGCAGATGAGGCCCTGGACTCCAGTTGGGTTTCTCGGGGGCCAGACAAACTGCTGCCCTACCCCACCCTAGCCAGTCCCCCCTTTGACTGACTCCCCACCCCCAATAAACTCACCCGCAGACTCGCCTTGGCCACTGTTTCCACCTCTGATCACACTCAAGCTCAGATTCTGGGGTCACTCTATGCATTTTATTGACTACAGGGAAGGGGCCACCTCCATATCACCAGAGGTGCTCACAATTTCTTCAGCCACTCCAGGCTGGGTCCCTGGGGGTCCTGGGGGTGGCTGGGCACGTCAGGCATGTTCCCATCATCTCGGAGGGGCACTGTGGGGCAGGAGGGTGGGCCATTGAGACCAGCAGGTCTTGGGAGGCCCATAAAGGCTAGTCTGTCAGTTTGGACTCAAAGAGAGAAATGGGACCCCAGGGGAGAGGTGAGAGAGGGGATGCAGAGAGAAGCAGTGAGATAGAGACCTGGAGGTACAGAAAAGCAGAGACAGAAACAGGACAGACACCTAGAATGACAAAAGTCCAGAAAGGAATACAAATCTGGAATGACAACAGAAACTCAAAAGTGCAAAAACAGACAGGAAATGATTTTTATGGCACATGGATCAGATCTCAGAAAAAAGAAAGTCCAGTCCACACAGCAGGTTCTCAGATCCCTGCTGAGGAAGAACCTACCCATGATTATTCCTCCCCCAGCGCAGGAAGGTCCCTCCTCACCCTCCACCCCTGCTTTGGGCCAGCCCTCCAGCTCCCACTCACCTGGATAGTTGTAGGGTGTGGCCTGGTTGATCATGGTGGCATATTTGGTGAAGGGACTGAAGATGGGCAGAATCACAGCTGTGGAGAGACGGGTGAGGCCCAGGAGAAGGTGGCTTTCAGGACAGGGGAGGGGTAGAAGCTGAACCTCAGCAAACTAGGAGTCAGGTACTTGGGAGGAGGGGAGCGGGGAGGTCCTGCCCCTCCAGGAGACCCCATGGCATTCTGAGATCCCCACTTATCAGTGGATGGAGCGGGAATGGGACCTAGAGGGCACAGAAGAGGGAAGACATGGGGGTGGTCACAGAACGAGGGCATGAGTATAGAGGTGTAGAGGTGGTCAGGGAGCACAAGGTAGTGGGTGAGAGGAATGGTTTGGGGATCTTCCAGTGGAATCATGAACTGTTACAAACCGAGGAAAGGAAGGGTTGTCTCAGAAATCACAGTCCACCTAGGGTGGGCACCAGGAGTCCCAGGGAGTAGGGCAGGGGTGGGGGGTAAAAAGAATGTTCTAGGCCAGCACTGTCCAGCAGAAACATAAGAGCCACATATTTAGTTTCACACCTTCTAACAGGCACATAAAAATAAAAGATACAAGTGAGTTTTTAAAAATGACTTAACCTGGCATATTGGAAACATCATTTCAACACCCCATCAACATGAAAGAAGCAGAGATATTTCATATACCTGTCACTCGCTTTGCAATCCAGTGTGTACTTTACACAAAGCCTACCCAGCTCAATTCACAGTGGTTCGGTTTCAGGCGCTCGGTGGCCGGTGTGGCCTGTGGCTGCTAGCCACGGGGGACAACTGCTCTAGAACCTCAGCGGGCTGCGGGCGGCCTGCAGACCAGCAGCGCTGACAGGACCTGGGACCTGGGGGAGATGCCGCATTCCCTGCCCATCCCTGACCTATGCCGAGAGCCTGCCAAGACCTCCCGCACGTTAAAGTCTGAGCAGCCCTGCTCTAGAACAGAAGCTGTCAGTCAAGGCAGCCCGGAAGAGGCTTTTCACCGGAGATTCCCCAGCCCTTGATCACTCCAAGCTTAGTGTGGGGTGGGGCGGGGCGGGGGGGGGGGCAAGGGTGAGGAGTGGTAGGATTCTGACCGTGCTCTGAGAACCTCGCCCTGAGGGTGGGGTGGGGTGGGGGAGGGTCATGGACCCCCCAGGTAGGTGTGTACAGGGTGGTCCTAATAGTGGAGCTGGGGCGGGGTGCAGACACACGAGGGGCCCTAGAACGTTGAGGGTACAGGGCAGAGCGCTAGTGGGGAGCGACGGGACCTTGGGTGAGGGCACTGCACGCTCACGCACCGAGGCCCCCGATGGTGAAGGACGCGACCAGCACCGGCTCTTTGGCCCAGGCATCCTTGAGGAAGGCGGCGAGTCCTGGAGGGGAGGGCGAGGAGGGTCATTCCTGCAGGGGACGCCTCCGGTGACCTCTAACCCTCTCGCGCCACCCCCGCCCCGGAGGAGCCCTCTCGTGATCTCGGCGCCCCCCTGTGGCCCTGCCCCCACCGCCTGCACGGAGGCTCCGCCGTGCCCCAGCGCCGGCACCACCGGGGCTCCGGGAACCAGCGGACCCAGCGCGCCGCGGGCGCCCTCACTTACTCCCGGCCATCTTGGTCTCGGCGGCGGCGGCGGCGGCAGCAAGCGGCCGGAGCACTCTGGGAGTTGTGGTTCCCGCGCCCGAGGCTCCGCAATCTGAGTGTGCGCATGCGCACTGGCACAGAACTGCGGCCCGGGGCTGTGGCGAGGACGCGAAGCGCTCTGGGAGTTGTGGTCCCCGCGCTCGAGCCCCCGCAGCCTGAGTCCGCACGCGCGCACTGGAGCAGGACAGCTGTCAGAATCCCCGGAAAGAAAGCAGGCGGCACTGCAGATTTAAGTGCAAATCTGTCTCCGCCTAGGAGTCGTGCCTGAGGAGTACTCCCAGTCCTGCAGCTGCGACTCATCCGAGGCAGAATGCAATAGTCCTCATTTTAGAGTTGACTCATGAAAGCCCATTTCACAGATGAAGAAGCGGAGGCTGGGAGAGGACAGATAACTTAGCTATCATTTGAGGTAGCAGCTCAAAATCAGTTCATCCTGGAAGCTTTAAGTCTCATCCCAGAAGGGTTAGGGGCCTTCTGTGGACTCTCTCAGTGCCACATATGACTTTTTTTTTTTTTTTTTTTTTTTTTTTTTAAACTCACCTGGTCTGCCTCTGTTTTTACATCAGACTGGGAGCTTCTCTAGGGCAGTAATGGGGTCTGATCCTTCTCTGTGTCCCCAGAATAGCGCAGCACAGGGTATGGCACATCATAGGTGCTAGTTTTAGTCTTTTTTTTTTTTTTTTTTTAAGTTTAATTAGTGAACACAACTGGTTATGACTGCCCCATCTCCCAGGCTTTTCCACAGCACCATGGGGCTGTGACACAGTCACCCAGAGGCCCCCACTTCCCTCCTCCCTTCCTTAAACAGAGCTCTGGCTTTCTGGTATTGCATTTCCTGAGAAGTGAGAGGGCACCGCTGAGCCCTGGCTCCTGCTTCTGCTCCAGCCAAGATCTGCCCACCATGGCTCTGGCGCTGATCCTCGAGCTGCTGATCCTCTGTGAGCCACCCCTTCCCCTTCTCCCTGGGTCCCAGGCTGGCTTGGGTGCAGAGAGACAGGCTCTGGGGACCTGGACACTCTGAGCAGGGAGAGGGAACGGAAGAGGACTACTGAGTCCCTCTGAGGGTAGGTGCGGGATGGTCAGACAGCACTAGCTGAGGGTTCAGAATTCTAGACCCAGAATAAGGGGACAGGACCCAGATCCTTGGGTCCTAACACAGGAGCACACAGAGGTCTTGAATTCCTTCCTAAGGACTGAACTCCTGGGAATGACAAATGTAGAATCCTAGACTCTGATGTGGGAAGAAGAGGAAGCCAGAAGACCTGGGTCTCTGGGAAAGAAGGGAGCTGGGGACCCAGACTCCTGGACCCCAGGGAGGAGACACTGTGGGCTCAGATTACTGTCTCCTGGAAAAGGTGGAGTCCAGGGATCTGGACACTGGGTGTAGAGGCAAGATAGAAAGGGGGCTGGGGCCAGACTTCAGACTAATGAAGTAGGCAGGGATTAAGAGCCTGCAATTCTGGCTACTGAAAGAGGACATATGGGTAAGATTCCTGTTTCCCAGAGGAAGATTTAGATTCCTGGGTTTGCAGTGAGGTGGAGCTGGGAGAAGCCTAGAACTTTGAAAAGACTTAGCCCCTCCGTGATCTACAGGGCCTCTGTGTCATTCAGACATCACTCCAACTGGTGAGTAATATCCCCCAGCCATTCAGCTGTAAGCCACTGACAGCCCATTTCCAACTACTCAGATTTTATTTTGGTGCCCAAGCTCACCCCAGATTTCCAGATTTCCCTCCCTCCCGCTCCTCTCTTCTTACATCTTTTCCTTCCCTTTCTCCCTCCTTTCTTTCCTTCTCATCTTACTCCCTTTAATGACCAGGATAGGTGAGTAGTAAAGACCATGAACTTTGGAACTAAAGATCTCTAAGCTAGAACCCCACTTTCACCATATTATTCACTTGCAACTTTGAACAAAGCACCACTTGCTATTCAGTTTCCTTCTCTGTGAAATAGGCTATTGTGAGGATTTAATAAAATCACCCATGTATACTGGGAGCCTGGCTAGCTCAGTCCGTAGAGCGTGGGACTCTTGATCTTGGGGTTGTGAGTTTGAGCTCCATGTTGGGTGTAGAGATTATTTTTATTTTTTTAAATATTTTATTTATTCATGAGAGACACACAGAGAGAGGCAGAGACACCGGCAGAGGGAAAAGCAGGCTCCCCCAGGGGAGCCCGATGTAGGATTCGATCCCAAGAACCCGAGATCACACCCTGAGCTCAACCACTGAGCCACACAGGCATCCCAGTGTAGACATTACATTTAAAAAATATTTTTTAAATAAATTTTCAAAATCATGTTGTAAAACCCTTGACTCAGAGCTTGGTGTAGTGCAGGGCTCAAGAAATAGGATCTCTGGCCAGTGCCAATTATTCCCCCATTTGGAAGCCCATTTGGACAGGAGTAGGGATCCTCCATCCTGAGAGAGCCTTGAGTTTCCTTCTAGGTTTTCCGATGGGTGCGATCTCTTTCTCTCAAACCTCCTCACTACACTACACCTTCAAACAAGAATCACCTGGAAAACCACTGAAAACCACCTTAACTATCAATTTATTTTAAATTAATAGTTTTTAATGATACAGCTAACATATATTCATGGTTTAAAAAGTCATTACCAAAGGACATATAACCTCCCTCTTCCCCTTCTGCATCTTCCTTAAATAAGCTGTGATTCCTTACCAAAAAATTTCCATGCATTCAGACTCATATATGTACTTATATACTTTGTTTTCTTACCAAGGCAAGATTGATATTTCATGACCCATGTTGTTCTGCATCTTCTATTTCTCACTTTACAATCTCTCTTGGAGATGTTTCTATATTATTATAACTAACTACATTTTTTTAAACTGCTGCTTACCATTTGCTATGTATGGTTGGAGTCTAGTTTATTTGGCCCTCTTGATATATATTTAGGTTGTTTCCAGGGTCTTTCTCCAGTCTCACCCTAATTAATGCTTCAAAGAGTGCTCCAAAGTGAGCTTGTTGTGCCTCTGTGTGTATGTCTGTCTAGGGTGAAACAATGGAATTATTAGGGCATGCCCTTTGTGGATTTTGATAGAAAGAGATGAATGAACTGCCTTCACAAAAGGTGCACTCAAGTATACCTACCTACCTGTTTCACCACATCTTCACTTAAACAGGAGATAAACAATTGTTTTAATTTTTGACAACCTGATAGGCAAAAATATCTTACTGTTGTTTAAATTTTTAAAAAAGATTACTAGTAACATTAAGCAACTTCCCCCGCTCCCTATGTGTTTTCACACCTTGGATTTCCTCTTTTGTGTACTGCCTTATTCATGTTTTGTCCAATTTTCAACTCAGCTGGGTTTGGGATTTCTTTCTATACTCTTAATCTATGTGATGAATGAATAAGTCATTTCTGCCAGTGCTGTTGATTGTTTTCTAGCTCCATTTGTCTAGTCTCATATACAACTTCAAAATTTTGCAGTCATCAAATTAATTAACCTTGTCTCTTCTGAATTTTTTTGTTCTGTATTTTAAGATAGCTTTTTCTACCCCCAAGACAGATATATTTTCCTATATTTTCTTCTAATACTTTTACAGTAAAATAAAACATTTAACCTGGAATTGGTATTGGGGAATGGTCTGAGGTAGGGATATACCTCCCCACCCCTCCCCCCCCCGCAGTAGATAGCAAATTTGGCAACTACTGAAATATGCTGACTATGATACAAATAGTCTGAAGAACAATTTAAAATTGCAGATTTCAGGGACCCAATCCCTTGACACTATGTTTAAAAAACATGGAGTCAAGAAAGCTCAGGAGTGGCCCTGCTATTCTAATTTGCAGCTAGTCTTGACAATCCTTGACTGGGGTCCAGCGCCTTCCCTATTTTATAAGCAGGGAACTGAGGTTGAGAAAGAGGCAGGGACTGCCCCAGGTGATTCTCTTCCCACCCCACCTGCCCAGGAAGCCCAGGGACCCAGGAGTTCTGTTTATTCAGTCTCCCCAGCCTTATACCCCAAGCCATGGCTGGAGGCTCAGCCTGCTGCAATTGTAACCCCTGGGGTCAACGTGACCTTGAGGTGCCAGGCACCTCAACTTGCCTGGAGGTTTGCACTCTTCAAGTCTGGAGAAATCACTCCTGTGCTGTACCGGGATGTGTCCATGGAGCTGGCAGAGTTCTTCCTGGAGGAGGTGACCCCAGCCCAGGGGGGCAGTTACCACTGCTGCTACCGGAGTCTTGGCTGGGACCTGGGCATCTGGTCCCACCCCAGTGATACACTGGAACTGCTGGTGACAGGTGAGGTCCTGGCGTGGGGCACTGAGGGGAAAGAAGGGACTTTGGGGTGTGATGAGGGAGGGAGAAGGAGGGACTGAGAGATACAGGAGATACGGAAAAAGACATACAGAGACAGGCTTGTACAATGACCCAGAGCAAAAATTGCTACATGAGGGAAAGAGAACAAGAGAAATGGATGATTCTTTACTAGGGACGACTGTGCCTCCCAGGTGACCTTTGGCAATACCTGGAGACATTTCTGGTTGTCACTATATTTTTGGGCTATCCCTACTACCAGAATTGCTGCAAAACACCCAACAATGCACAGGACAACCTCCATCCTCACCCCATACAACAAAGAGTTATCTGGATTTATCCAAAATGTGACGAGTACTGTGGTTAGGAAACCTTGGGAGAAACCCAGAAGCACCAGAAGAAACCATTCGGCAGACACTGCCTCGGAGATCCAGGGTAGTGAAACACACAGCGCGGGGGAGATTAAAACAGGGACGTACAAAGAGAATTTCAGTGAACCACAGGCAGACAGACAAGGGGACATCCGGGGACACAGAGGCAGAGACTGCAAGAGAAAGGTGTGCTCGGGGATGAAGATACAGGACGAGCCACCGACTAGGATGCAAAGGACACAGAAGCAGAAATAACGAGAGACACAAAGAGATGTTGGGAAGGAGGGAGAGAAATGCAGAGTGAGGTAGGGCAGGGGCGTCGGTGAGCGGGGGAGAGGGAACGAGAGCAGGAGGCGGAGGCAGCGGGAGAAGGGGGCCAGGCCCGGGGGCACAGGGCCGGGGGAGCGGGAGGAGGGGCGCAGGGCCGGGGGGCCAGCCCCGCGCCAGCGCTCGCCCCCGCCCGTGCCCCTCGCAGACCAGCTGCCGCGACCATCGCTCGTGGCGCTGCCCGGGCCGGTGGTGGCGCCCGATGCCAACGTGAGCCTGCGCTGCGCCGGCCGCCTGCGGGGCATGAGCTTCGCGCTGTACCGCGTGGGGGTGGCGGCGCCGCTGCAGTACCGCGACTCGGCGGAGCCCTGGGCCGACTTCCCGCTGCCCGGAGCCCGCGCGCCGGGCACCTACAGCTGCTACTACCACACGCCGTCCTCCCCGTACGTGCTGTCGCTGCGCAGCGAGCCGCTGGTCATCCGCGCTGACGGTAAGGGCCGGGCGCCCGGCCGCAGCCCCTGCTCCCTGGTGGGTGCCTCCCTGCTCCCCAATCTAGGGGTCCGGGCCCCCAGCCTCTCCCTACTCCCCCTGCCGGGAGTCCGGGCCCCCTGTCCCTCCCTACTCCCCAGCCCAGGGATCCAGCCCCCCCTTTGCCCCCTACTCCCCAGCCAGGGGATCCAGGCCTCGGGTTCCTCCCTGCTCCCCAACCCTGGGGTCTGGGACCTGGTTCCTCCCTGCTCCCTATCCCAGGTGTCTGGGTTCCCAGCCTCTTCCTGCTCCCCAGCCCAAGGATCCAGGCCCCTGATTCCTCCCTGCTCCCCAGTCTAGGGGTAATGACTCTACCCCCTTCTCCCAGACCCAGGAGTCCAGGACCCCTGCTCCCACTGACCCATCTCAACTTTGAGACTGGGAGCTGTGTCCCCACTATCACCCTGTAGGTTCAAGACCCGGATGGCAGGCCCAGACTCTGGGTTCTGGAGCTGAAGGCCTCTCTCTTGCTGTCCCACAGGCTCAGGCTCCTTGGACTACACTCAGAGCAATCTCGTCCGCCTGGGGTTGGCTGGCCTGGTCCTCATCTCCCTGGGTACACTGGTTGTTTTTGACTGGCACAGCCAGAGTCGCACCCAGGCAGCGTCAGGCTCTGAGCCCCAGAGGACTGGATACAGATGCCTCCATGTGTGAGAAGACTTCCCAGAGATGGGGAGAAGAAATAGGTTTCCTGGGGTTGGACAGGCCCTTTCAAGAGCCCCTCAGTCCTTCTGGCTGAGCTCAGCTTCTGAGTCACAATAAACTTCCTACTGTGTTCTCTAGCTCCCTTCTGGGTCATTCCTCTAGTAGATCAGTGGAAGGCTCTATCTATGGTTGTGTCTTCCTAGTCACGAGGCCTGGGTTTGAGTCCCAGTGCTGCTGCTCACTCACTGGGATATTAGGAAAGCGACCTCTCCCAAGTCTAAATTACCCTAACTGTAAAATGGGCTCAGTGATAATACCCACTTCGTAGTCTTGTTGTAGGATTAAGTGGGCAATACACACAAAGCCCTTAAAAGTGACTGGCCTATAGTAAACACTCAGTAAATGTTAGCTCTTATATAACTGTAGTTTCTACCAGATGCACAGGACTGGAATGAAGTTATAGGGTTTGTTTGTTTGTTTGTTTGTTTTCCATTGTGCATGTTCCAGCTGAACTTTTAAGCAATTCACTACCATTTCCTTCATGACATCATTCTTGGTCGCCAAGCAAACCTCTTCTGAACACCTCCTCAGACCTTCACCAAAGTCTAGACCAAGATCAGACAAGGTAGAACTTTTTCCCTATACAGCTTCGTTTGTGTGCAGTGCAGGTTGTTTTCTTGAGTCATTGTTATGATTAAGCAGAGTCTGTTGCCAAGTCTACAGCAAGAGCAGTGTGCACACAAGAGCTTTGACCTAGACATTTATACATTGCACCTGCCCGCTTCCCACCGACTCTTGGCTGCTTTCAGCATTGTGGGTTTTGTGTGTGTGTGCGCGCGCGCGCGTGTGTGTGTGTGTGTGTGTGTTTAGATTTTATTTATTTATTCATGAGAGACACACAGAGAGAGGCAGAGACAGAGGCAGAGGGAGAAACAGGCTCCCTGTGGGAAGCCTGATGCAGGACTCAATCCCAGGACCTTAGGATCAGGACCCAAGCTGAAGGCAGACAGTCAACCACTGAGCCACCCAGGCACCTGCATTATGCCTAATATTGATGGAGCATACATCCTCTTCTTTTGTTACTAAATTTTCCACCTTCCCCTCCTTCTCTCCCCACTTTATCAAGGAGAGGATAAATTCCATTTTTTGGACAGCCCCAGCTCCATCACTCACTAGTGGGATAGCCTTGAGCAATCTCTAGAGTCTCTTGAATTGTCGTCTGTGAAAGAGGAAACTAAAAATATCTACCCTCTTGGTTCAAGAGAACCAAACATGTTCCCAACATGTGGAGAGAGATCATAAAAGCGCAGATCAGCTGTTTTAACCTATTCACTCCGTTTTGGGGAGACATTGAGTAGGAAGCAAAGCTTACATCACAGCCCTGTACATGCATCCACTTACATCTATAAACTAGAATTCAAGTTCTATGAAGCAATATCTACTTCCACTATTTTATTATAATCTGTTTTATTTAAAATGCTGATCACGACTCCTTTCATTGATACAACAGCTCACATGCCTAACATACACGGTGAGACATGACTTTAAGAAGTTGAGCAATATTTGTTCTTTGGTTACAGAAACTGATTTCTGGACTTGTATAAAGACCAGTAAATTCAAAATATGGATAAACAGTGTAAAATGATGCTATTTCAACACCCAGTTCTCCTAGTAGTTGAGATTTGGGTACTGAAATTCAGCAGCACTGAAATTTTGGAATCAAAGTAGCCACCTGGGTTCATTGACTTTTGCTGAAGAGACAAGAGGAGGGACTTCCAAGCAGGACTTTCTGGGTTTGCACTTAGTACCAATGGGGACTCCTGTGGAGCATGCCCTGGGCAATCTCTCTGTGAACTGCGTGTGGATATCGGAAGTCAAGGGAGAAGCAGAGACCCAGGTTCACATGAAGGAACCAGATGTGGATGGGGCTGCAAAGTCATCAAATCCAATCTTCTCATTTTATGGATGGGAAAATGGTGGAATGGAAGGGTGGCATGGAGCTCCCCTAGTCATACAGGAAGTCAGTGTCACACCAGGAGGCTCCATCTATTCATTCATTAGTTCCTTTACTATTCAACCACTTATCCCAGTCATTCATTGTCATCCATCCTTTTGTTCATTGATTCTCATCCTAGTTTCTTTCTATTCATCCACCCATCCCCTTTCCTCTTGCTCTTATTTGTTTTTTTTCTTGCTCTTATTTAAATATCTGTCCTTTCTTTTGCCCTTATACCCATCACTCATTCATTCTCACATCCATTCACCCATTCCTCCCTTTACTAATCAGTTAATTTATTAATCCACTCACCTATTTATTATACTTATTCAGTATCCATCAACCAACCTATGCATTTACTTATCCAAAAACTTGAAGGTCTCTTCTTCAGTAAGTGGGGAGAGGGGGAAGGGACATTGGAAATTTTAATAACAACAGAAGAGGATGTGTGCTCTACCAAAATTAGACATAAATCAGGAATGGAACACATGAGTTTTGAGTGGTTAGAAGTGCTCTGAGGCGGAAAATGTGTGTACGAGAATGAGAAAGGAATAAAGGTTAGCCAGATGAAAACTAGAACGTTATTGATAAATAATATTATAAATAGACTATTATTATTTTTACTTTTAAATATTTATTTATTGGGGCACCTGGGTGGCTCAGTGGTAGAGCATCTGCCTTCTGCTCAGGTCATGATCCCACGCTCTGGGATCAAGTCTGCATCTGGCTCCCTGTGGGGAGCCTGCTTCTTCCTCTGCCTGTGTCTCTGCCTCTCTCTCTGTCTCTCATGAGTAAACAAAATCTTTTAAAAGAAAAAAATATGTATTTATTTATTTATTTAGAGAGAAAGCACGTGTGAGCAGGGTGAGAAGCACAGGGAGAGGGAGAGAGGATCTTCAAGCAGACTCCTCGCTAAGCACAGAGCCCGACACAGGCCTGGATCTCGGGACCTTGAAACCACGACCTGAGCAGAAACCATGAGTTGGCCACCCAACCAACTGAGCCACCCAGGTGCTCCTGTCACTTCCACTTTTGAATGAGGAAGAGAAAGGGGAACATTATTACATTTAACCATTGCAAAGCAATTCACCATTCCTGAGGCAGTGGTTCCTTTTTCTTTTTTCTTTTCTTTTTTTAAGATTTATTTATTTATTTTAGAAGGGGGAATGGGCACAGAGGGAGGGGGAGAGCATCTCAAGCAGCCTCCATGCTGAGTGCAGAGCCCAGTGAGGGGCTTGATCCCATGACCCTGAGATCATGACCTGAGCAGAAACCAAGAGTCAGACGCTCAACCGACGACACCCTTAGGGGCCCCCAGGCAGTGGTTCCTTTTCTTTGTCACCCACAAATGCTCACAAGGTGTTTGAAGTGAGATTGTGACACATCTGCTACCAGCTCTACCAGCTCTCCTTTTCTATCTGCCCTTGCCTGGGTCTGCACTCATCCTTCTGGTCTCAGGTTAGATGCTGTTTCCCCTGCAAGCTTGCCTGGCCCACCTGTGTTCCCATAGTTCCCTGAGTATTTACACTGTATTCTGATTCTCTCCCTGCCACCCAATAGACCACAAGCTCCTCCCAAGAGGGACCAGGCCGTTTCATTTCTGTGTCTCCAGAGCCTGGCATAGGTCTTAGGAAATGTGCACAGTGTATCTGGATGAGGCTCAGCACCCTGACAATGATCTAAGTGAGTTCCGTACTTTTTTTTGCCTTTGTGCAGTGGGCAGAATGATGCAAAACTGCTCCCTGCTGCCCCTGCCAACAAGTGATGTCCTGATTCCTGGAACCTGTGAAAATGTTGTGCATGGCCAAAGGGACTTCCTAGGTGTGATTAAATTAAGCATCATGAGGTGGGAAGATTATGCAGGATTATTTAGGTAGGTTCCATGTAGTCACAAGGGTCCTTATTTATAAGAAGGAAGAGGTCAGAGTCAGAGACGGGAATGTAGAGACAGAAGCAGAGGCCAGTGTGATGCAGGGTAATGAGCCAAGGAATACAGGCTCCTCTAAAGCTGGAAAAGTCAAGGAATTGGATTCTCCCCTAGAGCCTCCAGAAGGAATGCAGACTCTTAACCCATTTTGGACTTCTGACCTCCAGAACAGAGAGAGAAAACATTTTTGTTCAGGCTACTAGTTTGTGACAATTTGTCACAACAGCAATAGCAAAACTAATACTCTTAGCTTCAATGAGACCTCTTTCCTTTTCCCACAAACCCAGGTATGTTCACCCTTAGGACTTCCACTTCGGTCCCCAATCTTGCTTCCCCCAGGTCCCCATTCATCCACTTGGCACACATTTTTTCAATGCCCTCCACGTGGGGGGGGGGGGGGGGCACTGTGCTGGGTGCTGGGGACAAGCGGGGAATGACAGCAGGCATAAACCCTACTCTCATGATGCTCACTGAGAAAAGCATTAACCGAATTGCTACTCACTGTATTGATGAGGGAGCACTTTGAGCTGCTGTAAAAAAAGAGAAGGAAAAAAAAAACTATATAATTTTATGTCTCTTTCACTTCACATTATATAGTTGAAACAGTCTGGGACTGTTTACCAACAGCTTTGCTCTTGTCAACATGCAGCTTTCCGGTGTGGTTTTGAGGCACCATGAAAGGAGGAAGAGAGAAAGACAGAGACAGAGAGAAACAATCATTTTTAAAGAATAAGACCCAGGATTTGAACATGTCTCCTCTACTCTCATCCCAGAACTCAGTTCTATGGCCAGGTCTAGCTGCAAAAGTGGCTGGGCTCTAGCATGTGACCTTCTAAAAATGGGCAGGTGGGTTCTATTACTTAAAGGAAGAAGGGAAATTTGGATGCTAGGAAACCATTAGCCATCTTCATCAGTACAACTATAGCAAAACAGAAGAGAGAGATTTGGTCTAATCTTGGAGCTCGCTGATGGCTTACTGAAGTGAAGAGGTGAGATCTGAAAGGTGAGCAGATTTTAACAAGGTAAAGGTGCTGGAAAGGTGTCCTAAGCAGAGGGAAGAGCATGTGCAAAGTCCCCCCTCCCCCACCCCCACCCAATGCCGGGTGGAGGGCACTGGGATTGAGAGATGCAAAATTGTGTGCTCCTGCCACCTTGTGGTCACACCTTTTTCCTTGCAATCCCTGAACTCCCTAACAGGCACATCATAGGACTGTTAGCCATCCTTGTCTATTCTGGCTCGACACTGAGTTGCGAATGGCAGTGACCAGTGTCACTTCCAAGCTGGAGTGTTTAATTTTAAGGACTCCCTCCTCCCCACTCCTAGCTCCCTCTTTTCCTAGACAGAGTGACCAGCAATGTCAGAAATGGTGGCTGCTCCACTGGTCGGGGTGCATGAGGGACAAAGATGAACCAGACCCCCCCCCCCCCACCAGCTGCTCCTACTAGAGTCTCCCTGCCCTACCTGGCTCCAGGCACTCCTCCTAGGAGCCAATCAATATTACCATCTTTATGTATGCCTGTCTTGGTCAACTTGGGCTTTTTAAAAATGCCATACGCTGGGTGGCTTGAACAACAGAAACTTATTTCTCACAATCCTGGCAGCTGAGTGCCAGCATGGTTCTTGTGAAAGCCCTCTCTCTGGCTTGCAGGTGCCCTCTTGTTGTCTCACATGGCAGGGGGAGAGGGAGAGGGAGAGGGAGAGGGAGGGAGGTGAGGGAGAGAGGGAAAGAGAGACCTGAGGTTCTTCTCATGTCTCTTCTTATAAAGGTACTAATCCCAACCATGTGGGCTCCACCCTCATAATATCATCAAACCTAATCACCCCCAAAGGTCTTACCTCCTAATACCAGCAGACTAGGGGTTAGGGGCTTCAACATAAGAATTTTGGGGAGACACAGACATTCAGCCAGTAACAACATCCTTCTGGAGATCTTGTACCCATTGCTTATTTTTAAAGAACTATGGAAAGTTCATGCCACGGGAAGGTGGTGGTGGGCTCTGCTATGGCATCCTGGAAACCCTTCACGTGGCTACACAGTCAGAGGCTTGAACTGCAGCTAATCTGAGTCCGGGCACAATGCCTTATGATCCCACTGGAACACGCAAGGATGGGAGGTTTGTGAGGAGCTGCTGTGAGCCCATCTCCCACTCACCTTATCTTCCCCCCGGGAGACTTTGGCCAGACAGCTTCTCATTGCTTCTCAGGTTCCAATGAGGCATGATGCTTTCTGCCCTGCTCCCCTCAGACTGCAGCTCCAGAATACAAAAATGCTCAGCTGCAGTCTAGATTGGGCTCTTGTGGGTCTGCAGAAAGAGACGTGGCCTTTATTTCTGGTTCCTGGCACAGAGCTCCTAAAACTCTTGAGATTTACTGAGTGACCAGGGTGACAGAAGCATCTTTTGTTCTAATGAGGCCACACTTGGTGAGCCTCTAGGTAGCTTAGGATGGGGACTGATCATCAGAAAGACCAGCCATGTGGCTGGAAGCTTGGAATCTTCAGCACCATCCTCATCTCTGGGGAGAGGGGAAGAGGCTGGGTATTGAGTGATTAACTCAATGGCCAATAATTTAATCAATCATGCCTCATAGTGGAACTTCCATAAAAAACACGTGATGAAGAAGAAAGATCTTTCTAAGTCATACAAATTATTTAAGAAATCTGGTTACGGGACACCTGGGTGGCTCAGCAGTTGAGCATCTGCCTTCAGCTCATGGCGTGATCTCAGTCTGGGGATAGAGTATGACATCAGGCTCCCCACAGGGAGCCTGCTTCTCCCTCTGCCTGTGTCTCTGCCTCTGTGTGTGTGTGTGTGTGTGTGTGTCTTTCATGAATAAATAAATAAAATATTAAAAAAAAAGAAATCTGGTTACAGGGGCTTGGGTGGCTCAGTCGGTTAAGCATCTGACTCTTGATCTCAGCTCAGGTCTTGATCTCAGGGTTGTGAGTTCAAGCCCTGTGTTGGGCTCCATGCTGGGCTCAAACTTAAAGTCAATCAATCAATCACTCAATCTGATTAAAGTGTTGAGGTGTAAGCTTTGCCAAAAGTATCAGTGTTGTTTTCCGGTGCAATTAGGAGAATCACATAAATAATTCATTTTAGTATATTGTTCTCTACTCTGTTGAAATAAATCTACACAGAGAAGTGTTATTTAAACAAAAGGGTCTCATAAGAATCTCAAGACTTTATTTTTTTAAAAGATTTTATTTTTTTAAAGATTTTTATTTATTTATTCATGAGAGACACAGAGAGAGAGGCAGAGACATAGGCAGAGGGAGAAGCAGGCACCCGGTGGGCAGCCTGATGCGGGACTCTATCCTGGACCCCAGGATCACACCCTGAGCCAAAGGCAGACTCTCAACCACCAAGCCACCCAGGCATCTTGAATCTCAAGACTTTAAAAATCATTGCCATATCTTTTGGAGATCACCTTCAAAGAAACTCCTGTGATTATAATTGTTTTCTCTCCCCGATAATTCGTTGCCTTGTTGATTTTTCTATATTACTGAACAGAAAGATAAGTAAGCTCTGTCAAGACAATAGTCTCAGGGGCATGTTGCTTTTCTTCCAAATTAATGGTGGAAAAGATCATAAAAACCTATGATGTGCTTGGCTTCTTATTTTAACAAAGACATTGGGAATTTTGTCTTAAATTGGCCTATGGATCAAATACAGCTTCTCGACTTGTAGATTTGAATCCTGATTTTTAAAAAAAAACTGACAGGGATGCCTGGGTGGCTCAGTGGTTGAGCATCTGCCTTTGGCTCAGGGCATGATCCCAGATTCCCAGGATCGAGTCCCACATTGGATTCTTTGTGTGGAGCCTGCTTCTCCCTCTGCCTGTGTCTCCACCTTTCTCTCTCACTGTATCTCTCATGAATAAATAAATAAAAATCTTTAAAAAAAACTGACCAAAGAATATATTTGATATTATTGAGGAAATATGGATACTGGCTGGATTATGAGATGGTAGCAAAGATACTACTATGATATTGCTTTAGTGGTTATTATATATTTTTTAAAACAGATTCTCATCTGATAAAGATAGCTATGTACTAAAATATTTTGGGATTAAAAAGATACGTTCACAAGAAATTTACTCAGTAAAATCTAATTATTTAATAGCTACTATTACTTAAAGTTTTTTTTTTAGTATAGTTGACACACAATATCACTTTGTTTCAGGTGTACAAAAGAGTGATTCAACTTCTCTATATGTCACACTGTGCTTACCACAAGTGTAGCCACCATCTATCACCATACAACACTATCACAATCTCATGGACCATACTCCCTATGCTGCATTTTATATTCCCATGACTTACTCCATAGCTGGACACCTGTATCTCTCTCCCCTACACCTATTTTCCCCATCCCTACCCCCTTTCTTTCCGGCAACCATCAATTTGTTTTCTGTACTTTTAGGTTTGATTCTGCTTTTTATTTATTCATTTTTTAGACTCCACATATGAATGAAATCATATGGTATTTGTCTCTCTTAGTCTGACTTACTTACTGACTTACCTACTTACCAAGTGTTGGCACAATACCCTCTAAGTCCATCTGTGTTGTTGCAAATGACAAGACCTCATCCTTTTTATAGCTGCATAATATTCCTCTGCGTGTGTGTCACTTCTTCCTTATCCATTCATCTATTGATGGGTACTTAGGTTGCTTCCGTATCTTGACTATTGTAAATAATGCTGCAATGAGTATAAGGGTGTATGTATCTTTTCGAATTAGAGTTTTCATCTTCTTGGATAAACACCCAGTAGTGAAATTATTGGATCATAAGATATTTCTATTTTTAATTTTTTGAGGAACCTCCATACTGCTTTCCATGATGGATGCATCAGTTTGCATTCCCACCAACGGTGCAAGAGGGTTCCCTTTTCTCCACATCCTTATCAACACTTTTATTTATTGTATTTTTATTTTAACCATTCTGACAGGTACTTCATTATGGTTTTGATTTGCATTTCCCTGATGATTAGCAATTTTCATCATCTTTTAATGTGTCTGTTGACAATCAGTATGTCTTCTCTGGAAGAGCATCTATTCAGATCATCTGCCCATTTTAAAAATTGGATTGTTGGTGTTTTTTTGGTGTTGGGCTCTATAAATTCTTTATATACTTTGAGTATTAACTCCTTATCAGGTATATCATATGCAAATATCTTCTCCCATTCAGTAGGTCGCTTTTTTGTCTTGTTGATGGTTCCTTTGCTATGCAGAAGCTCTTTATTTTTATGTTGATGTAGTCTCAATAGTTTATTTTAGCTTTTTCCCCTTTGCTTGAGGAGACATATCTAGAAAAATGTTGTTATGGCTCACGTCAGGGAAATTACTGCCTGTGTTCTTTTCTAGGATTTTTATGGTTTCAGGTCTCTTAGATCAGAAACAAGACAAGGATGTCCATTCTCATCCATTTTATTCAAAATCATCCTAGACGTCCTAGCTATAGCAATCAGACAAGAAATAAGAGGCATCTAATCGGTAAGGAAGAAGTTAAATTTTCACTATTTGCAGATGATATGATATTGCACAAAGAAAACCCTAAAGACTCCACAAAAAAATATAAGAATAAATGAATTATGTGAAGTTGCAGGATATAAAATTAATATCCAGAGATTGGTAGCATTCCCATATAGACTAATAACAAAGTAGCAGAAAGAGAAACTAAGAAAACCATCCATTTACAATTGTACCAAAAAGAATAAAATACCTATGAATAAATTTAATCAAGGAGGTGAAAGAACTGTACTCTGAAAACTATAAAACATGAATGAAAGAAATTTTTTAAAAAATTTATTCATGAGAGACACAGAGAGAGAGAGAGGCAGAGACATAGGCAGAGGGAGAAGCAGGCTCCATGTAGGGAGCCCGATGTGAGACTTGATCCTGACACTCCAGGATTATGCCTTGAGCCCTGAGCAAAAAGCAGACGTTCAACTGCTGAGCCACCCAGGCATCCCTGAATGAAAGAAATTAAAGAAATAGAAAGGTATTCCATGTTCATGGATTGGAAGAATATTGATAAAATGTCCATACTACCCAAAATAATCTACAGACTTGATGTGATCCCTATCAAAATAGCAACAGCATTTTACACAGAACCAGAACAAATAATACTAAAATTTATATGGAATCACAAAAGATCCCAATATAGCCAAAGCAATAGCAATTACTATAATCATAATATATCAGGCATAAGCATGGCCCTATCCATTCCCCTCCACCCCTAAAGGTAACCACAATCTGGTGCAAGTCTCTTTGTTTTATTATTTTAGAGAGAGAGAGAGAGAGAGCAAGAGCACCTGCATGCGCCCGCGTGCGCATGTGCATGTGAGAGCACGGTGGCAGGGGGAGGGGCAGAGGGAGAAGGAGAAGCAGACTCCCCACTTAGCAGGGAGCCTAATGTTAGGCTATGCAGTTTGAGAGTCAGGGGACATGACTTTTCTTCTTGGTGCCCTGCTACAAGGACACACATGCAGTTTCCATAATTGTATCAACATTTCTTATCCTACAGTTGCTCCTCTCATTGCCTTTCTTGCTTCTCAGCTTATATCCTCCTCATAAATCCCCTTTCAATGAAATTTTGGGAAGAAATGTGTTATGTCCCATTGGCATGTTTATGTGAAAGTCCTTTTATCTGTCCCTAAATTCAGCAGTCCCAAATTCTAAGATTTTATTTTCTAAGATTTTATTTATTCATGAGAGACATACAGAGAGAGGCAGAGACATAAGCAGAGGGGGAAGCAGGCTTTCTGCAGGGAGCCCAATACGGGACTCGATCCTAGGACCTGAGATCACACCCTGAGCCAAAGGCAGACGCTCAACCACTGAGCCACCCTGGTGCCACCATAATTCTAAGCTTTACAAGAGTTCACTTTAAAAAAAAGATTCTATTTATTTGTTCATGAGAGATGCAGAGAGAGAGGCAGAGACATAGGTAGAAGGAGAAGCAGGCTCCTCACAGGGAGCTGGATACAGAACTCGATCCCAGGACCCAGGACTGTGACCTGAACTGAAGGTAGACGCTCAACCACTCTGCCACTCAGGTATCCCAAGTTCACTCCTTTTTTCAACCTTGAGTTTTTCTCATTCACAGCACTTCACTTAAAATTTAGAAAACCTTAAATTTCAATAATATTTAAAGGGTTAAAATTCACATATCAATTTCAGCCAATTTAGAAAACATATATAACCAAAGGAAAAAAAATACTGAGCACAATTCTACTACTCAGAAAATAACACTTTAAAAATACTAGATATACCCTTCTAGATTTTTCCATGTGCAAGTCAGCTCCTGCCCATTGCCTGGGTCCACTGTCTGGATTGTCTCCTGTTCTGTCTACACTTCAACCAGATGTGGAACATGACTCCCTGAGTTCTTCTGAAGGGCTTCGTTACACCAGAGATCTAATGACAGAAGATTTCACAGAAGAGATTTCACCCACAACGTAGTTCACATCACGTTCCATAGCAAACAACTTACAAACCCACCGCAGACATTTCCTTCTTCAAATTCCTTTTCTGCCATACTGCCTTTCAGTAAGTGTTCTTGTCTTACCCTTTCTTTATAGGGCCTGTTCTCTTGTTCTCCAGGATCCTGACCCTTCCCTGATGCCCTGTGAGTTCTCATCTCTTTGCCCTCCGCCCTGGCCCTGCTCTTGCCTTTAGGGTTCCTGGGACACAATCCAGAAGTTGTTCACATTACTTTGCTCACATCCTATGAGCAGAAGAACCCACAATTTCCTAAGGCAGAGAAACGTTGTTTGTTTGTTTTTAAGATTTTATTTATTTTATTGGGGAGGGACAGAGGAAGAGGGAGAGAGAGAATCAGACTCCCTGCTGAGTGCAGAGCCCAATGCAGGGCTCACAAGGCTCAATCTCATGACCCTGAGATCATGCTCTGAGCTGAAACCAAGAGTCAGATGCTCAAATGACTGAGCCACTGAGGTGCCCTTAGAGAAATGTAGTTCTTATTCTGGATTGCTGGGAGCCCAGCTATTTGCTGTCACTGTGCAGAAGGGGACGATGGTGATGGAAATTCAGCTAGCAGTTTCTCCCATGCTTTGCATATTCATGGATATGCCTTAGAAGTGGGTGACTGACTTCTGTGCTGTTGGAGGACTCAGTGGGTCAGGCCTGTAGGAAGTGACTTGAGAGTGTATTGCAATAGTCATTTCCTGATAGAGACTAGAAGACAGAAACCGCGGGCATATAGAGTGGAGGGCTGAAAAACCAGAGGCCAAGCTGTTCCTGCATGTCCTGGAGTCGAGAACATTTGGCTAATCACCAACAGCAAGACTGAAGGAAGATCCTTGGAAGAGGCTTGTATGGCTGCCATGATGTCCCAACTCCTGGTTGTGCTCTATACTGGTAAGTCTTGGGGAAGGGCAGTCACTATGGGAGGTGGGGCTGGTCTGGGGCAGCAGCTGGAGCTGGCAGGGCCTGCAGGGCAGGGTGTGGAAACACAGACTAGAACCTTCTACAGAAGTTTTATTAAAACTAGAACCCTGAATACAAATTCTGTACACAGGACATGTTGGGGGCTTTACACACATTTTCCTGTTTCCCCACTCAGTCAACCCTGAATTTCCTAATGACATTTTTCCCTCTGTACGTGGCATCTGTATTCTTTCCTATGTTATCTTCCTCTTCAAATTCCCCAGATTTTTAATGTTATTATTTTTGTACTCAACTCTATCTTAAAAGAAAATCTGTAGAATACTTCTATTAATGGAAAATCAGTGTCCATCCTCAAAAACAGACCCTCTGGTCCCTGGGTCACAGTTTTCTGTTTCTGAGAGGTAGCAGTAAATGCGAGAAGCTGGCTGCAGACCAGCACTGGGCTGTGGTATTCCTCCATGGGATCGGAGAGAGAACCAGGAACCCAGAAGAGAGAGATTTTCTCACGCAGGCTCAGCGATACTCTCCTGTCATTGCATGACCTTACATCTCTTAGAGAAATTCCCCCAAATATTTCTCTTCCCCATACTTCATTCAAATAATCTGAAACTCACAGCTGAAGTATGTGCCAAGGCCACTCAGCTACTATGTGAAGAAGGTGAATTCAAATTCTGGTCTGCACAGTACCAAAAGCCATAATTTTCTATTGGGCAATATGAAGGAATTTAAAAGGTCCTAATTTGGGGGTCTAGGGGTAGAAATGTCTGGAGGGTGAGTGAAGGGAGTTGTGGCTAGAAAAACCTCAAGAAGGTAAGTGAACATTGGATCCAGTGATCTAAATAGGTGTTGGCAATCTTCTCCTGTATAGGGCCTGATAGACAGGCTCTGTGAGCTGCATGATCTCTGCTGCTACCACTCAACACCTGTCAGAATGGCTGTCATCAAGAAGACAAGAGGCAACAGGTGTTGGTGAGGACGTGGAGAATAGGGAATCCTCACGCACTGCTGGTGGGGATGCAAACGGGTGCAACCACTGTGGAAGACAGTATGGAGATTCCTCAAAAAGTTAAAAGTAGGGCTCCTGGGTGGCTCAGTTGGTTGGGTGTCTGACTCTAGATTTTGGCTTAGGTCATGAACTCAGGGTCATGAGCCTGAACCTCATGTTGGGCTCTACACTGAGCATGAGCCTGCTTGGGATTCTTTCTCTCCTTCCTCTGCTCCTCCCCCACATACTCACAATCTCTTTCTAATAAAAATTTTTTAAAAGCTAAAAGTAGAACTACTATATGATCATCAATCTCACTTTGGGGTTACATATCTGAAGAAAATGAAAACAGGAAATTGGAGGAATGTCTGCACCTCCGTGTTTATTACAGTATTATTAACAACAACTAAGGCATGGAAATGACCTAAGGGTCCGTGATGGATAAATGACTACAGAAGATGTGGTCTGTATGTATAATGGGATATTATTCAGCCGTGAGGAAGAAGGAAATCCCACCATTTGTGACAACATGGATGGACCTTGAGGGTTTTACATGAAGTGAAACAAGTCAGACAAAGACAAATACTGCATGATCTCACTTTTAGGATCAGTTTGGTCTAGATCTGAAAGTAAGGCCACCAGAGGGGGTAGATGGGGAACATACACTTCACCCTTGCAAGCAATTCCGATCTTATATTTTTGAGATTTACTCTGGGGCACCAAGGAGATGACTCATGCCAACCATCATACCAGGGATGCATTTAGGCTATTCCCCAAGGGCAGACAAGTATCTTCACACAAAGGACTGCATTCTCAGCAGCTACATGTCCCTTATCATAGGGTAGGGATCTCCCCACCTCCTTCCCCTGCTCTCAGTTGACGCAGATGGTTATGCTATTGTGTTGGGAGGGAATTTGGGAAATAATTTCTGGGACTTCAGAAATCTTTGCAAATGACTCTCTTTACATAAGATTCAGACTCCATTGGTAATCATATATTTATTGAATATTTGCCAAAGTCTGCACTGTGTTCTAGGTACTGAGGATGTATTCTCTGCCCTCAAGGAGCTTAAATTCTAGTGACTCCAAATCTCTTCAGGACCCAATAGCATCAGGAATAATAGGTGTCTCTAGAACCTAAGTGGTTGGATTTCCCCTCAGTCAAATGGTTTGGGTCATAATTAAGATCTTTCTCACACTCTAGAAGCCATGGTATGAGGGGAAGAGTAGATCCTGTGCCCTCTACAATGTTTACATGCTCAGGAGACAGCTTGAGTGACACACTTAGCATAACAGGGATAATCAGGAGCCAAGCATAGTGCCCCATGTCCTTCACCATGCCCTCCACCATGAAATCTTTTTTTTTTTTTTCCACCATGAAATCTAAAGAGGACATCACAGAATACAACAGATGAGTAGGGTGGATGGATAAAGGGTGGGGGAAATCCTTGGACTCTGAGGCAAAATGGCAAGGCCATCTAAAGTCCTGGGGCCATTGTAAGGAGAGAGGACCCTGGGATGGTGAAGTGGGACAACATGAGAAATGACAGAGAGACTGAGATAGACTCCCAAGGATGTCTGTGTCCTGACTCCCTGGAGCTGTGGGTACATTCCTGGATGTGGCAAAGAAAATCCAAGTGGCAGGTAGTATTATAGTTGCTTATCAGTTGACCTTAAGGTAGGGAGTTGCTTCTGAATTATTTGGGTGGTCAGAGTGTAACCACAGGATCCTTAGAGTGTAGCAAAACAGGTATAAGAGGTGTCAATGCACCAACCATTGCTAGTTTTAGAGCCAGAGGAGGAGACCACCACCAAAGGGTGTGGGCGTGTCTAGACATGGAAAAGACCAGGAAATGGGTTTCATCTATAGCCTCCAGAAGGAAATCATCCCCAAAGAACCCTGGTGTTAGCCAGTGGAACCTGTGTTGTTGGATTTTTGTAACCCACAGAACTGCAAGGTAATAAATCTGTGTTGTCAGGAGCCATTAAACTTGTGACAATTTGTGACACCAGCAGCCCTAGGAAATTAACGTGAGGGGAAAACCAGCACCCATGCCAGATGGGCTCTCCTGCAGGAGGCTGAGACTGTCACTGAGTGTGATGACGGGAGTACATTCTCAGCAAGAGCCCCAGGGAGGCCCCTCAGGACAGGGCTCCAGGCGGATGCTCATGTCTCATGGATGATTTTCTCACAGGGCTGTGTGCTGGCCGAAGAAACAGGATGACTGATGGTGAGTTTCTTCAGTTAGATCCTCTCTCTCCTTCACTCCAAACTCCCCGTGTCCCTTCTCTTTACTTTTTTTTTAATAATAAATTTATTTTTTATAGGTGTTCAATTTACCAACATACAGAATAACACCCAGTGCTCATCCCGTCAAGTGCCCCCCTCAGTGGCCGTCACCCATTCACCCCCTCCCCCCGCCCTCCTCCCCTTCCACCACCCCTAGTTCGTTTCCCAGAGTTAGGAGTCTTTATGTTCTGTCTCCCTTTCTGATATTTCCCCACACATTTCTTCTCCCTTCCCTTATATTCCCTTTCACTATTATTTATATTCCCCAAATGAATGAGAACATATAATGTTTGTCCTTCTCCGATTGACTTACTTCACTCAGCATAATACCCTCCAGTTCCATCCACGTTGAAGCAAATGGTGGGTATTTGTCGTTTCTAATGGCTGCACCCCGATGTTTATAGCAGCAATGTCCACAATAGCCAAACTGTGGAAGGAGCCTTGGTGTCCATCAAAAGATGAATGGATAAAGAAGATGTGGTTTATGTATACAATGGAATATTACTCCCTTCTCTTTCCTTAAAGGGACTTCCTGAGAGCAGCTCAGGCACCAAATCCCATCCCCAAATCTGCTTCCTTCCAGAGACCCTTCCCAAGCCCTCCCTCAGTGCCTGGCCCAGCTGGATAATGCCTCCCAAGAGCAATGTGACACTGCAATGCCATACTTCCACCAATGATGTCAACTTTGCTCTCAGAAAGGGAAATGTTCCTGTGGAGTTCCCACAATCACCAGATTCCACAGAGGGCATGGCTCGTTTTCTCCTCACTGACCTACAAACCAGCAGCTCTGGACCGTACACCTGCGAATACTACAGACGAGAGCCTCCCCAAATAAGTTCACAGCCCAGTGACAGCCTTCTCCTGCTGGTGACAGGTGAGGAGGGTGCTTCGGAGTGACAGGGGCAGGTGTGGGGGAGGAACCCCAGGGAGGCGGGGTGGGGGTGGTGGTGGCAAGGGGAGATGGAGAAACACAGCAGCAGAACGACTTGGCTGGGTTTCACCCAGGGCTTGTAGTCAGAGTCAGAAGAGGGTGAGACCAAGGATCTGTCATCTCTCCTGCTTGGCGGGACCCCTGCCAGGAGAACGGGGAGGGGGGGGATCTTAGGCTTCTCCCCGTGACCTTGGAGCCCTCTTCTCTTCCAGGAGAGTTCCCTAAACCTTCCCTCCAAGCCCACCAAAGAGGTGTGGTGACCGCAAGAGAAAACGTGACCCTGCAGTGTCAGAGGCTAAACAATTCTTTCGAGGCTGTAATGTTTGCTCTGCTGAAGGCGGGAGCAGCAGAACCCATAAGGGTCCAGGGTCCAGCAAAGGAGAAGATGAACTTCTCCCTCAGGAGTGTGACAGTCAGTGATGCTGGGAACTACAGCTGCGTGTACTTCCTGATGAAGGCTCCTTTCTGGGCCTCGGAGCCTAGCAACCATCTTGAGATCACAGTGAAAGGTGAGGTGTTTACTGTCAGGAGGACGGCAGATGGATTACCTGCCTGCCTGCTGAGCTGCTGGGACCTGAGAGAGTGAGGTGTGGACACAGTCTGTCTCCACAAGACTCTGCAACTTGGAGAAATCATTTAGGAAAATCCAAGTGAGGGCCAGTATTCTGTGGAATAGTGTAGAGGATCTTGTGCCAAGGAAGGAGTGCAAATGGTGGAGAATCATATAAAAGGAGGCTGGGTGTGGGCTTCCCGGTGCAGGTGGCCAAATATGCTCTGAGGACGCCAGGTGTGGGTGAGGGGGGATTTGCAATTGACCCCCACTAAGAAAATAAGAAGTAGCCACAAAACTGTCACATATATCCTGGGCAGGCACAATTCATTTAGACTAACATGTTAATGACACCTCCTGGGATTAGGCAGGAGGAGGTTCTAGAAAAATGGTGGATGAGGAGGGAGAGAATAACAGAGAGCCCAGGAGCATCTTTCTGAGAAAGACTCAGAGACTCAAGGAAGATCTGTGTTCCATTTTCACTGGGACTCTAGCACTCTTGCCTTTTAGCTCAGCTGAGTTGAGCTTTTCTCTTCCCTTCCTTTCTTTTGGAGAGGAATGATTTTAATTTATTTTTATTTTAAAAAATATTCATTTGAGAGAGACTGTGTGTGCATGAGTGAGTGCACATGAGTGGGGCAGGGGCAGAAGGAGAAGCAGACTCCCTGCTGAGCAGGGACACCAATGTGGGGCTCCATCCCAGGACCCCAAGATCATTACCTGAGCCGAAGGCAGACACTTAACTGAGTCACCCAGGTGCCCAAGGGGAATGATTTTTTAAAAACCATGGCAAAAGTGCCTAACATAAAAGTTACCATTGTAAGTATTTTCAAGTGCACAGCTTAGAAGTGTCAAGTGCACTTGCACTGTAGCCTAGCTGCTGCCACCACCACCAACACCTGCCTCCAGAATGCTTTTCATCTTGCAGAATCGAAACTCTGTCCCCATCAAACAGCCTCTCCACACCCCACTCCCCCAGCACCCTCCATCCTATGTTGTCTCAATGCATCTGACAAATCCAGGAACCTCACGTAACTGGAATCATACCGTCCCTGTCCTTTTGTGACTGGCTTTTCTCACTCTGCATCATGTCTAAAGGTTCATGCATATTGTAGCAGATAGCTGGATTTCCTTCCTTGTCAAGGTTGACTTTATGAACGGACCACATTTCATGTACCTATTCATCCACTGATGGATATCTGGGTCATTTCCACCTATTTGACTACTGGCCCATCACCTGCTGGCCACCTATTGGGTATCAGTTATTTTGGATGTATACTCAGAAATGGGATTGCTGGATCACAGGAGAGTTCTACTTTTAATTTTTTGAGGACCCACCACCATCCTGTTTTTCATAGTGGCCACACCATTCTACATTGCTACCTACAGTGCATATGGGTTCTGTAGGTCTGTTCAGGAAAGGGATTTTTTTTGTTTATTTGTTTGTTTTTTTAAATATTTTATTTATTTATTCATGAGAGACACAGAGAGAAGGCAGAGACATAGGCAGAGGGAGAAGCAGGCTCCCTGCGGGACCAATCCCGGAACTCCGGGATGACACCCTAAGCCAAAGATAGATAGACGCTCAACTTCTGAGCACCCAGGCATCCCAGGAAAGGGATTTTTTTTACCCTTGTGCACCAGGGCTATTTTGTGAGTTTGTCCAGGATGAGGGTAGGAAGAGAGGCCAGTAGGAACCAGGCATCCTCCTGGATGGGGGCTGAGTTCCCCTGTATTGATACAAGGACCAGAATTTCCTAAAAGCTCATGGGGCAGGGATTCAGAGGTCCTGAGAAATGTCATACAGTATATGAGAAGAGAAGTCAGCTGCCCTGAGTTAAAACTATAGCTCTGGCACTCGCTGTGAGTATCCTGCAACTCATTTCTTTGTATGCCTTTCTGGGGGGAGCAATGCACACATCAGACCCATACAACTTCTATGAGAAGGAGAGGGAATATAGCTGATCAATTATAACAGACAGTTTTCATGATTGTATTAGTCAAGACAAGGTTGCACCTACTTTGAAGTGACCTAGGAAAAGTTAGGGGAATCTATCAGCCTTTGGAATTAAAGAGGTCATTCAGGGTGTCCTAACCTGGCACTACTGACACTTTTTTGCTGGATAATTCTTTTTGTGTGTGTGTGGGTGGGGTGGGGAGAAAAGTGCATCCTGTGCATCATAGGATGTTCAGCCCCATCTCTGATCTCCACCTGCTACAAGTGTCCTTTGCCAGCTGTGACACCCACAAGGTCTCCAGACACTGCCCAATGTGCCACGGAGGCAAGGCGAGGCCAGGCCTGGCTGGAAACCACTGGGATCACAGGCCAGGAAATCGTGGGAAGTGCGTGGATGCCACTTGGCTTCAGAAACTAGAATGAAAAAAAAAAAAAAAGAAAAGAAACTAGAATGAGGGACTGGTTTCATTCTCTTTTAGTGGGGACCAGCTCCTTCTTTTGGGCAGAGAACATGACTTTTAAGAGCTGAGTTTGCAGCTCATAAATTCTACTCCTGAAAAAAAACAAAAAATTCTACTCCTGGAGAACCATCCGACTCTCCTTCCCAGACCCAGTTCAAAACAGACACACACAGACAAAGGGACCTGGGGCAGAGGATTGGGAGATGGGGTGGAGGTTTGTGAACAGGTCTGGTCAGCTCAGCCTCTAGGTTGATCTTAGAAAACGCTCTCTCAGGAGGATGCTGTGCAAGAAAAACTCAGGTCCATCCTGGGTGACTTGATTGTAGGAGGCAATGAGCAGTTCCTAAAAAAGAGGAGAGGTGATACCTTCTGATCCTAGGGTCTGAAAGTTGTGTCCCTCCTCCCTGCAATTTCATGTTGAAATCCTAACTCCTGATGTGACAGCATCAGGAGGTGGGGGCCTTTGGGAGGTGCTTCAGTTAAGAGTGGAGCCCTCCCTTCCACTGGGTGAGGCTATCGAAGTTTGCCACCTAGAAGAGCCCCAACATCCCTGGACCATGCTGACACCCTTATCTCGGACTTCTGGTCTCCAGACCTGTAAGCAAAAAATGTCTGTTGTTCACCAGCCCCCTGACCTGTGGCATTCTGTTAGAGCAGCCCAAATGGACTGAGACAGCTAAGGAGGGTGAGGTATTTGCTCAGTAAAGGTGTTTGCTCCAGAATTATAGAGCCCTGGACAGAGCAAGAAAATTCTAAGGTCCTGATGCTGATTTGGAGACCATCTGGCAGCACCAGGTAAAGGCGTTTTATCTCTACCCCAGGTTGGGGCCAGGGAGTGAGGTGGGGAATTCACAGACCTAGGGACACCTTTCCTGTATCTAAGATCCACTTGCTCCATTGATTTCTAGGTCAGTGTGAAGGGCGTTCCCCCCAGGGGCATAAGTAAGGTAACTGGGTGAAAGGAAAAAACATTCCAGCAACGGTAACCACCCATCTGTCACTTAGGTAGATGGCCCTACTATCCGGAAGGTGTGTACCTACTCTTGTTTTGCAAATTAATTACAAGTGTTTGGATTTGGGTTGGGGCCAAAGATTACTCTGCCCCTGTCTGCCTCAGCTTCTGTCTGTTAAACAGGGTTGATAGTGGTACCTACATGAGGGACTTGAGGTGAGATTTTGAGGAGTTAATTTACCTAAATCCAGGCAGCCCCTGTGGCGCAGTGGTTTAGTGCCGCCTGCAGCCTGGGGTGTGATCCTGGAGGCCTGGGATCGAGTCCCACGTCGGGCTCCCTGCGTGGAGCCTGCTTCTCCCTCTGCCTGTGTCTCTGCCTCTCTCTCTCTCCCTGTGTGTGTGTCTCTATGAATCAATAAATACAAATCTTTAAAAAAATTAAGTTTTTTTAAAAAAACAATAATTTACCTAAATCCTTTCTAAGCTGTGTCTGGTGGACAGCAAATATCATCTAAGTATTTACTATTATTATCATTATCAACATCCCAAATTTCTCCCTTACATGTTGAAACAGCTTTATCAAGAACTGCACTCCTAGTGGGAGACTTTCTAGGAAACAGAGAAGGTACTTATCCTTCAAATGATAACAATAAATATCCTCATGGTTACAATGAATTATAAATATTAGTGGAAAGCTGCATGACCTCTCAAGATCTTCCAGGTTCTAAAAAGGCCAAGGGTACACGTCTGTGTCTCTAACTCAGCTCAACTGCACGTGACAAGGTACAAGCATTAAGCACAGATGAGACAGTCTTTTCAAAATGTGATGCTCAAGGAGACAAAACTGGAAGACAAATATTGTAGGCTGGATTTGCTTTCTGTAGAAGGGAGAAATTTTAAATAATTTGGGGTTATTCAACAACTGGTGAGTCATTTTTTTCCCTCTCCCTTATCCTTGGCATGTAAGGAACCTTCTGAGTTTCTTGTGTGATGGTCACACATACTGCTTCTTCTGGTGTGAATACGTGTAACAGAACGGCTCACCTGGAGGCTATTGATAAGCTCAACCACCTTTCCTGTGTTCTTTCAGCCACTGTTCACATCCGGGCAACTGTAACCAAGGGCAACAGGCTGAAGAAGACAGGAAGATGTCACCTGCAGAGGGATGGGGGCGTGGGGGGAGTTGGCAGGTGGATGACTGGATCCAGGTGCATGGACAGATTATCAGCAATGGAGCCCAAGAGTTTCCTTAGGGATTCGCCAGAGCCTTTTGTACACCCTTACAGTCTAACGCAGTTCTTACAGGGCCAGACCCCCCAAACCAGCTGCTACACACCAGCCTGTTTAACTTGTGGGGATGAGAGGGTCACCTGACTGGCCAAGGCAGGAAGCAGGCATTCTGACAGAGGACAAGGAAAGAGAAGTTGCTCATCTTAGGCTCCCCTCTTATTTTCTCCAGTCCAGTGGTTCTCCACGGGCAGCGATTTTGCTACTCAGTGGCATATGGCAATGTCTGAGACATTTCTGGTGGTTGTGGCTGGGGATGGGGGATAGGCGATGCTCATAGCATCTAGGAGGTAGAGACCATGGATGGCCACAAAACAGCCGATGATGCACAGGACTCCTCCCCACCAAGAATTATCCAGCCCCAAATATCGGTAGTGCCCAAGATGAGAAACTCTGCTCCAGACCTACTGTCTCATTTCCAGGTCGACACCACAGTTCCTTCAGGGATTTTACAGGTGGAGACCATACTCTCCTCCAACTCCTAAAGCCTCTAATTACTTAAACTATGTGCCCCGGACCAGTAAGCTGCTTCAGAAGCTACTTACCAGAATACTGGCTCAACCACCTTTCCTGTGGTCCTGTCTTCCTTCAAGGTCACTTGAGGTGTTTGGTTTTTTTCTCCCTTTATTCCAAAGTGTGATTTGTGTCCAGCTTCCCAGTGATTTCTTTGGAGCCAGACCCTAGAAGCTTGATGGTTCGTGGGGTTTACTCATCGTTTCTGAAGTCAGAACTGTCAAAGCAGTCTCTGGTCAGGAGGAGAGCAAATGCAGCTGGCAGGGGGTGGGAGGGGAGGGTGAGTAGACAGGAGGTGTTTGAGACAAACAGTGCCCCCCTTTCTGACACTGTGGCTCCCTAGGACACACAGGTGAACAACTACGAGTGGTCCAATAGAGAACAGCACAAACAGTGGCCTGGGGTGAAGTACAGGGCTGGGAGGAGGTGGGGTCTTCGGGTGGTCTCAGAGGTCTACTTCTTCTGCTGTGGTCAGCTCCTAGAGATGGAGCCAGCAAAGCTGTGGGTGGTAAAGGCAATGAAGAGTGACATGGTGAGTATCATATCAGCAGAGCTTCATGAAGCTTGGTCCCACCCTGGTTCTGCTACTCACTAACTGTGCGACCCCGGGCAACTCACGTAGCCAGCAGGCTAGAGACCCTGGGGGAGAGCTGATGTTGAGTCTAGAGGGGGTAGCTGTAAGAAGAATTCCTTCATCCCCAAAGGAGATCAGTCTTTCTCTTTTGGCCTTCAACTGATTGGATGAGGCCCACCCATATTACGGAGACTAATCTGCTCCACTCAAACTCTGCAGACTTAAACGTTAATCACGTCTTTTTTAAAAATGAATTTAGGTTAAGACTGCATTTGTTTTAATTCCAGTGTAGTTAACATACAGTGTTATATTAGTTTCAGGTGCCATCTTCCTGGCAACCAGTCTAGACTGGTATTTTACCAAATAACTGGGTACCATAACCTAGTCGACACATAAATCTAACCATCACACCTGCCTACACAGGAGGCTTGGGGTCCCAGAATGGGATCCGGACATTCCTGGAGTACACTCGCTTTTTCTTTCTGCATCCTATCTTACTTAATTCTGTTCCCTGGATAGATCTAAAACTCAGAAAACCTTCGTCCCACAAACCAGCAAGAGAACTGATAGGAATTTCCTTTCTTTTGAGAAATCTGAAAAATACTACCTAATAGAAGTAACCATCAAATAACAGTTACATATCCACCACCCAGAATTATACTTGCTCACAGCTCATCGTATTTGCTCTAAACTGTTTTCTTTCCACACACTCACACACACACACACACACACACACACAAAGATTTAAAGAGTCCTCTTTCCCTCTCAACATTATTTTTCTCCTTCCCAGTAGAACCCTCCACCCTGTGGTTAGTGTTATTTCTGTGCATGTTTTTATACTTCTACTACATAGGCATGCCTTTGTAAATAATGCATAGAGTTTTAAATTTTATTTAATTTTGTTTAAATTTAAACTCAAGAATTCTGTCTTCTAGATAAAACTCAAAGAGAATCTCCCAAGATGGCAGAAACAGGAGTAGGTAAGACAGTAGAGCTTCCTGGGACAAAAGGTCATTCACCCGTGGGATGGGACATCCTTGTGAAGTCCTGAGTTATCCACCTCTGGGAAAATTCTGGAAGATGTCTATCTTTCAGTGATGCCTGAAAGCTGTGGCTCAGTGCTAGGTCTTTTGAGGTGGGGAGGATCAGAGGCACAGCTCTGCATATTCAGTAGCTGGGCCACTTTGGAAACGGTACTTCAATTCTCTGACGCTCAGCTTCGGCATCTGCACAATGGGGCATCACTTGGTCTCCCTCCCAGTATGAGAAAAACGTAGTGAGGTAGATCTCCAGCACGCAGCAGGAACTCAATTGATGGTAGACACACTGAGGCACCAGAACATGTCTCAGGAAATGGAGGGCGCTCTCACCTCTTCTCCTCTCCCCAGGGACCGTGGAGCTCACCCTCATTGTGATCTTCATCCTTCTTTTCATCCTCGGAGTCTTCCTCATCTACAAATACACCCGGTGTGGTGAGTTCAGGAAAGCAACCGCTAAGTATTTGGGAGGAAATGGAAGAAATGGAATGGGAAAGTTAACACCACAGGGTTGATGCTGTCTCTCTTTCATCCCCAGGGGCAGCTCCTAACAAGATGACCAAATGGTAGGGCTACTTGGAGGATCCCATCAGCCCATACTTAACTCCTCCTCCACTGCTGCGTTGATTCCTCAGCACCTTTCTTACCCCAGTGACCACCCCAAGCATCTCTCCATGTCTTCTCTTCTTACGACCACCCTTCAATTCTCACCCAACGCTCTTTCCTCGGAGCCTGTCCTCATGGACCACCCAGCCCCCAACCCCTCCCCCCTCCTCTCACAAGACTCTGCTGGGCACCCGAACAGCCTGGGGACCCCAGGGAGTGGTACATGAGTGTGGAGGAGGTGGGGGGACTTTGGTTTACACACAATCTTGCTTGCCACCTCACCTCCGCCCACCCACCATGATCCCAGTGTCTCACTCCAATTTCCTTCACCTCCAACGCTTCGATGTTTCTCTCCTTCAGCTCCCGCTCTTCTAAGGACCCTCAAGAGCAGAGGACAAGTGTTCAGCCTGGGAAAGAAAGTGATGGTGGGTCCCCTGTGTGTGTGTATTTGTACGTGTGCAGGGTGTGCACATTTGCGTGCTGCCTGTGCCCATGTAAGCATGTGTATTTGAGTGTGTACATGTGAGTCTGCACATGTAGGTGCGCAGGGATGTATGCATGCATGTGAACATGTGTATGCATGTAACAGTGCACAAATGTGTGTGTACGTGTGTCTGTGAGTGTGTGTTTGTAGATGTGTGTGGTTGTGTAAGTCTGTGTTGCATGTGTTTGTGTGTGGTTTGTATGTTCATGTGTCCGTGAATGTACATATGCGAGTGTGTGTGTGTAGGAGTACTTGTGAGTGCACATATATGTGCATGTGTGTGTGTGTGAGAGGATATACAGGGATAGGTGTGTGCATGTGAGGGTGTGTATGATGAATGTCCGTGTGAGTGGTGGTGTGTGTGGAGATTTCACCCTGGGAGCCTGGGGGCGCAGCAACAGCAGATTCTTTTCCTTCCCAGATCTGTCCATGGCTATCACAAGCTGTTCTCCTGCCTTGGTGAGTTCCCACTATGGCCACCCCAGCATCACCCCTCCTTGTCCCAGGTTCTCTGTCACTCTGCCTGGTTTTGTCAATGGTTTGGGCCTCTGCATTCCTCCTCACTGCCCCCACCCCAGCCCTCACTCAACTTTCCAGAGGAATCTGGGTTGAACTCTTCATCCCATGACTTGTCCTTTCTGGGGACATTTCCCCATGTGGCGTGGGATGCAGGCCACCTTCTCTCTAGAACTAATGGGATGATTTAATGAGCTCAGAGCCACACAATGATCGTCAGATCCCAGGCATGGCATTGTGTTCAATACCCCTGAACGTACTATTATTATAAACTGTTAGAATCTCGGGCCAGCGACCTTCCCATCCTGAACCTCTGTTTCTCCATCTGGACAATGGGGATAATACAGCCCACCTCTTGGTGCTCTTAGTGAAAATATGGTAAGATCCCCTGTAAAGCACCTACCATGAAATACATCCATAGTACATCCTGCAGCTATTGATAGTCACCCTTATTTTTTTACAGTTAAATTTTTAAAAAATTACAGCAAAATTCACATCACATAAAATTCGTAATTTTAACCCATACAATTTAGCAACTTTTGGAATATTCACAATGCTGTACAATAATCACCAATATCTAATTCCAGAATGTTTTCATGGTGCCCCAAAGAAACCCCACAGCCTTTAAGCACTCTCCACATGCCCACACCCCCACCCCAAGCCCCTGACCACCACTAGCTTTCTGACCCTAAGGACATTTCATATTAACACTCACTCTGATGGCTGTGGGTATTAATTATCTATGGTTCATAACAATTCATCCCCAACATAGTGGCTTAAGCAACACTTAATGATCTCACAGTATCCGCAGGTTGGGAATCTGAGTGTGGCTCGTGCCGGGTCTCACAGGTTGGGATTCAGGCTTGATGAAGAGAGGATGTGTTTCCACATCCACTCACTCAGGTGGTGGCTGGTGGAATTCAGTTCCTCACTGGCTGTTGGCCAGAGACCATCCTGACCATATGGGCCTTTCCATAGGACAGCTTATGACACAGCAGCTGGCTTGATCAGCGTGAGCAAGTGACCAGTGTGAACAAGATGGAAGTCAGTCCTTCATAACCTAGTCTTGGACATGATGACATACAACAGCCCACCCTTAATGCTTATTCTGTTTGACAGATGCACATCCCTAGATTCCATCAAACTTCAAGAGGGTAGGGGAACACAGCAAGACTTGAAGAGTGGGAGGCTCTAACACAGTTATCTACCACAACTTGTCCCAAATGCTCAATCTTCACAACCCAACACTTCTTCCTGGGAGTACTTTTTTTTTAATTTATTATTTATGATAGTCACACACACACACACACAGAGAGAGAGAGAGAGAGAGAGAGAGAGAGAGAGGCAGAGACACAGGCAGAGGGAGAAGCAGGCTCCATGCACCGGGAGCCCGATGTGGGATTCGATCCCGGGTCTCCAGGATCGCGCCCTGGGCCAAAGGCAGGCGCCAAACCACTGCGCCACCCAGGGATCCCTCCTGGGAGTACTTGATCCTTTTCTCCTTGCTTCCCTTTCAGGATAAAGCATCCCAGGTGTCAAGAGCTGAGGAACCCCACACAGTGACTTATGCTGAGCTGAACACCAGAGCCCTAAGAGAGGGTCTTTCCCGGCAGATGGAGCAGCCCCTGGAAACCTGCGTGTATTCGACCCTTAAGGGATAGCCAGAAGGGCACCTGTAGCCCAGGAAAGAACTTCTAGCACGGAGATGGAAGATAAAGAGAGGAAGGACCCTTGTGACACTAGGCAAATGGGGATCCCTTCCCCCAAATCTTCAATGAACACTTGTTTCCTTCTTCTAAAAATTTGTTTTCAAATGAGAGGTATCATTTGCACAGAGTAAGATGCACAAACCTTACATAGCCAAGTGACTGTGTGCGTGTGTATATATAGAGATCTCAGTGATAGATCTCTACCTATTCCCTTTGGTATAACTACTGTCCAAATAAAAACAGCATTTCCAGCACTCCTTCTAGAAGGTTTCCTTGCACCACTCTCTAGCTAACCACCATTTTCGCTGAGATCATTCCTTTCTCTGACTTGGGTCACCTTGGATGACTTGCCCGTTCTTCATATGCACTCATACACCTGCGATACACCACACGTACTCTTCTGCATCAGCTGCTTCCACACGCATGTTATTTCTGAGGCTCATCCCTGATGTTACTCATATCCATATCTTCTTCCCTTTTTACTGCTGAGTATTACTCTGTTGCATGGTCATGCCACAGTTTGTTGATCCACCTTCAGGTGAATGGACATCTGGGTTGCTTCCAGGCTGACGTTTCTATGGGTCAGGCTGCATGAACACTCTTAACTGTGTCTTTGTGGCATACACGCAGGCCTTTCCCTGGATTGTAAATAGTGGGATGACTGGGTCAAAGAACAGGTGTGTGCTTCATTTCATTAGACACTTCTGAACAGTTTACCAGAGGGGTTGTACCACTTCCTGTTTCCTTCTTGACAAGTGCCCAGTGCCTTTCTTAGTGGCCACACTCTGTTCCCACTCCCTTCTCTCCACATAACCTTACACAAGTCTGTGGACTTGAGCCAGCCTTCACTGTGGCTTGTGACCTCCAATGACCCTCATTGCTGGTCTTCGTGCCCCTATGTAATGCCCTCCCCTGGCTTTGGGAGACTTGTTTCTAACCTACAGAATGAGGCAAAGAAGGCAGGATGTCAGTTCAGCACTTGCATTACTGAAGAATACAACTACCACCTAGACAGCAGGCTCTCTCTTGCCTTCTAGGATTGTGCACTTGCTTGATGATGTGAGCTCCCCAGCTTGGAGAAGCCCACTTGGCAAGGAACCAAGAATAGTCTCTAGCCAGTAAGGAACTGACTCCTGCCAACAAGCATGTGGTATGTGTTGTGTAATAAAGAATATGGCTGGTCTTTTTCCTTGGCTTCTGGGAGGTAATCTCTAAGTGCTCAGAATCTCTCGAGAAACAGGAGAATCTTTGCTATTCACAGTGGGTGCTTTGTACCACAGCTGCATTTATGCCAGTCAGATGACCCGGGATGGAGGTGGTGATGCTAGAAAGACCAACTATATGATTACAGGGTTACAACCTTGACCTCTGGGGATCAGAGGGGGAGACAGTCAGTTATGTGGGTAGTGATTCAATCAAAATCACACCTATGTGAGGATATCCTGATGAAAACTCTGGACACCACTTGGGGAGCTTTCTGGCTGGTGACACATCCTGAGAATATAGGAAGCTTTGCTTTGGGGGCCCTCCCAGACGTCCCCCTGTGTGTCTCTTCATCTAGGTGGTCTTGATTTGTGTCCTTTGTAATAAAAACTATAAACATAAATACAGTACTTCCCTGAATTCTTTGAGTAGTTCTAGCAAGTTATTGAATCTGACAGAAGCAGGAACCTCCAAAATTGTAGGTCATTGGTTCAGAAGTGCAGGTGACTCAGGATACCTACATCTTTAGCTTGTGTCTGCAGTGAGGACAGTCTTGTGGGTGCTGCACCGTCAGCCTGTGAAGTCTGTGCTAACTCTGGGTGGGTTGTGTCAGAATTGCATTGGCGCTCGGAAGCAGACCCTTCCTCAGCTGAACTCTCAGATTAGACCCCAGCCTTGGCTGACACAATGTTGTTGGTGGTGGGGCTTCAAATGGTTTTCTGGAAAGGGAATGGGCTTCTGACACAGAGCTGGGTTCCAACTCCTGCACCTGCCCCTTTTATGTCTATGTCTTTGCACAAGGGAATCTGCCCTGCTGCCCCTCACTTTACGTATTTCCAGTGAATCTTCCCCTGGCACTCTAATTTTACCAAATATGATTTGGCAAGAAGCACACTGGTTCACCTGTACCATGAAGTCAGCAAGTTGGTAAAAATGTAGGTAAACCGGGATTTACATTTTTAAGTTGCAGAGACACATTTTGCTATCTAGAGACAAATCAGTGAGGGTGGTGGAAAAGAATGGAAAGTTGCCATTTCAGATCTTCTGATAATTTCATTTCTTGGCTAAGTAAGAGCCTGTGAGTCACACACAGCTTTCCCAGCAGACAAAAACGATTGTGGGTGTAGACACCATGGCTTCACCAAAATCACTGCAAATCCTGAAGAACGTGGCACTGTGCCCACGCATGATGGTTCTTCAAGCATGGTGCTGACACACGTGTACCTCATGACAGGGACCTCTGGTCATGGAATGAGGTCTAATGATTAATAGTGTTTCTCTGCAACAATAGGTCCAAGCAGTTCTGGAGAGGTCTGTGCCAGCTTCTCAGTGCTATTTACTGGTCAATGTGAGAAGGATGATTCACACTGGGTCCTGTGAGACCCTCCAGAGGCCTCTGCCACTGGGACGGCCAACATGCCTGCCATGGAATAGGAAACCCCAGCCAAACACCCATTTTGGGTTTCCTTGTTCTGAGACACTTTGTGAACATGCTGGTGACCCTCTGACCCAAGAGAGAAAGTCCATCTAGGCAGCTGAGAGGAGAGAAATCCTTTTTTTGTCTGGGATGCACACTCTCGTTGTAATGCTCTACAGCTTCTATATTGTATCCTTCCCCTACAACACACAACATGTGGGTTCTATCAGTCTGCTTTAGCAACTGAACCTCATGGCATAGTTAGTAAAAGAACTATTTGGTGGGATACCTGGCTGGCTCAGTCAGTAGAGCATAGGACTCTTGATCTCAGGGTTGTGAGTTTGAGCGCCATGATGGGCACTGAATTTACTTATAAAAAAAAAGAAAGGGATGCCTGGGTGGCTCAGCGGTTGGGAGTCTGCCTTTGGCTCAGGTTGTGATCCTTGATCCATGGATCGAGTCCCTCATCAGGCTCCCTGCATGGAGCCTGCTTCTCCCCCTGCCTATGTCTCTGCCTCTGTCTCTCTCTCTCTCTCATGAATAAATAAATAGAATCTTAAAATATAAAAAAGAAGAAGAAGAACTATTTGGCTATAGTCCTTAGCTCTTAAGACAGTGGGGAAATGTCTAGCAACCTGAGTATCCAGGATTTTCCAATATTTTCAACAGTGAGGTACCTTTATCTCCTCTTAGGAACTCTTCAGGCTCAAGCCTTGGGCATCTGGGGGGAGGGGGAGGCACACATTTGATGCCTGAAATCTGTGACAGATGAGGATTTTCTGTGAGCCAAGTCTTTGAAGCCAAGCGTGCAAAGAGTATGTTGCAATCGGCAGCATGAACAACATTTTCAGAAAGCGGCATGGAAGGAGGAACTGAAAAGTCTGAGAAAAATCATTACTTCGACACTGTGGATTCAGGGCAAGGCCATGGCCACCCCAGCTCCTCGCCCACCCGTGGACTGCAGAACTGAAAGTAGGCGTTGGACAGGCAGAAAGTGACGTGCTGCCATGATTTCCCAACTACTCCCACTCCTCTGTCTCAGTAAGTGTCACAGGGCACACATTGGGACCACAGAAAACAACAGAATTGGTAAGAGGTTTGGTATCGCTTCTCGGCCTCTTGGCTAAGATCAAGTGGGGTAAGAGATTTGGACTGGGGATGGAAAGAGAAAATAAAACATCAGCTTTGGTTTATCGGCTGCATACTATATATCAGAAATCTTGCTGAGTGCAATGCATATGCTACATAATGTAAGCCGGTGCTTTACAAATTTCGATTAGTCTTGTTCCAAGTTCAGGGTTTCTGCTGAATGCCTTTGCTACCTGTACTTTATTGGCTTAATGTGTTTTGTTTTTAATATAGACTCAACCTTTTTTCCTTAAAGAAAAGTGCTTACAATAGAAAAAATCTTGATACTATCAGCAAAAATCTTGATACTATCAGAAAAATCCAGGTCAAATACAAGGACTATAAAGTAAATCCAGTGATAAGGAAACAATGTTAGGATAATGTAACTATACACTGGTCCTCATCAAGCTTCTGAGCCTGAGACCTGCTAGTTCTTTGCTCTAAAGGCAATAAGCCACGATCCACATATATCAGAGGCTAGCTTCAAGGAAGTTTCCTTGGTGATATAATCAGCTCTCCTGGACTGCATACTGCATGCAATCATATAGTGCTTTTTTTTTTTTAAAGATTATTTATTTGAGGGACACCTGGGTAGCTCATTTGGTTGAGCATCTGCCTTTGGCTCAAGTCATGATCCCGGAGTCCTGGGATTGAGCCCCACACTGGGCTTCCTGCTCGGTGGGAGTCTGCCTCTCCCTCTCCATCTGCCTTTCCCCCCACTCATGCTCTCTCTCACATGCTCTCTCTTTTTATTTATTTGAGATAGAGAGAGTGGATGCACACAGAAGGGTGAGGGTGAGGGACAGAGGGAGAGGGAGAGAGAGAATCTCAAGCAGACTCCATTCTGAGCGCAGAGCCCCAGGCAGGGTTCCATCCCACAACCCTGAGATCACGACCTGAGTGGACACCAAGAGTTGGATGCTTAACTCTGTCACCCAGGCACCCCCATGTAACGCTCTGATTGTCCTTTCTTCCACCTAAAATCATCACACATAAAACTGATGGGATGTGTTCTACATTTGGGAAATATCACTCTGATCTACCCCCCCCCCTTAAAAAAGAAAAACCCTGCAAGAGAGAATGAGGTACATTTTTATAGATCAGGCATCAAATTTGAGTCTGCAAAGTGAGCGAGTTGCCTCAGATTGCACAGGTGGTAAGGAAGCCAGATCTCAACCCAGAACCGCTCAGCTCCAAAAATGTTTCCACTCAGCCATGATGTCAAATTAAGAGGAACACACACGTGGGGTCTGTGGTATGCAGCACCTTAGGCATGTCTGAAAGGACTTCGGAAAAAGCCTGAGGAGGTAGAGTGGTTCCGAATGTCCCTGGTTATGGAGCTAGAACTGTACCTCAGAATAAACTGGTTTCCGGACACCAACAAAGCTTGTTATTCAGAAAAAGTTAGGGGAGGAGGACCCTCCTCTGCATGGCCCTCTGCACTCAGCTTCCTGCTACCACTACAGTTCTCTGATCCCCAGGCTCCAGGCTCCTCCCTGGAGCACCCCTACCGTCAAAGACTCACCTTGGGAGGACACACCTGTTTGTATGCGAGAGAACGCAGGGATGTGATGAACACAGCATAGTTCTGAGGATTCCAATCCTGCACACAGTCCTTGTGGGGCCTTGAGGAATACACGTCCATGGTTACAAGTTCCCTCATCTTTCACAGTTACCTTCAAAATCAGGTTCAAGCACACATGATCAGTCCATGCTCAAAAAATGATCTTTTTATGTTCCTAATTCCTTACTTCATTCACTTTCCTCTGCCTGATTTAGACACTGATTCTACCAGCATCCCTTCCAGAGATCCTCCCAAGCAACTTGTATGAAATTTTCATTTCTTTTTATGGCTGAGTACAATTCAGTTTTATGTATGGATCATGTTTTGTTTACCCACCCACCTATTGGTGGACACCTGGCTTGTTTCTACCTTTCAAATGTTCCTGATCTTCCTCACGTCAATGAGATCAACCTTTTCTTTGTCGTGTTTGTCTTTGAGAGACAATGAGTCTCTCCTAGTGGACTTCCTGTTGCTCCCCTAAGTTACCAGGCCCCTGAGCAGCTGCCCTGCTGAAGACGGAGATGAGATCAGATGAGATGTCCTAGGGTCTGGAATGTATGACCAATCCAATCTAACCTGAGGGTGTGTCCACTGATCTACCGAGCTGTGCAAAGCCCTCAACCCACTTTTTCAACATCCCTGACATAAATTCTGTACTCATTAATCAATAAGCTTTTTTTCCTCTCTTTCTCTCTGGCCTCCTGATAACCTCTGTTCCACATTCTATCTCCATGGATTTGCCTATTCTAGGTACTTCAGGTAAGTGGAGTCATAAATATTTGTCCTTTTATGTTTGGCTAATTTCACACAGAATAATGTTTTCCAACTCCACTCATGCTGTAGCATTTATCAGAATTCCACTTCTTTCTATAGAAGAATAGTATTCCTCTGTTGTACAGACCACATATCTGTTCTATATCCATTTATCCTTTGGTGGATGCTTGGGTCTTTTCACCATTTGGCTATTTATCACTTTCCTTTTTTATTTTTATTTTTTTAATAATAAATTTATTTTTTATTGGTGTTCAATTTGCCAACATACAGAATAACACCCAGTGCTCATCCCGTCAAGTGCCCCCCTCAGTTATCACTTTCCTTTTGCAAACCGTGCAATGTAATATTTTGGAGTGCCCATGGAATTTTAGCACAAAGGCCTGGTAACTTTCCCCTTTTCACTACTAAGACACAAAACTGTTCCATTAACATAGGCAAAAAGGAAAAAGAGTAAACAAATCTCTTAGAAACACAGGTCCAACCAGTATCTGCTGAGTTAGAACAATCTCTCTCTTCCAATAAATTCTGTAAGCAGGCTTGATGTTATTTTTAAAGAGATCTTAGAACTCAGGCAAAACGGTATATACCACATTTGGGCATTAATGGCAGGATGCCTGTGATGGTCAGAAATGCACATAACTACTGTCACTTGCAAGTTTTTTCTACACCAACATATTCCAAATATCTATGATGCAATCTTGAGAAATGTTTATCTAGGTTTGGTTACTCAGCTGAATACTTGTATCACCTGGGAGATTTCAAAAGTTTGGTGCCTGAGTTCAATCCAAGTGATTCTGACTCAAGGCTTTTGTGGTTTGGTCTGTGCCCTGGGATCTTTAACAGTCTCCACACCAAGGAGAGCACAATGTGTGGCCAAGGCTAAGAACACCTGAGTTGGAGTACCTCACAGATGCACCTGTGTGGGGGGCAAGGAAGGAAGGTATGTTTTCTCCTTTCTGGAATATCCATGTGGATTCTTTGAGGCTTGTTTCAGAGGACCAAGTGGTAAACTCTGTCCTGTTGGAGTATACAGGGATGAAAAGAGATCATGGAAAAGATGGGATCAGAAAGCCCTCAGATTAAAGGCTGAGGTTGACTTAACTAGCCTTTTCCAGGGACAGAGCTGGATCCGTCTCTGAGCCAAACCTTACTCACAAGAGGACATGGGTGACCTGGGGAGCTGTGAAAACAGCTGGCCTGGTGGGATGAGAATGGGGAAGTTATGGTGAGGTTGCCTCTTTTCACATCCTTATAAAAGCTGAGCTGTGTTTACACAGGCCATCTCGTCAGCCGATCAGTGAGCACTCGCTGAGGTCCTACTATCTGCCACGACCTGAGTGGATGCTGGGGATGCTGAGGTGAAGAACAAGACTCCCTGGCTTCCACCTCCTCACAGGTAGTGATATCCTGCATCTTCCGGGGTATTAGGTCCATGAACACCCACGAGTTCTCTTAGTTACAAACGATATCCATCTTAATTTGTTACTCAAAGCACAGAGCAGCCTTCGGCACGGGGGTTCTTCTGGCCTCGATGAGACCATCAGCAGAACTTCTCGTCCACTCAGAATCACAAACAGCTTCAGAGGTGGGCTAAGGTCACATTCAAGCCTCGTGCTCCCCTATCTTTCTCATGGTTCTTACCTCCCATTCCTCCTCTGTGGGGTGAGGTGGGGGGGTCCCCAACTATAACACCAGATTGAAAGAAATGCAAGATTAAGAGAAGTTCAGGCAGAATAGAAACTGAGAAAAGAGGGGTTTGTGGATCATCTGTGGAACCAGGACCAGTCCTGGTGCCATGTGAGGTGAGGGACACACAGGAGACCTTACTGGAGAAATGGGGCAGGAGCTGAGAGCACAGCTGCAGCCACAGTCCAGTGAGGGGAAGTAAGAACCCAGGTGCATGATCTCCAGGGTCTGTTCTCAGCAGCAGCGCCCCCCCCCCCCGGGAGACCCCTTAGGATGGGGCTCCAGGCGGGTGCTCGTGTCTCATGGATGATTCTCTCACAAGGCTGTGTGTTGGCCAAAGTAGCTGGATGACTGGTGGTGAGTTCCTTCAGTTAGACCCTCTCTCTCCTTCACTCCAAACTCCCCATGTCCCTTCCCTTTCCTTAAAGGGACTTCCTGAGAGCAGCTCAGGCACCAAATCCCATCCCCAAATCTGCTTCCTTCCAGAGACCCTTCCCAAGCCCTCCCTCAGTGCCTGGCCCAGCTGGATGATGCCTCCCAAGAGCAATGTGACACTGCAATGCCAGACTTCCACCAAGAACATCAACTTTGTTCTCAGAAAGGGAAGAAATATCTTAGAGTCCTTGCAATCACTGGCTTCCACAGAGGGCGTGGCTGAATTTCACCTCAATGACCTAAAAACCCGTAACGCTGGACCGTACACCTGCGAATACTATAGACGAGAGCTCCCACAAATAAGTTCACAGCCCAGTGACGTCCTCCTCCTGCTGGTGACAGGTGAGGAGGGTGCTTTGGAGTAATAGGGACAGGTGTGGGGAGGAACCCCCGGGAGGTGGGGGGGGGCGGGGGGCGGGAAGGGGAGATGGAGAAACACAGCAGCAGAACGACTTGGCTGGGCATCACCCAGGGCTTGTAGTCAGAGTCAGAAGAGAGTGAGACCAGGGATCTGTCATCTCTCCCACTTGGCGGGACCCCTGCCAGGAGAACAGGGTGGGTGGGGGATCTCAGGCTTCTCCCCGTGACCTTGGAGCTCTCTTCTCTTCCAGGAGAGTTCCCTAAACCTTCCCTCCAAGCCCACCAAAGAGGTGTGGTGACCGCAGGAGAAGCCGTGACCCTGCAGTGTCAGAGGCCAGACAATATTTTCATGCCTATAAAGTTCGCTCTGCTGAAGGCGGGAGCAGCAGAGCCCATACGGGTCCAGGATCCAGCAGGGAAGGAGACAGACTTCTCCCTCAGGAGTGTGACAGTCAGTGATGCCGGGAACTACAGCTGCGTGTACTTCCAGATAGGGGCCCCTTTCTTGACCTCACAGCCTAGCAATTTTCTGGAGATCCAGGTGAGAGGTAGGTTTTGCATGATTCTTAGGGCATTTTAAAGTTTTAATTAATTGATTAATTTCTTTTTATTTTGGCTATTTTATTTGTTTTCTATGGTTCTGTTGACCTATATTGACTCATCACATTGCATCCATTTCAGGTGTACAACATATATATATTTTTTAACTGGAGAGCATTTCTTCTGTTATTTTCCAATTTCTGTTTCTCCTTTGTTTTCACGGTCATCTCCTTTTTAAGTCTCTCCTTTCCTACTTTCTAGTCTTCAGCCTTTGTTGTTTTGCCTTCTTGGATAACATCTCAAGTCGTTCCTCCAAACGATCCGTCCCGCCACAACCAGGGCCCCTTCTGCCACCTGTGTGTCATCCCGGTGATGGCAACGTCATGGTGGTACCTTTGTCATTCTTAGAACGTGGTGCTTCCCCACTTGCCTGCTTTTGTGGCACAAATGTGGTGTCTTCTAAACTGATCTTCTGTGTTTGGCAGAACGTTACTTCATTGGAGGCCATGCCATGCTTCCTGGGTGTTTTAAGTGTTTGTGTGTGTGCCATGGTCCGCAAACATCCTGTAGTTAACAAGCAAGGTCTGGGTGGGCAGCCCTGAGAGGTGCAGAGGGCATCACGGGGGGTCTTCCTGCAGACTCTGCCTCCAGGGAACATTGCTGCTGATGGTCTCGGACAGGAGCTCTGCACTCATGGCATGTGTGGGTTGGAAGATGCAAATGCGGGTCCTCTCTAGGAACCAGGGCCAATGCCGAGCCCTGGCTCTTCTTGGGTGAAGCTGAAATGAAATGCATGGTGGTCCTGATGCTCAGCCTCTAAGCTTGAGTCTCCTTGAGCTCCCTGGCTGCAGTAAGTCTTGGCAGGAGGAGGGGAGCAGACACAGCCACTGAGGTATTTCAGCGCTCTGTGCAGCAACTTGGGTTGTGGGGGTTCCTCCTAAGCCTGATTGCTACCACAAGGAGGGAGAAGGGGAAATGGCAGTGTGGGAGGGTAGAAATGAGATGAAGAGCAAAGAAACACAAGAAGAGAGGTAAAGCAGAGAGAACACAGAGGGAAGAAGGCAAAGGAAGACCCCACTACAACTCTCCTGAAGTCTCACGTTGTGTTTTCAGTGATCCCGACGTCAGGGAAGGTACAGCTGACCACTGGCCAGGAAATACAAGCAGGTGCAGAGAGTCACACTGGGCAGATCCACTTGAGAAGGAAGGATGCTCCTCTCCTGGCTGGCGCTCATCCTCTTCTCTCTCCCAGCTCCTCCAGGTGCCACGTCGGGGGATTACACCAGGTCATCGGGGGATTACACCACGGACAACCTCATCCGCCTGGGTCTGGCTGCCATAATTGTGGTGATTATGGGGGCTTTCCTGGTGGAAGCCTGGTGCAGCCAGAAGGAGCCTCCACGTGGATCCGTGTAGAACAGCTGAGTGCTTCTCTTGTTCATGGGTGGTATAGCGGCACGGGGTTCTCGAAACACCAAACTCTGCCGGGGGGACTTCTTGTGTTTCTCAACATGGATACAAATGGCATTTTTGGTGGGGTATTTCTTCACCATATGGGACTGTCCTGTTCATTGTGGGAACATTTAGCACCCTTTCTCTTTCCCATGAAGAAGCCCTAATTATTGTGGGAGAAGATAACAAGCGAGGACTACTGTACTTTTTCCAACACCCCTAGATGTGGAGGATGGGAGTGGGGCGGTTTTCCCTCGTGGAGAGCCTGTGTTTGGAGGCCAGGGAAATAATATTCTTCCCCTTCCTCCCTCTTCTGACCTCATGTCTATACTACTCACGTGCCCCTGGCTGCCTAGGGAATGATGAGTGTTGATGGAGAGACCTGCTGATTCTTAATTGTCCTGTGGAACCTGCATTCTTAGTTTTATGAAGAACCACTCGAGGACAAGAGGGTTCCCTCTTGCTGTAGCTTCACTTGGGGCAGAGAATAGGCTGGAGCATAAAAACATGCCTGATAAATTTGGATGACCTGAAAAAATACTTAAAGCTTCAGAGTCAAGCTGTGTAGCCTGTGCAGTCACTTCTGCAGGAACTTTTATTCCATTGAAAAGTGGGGAAAACAGTGCTTCCTGCATAGTTATTGACTCCTCTCCATTCTCCATTCTGGGCTTTTGGACCAGCAATTAGTCAACAATTTAAATTTATGTACTTATCACACATGCCTTTTACATTTAATTAACAAAGCCCCAATATTTTACCTAATTTGGGGAGACTTCCTCTTGGCTTCATAGCATCAAATTGCTCATGAGTTGTCCCCAGAATTTTTTCATCTTCCTGTGCACGTGTGAAATATTACCCATGATATTTGCTTTTCAAGGCCTGTTGTTTGTTAATACTCTTGATCTTTTTCACAAATACTTATTCTTATGTTTTTAAAGATTTTAGGGACGCCTGGGTGGCTCAGTGGTTGGGCGTCTCCCTTTGGCCCAGGGCATGATCCTGAGGTTCATGATCGAGTCCCACATCAGGCTCCCTGTGAGGAGCCTGCTTCTCCCTCTGCCAGTGTCTCTGCCCCCCCCCTCTCTGCATCTCTCGTGAATGAATAAATAAAATCTTCTAAAATTTATTTATTTATTTACTTAAGAGACAGCAAGAGAGCATGAGCAGGGGAGAAAGGCATAGGGAGAGGAAGAAGACTACCCACTGAGCAAGGAGCCAGACGTCGGGCTTGATCCTGGGATCATGATCTGAGCTGAAGGCAGATGCTTAACTGACTGAGCCACCCAGGCACCAGCCCTCATTCATACTTTACAACTGTTATCTCTTCTCTTATAACTCAGGAGATACATTTATAAAAACCTAGTTCTGATCAGAGAAGCAATTCTTGCCAAAGCAATTCTTCATTTCATCTGCTTCCTTTTGTTACATTGGCTTTCATCAGATCATGGAGGAGTCTTGCTTCAGGGTGCTGGAGGCAGACAGGTGCTTTTCCTGGGCTGTGTATGTTGTGGCAGGCTTTCTCAATATGGATGCTCTGGTAGGCTCAGGCAACAGGAGAATGTTTCTGTCCCTTCCACTCAACATTTAAAACTCATGGTTCCTCCTGAGAACAGACCTCTTTCATTGCTCTCTGGTCAAGAGTGGTCAAAATGGACAGAACTCGGGATTTACAGCCAGCACGGGTGTGGCACATCAAACATACACTAGCTACTCAGTCTACATAACCACCTCTTGCTGCAGTCTCTGCCTTGGCCATGCACGGAAGAGCCTTTGTGATGTTCCTGCTCCCTAATGTGCAGCTGCCCACGTCTGCTTTAGGCTATGTTTCGTCTTCAATCAGAATCTACTTTTACTTTCACATCCTTTGAATTGCAGGAAGTTGCAAACTCAGTACAGATACTTCCACCTTGCACCCGGTTTCTCCAATGGTTCCATTATTGTCCATGACGATATCAACACCAAGAAGCTGACACACTAGTACAATGGGTGTGCAGGGTTCTTTGTTTTATCACGTTCAGATTCATCTGGCCACTGGCACAGTCAACATACTCACGTAGTCTATCCCCATAAAGATGTTTCTTGCAGTGTGCCTTACAGTCACACCCACCTCTCTTCCCAAAACCACTGCAGCCAACCAGTTTGTTCTCTATCTTTAAGGTTTCGTCATTCCCAGTATGCTTTATGTCATATTACCTGGTCTTTATTTCCTGAGTGGGGTGTAACACAAAACCTATGGATCACGTGAGAAGGAAGGAACAAGCTGGAGGACAGAGGTCAGTGCCCACACCAAGCTTCCATTTGTCCCATAGTTGTGAAGCTGATGAGAGGCCTGTAGAGCAGGCTGCAGGGCCAGTATGATCCTGGGACTCCTTTCCCTCCTCTGCTTTGGTAAGTTCCTTAGGATCGTGTGCCGGGGTTCAAGATGAGGGTGGGATAACAGATTGAGAGGTGTGAAGAATACAAAAGAGGTAACACGGGCTTGTATTTACTGACTGCTTCACACATGTCAGGACGTGCACTGGAGGCTTTACACACAGCCACCACTTAAGTTTTTTCCAATATTCAGATTTGTACATTCCACATTCATGAGGGTATGCTATGCCTACACCACCTTTACTTATTCAATAATTTACTAACAGTGAGTCAACATTTTTTCTTTAAATAAATACTTACTTGAAAATGGAAGCTACTTAGCAATAGTTTAATAATGCACTGTCACACACTTGATAAAGGAGAATTAATATATAATACCATGAAAGGCAGAAAACGTTAGGACATTTTAGCCTCATGCTCTTGTCAGGTCTCTGAGCCCATGGCCAACCACTTCCTAGCTATAAAGGGCAATGAGCCAGAGATAAAGTTGTTCTAAAGAAGATCCATAAATGGATCTTCTCTCCTCGTTGTGATCAGAAGGGCCTGGCTGAATGGGTAATAACTTTCCGATGCTGGGATCAAAGCTACAGGATAATGTGTCACTACACTGCCTAAAATAATCTCCTTTGACAACCTATGGTTCATATTCCACCCTACAGGAAATACCACTCTGACCCTTGCAAACAGTCCTGCATGGTGGGAATCAGGCCTGCAGGGATAAATGAGAACCCTGAGACTAACTCTGAGGGATCCTGCTCAAGGCCACACATAGAATGAGCAGAACAGTTAAAACACAAGTCCAGCCTGTCTGTCTCTAAAGTCATTACTGTTTCCAGTGGGTTAAAATAGGAAATTTGGGTGGATACAAGTATGGCATCCTCAAAACAGAAATGTCCTTGGGAGTAACGAAACTGATGCTGAATAGGGGAAATTCTAAAGACAAAAGAGGAATAGCTCAACATGGTAAGTGAAAGACCAGTCATGAAAGACCCATGCTACACACAGTCCCATTCACATGAAAGTCCAGAATAGGGAAACCCACAGAAAAAGTAGGTTAGTGGTTATTTAGGGCTGGAGATGGTGGAAGTAGGGAAAAGCAACAAAAACTGAAGAGTAATGCAGTGTCATTTTGAAGTCATGGAAGTGTTTTAAATTTGACAGTGTGAAGTTTGCCCATATTGTGAAGACAGGAAAGCCCAAAGGATTGTCCACTGTAAATGGATGAACTATACAGCAGGTGAATAACATCTTGATAAAGTTGTTTTAAAATTTCCTGGGTGTGGAATGGGGTACAGCTCAGGATGTCTGTTTGCAGGATTTTTGTGCCAAAACCCCGAGTTTCCTCAGACAAGGATAGCATGTGGTTCTCAGCTCTGTTTTGCGCACCATGACTAGATGTAAGTTCTTACCACATTTCTCTGACCTCTAGATTCTAGAGGCTCATTAAATCTGCTCACTTTGCTCTGTGCTATTACATGAAGTTGTGTGATGTAGGTCTTTCACCTTCTACTCAGTTTCATCAATATCTGAAGTGGCTTGTATCCTGTTCATACAGGGTGGTCCATTACAATGAGGAAGGGTCTGTCCTGGGAGCTCCATCCATTCTGCAGGGACTGGGCAGAAAGGACAAAGGTCCACGTCTTTGATGCATAGGGACCAGGCTCCATCCAGAGGTGGGGGTCAATGCTGTTTCCCATGTGCAACTTCCAAGTGGATTCAGGTGTCCACAGGCCTCTGCTATCTCTACACTTGTCCTTCCTCCATTTCCTGGGTTCCTCTGACTTCAATAGCTTTCCTTCACATACCTTGGAACATGTCCACTATCTTCCATTTTCACAGACTGCAGATTTAATTTTCTTGATGTATGCATGTGTTTACACCTAAAAGTCCTAATAACTTCTCACTTTTCCCCTGAAACATTAAACTGTTCCTCCATACAGGAAAAAGAAAGGAAATTTCCGTTCTTAGAAACACATGTCTGGCTTATATTGAGGTGCCTGAGTGGCTCAGTTGGTTAAGTGTCTGCCTTGTGCTCAGGTCATAGTCCCAGGGTCCTGGGATCTAGCCCTGTGCTGGGCTCCCTGTTCAGCAAGGTGTCTGCTTCTCCCTCCCCCTCTGCCTCCCCTCCCTCCACTCGTGCTCTCCCTGTCTCACTCTCTCTCAAATAGATAAATAAAATCTTAAAAAAACAGATTATATCTCATAGGTGATTCTTTTACAGGGTTGTGTGCTGGCCAAAGAGACGCAATAGATGAATGTGTAGGTGAATAGGTGAATGCTTTTTTAACTAATGCAGCTTGCCTTTTCATCCCAAATTCTCCATCCTTTCCTTCCCCTTCTTTAGATGGAAAGTAAGGTGAATGTGTTCTGATCTGAACTCTACTACTTTCCAGGGTCACTTCCCAAGCCTTCTCTCAGCAACTCACCCAGTTGGGTGGTATCTCCCAAAGTAATGTGATTCTGACATGCTCAACTCTTACCAGGAAGGTAAAATTTGTTTTCAGAAAGGAAGGAAAGCCACTCGTGGATCCCATGCAGCTACTCAGTTCTATAGGGATCCAGGTTAAAATCTAGCTCTTCAACCTGACTCACAGTGGTGCTGGGGAGTACACCTGCAAATACTCCATGGAAAAGGCCCCTTTCAGAAACTCTCCAGCTGGTGGTTACAGGTGAGGTTGGTCTTGGCCTGACACACAGTCTTCCTTGGCACAGAGAATACGGAAGAACAAAAGACTGGAAGATAAGGGGCTCTCACCCTCCATGTCCCCAACTGAGAAAAACAGAATAATTCAGAGTCAGCTGATTGAATCCAGGCCTTGGTGGAAGCAAAATCACTGCCCTGGTATTGAGAGAGGGCCAAAATCAAGGATCTTCCATTTTTCTCCTGTGTGAGAGCTCCCTCCCAGAAGGCCAAGAGAAGGAGAGAAACCAGGCTACCTCTGACATTGTTACAGGAAGTGACCTTACCTTATAGGAAGTAATCTTCCCTTACAGGAATTAATCTTCCCTTGCAGGAAGTGATCTTCTCTTACAGGAAGTTTGCCCAAACCTTCTCTCCAAGCCTAAGGTGACCCAGGGAAGAAATGTGACTCTGTAGTGCCACAGGCCAGAATATGCTTGAACATGTGATGTTGGTTCTCCTGAAGACAAGTAAGTACTAGAAAGCATGTACAGCACCATAGACCTGAAGGAAAACGGGCAGACTTTTCTCTTCAAAACGTGACAGTCAATGATACTGGAAACTGCAGAGGTGTCTACCACCAGATAAAGGCTCCTTTCTTGACCTCACACCCAATAACCACCTTGAAATCTTGGTAACAGGTAAGGTTTTGCATGATAAGGAAAAAAATGTATATATATCAGAGAGTGTTCTGTTAGTCTCTGATTCTCATTTCTCCATCATGTCCATTATGTCCTTTTTAAGTCTTTCATCATTTCCATTTCTTTGTCTTTTTTTGTGCCTTCTTGGATGATTTCTCATGTCATTCTTTAAGATTATTAAGCTAGTCATCTACTATTGTCTGCAGCTATTACAATTTTGGTTTATGTTGGCATTAGTGATTCCATTCCTGATAACTCTGTCTTGTTTTCCAGATATCGTGTTTCCCCAGCAGACTGCATCATGCGTGTAGTACCTACTTGTGTCTCCTGGCCCATACTACTCATCACCTTCTAAAATTATCTTTTGTTTCCTACTATAATTCTGCTACCTTGGATGCTAAACACTAATTTCTCAGTTTATAACTTTGTTTTTTGTCTTACTCATTCTTCTTGTAGTCAATGAATTGAATGTTTTATAACTAGAAGTAAAGGTCTGTATGGTCGGTAATGAGAGGTGGAGGGGGTTTTCTAAATATGGTAGCATCATTACGAATTTCTCTCCGTGGGCCTTGCCTCAGGGAATATTGTTACTGATGAATTTACTTATTTTTAAAAGATATTTATTTATTCATGAGAGACAGAGAGAGTGAGGCAGAGACATAGGCGGAGGGAGAGGCAGGCTCCCTGTGGGGAGCCCAACACGGAACTTGATCCCAGGATGCCAGGATCACAACCTGAGCCAAAGGCAGATGCTCAAGCACTGAGCCACCCAGGTGTCCATTACTACTGAATTTAGAGACAGACTCTGCAGTAACTGGGATGCATGAGGTGAGACATTCCCTGTTCATATGCAATAGCTGTGCCCAGCTCTACTGGGAGGGATGGCACATGTGCAGGCTTCTCATTAGGAACCAGAGCCACTGCCAATCTCAAGCACTTTTTGATGCAACGAAATGCACCCTGGCCCAGATCCTTAGCTGCTGAATTCTGAGATTCCTGAGCTCACTCCTTGTATGAAGTTAAGGCTCTGAGGAGGATTCTGGGGCAGATACTAGATCTCAACACTCTGTTGGTGCTATATTGGGTTGATTTTCATCCCCTGAAAGATATGTTTGAGGCTTCCTGACTCCTGGTACATGTGTTTGTGATCTTTTTGGAAACAGCATTACTCGGTCTTTGCAGATAATCATTTGTTAAGTTCACATGAAGTCACACTGGATTAGGGAAGACTCTTACCCAATATGACTGGTGTCATTAAAACATGAAAAGTAAAGACACAAAGACACAAGAAGGAAGATGGCCATGTGAAAACAGAGGCAGAGATTCGAGTGATGTTGCCACAAGCCAATGAATGTTTGGAGCTTCCAGAAGCTGCAAGATGCAAAGAGAGAGGATCTTTTCCTAGAGTCGTTGGAGAAAGTATTGCCCTGTCAACACTCTAACTTTAGATTGCTAACCTCCAGACTGTGAAATAATACATTTCTGTTATATCAGGCCAACCATTTGCAGGACTTTGTTTGGCAATAAAAGTCCTCTAAGTCTTTTGTGTGCTCCTAAGACTAATTCCTAATATATGCAGGGAGAAAGAAATGTGGGAGGGTGGAAATGAGATAAAGAACAAAAAAAAAAAATGAAGAAAGGAGAGATAAGGCAGAGAGAATATAAAGGAAAGAAGACAAAAGAAGGACCACTACAGCTCTCCTTAAATCTTCTATCACGTTTTCAGTGAATAAAACTTCAGTGAAGGTACAACTGATCACTGGCCAGGAAACACAAGTGGGTGTGTGAGAGTCACATTCGGTAGACCTATTAGAGAAGAAGGGATACCAGTGATGATCTCATTCTCTCAGTTTTCCAGGTGCCACATTGGGGGATTACACCAAGGTTAACCTCATCCCACTGTGTCTCATTACCATGTTTCTGATTATCACTGGGATTTTGCTGGCTGAAGCCTGGTATAGCCAGGAGGAGTCTCCACAAGGATCCACATTAAACAGCTAAGTACTTTTTTTTCCTTGGGCTTCTGTAGAGATACGGTCCTTTAAGCACCGAACTATCATGGAGACTTTGTTTCTCAGTAGAAGAGCCAATGGCCTTTAGGTGAGATTATTTCTTTACCATGTTTGATTGTCCCATTGGTTATAGAAACACTTAGCATCTATTTTCTCTCCCTGTAAAACACCAACTAAAACCGACAATAAAGGTGGAAGGAAAAAAAAAAAAACAAGTACTGTTTACTTTCTCAGACATCCCTAGATATAGATGATGGGGAGCAGGGTATTTCTGGTGGATAACCTGTGTTTGGAGGCCAGGAGAAATAATCTTTCTCTTCCTCCCTCCCCTGACCTCTCTGTCCTTCTGTACTTATAGGCCCCATAGCTGCCCAGGGGAATGATGGGTGTTGATCAAGTTAAACCCACTGACCTTGAACAGCTTCCAGTGGAACATTCATTCTCACCCCTGTTGAGAGGTACTTGAGGGGACAAGATGATGGTTTCCTCTTCGGTACTCCTCAGCTGGGGCAGAGGACAGACCTGGGCATAAAGAGTAATCCAACAAAATATTAATTAATATTAATTAATTAAAATCAACAGAACATCTTTTCCCTAATGATATACCATTTCTGCCATAAAGCAAACTTCCATTAAGTGTGTGGATCTGTTTCTGGGATCCTTATTTATTTGGTCAATGTGGCTTTACCGTGCATTTTCCTGACAGCTAATGTCACTGAACATCTTCTCATGTACTACGGGATATATACATATGTTCCTAATAAAGTATCTGATTAAATATGTTGCCCATTTTATTTTAAGTAGGCTCCACACCCAGCATGAAGCCCAATGTGGGGCTTGAACTCACGACCCTGAGATCAAGATCTGTGCTGAGATCAAGAGTCAGACACTTAACTGGCTGAGCCACCCATGCATCCCAACTCTGCCCATTTTTAAATTGGGTTGCTGGGGCATTTGGGTGGCTCAGTGGTTGAGTGTCTGCCTTTGGCTGAGATCATGATCCCAGAATCCTGGGATTGAGTCCCACATCAGGCTCCGTGTGGGGAGCCTGCTTCTCCCTCGGCCTATGTCTCTCCCTTCTCTCTCATGAATAAATAAAAATCTAAAATAAATAAATAAATAAATAAATAAATAAATAAATAAATAAGGTTGTTAATCTTGATACTGAGTTGTAAGAATATGTATAATCTAGGTACAAGTCCATTATTAACAGATAAGTATTGCAAATATTTACCTCAGTCTGCTCCTTCACCTTGCACTTTAAAATGAAACTTGCATCTTTTTAAAAGCCAAAGTTTTGAATTTTCATGAAGCCTATAAATTATAAGAGTTTTTCTTTCACAGTTAGAGCTTTTGTATTCTATCTAGGAAATCTTTGCCACACGTAGATTGTGCGTCCTTGTTTTCTTTTGTAAGACAGTATTACCCCTTACATTTAGGTCTATTATCTTTTTAAAATTTTTATGGATGGTATCAGGTAAAAGTCAAGTTTCTTTTTTTTTTTTTTTAAAAATTTGGTCCAGCTTTGTTTATACGACAAAAAAAAAAAAAAAAAAAAAAAATTGAATACATACTATGTTCCAGGCCTTAGGTTCAGCACTGGAGATACCAAGGACTTCTTTAGCTCCAGATTATTGTGGATCACCGCCAGATCTCAGCTCTCTCCAGCTCAGATCTTCCTCTCATCTGACTGCCTGAGAAGTGTGGCTTCTCCAGGTAACATTTTGTTTCTGTTCCTGCATCCATCTCCCATAATCACAAATCACCAACCCAGCTTCTGTCTTCAGTCCATCCCCAGAGCCCTTCTGCTCAGTCAGCCTGAGTACTAAGAAACAACAGGCTTTTTGCCTTTAGGTGAATCTCTTATACCCTTCCTTAGCGGTGAGCTATTGCCAAAGTCAGATGTTCAAGCTAGTCCTTTCGGCAAGTAGCCACCTTCATTCTGTTTCCCATTCAGAACTCTCTTTGAATTAGCATTTCTCAATGTTCATTCTTTTAACATACAGATTTACCCAATTGTTTCTGCACCATCTTTTGAAAGGGTTGTTCTTTTTCTACTGAATTACTCTGGGATTTTTGTTTAAAAACCAGTTTACCATAAATTTAATGAGTTGATTTCTGAACTCTATGTTGTTCCATTGATCTATTTTTCTATACTTTTGCCTATGCCACACTATAATGATTATTGTAGTTTTTTACATCCTGAAAACAGAGGCTGTTGGTTTATCAATAATTTTTAAATTATTCTGGCTATTCTAGGGGTCCCTAGGTGGCTCAGTTGGTTAAGCATCTGCCTTCAGCTCAGGTCATGATCCCAGGGCCCTGGGATTGAGTCCCACATGGGGCTCCCTGCTCAGTGGAGAGCCTGCTTCTCCCTCTGCCTCTGCCTTTCCCCCCTCCCCTGCTCCTGGTCTCTCTCTTTCCCCCTCACTCTCTCTAAAATAAATTAAAATCTTTAAAAAAAATCGGGCACTGAGGGGAGCACTTTATGGGATGAGCAGTGGGTGTTATACTATATGTTGGCAAATCAAACTCCAATTAAAAATATACAAAATAGAGGGGGAGGGGCAAGATGGCGGCAGAGTAGGGTCTCCAAGTCACTTGTCCTCAACAAATTACCTAGAAAACATTCAAATCATCCTGAAAATCTACGAATTCAGCCTGAGATTTAAAGAGAGACCAGCTGGAATGCTACAGTGAGAAGAGTTCGCGCTTCTATCAAGGTAGGAAGACGGGGAAAAAGAAATAAAGACACAAAAGACCTCCAAGGGGGAGGGGCCCCGCGAGGAGCCGGGCTGAGGCCGGGGCGAGTGTCCCCAGGACAGGAGAGCCCCGTCCCGGAGGAGCAGGAGCTGCACCGACCTTCCCCGCGGAAAGGCCTCCCGGGGAATTGGAGCAGGATCCCCAGAAAGGCGGGATGCCCTCGGGCTCCCTGGGACAGTGACAGACGAACTGCGCCCCGGGAGATGCGCCGAGCTCCCTAAGGGCTGCAGCGCGCACGGTGGGACCCGGAGCAGCTCGGAGGGGCTCGGGCGGCGGCTCCGCGGAGGGGGCTGCGCGGCTCCGGGAACAGCTCAGCGGCGGCGGCTCCGGCAGAGGAAGAAGCTCCGCGGAGGGGGCGGCGCGGCTCCGGGAACAGCTCGGCAGCGGCGGCTCGGGCGGAGGAAGAAGCTCAGCCCGGAGGGGGCGGCGCGACTCTGGGAACAGCTCGGAGGGGCTCGGGTGGCGGCTCCGCGGAGGGGGCTGCACCGCCGGGAGCGCGAATCCAACAGCGCAGGCCCCGGAGCACAGGGCGCCGGGACACAGCCCAGGATCCGGCCTCCCCCCGGGACAGGCAGAGGCCGGGAGGGCCCAGGACAGCGAGGACGCTCCTGCCTGGAACTGAGCAGATCAGCGGCCCCGCATGGGAGCCTCCAGGCCCTGCAGACGGAGAGCCCCGGAGCTACTGCGGGGGCTGACTTCAGGGTCCCAGAGCTGCCCCCGCCACTGTGGCTTCCTCCCGGGGCCTCACGGGGTGAACAACCCCCACTGAGCCCTGCACCAGGCAGGGGCAGAGCAGCTCCCCCAAGTGCTAACACCTGAGAATCAGCACAGCAGGCCCCTCCCCCAGAAGACCAGCTAGAGGGACAAGTTCCAAGGGAAGTCAAGGGACTTAAAGAACACAGAATCGGAAGATACTCCCCCGTGTTTTTTTTTGTTTTGTTTTTTTTTTTTTTTTTTGTTTTGTTTTGTTTTGTGCTTTTTTTTTTCTTTTCTCTCTTTCTTCTTGATTTCTGATTGCGTCCCCCACCCCCCCTTTTTTTTCTTTTTTCTCCTTTCTTTCTTTTTCTTCTCTTCCCCCCCCCTTTTTTTTCTTCTTTCTCTTTTTTCTTTTTCTCTTTTCTTTCCTTCTCTCTCTTTTTCTCCTTTTCCCAATACAACTTGTTTTTGGCCACTCTGCACTGAGCAAAATGACTAGAAGGAAAACCTCACCTCAAAAAAAAGAATCAGAAACAGCCCTCTCTCCCACAGAGTTACAAAATATGGATTACAATTCAATGTCAGAAAGCCAATTCAGAAGCACTATTATACAGCTACTGGTGGCTCTAGAAAAAACCATAAAGGACTCAAGAGACTTCATGACTGCAGAATTGAGATCCAATCAGGCAGAAATTAAAAATCAATTAAATGAGATACAATCCAAGCTAGAAGTCCTAACGACAGGCTTGACGAGGTGGAAGAACGAGTGAGTGACATAGAAGACAAGCTGATGGCAAAGAGGGAAACTGAGGAAAAAAGAGACAGGCAATTAAAAGACCATGAGGATAGATTAAGGGAAATAAATGACAGCCTGAGGAAGAAAAACCTACGTTTAATTGGGGTTCCCGAGGGCGCCAAAAGGGACAGAGGGCCAGAATATGTATTTGAACAAATCCTAGCTGAAAACTTTCCGAATCTGGGAAGGGAAAGAGGCATTCAGATCCAGGAAATAGAGAGATCCCCCCCTAAAATCAACAAAACCCGATCAACACCTCGACATTTAATAGTGAAGCTTGCAAATTCCAAAGATAAGGAGAAGATCCTTAAAGCAGCAAGAGAAAAAAAGTCCCTGACTTTTATGGGGAGGAATATTAGGGTAACAGCAGACCTCTCCACAGAGACCTGGCAGGCCAGAAAGGGCTGGCAGGATATATTCAGGGTCCTAAATGAGAAGAATATGCAACCAAGAATACTCTATCCAGCAAGGCTTTCATTCAAAATGGAAGGAGAGATAAAGAGCTTCCAAGACAGGCAGGAACTGAAAGAATATGTAACCTCCAAACCAGCTCTGCAAGAAATTTTAAGGGGGACTCTTAAAACTCCCCTTTAAGAAGAAGTTCAGTGGAACAATCCACAAAAACAAGGACTGAATAGATATGACGACACTAAACTCATATCTATCAATAGTAACTCTGAACGTGAATGGGCTTAATGACCCCATCAAAAGGCGCAGGGTTTCAGACTGGATTAAAAAGCAGGACCCATCTATTTGCTGTCTACAAGAGACTCATTTTAGACAGAAGGACACCTACAACCTGAAAATAAAAGGTTGGAGAACCATTTACCATTCAAATGGTCCTCAAAAGAAAGCAGGGGTAGCCATCCTTATATCAGATAAATTAAAATTTACCCTGAAGACTATAGTGAGAGATGAAGAGGGACACTATCTCATACTCAAAGGATCTATCCAACAAGAAGACTTAACAATTCTCAATATATATGCCCCAAATGTGGGAGCTGCCAAATATTTAAACCAATTAATAACCAAACTGAAGAAATACTTTGATAATAATACACTTATACTTGGTGATTTCAATCTAGCTCTTTCTATACTAGATAGGTCTTCTAAGCACAACATATCCAAAGAAACGAGAGCTTTAAATGATACACTGGACCAGATGGATTTCACAGATATCTACAGAATTTTACATCCAAACTCAACTGAATACACATTCTTCTCAAGTGCACATGGAACTTTCTCCAGAATAGACCACATACTGGGTCACAAATCGGGTCTGAACCGATACCAAAAGATCGGGATAGTCCCCTGTATATTCTCAGACCATAATGCCTTGAAATTAGAACTTAATCACAACAAGAAGTTTGGAAGGACCACAAACACATGGAGGTTAAGGACCATCCTGCTAAAAGATGAAAAGGTCAACCAGGAAATTAAGGAAGAATTGAGAAGATTCATGGAAACTAATGAGAATGAAGATACAACCGTTCAAAATCTTTGGGACGCAGCAAAAGCAGTCCTGAGGGGGAAATACATCGCAATACAAGCATCCATTCAAAAACTGGAAAGAACTCAAATTCAAAAGCTCACCTTACACATAAAGGAACTAGAGAAAAAGCAACAAATGGACCCCACCCCCAGCAGAAGAAGACAGTTAATTAAAATTCGAGCAGAACTAAATGATATCGAGACCAAAAGAACTGTGGAACAGATCAACAGAACCAGGAGTTGGTTCTTTGAAAGAATTAATAAGATAGATAAACCATTAGCGAACCTTATTAAAAAGAAGAGAGAGAAGACTCAAATTAATAAAATCATGAATGAGAAAGGAGAGATCACTACCAACACCAAGGAAATACAAACGATTCTAAAAACATATTATGAACAGCTGTATGCCAATAAATTAGGAAATCTAGAAGAAATGGATGCATTCCTGGAAAGCCACAAACTACCAAAACTGGAGCAGGAAGAAATAGAAAACCTGAACAGGCCAATAACCAGGGAGGAAATTGAAGCAGTCATCAAAAACCTCCCGAGACACAAGACTCCAGGGCCAGATGGCTTCCCAGGGGAATTCTATCAAACGTTTAAAGAAGAAATCATACCTATTCTACTAAAGCTGTTTGGAAAGATAGAAAGAGATGGAGTACTTCCAAATTCGTTCTATGAGGCCAGCATCACCTTAATTCCGAAACCAGACAAAGACCCCCCAAAAAGGAGAATTACAGACCAATATCCCTGATGAACATGGATGCAAAAATTCTCAACAAGATACTAGCCAATAGGATCCAACAACACATTAAGAAAATTATTCAACATGACCAAGTAGGATTTATCCCTGGGACACAAGGCTGGTTCAACACTCGTAAAACCATCAATGTGATTCATCATATCAGCAAGAGAAAAACCAAGAACCATATGATCCTCTCATTGGATGCAGAGAAAGCATTTGACAAAATACAGCATCCATTCCTGATCAAAACACTTCAGAGTGTTGGGATAGAGGGAACTTTCCTCGACATCTTAAAAGCCATTTACGAAAAGCCCACAGCAAATATCATTCTCAATGGGGAAGCACTGGGAGCCTTTCCCCTAAGATCAGGAACAAGACAGGGATGTCCACTCTCACCACTGCTGTTCAACATAGTTCTGGAAGTCCTCGCCTCAGCAGTCAGACAACAAAAAGACATTAAAGGCATTCAAATTGGCAAAGAAGAAGTCAAACTCTCCCTCTTCGCCGATGACATGATACTCTACATAGAAAACCCAAAAGCCTTCACCCCAAGATTGCTAGAAGTCATACAGCAATTTGGTAGCGTGGCGGGATACAAAATCAATGCCCAGAAATCAATGGCATTTCTATACACTAACAATGAGACTGAAGAAAGAGAAATTAAGGAGTCAATCCCATTTACAATTGCACCCAAAAGCATAAGATACCTAGGAATAAACCTTACCAAGGAGGTGAAGGATCTATACCCTAAAAACTATAGAACACTTCTGAAAGAAATTGAGGAAGACACAAAGAGATGGAAAAATATTCCATGCTCATGGATTGGCAGAATTAATATTGTGAAAATGTCAATGTTACCCAGGGCAATTTACACGTTTAATGCAATCCCTATCAAAATACCATGGACTTTCTTCAGAGAGTTAGAACAAATTATTTTAAGATTTGTGTGGAATCAGAAAACACCCCGAATAGCCAGGGGAATTTTAAAAAAGAAAACCATAGCTGGGGGCATCACAATGCCAGATTTCAGGTTGTACTACAAAGCTGTGGTCATCAAGACAGTGTGGTACTGGCACAAAAACAGACACATAGATCAATGGAACAGAATAGAGAACCCAGATGTGGACCCTGAAATGTATGGTCATCTAATATTCGATAAAGGAGGAAAGACTATCCATTGGAAGAAAGACAGTCTCTTCAATAAATGGTGTTGGGAAAATTGGACATCCACATGCAGAAGAATGAAACTGGACCACTCTCTTTCACCATACACAAAGATAAACTCAAAATGGATGAGAGATCTAAATGTGAGACAAGAGTCCATCAAAATCCTAGAGGAGAACACAGGCAACACCCTTTTTGAACTCGGCCACAGTAACTTCTTGCAAGATACATCCACAAAGGCAAAAGAAACAAAAGCAAAAATGAACTATTGGGACTTCATCAAGATAAGAAGCTTTTGCACAGCAAAGGATACAGTCAAAAAAACTAAAAGACAACCTACAGAATGGGAGAGGATATTTGCAAACGACATATCAGATAAAGGGCTAGTTTCCAAAATCTATAAAGAACTTATTAAACTCAACACCAAAGAAACAAACAATCCAATCATGAAATGGGCAAAAGACATGAAGAGAAATCTCACAGAGGAAGACATGGACATGGCCAACATGCACATGAGAAAATGCTCTGCATCACTTGCCATCAGGGAAATACAAATCAAAACCACAATGAGATACCACCTCACACCAGTGAGAATGGGGAAAATTAACAAGGCAGGAAACAACAAATGTTGGAGAGGATGCGGAGAAAAGGGAACCCTCTTACACTGTTGGTGGGAATGTGAACTGGTGCAGCCACTCTGGAAAACTGTGTGGAGGTTCCTCAAAGAGTTAAAAATAGACCTGCCCTACGACCCAGCAATTGCACTGTTGGGGATTTACCCCAAAGATTCAGATGCAAGGAAACGTCGGGACACCTGCACCCCGATGTTTCTATCAGCAATGGCCACAATAGCCAAACTGTGGAAGGAGCCTCGGTGTCCATCAAAAGATGAATGGATAAAGAAGATGTGGTTTATGTATACAATGGAATATTACTCAGCGATTAGAAACGACAAATACCCACCATTTGCTTCAACGTGGATGGAACTGGAGGGTATTATGCTGAGTGAAATAAGTCAATCGGAGAAGGACAAGCAGTGTATGTTCTCATTCATTTGGGGAATATAAATAATAGTGAAAGGGAATATAAAGGAAGGGAGAAGAAATGTTGGGAAATATCAGGAAGGGAGACAGAACATAAAGACTCCAAACTCGGGGAAACGAACTAGGGGTGGTGGAAGGGGGGAGGAGGGCGGGTGTTGGAGGGGAATGGGTGACGGGCACTGAGGTGGACACTTGACGGGATGAGCACTGGGTGTTTTTCTGTATGTTGGTAAATTGAACACCAATAAAAATTAATTAAAAAATATATATATATACAAAATAAAAAATAAATACTAAAAAATAAAATAAAAAATAAATTATGCTGGCTCTTCTAGATCTTTTAAATTTCCATATACAATTTAGAATCACCTTGTCAATTTCTACCCAAGGCTACTGGGATACTGATTGGACTTGTGTTCACACTATATATCAACTCGGAGAGAATGGACATCTTAATAATATTGAGTGTTCTGATCCAGGGGCACAGTTTATATCTTTATATTTCTCTCATTCTCTCATTTCCGTCATCAGTGCATTCCTTTTTTACTGTACAGGTGTAACATATGTCAACTACATTTTATCCTTAAGTTTTTCATGTTCATTGCTGTGATAGAAATGATACTGCCTCCTGAATTATCACTTACAGTGGTTCCCTGGATGTGCATGTAAAAACAATTTTTAAAATTTTGTTACTGAGACATCATGCTACCTTGCCAAGGTGAGACATTATTTCATATAAGTTTTTTTGTAGATTCCTTAGAAATTTTTACACAGTTCATCATATTCTCTGTGACTAGAGACAGTTCTACTTCTTCCACTTCTAATCTGTATGCCTAATTTCTCTAAATAGAATATCCAAAATGCTATTGAGGAAATTAGTGAGGATGAATATCCTTGCCTTCTACGTGGTCTTATAGTGAAAGCATTCATTGTGCACCATTACATATACGATTACTTGTACATTTTTCATGGATGCCCTTTGTATGTCTGAGGATGTTCTGTTCTATATTCCTGGTTTGCTGAAACATCAAACCTCATAAAAACAAAATTAAAATGGATTAAAGAATTAAATTTAAAATGTAATATTAGAAAACCTTGGAAAGAAAACATAGCAGAAAATCATCAGAATCGAGGGCTTGGTGAAGAGTTATCAGACATGACACCAAACCATGACCAATACAGAAAAATGCATTAGGTTAGATTTAATCAAAATTAAGAACTACCACTCTGCCAAAGACAGAGGATTCAAAAGACAAGCTACGGTCTGGGAGAAAATATTTGCAAATCCTGTATTTGACTGCTGGAGTCCAGCTCCAGCTGGGGTGGGTCTCTCAAAGGAAAGGACGATGTTGGCAAATGAGGAGACACACACACATGCACACACACACACACACACACACACACAGAGTCAGGGTGCATACATCTCCTCCTGATCATTTTGGAGGGGCTTTATTTATATCCTTTTACATTTCTTTGTTTTTCCAGTTTCTTTTTTAATAGATAATTACATTTTACATTTTATCGCAAGCATCTTAGATCACTCTAAAGATTAAGAAACATCTTTTTCATACGAAATGTTTTTCCTTTCAGCTTCTACTGCTATAATTAACACCTTTATTGATTTCTTGAGAAAGCAGTGAATGCGACACAAAAGACAAAGGTGCTAGACAGAGCATAACCTACTTTAGTGGAAAAACAAGTCTATGGTAATATGGTTACATGAAAGGGGTTATTATAGTCAAAGGTTATATGCAGAAATATGGATGGAACTTTCCTCCATCAGTTTACAATACCTACAACCTATTTTATCAAAATATTTGTTCCATTGGTTAATTAATTGTCATCTCTTTGTCTTATTCAAAAGACACCATCAAGAGGTCCAGACCTCTTGATTCTTTCCCACAGAGACACAGAACTAGCTAAAACCTTTTTTCCATTAATCTTAAACCATTTTATTCATATTCGACTTCTTCAATGATAGCTCTAATTGGGCTAGTTTCCGGATTTCTTTTACCTTTAACTGATCAAAAACTCAGCATTACTCATATTAGAGGAATTATAGAGCAAGGGTGGGGGGAGTAGGGCATTGGGTTTTATTCTAAGAAGCATGTTAGAGATTTTTATTATTTTTAGACTTCCATATTTATTTTGTGAAAATTCCCCAATAGGGGGGATCCCTGGGTGGCTCAGCGGTTTGGCGCCTGCCTTTGACCCAGGGCACAATCCTGGAGTCCCGGGATCGAGTCCCACGTCAGGCTCCCGGCATGAAGCCTGCTTCTCCCTCTGTCTGTGTCTCTGCCTCTCTCTCTCTGTGTGTGTGTCTATCATGAATAAATAAATAAATAAATAAATCTTTAAAAAAATTCCCCAATAATATTATAATGATGCTGAAGATGGCCAAAAACAAAGTGAGAGGAATCAGTGGGAGCCGGCTGTGGCTTTTCCCAATTTTTCAGGATTAACCCTCATGCCTGGACTTTGTCAAATAGCATGAGTAGCTTGGCTCACATCATTTGACAAAAGCCTTTTATTTAGAATAAATCAAGAACTCTCAAATACCAACAGTAAGGAATATTTTTTTTAATTGGGGAGTGGTTTAATGGAGAGTTTCAGTTCTGAAAAAAGTGAGCTTTGGAAGTGGATGGTGGTTCACAACAGTGTGAACGTACTTAATACCACTGAATTGTACATTTCAAAATGGTCAAGGTACTAAATTTTGCATTTTATGTACTTTACCATGATAAAAGTACTGGGAAAAAATTAGAGAATGGCAAGGCATCTGGCTGGCTCAGTTGGTAGGGTACATGATTCTTTTTTTTCCTCTAAATTTCTATTTAAATTTTAGTTATCATACAGTGTAATATTAGTTTCAGGAGTAGAATTCAGTGATTCATCACCCATCTAGCCCATCCCCACCCACATCCCTCCATCAACCCTGAGTTTGTTCTCTATTGTTAAGAGTCTCTTATCATGGGGCACCTGGGTAGCTCAGTGGTTGAGCATCTGCCTTTGGCTCAGGTTGTGATCCCAGGGTCCTGTGATCGAATCCTGCATCGGGCTCCCCATAGGGAGTCTGCTTCTCCCTCTGCCTGTGTCTCTGCCTCTGTGTCTCTCATGAAAAAATAAATAAAATCTTAAAAATAAAAAGAGAAATGGAATTTTACATCCACACAAAAACTTGTACATAAGTGTTTGTATGAGCTTTACTGGCAATAGCCAAAGCCAGGGAACATCCACAATGTCTTTTTGGAGGTGGAGAGTTACACACCCATGTGGGCTACTGCTCAGGAATAAAAATTAACAAATTATTGAGACTGAGACATACAACAATTTGAACAGATATCAAGGGCATTTTCTTTTTTTTTTTTAAACTTTATTTTTTTAAATACTTTATTTATTTATTCATAGAGACACAGCTAGAGAGAAAGAGGCAGAGACACAGGCAGAAGGAGAAGCAGGCACCATGCAGGGAGCCCGACGTGGGACTCGATCCCGGTTCCCCAGGATCACGCCCCCGGCTGCAGGCAGCGCTAAACTCAAGGGCATTTTCTTAATGAAAAAAACCCAATCTCAAAAACTCACAAGTTGTCTTATCCCATTAATGTAGACCACCCCTCTCCAACACACAAGATTTTCATTCATGTGAAATCAGTGGCCAAGCGTGGTCAGATTCATGGATTCCGGCCTCCAGCACGAACATACAGACCCCAAATCCCTACAAGCCAAAAGATCTGACTGAGGCTGGTACTGAGATGAATGGGAATTCTTTGGTTAATCAAAAATTTGCTAGATATTGGTATGGAATGATGTAATCAGCAGAAGTGGCTGTATTCATTTCCTGATGCTGCTGTAACAGTACCACAAACTTGGTGGCTCTAAACAATAAACATTTATTCTCTTGCAGTATGGAGAGTAGAAGTCTGGAAAAGCCAGGCTCTGAGGGCTTTTGGGGAGATCTGCTCCTTACCTTTTTCTTAGCTTCTGGCCTTGCCACATCTTTGTAAACAGATCACTCCCCTTTCTGCCTCTCTTGTCACTGGTCTACTCCTTCTGTGTCTCTCTTTTTTTATATATATAAAGATTTTATTTATTTATTCATGAGAGACAGAGAGAGAGAGGCAGAGAGGCAGAGGGAGAAGCAGGCTCCATGCAGGGAGCCTGATGCAGGACTCGATCCCAGGTCTCCAGAATCACACCCTGGGCCAAAGGCAGATGCTAAACCACTGAGCCATCCAGGGATCCCCTGTGTCTCTTTTTTATAAGGACACAAGTGATATGGAATCAGGACGCACCCTAATGACCTCATCTGAACAGGTGTACATTTGCAAAGACTCTATTTCCAAAAAACAAAAAAAAAGCCACATGCATAGGTACTGGTGGTTTGGAGTTCCACATCTTTTGGGAGGCCACAAACTAACCCATTTAGGAGATGGTTGGCTTGCCTGTCTACCCCCATTATCTAAGTAAGTGCTTGTATATCCTTGATTGGAATTGTTATAACTACTTCTCTACTTGATCCTATTTATCAGATTATGGAAAACAATGCTTAAAGGCAAAGTGTGTGAAAAGTAAATTGCAGGGGGCACCTGGGTGGCTCAGTCAGTTAAGCATCTGACTCTTGATTTTAGCTCAGGTCATAGTCTCAGGGTTGTGAGATTGAGCGCCCCCCCCCCCCCCCCCCCCCCCGTTGAGCTCTGCACTCAGCTTAAGATTTTTTCCCTCTCCTTCTGCCTCTCGCCCCTGTCCCCACCCCCACTCTCTCTCTTAAAAGAAAAAGAAAGTATATTGCAGAATGGAGATATTTCTTTTTTTTTTAATTTTTTTTTAAATTTTTATTTATTTATGATAGTCACAGAGAGATAGAGAGAGGCAGAGACACAGGCAGAGGGAGAAGCAGGCTCCATGCACCGGGAGCCCGACGTGGGATTCGATCCTGGGTCTCCAGGATCACGCCCTGGGCCAAAGGCAGGCGCCAAACCGCTGCGCCACCCAGGGATCCCCTGGAGATATTTCCATTCATGAAATAAAGTTCTTATTCTTTCGGGTAGTCAGAGGACCAAACATTAGGACATGAATTTTTACCTAGTCTTTACTACTGAATTTTTGAACTAAGAATTATTATGAAGCCACAATTTTCAGCTACTGAGCATTACAAAAGATGTAAAATGCACTGAGCTTTCTTTGTATTTATTTAGCTTATAGTAGTTCATGAAATCTATTAATAATGGGAATGTTTCCTCTACTGATTCCTTTTTTTTGTATATTTTTTTATTGGAGTTCAATTTGCCAACATATAGCATAACACCCAGTGCTCATCCCATCAAGTGCTCTCCTCAGTGCCCGTCACCCAGTCATCCCATTCCCTTGCCCATATCCCTTTCCACCACCCCTTGTTCGTTTCCCAGAGTTAGGAGTCTCTCATGTTCTGTCTCTCTCTCTGGTATTTCCCACTCATTTTCTCTCCTTTCCCCTTTATTCCCTTTCACTATTTTATATTCCCCAAATGAATGAGAACATACACTGTTTGTCTTTCTCCGATTGACTTATTTCACTCAGCCTAATACCCTCCAGTTCCATCCACGTGGAAGCAAATGGCAGTTATTTGTCGTTTCTAATGGCTGAGGAATATTCCATTGTATGCATATACGACATCTTTATCCATTCATCTTTCGATGAACACCAAGGCTCCTTCCACAGTTTGGCTATTGTGGACATTGCTGCTATACACATTGGGGTGCAGGTGTTTCCAGCGTTTCACTGCATCTGTATCTTTGGGGTAAATCCCCAGCAGTGCAATTGCTGGGTCATTCCTCTATTGATTCTTAAGGAAAACCTAAATGACATCTATATAATGGAACTTTTTTAATAATAAATTTATTTTTTATTGGTGTTCAATTTGCCAACATACAGAATAACACCCAGTGCTCATCTCGTCAAGTGCCCCCCTCAGTGCCCGCCACCCATTCACCCCCACCCCCTGCCCTCCTCCCCTTCCACCACCCCTAGTTCGTTTCCCAGAGTTAGGAGTCTTTATGTTCTGTCTCCCTTTCTGATATTTCCTACCCATATAATGGAATTAAAATGAGTGTATATTAAATTAGAAAATGCAGAAAATTAAGATTAAAATAATCTTGGGGAACCTGGGTGGCTCAGTTGGTTAAGTGCCTGTCTTTGGCTCAAATTATGATCTTGGGATTTTGGGATTGAGCCTTGTGCCAGACTCCATGCTCAGTGGAGAGTCTGCTTCTTCCTCTCCCTCCTCCTTGTGCTCTCTCTCCCTCTCTCTATCTCAAATAAATAAAATCTCAAAGAAAAAAAGATTAATATAATCTTTAATAATAATATTTAAAAAGATTAAAAAATACTCTTTAATAATTTAATAATCTATTTTTAAAATCTCATGGAGTGTCAGCAGAATATGGAACTCTTGATCTCAGAGGTGTGAGTTTGAGCCTCACATTGGGCATGGAGCCTACTTAAAAATAACAATAGGGGGATCCCTGGGTGGCTCAGCAGTTTGGCGCCTGCCTTTGGCCCAGGGCGTGATCCTGGAGTCCCGGGATCGAGTCCCGCGTCGGGCTCCCGGCATGGAGCCTGCTCCTCCCTCTGCCTGTGTCTCTGCCTCTCTTCTCTATCATAAATCAATAAATTAAATAAATAAATCTTTTAATAATAATAATAATAATTTCACAACATACAAATAACATCCTTTTAAAGAAAAATACACTTTGTAGATAATTCATTTTCAACTTCAGACCTACACATAGTTTCCAAGTACAGCATGAAAGTCTTCTGATTTGCAAACCAATCAAGAGTGGGTTACAGTGTTGCTCCAACATCCACTCCCACAATCCAGTGTGTGATCCCTATGAATACTGGTGTGCTCTTCTCCAACCACAGGACACCTCTGTGAGTCAGGACTCCACACCAACACACGACTGCCTTCTAGTACTCAGAGCTCCTCCGAGTTCTGCCAATTGTCCCAGGACCTCCTTTTGCAGTGAGATGTTCCAGGACAGGATCACGGTTTTGCACTTAATGGCCACGTTTCATCTTCTTCACTCTTGAATGGTTTTCCCTTGATTTTCATGGCCTGAGATTATAGGCTGGTGACTTTTCTGAACAGGTCTCAGTGGGCTTCGTCTTCTTTCTCCTCACATTTGGGTTTGGATTATCTGTGCATCTTCAACAGGACCTTCACAAACATGATCTTGGGTTCTCACTACCTCCGAGCAAGTGGCACACCATCTCGACTTGTCTGGTTAGATGGATGTTTAACACCTCTTCGCTTTCCCTAAAGATTGCCTTAAAAACGGACTTCTCCCAGAGCATGTAATTATCTACAGAGATTTTGCCCAGGACTGCAGGGGGACACCACCCTCGCTGCTGCGGTGACCAGACAGCATACTCCAAGGGCTTAGAGCTCATCCTCCAGGAGCTGCCGAAGGTAAGCCCTGATGGGAAGACAGGCTTTTCTTAGTGACACGCGGTGTCTGAGCAAAGCAGGCCAGCTGAGTTCACCCTTCTCTGCACACTTACCTGCATTCCAGTTGTCAGAAAGAAGCTGCTAAAAATGGCCCATGTTCAAGGAGAGGAGAACTTGACTCTGATTTTTTTTAAGATTTTATTTATTTATTCATGAGAGGCACAAAGAGAGAGACACACACAGGCAAAGGGAGAAGCAGGCTCCGTGCATGGAGCCCGACGTGGGACTCGATCCCAGGTCTCCAGGATCATACCCTGGGCTGAAGGCAGCGCTAAACCGCTGGGCCACCGGGGCTGCCCTGACTCTGATTTTTGATGTGATGAATAGAAAAGAATATACGGGCATGTTTAAACCACTCTAAGTCCAAGGTAATCAACACAGGCTGAAATCGCCTCCATTTATATTAAATAGGATCTAGAGCTCCCACTTGGAGAGATACAAACCTTCCCTTCCTCCTGCTTTCCTCTCTTCTTGCTCCAACAGTGCATATGACCTATTTCGGTAAATGTTCCATGTGTATTTGACAGAAATGTACACTCTGCAATTGCTGGGTGTAGCAGTATTCTAAAAATATTAATTGGGTCAAATTGGTCAATCACATTGTTCCAACTTCTTTGGCCTAACTGATATTTTGGTTTGTTTCATCAATAACTATGCAGATATAAACCTTCCATGATGGAAGGAAGGAAGACCCTTGTGCGTGGGTTTGGGTGGATGAGTGGCACTGTTTCACCATTTGTAAGGACATCAATGAAGTGTTTCGCTATAGCCATTCGAAAAGTGTATTCAGCAGCGCAGATGACCTCACCTCATCCCAGTGTCCAGCATCTTTCCCACGAACCAGGGAATGAGCAATCTTCTCAGTATCAACCTGTTTCCGTCTCCTCAAAGAGAATCCTCTGGTCCCAGGCCTCAGGCTTTTCTAACTTAGAACTGGAACCTGCACTTGGGCGTGTTCAGAGGAGGATTTTGACAAAAGCAGCAGCTGCTTGTGGGGCTGTTCATGCACACCACCTGGTTCTCACCACAAGAATGTGGGTGAGTCACAAAACCCACGGGTCCCAGGAGAAGAAAGAAGGGGAGGAATGGCCAAAGGTGCCACCATAGGGGCTTCCCTCTCTTTCATGGTTGCAACACCAAAGCAGGGCATTTATAGCAAAGGCTTCAGGGCCAGTATGATCCCTGGATTCCTTGCCTCGTCTGCTTGGGCAAGTTTCTTGGACTGCTTATATTGGGACTCTAGATGGGGGTGGACTGAGTAAGAGATGTAGGGGAGGTAATGAAGTTGGAAGGGAATACAATCAATTTGTATTCACTCACACGTATAGGGTCTTGTTAGCGACTTTAGACAGGCTTCCTCCAACAAATGATGTCAATATTTAAAAATTCACATCCCATACCCATGACTATGCTCTGTGCCTACATCTACTTAACATTTTATTTTTAGTAACTCAATATTTTTTATTTAACTGTATTTATCAGAGGATGGAAATTTTCAAGCAATACTTTCAACAACAATCCAGATTCACTTACTAAAAACAGAAGGTTCCTGTAAGTGTATGCAGAAGGAAAAGGTTGGGATTTCTAGCCATGTGCGGTTGCTGTTTAGGTTTCTGAGCTCAGGATGGTTCACTTCTTGTTAGAAGGATGATTAGCAAGACATAGAAGTGCCCATCCTACATTGAGCCTTTATCCTTGATATGATCAAAAGGGCTTAATGTGATTGAAAGTCACTGAAGTAAAGCACAAGATGCTAGGTCACTGCATCCTCAAATCATCCCACAGAAAATGAACAAGGGGTAGTGGAAGGTGAAGTGGGCAGGGGGTTGGGGTGACTGGGTGATGGGCACTGAAGGGGGCACTTGGCGGGATGAGTACTGGGTGTTATGCTATATGTTGGCAAATTGAACTCCAATAAAAATTTTTTAAAAAAATCATCCCACAGAACTATTTCATGCCATGGGAAATACTACTCTGGGCAATGCAAAGCATCCTCTGTGATAGGAATTAGGCCCACAGGAATACAAGAGGGCCCTGAGACCAAAAGCTGAGGGTTCCTGCTTGGGACCACACAGAGAAGCAGCATAAAAGTAAACATTCAAACCGAGACCTGTCTGGCTCCAAATGCACTGCTGTTTTTGCCCAGTTATAAAGGGATATGAAGAGGAATGTGTGCACAGGGTCTTCAGAGTATACATGTCCTCAGGGGTAGTATACAAACATAGGTTGGGGAATCTAAGGAGGTGAGGTTCAAACAAGTGTGGGGAGGAAGTGCATCCCAGAATGTCCTTTTGCAGGTGCCATGACACCCTTGGTGTCCACAAGGAGGGTGGGCGTAAGCCCTGCCTTGTGGTGGTCACCATGGCTTACCTCTGTCTTCACTAGATTCCTCTGATTCCAATACCCTAGACTATTCCCTAAAGAGCCTGATCCTGGGAAGGTAAAAGGGGTCCACACTGTAAGTTACCCAACTGTTTTTCCAGGAAAGGAGTGAATTCAGTACATGCTTGGAACTTCCACTCCTGCACATGCTGGTTGATTACATTTGAAATACATCACATGGTGCTGGGGCTTGATTCCCTTATCCATACAATAAGAATAATTATGACCATCTGCAGGGCCCTCACACTGATTACAGACTGTGTATGCATAGGAAGATTGCTGTTACTTCCGTGGGGGAATGAATCCTTCTATCATCCCTTGTCCTCTCCCTGGCTCAGGTGCTCTCTCTGCTGGAAATCCCTCACAGAAAACTCTCATCGTCTGTCAGTGAAGAAAGCAGGTCCCTGCTCGCTTCTGCTCTTGGCAGAACATGAGCTGCTGTTATCAGGCTGTGAGGCACCCACTCTGAGATAAGACTTCTGACAACATCTCCTCTTATCACTGTGTGGGTGATGTGCAGGATGGCCATGAGATGCCAGTGTGCTAAGAAGCCAGGTGGGCAAGTCTGTATCCAACCAACATGTTCTTCCAACAGGTAGAGTGAAGCCCTCAAGCCTCAGAGGGATACCCCAGGCGGGAGGCAGGCAGAGAGTCCCACCAGCAGTGTCTGCGGGGTTGAGTGAGGGTGGGTGTTGAGGAGGTAGGAACCAAAGAGATATGAATGTTTCAGAACGCCGCGTGGTCCTCAGTCGGGAGATGGCAGGTCAAGGGCCCTGAGTTCCAGTGGGAATCCCGTAGGATCTGCTTCATGATGCTGACAAACTTTTCTTAACTGAGATGAACTGGACTCTCACTCTCCCATCCCTTCTCTGCCCTGATTCTCCACCAGCTCTGGGCAAAGAGCAGCCTGTTCTCACCACCCTAACTGCTCACTTTGCTCCATGTGTGCTGTGGGTCCTCCACCTTTACGCAGAATTACAGCAACAGCTGAAGCGGCGTATATCCTGCCCATCCGGTGTGGTCATTACAGCAGGGAATGGTCTGTCCTGGGGGCTCCACCTCTCTGCAGGGACTGGACAGGAGATACAAGGGTCTAGGCCTCAGGGCTTTGATGCACAGACAAGGTCTGTCCAATCGGGGGTCTTTCTTCTTGTTGAACATCTGTTTTGTCCATGCATTGCTTTCCTGAGTTCACGGAGTTACCAACACATGTTCTCTTGAATCCTGAGGAGCTTCCTTAAAATAATTACCTTAAAGTCTTTCTCAGGTAGCTTACCGTTCTCAGTTTGTTTGGAGTCCACTCCTAGAAAATTACTGTGTTCCCTGGTGAGGTCATTTGCTTGCTTTTTCATGCTTCCAGTGGCGCTGCATCGATATCTGCACATTTGGCAGAGTGGTCACCTCTTCCAGCCCTTCTGGTCTGGCTTTGGTGGGGAGGTTTTCCCCCTAAGGCAGCTGCAGTAGTGACTGAGGAGTGGACATGTACGGGTCTCCCATGGGAGTGGGGTCTGGGTCTTGCAAACCAGCCTTAGTAGCTCCAGCTAGGGAGGGGACACAGCAGTGGCACAAGGATGACAGGGTGCAGCAGCAGTGGCACACTCTGGGGATGGCAGGCTTGATTCCCAACTCCAGACCCACAGGGAGGAGCACCCAGAGCTGCAGGCATCACCTGGTAACCGTGTGAGCAATTCAGGACCCAGAGGACAGGATGAGTGGGCAAACCTCAACTTTGTACTGAAGGGCCGGGCGCAGAGCAGCGGTGTCCCTGGTCAGGCACCGTGGTGTCCCAGTCACAGAGACTGGGCACAGCAGCAACAGGGGCTCCTGGGAGCAGGTCCCACTGCAGTGACAGCTCTAGCCCCAGGGAGCCCCAGTGGCCAGGACTGTGGACCACTGTCAGCTAGGAGCAGTGTCGGGTGAATACTATGGGGTTCTTGGAAGCAAAGCCTGTACAGGCTCCCAGGGTGAGGCTTGCTGGGGTTCTCCTGCTTTTCCTTCCCCGTGGGGTGCAACCCCTCTGAGGGGATCCCCCCTGGTCCCAAGCTGCTTTGGACTAAGAGATGCAGTGCAGCAGGTCAAAGGCTGCCCTTGCTTCTCTACTTCTGCCTGGTTTTTGAGCTCTTAGCATTTCTGCCGCTACTTCGCTGCAGTCCAGAGATTTCACAGAGCTATTGCCATCAATCTGTAGCTGTCTTTTTATTGTACTGGGTTTTGTGGGGGCCCTTGCAGCCCACCGTCTTGCTGATGTCACCATCAGCTCTGGGAGTTCCCACAGTCCCCCCGGGGAGCCCAACGTGTAGCCAGTGTTGGAGTATCCTACAAACACAGCGTTCCAAAAAAAAGATTATGATTTAGTAGAGGACCCAGCATCAGTAAGATTCACAAATGGAGTCAGTGTCTATCTGGAACGTCCTGTCATTGGTCCTTGAGGATTAAGATATGACTTAAACAGCCCTAAGAGTGCATTTTTTACTGTCCTGATAAACGCTGAGCTGTGCTTACACTGGGCATCTCGTCAGCCAGTCAGTGTGCATTCGTTGAGGTCCTAGTACCTTCAGGACCTGCATGGACGCTGGGGATGCTGAGGTGAAGGACACAGAGTCCCTGGCTTCCACCTGCTTAGAGCTGACATCCTGTGTCTCCAGTGCCATGAGATGCAGACTTTTACAAACTCTCAGCTTTTATGACCAAATCATTTCTGTCTTAATTCATGCCACCCAGGGCATCGAAAAACCTTCATTACAGGGGTTACTCTTATCGCAGAGGAGAGACTGTCTGGGGGCTCCCAAATCCGCTCAGGGTCTAGACATCATCAGGAGTTAAGCCGGCAGCACTGCCCAGTGCAGGCTCACCAATCTCCTGCGTGGTCCTGCCTTCTTCCCTGGGGGATGGGGAATCAAGGAAATAGAACACGGACTCAAGTAGCAAATGCCAAGAATAAGGGTGGTTTGGATAGAAGACGAAAACAGAAGGGTTTCTATGGAACCAGGGCAGATCTTGGGGCCGTGTGAGGAGTGAGCCGAGCAAGAGACCTTCTGGGAGAAACGTGGCAGTCGCTGAGAGCACAGCTGCAGCCACAGACCAGTGTGGGGAAATGAGAACCCAGGTGCATGACCTCCAGGGTCTGTTCGCAGCGGCAGCCCCGGGGAGGCCCCTCAGGACGGGGCTCCAGGTGGGTGCTCATGTCTCATGGACGGTTCTCTCACAGGGCTGTGTGCTGGCCAAGGAAGCAAGATGACCGATGGTGAGTGTTGCTCGGTGGTATCCTCTTTGCCCTCATTCTGCAGCATCGATGCTGCTTCTCCAGGTCTCATCAAGGGGCAGAGGCTTTGTCCTCTTTTTTTTTTTTTTTAATTTAGTTATTTGAGAGAGAGCACAAGCGAGAGGGTAGGGACAGAGGGAGAAGCAGACTCCTCACTGAGCAGGAGGCCCGATGAAGGGCTCGATCCCAGCACCCTGAGATCATGACCTGAGACAAAAGCAGATGCTTCACTGAGCCACCCAGGTGCCCCATTTTTTTTAAAGATATAATTGTCATATAACATCATATTAGTTTCAGGTGCACAACATGATTCAAGATTTGTAGATATTGGGAAATGATCACCACAATAAATGTACTTAACACCACCACACAGCTGACAATTTTTTGGTCATTTTTTTTCTTGTTACAAGAACTTTTAAGATCTATTAGCAACTTCCAAATAAGCACCACAGTATTAAGTACAGTCCCCCCTGCTGCACAGGACTAACTTTATAACTGGAGATTTGTACCTTTTGACCCCTTCACCCATTTTATTCTGGCAACCATCCATTTTCTGTATCTATGATTTCTTTCCCTTCCCCCCTCCTTTTTTTAGATTCCACATATAAATGACATCACACAGTATTTGTCTTCCCCTGTTTGACTCATCTCACTTAGCATAAGATCTCCAGATCCATCCATGTTGACACAAGTGGCAATATTTCCTTCTTTTCTGTGGGTGAATAATATTCCATCATATAGATGCACACACCAAATTTTCTTTATACATTCACTCATCAGTGAACACATAGATTGTTTATGAGTCTTGGCTGTTGTAAATAATGCTGCAGAGAACATGGGGGCACATATAACTTTATGAGATAGTGTTTTTACTTCATTCAGGTATATTCCCAGAAGTGGGATCACCGGATCACAAGGCAGTTCTATTTGTTGCTTTTGGAGGAACCACAACACTGTTCTCCACGGTGTCTGTACCTACTTACATTCCCACCAATAGCCCACAGGGATCTCTGCTCTTCCCATCCTCATCAACACCTGCTGTCTGTCTCTTGTTTTCTGGCCAAGCGCCGTTCTGACAGTTACCTCATGAGCTCTTCTCCAAGGGCTCATTTGATGACAAGCCCTTGTCATTTGATGACAAGCTCATCAAATCCAGCCCTGGGCTCTTCTTCTTTTCACAGATGCTTTGCAAACCCTTCCTTAGTGCCTCATCCAGCTTTTTGGCACTTGCCAAGATTAATGTGACCCTGAGACACTGGACTCCTGTCAGGAACATAGAGTTTACTCTCAGCAAGGGGTGAATCCAACTACCCTGGATGTCCATGGATCATTTGAGTAGAATGGCTGAAGTCCACCTGGTCAACCTGAGTCAGCAAGACTCTGGGAAATACAGCTGCAAATACTGCCAGACAGAGGCTCCCCCACCAGTGTTCCCCAGCCAGTGACATCCTTCTTGTGTTTACAGATGGGAAGGAAGTGTCCCAGAAAGAGTCTGGCTTGATCTATCTGCCCCTCCTGCGTAAGAGGCTCAAGAGGGACTCAGAAGGGAGGACATTAGGTTGTCTCCTCTCCCACATAGGGCTCAACAATGGCAGGAGCAGTCTGAGGGCACTAGTCTTATCAGGAATGAATGAAAGGGAAATCCTGATCCCTCGACAAGACTTTGCTCACAAAGTTGGGCAAAGGTGGGCCTGGTACCCCCTGGGTTCACGCGCCCCGAGAAAAGACTTTTCGAAGACACCAGGGATGAAGGGCACCCTGAGCTTCTCCCCATGATGTCTGACCCTCTTTCTCTTCCAGGAAGCTTACCTAAACCTTCCTTTCCTGGCTCAGATGAGGCTTACGGTGAGACCAGGAGACATTGTGACTCTGCAGTACCAGAAGACAGACCTCATGGTTGCATTTATCGTGTTTGCTCTGTTGAAGCAGGGAACCCCTGAACCTGTAGATGTCCAGAGATCATTAGGGGATGTGATTCGCTTCACCTTCTGGACTGTGAAAGTCGGGGACAATGGCAGTTACAGATGTGTATACTACCAAATCAACGCTCCTTTCTGGGCCTCACAGCCCAGCAACAGCTTAGACCTGTGGGTGACAGGTAACAACTGAGACGATTTTAGAATAAAATAACCCCAACCCCCTTGCATGCCTTGCAGCCTCGCCAGGGTTCATTCCACTTACACATAGACACATAGACACATACACACATATGTGTACAGAACAAACCCAGTCAGATACAGTGTAGCTACGGTCACTTCAAACAGTTACTTGCTAGATCATTGAAGAGCAAGAAAAAGAGAAGCGCTTATCTTTACCTTTATTTATTCCTTCTGTGATGCTCTGCCTTTCTCCACGCAGATCCGAGGTCCTGATATGTGTCACCTTCCCTCTTGCACATTTCTTGCAAGGCAGGTGCACTGGCAACAAATTCCCTCGGCTTTTGTCTGTCTGAAAAAGTCTTTACTTATTAGCTTTTGAAGGATAATTTTTCGGGGTGTCAGGTCGGTGGCTTTCTTCTCTCAATGCTTTAACATCTCGCTCACTCTCTTCCGGCCCACGTGGTTTCCAAGAAGTCGGATAGGATTCCTACTGGTTCTCCTCTACAGGTGAGGTGCTCTCTCCTCTGGCTTCCTTCAGGATTTTCTGAATCTTTACTTTTTAGTTTGAAAATGACACGCATAGGGGTAGTTTTTGTCTTGTTTCTGATGTTTATCCTGCTTGCTCTTCTCGGAGTTTCCTGGATCTGTGGTTTTATGTCTGATGTTCATTTGGAGAAAAATCTCAGTTGTTATTTCTTAAATTTCTTTTGTTTCTCTCTCCTCCTGTTAATCCCATTACACACAGGTTACACCTCTGTCCCCAACCCTTGGATACCCTGTTCTGTGTTCTTCCAGTCTTGTTTTCTGTTTGCTATATGGTTTTGGAGGCTTCCGTGGACAAATCCTCAGGCACAGCGGCTCTCCCCTCGGCATGTCCAGGCCACCAACAAGCCCACTGAAGGGCATTCTTCATTTCTGCCACAGTGTTTTCAGTCTCTAGAGCTTCTTCTTGAGTCATTTGTAGGATTTCCATCTTCCTGCTTACATTGCCATCTGTTCTTGCTCGCTGCAAGAGCCTCAGCATGTGAATCACAATTGTTTTAAATTCCTGAGCTGATCGTTCCAACATTTCTGCCATCTCTACATTTGATTTTGCTGCTGTTGTCTCTTCAAACTGGTGGTTTTTGTTGTTGTTTTTTGCTTGTTGGGTTTTTCTGGCTTTTGGCACACCCAGTACTTTGTGCTTGATGACCAGCCACGATGTGCTGGGCAAAGGAATGGCCTGTAGTGACTTGGTAGTGAAGGGGTGGGAGCTTCCTATGGTCCCAGGATCAGGGCTCCAGCTTGCAGGGAGCCTGTGCCCCCAGAGTGTGACCCTCACAGGGTTTCTCAGCACCCCCTGCCGTGGTGGGAAGGGTGGTCAGAGCTGGCTGGGGTTGAGTGTTTCTCTTTCTATAGGTCAGTTAGACTCTGAAAAACCCCAGCAGGTCAGGCTCAGTTAACTAGTTTTCTCTGGCCTTGTTAAAAAGAACACAGCGCTCACCAGAGCGCTATTTCCTTTCCTCTTCCCCTGCCAGAAGCAGGAGGGGATTTTTCTTGGCTATTCACAAGGAGATCCTGGAGGTGAAACTCTCAGACCCCATGACCAGGCCCCCATTATCAGCTCCCCAGAGTTTCTAGCTCTCAGACTTGTCCAAACCCCACATGCCCACCCAGCACCAATTCCCATGGAGGTTTTGGCTTGCGGGTTTCTACTCCGGAAGGCTGTGATTCTCTGTATTCATGGGTTGGCCTCTCCAGTTTGAAATGAGTGACCTCATTTCCATCTCAAATCTAACAAGAATTACAGGACTTTTACTCACTATTATTGTAGATCGGGGACTTCCCAATCTTCTCAAGAACTTTGTCATTTTGATCTGGGGAAATCTTGTAGCAGGGACCTGGCCTTACACAGGGACCAGGGACTCCAGCATCAGAGTGCTCGCCGATGTGTGCAACTCTCTCTCTACAGAGTTGCCGTTCTCGATGTCACAGTGACAGAACTGAGGCCCTGGGAGCTGGCAAGAGCAGAGAATCACATCAGAAGGAAGGCTTGTGCACAGACTGGGAGGCAGAACAGTGGCTTTCTCCCCCACGTGACCTAACCTGTGACTAGCAGTGATCTGTGTCTTTGGGGGTTTTAAGATTCCCCTCCGTCCCCATCCATTCTCCTCTTCGCATTATTTCTTCTTTGTCCTGACGCATCACACGTGTAGGTTTCTCCCCTGGCCCTCACTAATGTGCGTTTATATTTTGTCAACTGATTAGGAATTTTTTTTAATTTTATTTATTTATTCATGAGCGACAGAGAGAGAGAGAGGCAGAGACACAGGCAGAGAGAGAAGCAGGCTCCCTGCAGGGAGCCCCACATGGGACTCGACCTGGGGTTTCTAGGATCACACCCTGGGCTGCAGTCAGCGCTAAACCGCTGCGCCACCAGGGCTGCCCTGATTAGGAATTTTAAGAAACCGTCGCGCCCAGAGACAATGGGACACAGTGTAATCTGCGTCCAGGTGCTTCTGTGTCTCTTCTCTGATTACTGAGCTTGGGAGTTTCGGCTATCCACTGACTGGGAGACACAAGCAGGCCTTGACTTCATGACAGTCAGACTAGGAGGAGTGAGGGTGCTCTGTGGCCAGCGCTGAGCACTTGTCTCTTGCAGGTTCCTCAGATATGGCACCAGGAAATCACACCAAGGTTAACCTCATCTGACTGGGTCTGGCAGCCTCGTTTCTGGTTATTATGGTGGGTGTCCTGCCTAAAACCTGGCATAGCCACAACGAGTCTCTAAGTGGAGCCAAGTAAAACAACCAAACACATCTCTTTTTCATGGGCTGTCCTAGTATGGGGGCACTGTAAATACCAAACTTTCTTTCTGGGGACCTCCAGTGTTTCTTTTCTTTCCTTTTTTTATTTTTAAGATTCATTTATTTATTCATGAGACACAGAGAAAGAGGCAGAGACACAGGCAGAGGGAGAAGCAAGCTCCCTGCAGAGAGCCTGAGGTGGGACTCATCCCAGAACCCTGAGATCACGACCTGAGCCAAAGGCAGACACACAACCACAACCCCTGAGGCACCAAGTGCCCCACCTCCTATGTTTCTCAACAGTGGCTTGACTGGAATTTCCAGTGGGATATTTATCATGTAGGACTGTCTGGTCATTGCAAGAACATTCAGCATCTCTTTCATCTCTCACTAAGTCAGCTGAAGCCCCAATCATCATGTAAACAAACTAACACTTCCACACTCTCTCAAACACCCCTAGATATGGAGAAGGAGAAGCGGGTAGACTTCCCCTGATGGAGAACCTATGTTTGGAGACCAGGAGAAATAACCTTTTCTTCCTCCCTCCTCTGACCTTTCTCTATCCGTCTCCACCTACAGGTCTCACAGTTGCTGAGGGGAATGATGGGTGTTGAAGACACTGAACCCACTGACCTGGAATGGTTTCCAGTGGAATGTGCATTCTCACCTCTGTTGAGAACCACTCAGGACAAGATGATGGTTTCCTCTTCTGTACTCCTCACCTGGGGCAGAGGACAGGATAGGGCATAAAAATTTATCCAACAAATTATTACTTTATGCAATGCTGAACAGTCTGTATTTTGTTACACCGATACAACATGTCACTTGGGTCATACCCCGAATTTCCATAAATGTATGAATTTCCATAAATGTATGTATGAATGTACCTGTTTCTTATAGTTATTTGGTGTGTCTTGATTTGGTATTTTTCTGATAGGCTAATGATGCTGAGCACCTTCTCATGTGTTATTGGTCTTTTTGAGATTTTTTATCAAAACACAATCAGAGAAGCGTGTTGTATTAGTTTTAGGCACACAACATATTGATTCAATGATTCTGTCCATTACTGGATACACACCATGATACACAGTCACCATCTGTCACTATACAACATTTATTTTAATTCCTGATAAAGTATCTGATTAAATATTTGCCTGCTTTTAATTGGATTGTTTATCTTTTTAATAATGAACTGTAAGAATATATACATATTCTGGACACAAGTCTGTTAACAAATATCTCCTTTACAGGTATTTTTCTTACAGTCTGTGACTTTTATTTTTAAACCTTTCTTAAAGAGCAAAAGTTGTAAACTTTGCTTAAGTTAACCAAATACGTTTTTTCTTTTTTTTTTTTCTTTTTTAAAAGATTTTATTTATTTATTCATGAGAGACACAAAGAGGCAGAGACACAGGCAGAGGGAGAAGCAGGCTCCATGCAGGGAGCCCGATGCAGGACTCAATCTCAGGAGCCACCCAGGAGTCCCTGAATTATTTTTTTCTTTTACAGATCGAGCTTTTGTGTCTTAAGGAATCTGCTTTACCCAAGGTCACAAAGATCTTTTCTCTGCATTTTCTTATATAACTATTATAGTTTTAGATTTTACATTTAGGTCTTAATCTACTTCAACATAATCATAGTCAGGGTTCATGTTGTGGGAGGTTGAGGGAGAGAGAGCATGTGGGCATGTGAGAGAGGGAGGGGCACAGGAGAAGCAGAGAGAGAATCTTAAGCAAGCTTCATGCCCAACATGAAGCTCAACATGGAGGCTCCATCTCACGATCCTGAGATCATGACCTAAGCTGAAATCAAGAGTCAGACAACTAACTGAGCCACCCAGGCTCAGCCACCAGCCACCCATTGTTCATTTTTAACAACAGACAGATACCCAATTGTTCCAGCACCATATCTTGAAAAAATTATTCTTTCCCTCATTGAAATATCTTAGCATTTTTAAAAGAAAATCAATCAATTTAGGGGCACCTGAGGCTCAGTTGGTTAAGCATCTGACTCTCACTTTTGGCTCAGGTCATGATCTCAGGGTCGTAGGATTGAGCCCTGCAGCAGGCTCTGCGCTCAGCAAGGAGTTTGCTTGAGATTTGAGATTCTTTCCCTCTCCCTCTGCTCCTCCGTCTGTTCTCTTTCTCTCTAAAAATAAATAAAATATTCTTTAAAAATAAAATAAAAAACTATCAACTTAGCATAGGCTAACAGGTGATTTTTGGACTCTATGCTATTTCACTGACCTGTCTATCCTTTCATCTACAGCATACTGTATTGACTGTAATTTTTTGTTTTTCTTTTTTTCCATTTTATAAACTTGAAACTGTGTTTTAAGATTTTATTTCTTTGAGTAACCTCTGTGCCCAATGTGGGGCTGGAACCCAAGATCAAGAGTCACATTCTCCACTGACTGAGCCAGCTAGGCACCCCCAGTGCAGATTTTCCACCCATGAGTAGGAAATCTCAGTTTTCTGTTTTTCTGAGAAGATACCTTGCCCTCATTTTTGAAAGATGTATCAGAAAAATGTCTCTCCTTTGCTGTCTTACCTGCGGCTCCCTTACAGTGTTTTCAATAAATATGTATCGAAAGAAAGAAAGAAAGAAAGAAAGAGAAGTGGCTACACTGCTTTCAGGTAAAGTATCTTTTGGTATCAGAGCAAGGAAAATAACCAAGGACATTACATAATGATAAAAGGTCAATCCACCAAGAAGATAGAGCAATCCTCAGTGTGGATATGCCAAACAACAGAGTTTCAAAATACCTGAAGAAAGGAAAAAAGAACTTCAGGAGGAATTCAACAAATCCCCAATTGTATTTGGGGACTTCAACATACTTCTCTCCATACTGGATAGAACTACCAGGCAGAGAATGAGCAAACATATGAGAACTGAATGACACTATCCACCAATACGCTGACTGATATCATGTAAAACACCTGCTACAGCACTCGGATGCACTTTCTTTTCAAGTGCCCTGAGGTCCTCCCCAAGATGGACTGTACCTTGAGTCACAAAACAGACATAACATTGGGGATGTTCTCGGACTGCCATGGAATCAAACCAGAAATCAGTAACAGGAAGCAACAAGAAAAGCTCAAAACATGCATACTAAACCAACATACTTCTATATAATCCATGGGTCAAGGGGGGGGGGGTGTCTCAAAAAAATCTTTAAAATGCAATGAAAAGAATTAAAATAAACATACAACATAAAACAATGGGATACAGAGAAATCAGTGCTGAACATTCACTGCTCATGTTAGAAAGGATGGTCTAAGCTCACACCTTAAGAAAAAAATCTAAAACAAAAATGGAAGAAAAATTATAAACATAGAAGCATAATAAGTCAATAGAGTTGGAAAAAACAGCAAAAATCAGTGAAACTAAAAACTGATTTTTTGAAAAGATCAAGAGAATTGACAAACCTCTAGCAATACAAAGGAAGGTAAACAGAAAGAAGACACAAACTGACAATACTCAGCATGAAACAGAGACTATCACTACAAATCCTGCAGCCATGCAATGGGTAACAAGGGAATACATAAAGTGGACTATTTCCTTGAAGCCCACCACCAAGATTCATCCAGTATGAAACAACCTGACTAGTTCTGTAACTCTATCTAAAAATTGAATTTGTAGTTTTAAAAGATTCTAAAAAAGAAATCCTCAGTAGGACGCCTGGGTAGCTCAGCAGTTGAGCATCTACCTTCAGCTCGGGACGTGGTCCTGAAGTTTTGGGATCAAGTCCTGTGTCAGGCTCCCTGCATGGAACGTGCTCCTCCTCCCTCTGCCTATGTCTCTGTCTCTCATGAATAAAAATAAAATCTTTTAGAAAAAAGAAAATAAAAGAAAAATCCTCGGGGCCAGAGTTGTCAGTTCTGCATACTAGAATTCTGAACTATTTTTAATTCCACGGGAGCCAGTGAGGAGCCAAGAATAAGAACACTTGAGTTGGAATATCTTCCTTCTATGGACTGAATACTTGTGTTCCCCAAAAGTTTGCATCCCTAATGTGATGGTGTTCAAAGGTGCGGCCTTTGGAAGATAACTAGGTCATAAGGGATTAAGTCTTCATGAATGGGATTAGCCTCTTCTTATAAAATACACAAGAAAGATGATCTCTCTTCACAATGTGAGGATCCAGGGGAAAAGGCAGCAGTCTGTAAACTGGGAAAAATGCCCTCGCTTAGAATCCAAACTTAGTACCCTGATCTGAGGATTTCCGGCCTCCAGAACTGTGGGAAATAAAAACACTTGCTGGTTGAGCCACCCAGTCTATGGTGTTCTGTTAAAGCAGTTTGAGCTAACGACGACACCTCCAAATTCACCAGCAACCGGTTCAGGGGAGGAATGCCTTCCCTCTTCTGGTATATCCACTTGAATTTTGAGGTTTGTTTTACAACCTCGTCCAGTTTGGAGTATCAAGGAATGAAAAGAGACGATGGCAAAAATTGGTTCAAAAACTTTCAATGCTAGAGCTAAGGCTGTCACATGTAGGTCTCTGCAATGAAAAGGTTTTCTCCATCTCCGAGCCAGCTCTTATCCTGTCAGGTGGCTGTGGGTGACCACGGTGTGATGCTGGAAGAGACGTGTTCACTGGGTGGGAAGAAGACGGTGAGTTATGGTGAGTTTGCATCTTTTCACATCCTTGAAAAAAATCTTTGTGAGTCGTGCTTACACTGGGCATCTTGTCAGTGAGCCATTGTGCATTTGTTGAGGCACTACCATGTGCCAGGACCTGTGTACACAGAGGGATGCCCAGGTGCTTTGGGGGCGAGTGACATCTGGTCTCCCGTGGCATGAAGTACATGCACTGTTATAAACTTGTTTGAGATCTTATACCAGAGTGATATTAGCATCATGGTGACAAGTGTCATTCCTTTTCTTATCGCCTTTCAAACACAACAAATCCACGCCTGTACCTGAACAAAAACACCTCTGCACAGCCCCACAGGACACCAGGGAGCCATCCTTCTGTGTGTGGAAGGTGGGTGGCTGGGACCCGCAGGCCGCTACAGCACTACAGGGTTGACAGTGGAGGTGGGGGACAGTGTAGGGCGGGTGCGAAAGTCTGCATGCCTGACTGCAGCTGGGGGACGCCCCCTTCCCCCGCTCTTCAGCAACACCCCTATTTTGGAGGAAGAGAACTCCAAGACGGAACAGGCAGAGCTGAAGGAACAATCTCCCTGTCTGCCCAGGAGCAGCAGTGGGACCCCTCCCCCCTATTCAAGGACTCCCTCCAGCAGAGATAGACCCGAAGCAGCAGTGCTAAGCGCATAGCTCCCCACCACCACCACCACCACCCGGCCCCACCTTCTCCCCCAACGTGCATATTCGAATTTACGTGGGAGGCTTGGCGAGCTGGGAGACACCGCGAGCAAGAGAAACCAAGATTGTGCCCTAGCGCCACCTTCTGGAAAAGAAAAGAAAAGCTCCTACTGACTCACCTGTTGAACCAACAGATTAGAATCAAAGTGAACAGAACTTAACCCAAATCAGTAGGCACTCGCTACTTCAAGTGCCGGGGCACGGATACTTCTCATCAAACACTATGAAAAATCATAACAGTATGGCATCATAAAAATCAAATAACAACTTTCCAGCAACCAACCAAACTCAAAGACACAATATTGAGATCTGATAAAGAATTTAAAAGAGTTGGGGCAGGGGGCCTGGCTGGCTGGGTGGGTTAAGTGTCCAACCCTCTGTTTCAGCTCTGGTCATGATCTCAGGGTCTTGAGAAGGAGCCCTGCATCCAGCTCCATTCTGGGTATGGAGCCTGGTTAAAATTCTCTCTCTCCCTCTGCCCCTTTCCTTCCCACCCCCACCACCCCACCTGCCCACTTCTCTCTCTCTCTCTCTCTCTCTCTCTCTCTCTCTCTCTCTCTCTCTCTCTCTCTCCTAAACAAACAAACAAAATGCTGGGGCACCTGGCTGGCTCAGTAGATTAAGTATGCAATTCTTGATCTTGGGGTTGTGTGTTCGAGCCCCAAGTTGGACGTGTAGTCAACTTAGAAATAAAATCTTTAAAAAAAAATTCAAAAGAATTGCTATGAAGAAATTCAATGAACTACAAGAAAACTCAGAAAGTCAGTACCACGGTCTCAGGAATAAAATTAATGAATAGGAGTATCTTACCAAAGAGACTGAAATTCTAAAAAAAGGCAAAATGGAAATTCTGGAGCTGAAGAACTCAATAAATAAGATGGAAAACACATTAGGAAGCGCTGGAATAGAGCAGATCACCTAGGAGAAAGAACAGGGGAACCCGAATAAAGGGATCTAGAAATGATTCAGGTGGAAAATGAGAGGGAACTAAGATTTTTAAAGCAAATAAACCCTACAAGAGGGGCACCTAGCTGGCTCAGTTGGTGGAGTGTGCAACTCTTGATCTTGGAGATTGTGGGTTTGAGCCCCACGTTGGGTGTAGAAATTACTTAAAAAAATAAAATCTTAAAAAAAAAGAAACCCTACAAGAATGACCAGACTCCATTTGAGGAAACAGCACAAGATTAACGGGTATATCAGAAGGAGAAGAGAGGGAAAGGGGAGTACAGAGTGTATTTAAAGAAACAAAAGCAATAAAAAAAAAAAAAAAGAAACAAAAGCTAAGACCTCCCCAAACCCCGGGAAGAAACTAGACATAAACATCCACAAAGCTAACAGAACACCTTATTATCTCAAGGCAAAAAGACCTTCTCCAAGACACACTACAACAATGTGTCAAAAGACAGTAATAAAGACAGAACTGTAAAGGCAGCCAGGAGGGGAAAGGTAGTAACCTATAAAGGAACCTCCCTGAGGTTATAAGCAGGTTTCTTAAAGAAAGTCTATAGGTCAGGAGAGAGTAGAATGACACATTCAAAATATCGAGAGACAAAAACTGCCAGCCAAGACGACTCTTCAGATATGAAGGAGAGTAAAGACTTTCTCAGGCAAACAAAAACTGAAGGAGTTGTTGCCACTAGATGTGCCTTACAAGAAATGCTGAAGGGAGTTCTTCAAGCTGCACCACAAAGACATAAATACACAAAATTCTGATTAAGGTGTTAAACAGTCAGCATTAGAAAAGTATAACTTTTTCAGAATAGTATATTTAAAATTTACATATAGCATGAAGGTTACAGAAAAAGAGCATTAAAAATAGCCATAACCATGGGCACCTGGTGACTCAGCAGTTGAATGTCAGCCTTTGGCTCAGGTCATGATCCCAGGGTCTTGGGATCAAGTCCCGCATCAGGTTACCTGCAGGGAGCCTGCTTCTCCCTCTGCCTATGTCTCTCTCTCTCTCTCTCTCTCTCTCTGTGTGTGTCTCTCATGAATAAATAAATAAAATCTTAAAAAAAAAAACCATATCCAGTGCAATTCGGTAATGAAATCATGGCATAAGAAGAGATCATTGTGGCATCAAAAATATACGAGAGGAGGAGTAAAAGGATGGGACTTTTACAAGCAAAGGAAGATAATATGCTATCAGTATAAAGGGGACTATTTTATCTATGAGCTGTTTGATGCAAACCTCACAGTAACCAGAGAGCAAAAATCTAGAGCAAAGACATGACATGTGGAAAAAATGCACAGACTGAGCAAATCATGATGGAAAGCCACCAACTTACAAAGGTAGACAGAGGGAAAAGAAATAACAGAGACAACATAACCAGAAGGTAAAAGATAAAGGGAGAGTAGTGAGTCCTTACATTGCAATAATCACTCTAAATGTAAATCAATTGAACTCAGTAATCAAAAGGCACAGACCAGCTGGCTGGATTAAAACAAAACAAAACAAAACCCACTCAACACTATGCTGTCTTCAGGAGACTCATTGCTGCTCTAAAGACACAGACAGGCTCAAGGTGAAAGGATGAAAGAGGTATTCCAAGCAAACAGAAACCAAAAGATGGCAGGCAAAACCATACTAATGTCAGACAAAACAGACTTCAAGCCAAAAAAGTTAGCAACAGACAAAGAAGATCATTATATAATGATAGAGGTCAGTACATCAAGAAGATAGATGCTCATAAATATATATGCTCCCAACACCCAAACACCAAAATACATTAAGCATATATTAACATCTTTTTTATTTTTTAAGATTATTTATTTATTCATGAGAGACACACAGAGAGAGAGAGAGAGAGAGGCAGAAACACAGGCAGAGGGAGAAGCAGGCTCCATGCAGGGAGCCTGATGTGGGACTCGATCCCAGAACTCCAGGATCAGGCCCTGGGCTGAAGGCAGCGCTAAACCGCTGAGCCACCCAGGCTGCCCTATTAACATCTTTTTATTTTTTTTTTAATTTTTTATTATTATTTACTTATGTAGTCATACAGAGAGAGAGAGAGAGAGGCAGAGACATAGGCAGAGGGAGAAGCAGGCCCCATGCACCGGGAGCCTGACGCGGGACTCGATCCCGGGTCTCCAGGATCGCGCCCTGGGCCAAAGGCAGGCGCCAAACCGCTGCGCCACCCAGGGATCCCTTAACATCTTTTTAAAAACATTTTATTTATTTATTTGATAGTGTGTGCTGAGCACACAAGCAGGAGGAACAGCAGGCAGAGGGAGAGGGAGAAGCAGGCTCCTTGCTGAGCAAAGAGCATGATGTGGGCTTGATCCCAGGTCGTGACTTGAGCCAAAGGCAGATGCTTAACTGGCTGAGCCACCCAGGTGCCCCAAATACTAATGGATTTTAAGGGAGAAATAGACCTTGTACAATTATAACAAGGGGCTTCAGTACCCTCCATCAGCAATGAATAGATCATCCAGACAGGAAATCAACAGGGAAATGGTGTAATTGAACCACACTTTAGAACAAATGAACTTTACAGACATATACAGAACATTCTGTCCAACAACAGCACAACACACTCTTCCCAAGTGCGCGTGGAACATTCTCCAGGACAGATCATGTGATAGGCCACAAAATAAACCTCGGCAAATTTAGGAAGATCAAAAACACACCTTTCCTGACTAGAGTGATTATAAAACAGAAATCAACAGGAAGAAAGCAGGAAGATCTACAAATGTGTGGAAACTAAACAACCCACTTCTAAACAATGGGTCAAAGAAGAAATCAAGAGAAAATTAAAAATTAGCTTGAAACAAATGAAAATGGAAATACAACATATCAAATCTTGTGGGATGCAGCAAAACCAGTTCTGAGAAGAAAGTTATAGCAATAAATGCATATATTCAGACATTAGAAGGATCGCAAATAGTCAGGTTAACTTTACACTTGAAGGAACTAGAAAAAAACAAATTAAGCCACAGCGAACAGAAGAAAGAAATTAATAAAGATCAGGACAGAAGTAAATGAAATAGAGAGACCAGAAAAGCAATAAAATTAAGACTGGGTTCTTTAAAAAGATAAACAAAATTGGCAAACCATTAGCTAGACAGAGAAAAACAGAGAGAAGACTCAAAATCAGAAATGAAAGTGGAGACATTACAATTGATACCACGGAAATACACAGAATCATAGACTACTATAAATAATTATACGCCAATAAGTTATATAACTTTAAAGAAATGAATGTATTCGTAGAAACACACAACCTGCAGAAATTGAATCAGGAAAAAGCAGGAAATCTGAACAGACCCATAATGAGTAAAGAGATCGAATCAGTAATAAAAAAACACCCCCAAAACAAAAAACAAAATTCTCAATACAGAAAATTCCAGGACCAGATGGTTTCACTGATGAATTCTACCAAATATTTAAAGAAGAATTAATGCCAACCCTCCTCAAAGTCTTCCAAAATACTGAGGAGCACAGAATACTTCAAAACTCACTCTATGAAGCCAGCATTACCTTGATACCAAAACCAGATAAGGATACCACAAGAAAACCACAGACCAATATCCCAGATGAATACAGATGCAAAAATTCTCAGCAAAAATCAACAAACAGGACTACATCAAACTCAAATGCTTTTTTGCAAAGCAAAAAAAAAAAAAACAATCAACAAAATGAAAAGACAACCTACAGAATGGGAGACAATTTTTGCAAATTATCAGACAAGGAATTAACATCCAAAGTAGATTAAGAACTCACACAACTTGGTAACAACAATAACAAAACAAAAACAACCCGATTTACCCCAAAACATGGGCAAAAGTAGACATTTTTCCCAAGAAGACATCCAGATGGTCAACATATACATGAAAAGATGCTCAACACTCATCATCAGGAAAAGGAAAATCAAAACCACAATGAGATGTCATCTCGTACTGTCAGAATGACTGTCGTCAAAAACACAAGAGATGACAATGCTGGCAAGGATGTGGTGAAAAAAAATAAAACCAAAAAACAAACACTTGTTCGCTGTAGTGGGAATGTAAATTGGTCCAACCACTATGGGAAACAATATGGAGAGTCCTCAAAAAATTAAAGATAGAACTAAAAAATGATCTAGCAATTCCACTTCTGGGAATATACTCAAATGAAATAGGAACAGGATTTCAATGAGATCTCTGCACACCCGTGCTTATTGAAGCATTATTCATGACAGCCAAGATATTTCCAACCCAAATACCCATCAACTGATGAATGGATAAAAAGATGTAGTACAGAGGAGCCTGGCTGGCTGTCCCTGGACATGTGACTCTTGATCTCCAGATTTTGGGTTCAACCCCCTTGTTGGGTGTAGAGATTACTTGAAAATAAAATCTAAAAAAAAAAAAAAAAAAAAAAAAGGAATACAATATACACAACGTAATGTTAAAAAACGATACCCTGCCATTTACAACAACATGGATGGACCCTGGGCACGTTATACTAAGTGAGATAAGTCAAATGTAAAGACAGGTAATGTTTGGTATTACTTATATGTGAAATCTAAAAATGTCAAACCTGTAAAACAGAGAGTAGGTGGTGATTAGCAGAGGATGCAGGGATTAGACTAAGGTTTTTCAGGGTACAAACCTGTAAGGAGTAGTAAATAAACCACAGAGATCTAATGCACAGCATAATGAATATAGACAATATCATAAGTACACAATGTGACAAATGTCGCTGCGACAATCATGGCACAACATATCAATGTATCAAACTAACAGCTGTACACCCTAATTTTGCACAATGTTACACGTCAAACGTATTCAGTAAGAATACAAAAATGCCTGGCATGCCCTATTTTAAGGCTTCAAAGTATTAAGTTGGTTACACTAATGGAAAGCCCTGGAGAGAAAAAGACCCCCTTGCATATTTAGGGCGCTCTTTGAGATGCCACACCCACAGCGCCTGAAATCCAGGAACCCTCCTTCCTCTGCTACGAGGCGGCGGCGGTGGGGTGGGGCGCTAGCGCAGGAGGGCCCCGCGGAGGACCCCGGGTGTAGGGGCGCACCGCAGGGCGCGGGGAGCGCTCTTTAGGGCCGGCTCGGGAGCGTCCACCGGCGACGCCAGGGAGCTCGCGGCCCGTACTCACCCGCTGGGAACACCGCTCGTCCTCCCGGGGCGCGGCCCGCAACCCGCTCCACGGCACCGGAACGCCGGCGGGACGGCCGCGGTCAGGCCTCTCCAGGCGCAGATGGAGCGCCCCGAGGCTTCCCCAAGGCGCACGCGGCGCGCACGCTGGGGCTGCGCGCGGAGGGGCGCCGGGGCGAGCCCCCACCCCTGCGGTCCTGCGGAGGGAGGGCGGGCGCGCGCGGAGGGCGGTGCGCGGGTCGGGCCGCAGGTGCCTCTCCCGGTCGCGTCCCCTGCCCAGACTCAGCAACAGTACCAGCGCCTTCAGGGGAATGTCGAACTGCCCCTCACGAACCCCGCCCTGTGAGAGGCCCCAGTCCTTAGTCCAGCTGGAGGTCTGCTCAGTGGGAAAAACCTGCGCCCCCTACTCTCCACCCCCGCGAACAGAGCCAGGCCCGCGCGGGGCCGCTGGAACTTGTACTCCCCAGGGCGGGGCCGACGCATCAGCCACCCCCTCTGGGAATCAGTAGGGTTGGGGATCACTCTGTTTCACAGCGTTGGAGAGCAGTGCTTCATTTGCATCCGATCTGGGTGCACGTGTCTTACTGAGTGCATGCGGTATGCTGAACACCTTGCTGGGACTGGTGGCGAGCAGGTGAGCTCGCAACCACTGTATTTTTTTTAAATATTTTATTTATTTATTCATGAGAGACACTCAAAGACAGAGAGAGAGGCAGAGACATAAGCAGAGGGAGAAGCAGGCTCCATGCAGGGAGCCCGACATGCACCCACTTTAGCTTAAGCAGAAGGATGACCTTGCAAGGAAGAACGTAAGGAAGAAAACCCACAAATTGGAAGTGCCCTTAAAGGTCACACAAGGGCAGAGAAGGCGGGGGAGGGGGAGGACTTCCCGGAGGATGTGGGATTCCAATCACGTTTTGAAAAATTGAATGTTCTGGATGAGGCAGAGGTGGCAGGGAGTATAAAGGAGTGTGGTCTGGCTGTACTGAAAGGTTTATGTCAGAGAGCAGGGAGCAAACCAGGTGGGGAAGTGGTCACCAGTGCCTTTGGGCCTCACTTTCAGAAGTGACCTCCGCTTGGAGTTTCCCTCCACAGCAGGGAGATGCATCTTCAGGCTTCAATAAAAGGAAACATCTCACGGCTGGTTTGCAATTTCTGGACCTCATGGCCTGTTACTCTAAGAATGGATACACTTTGGGGGCGCCTGGGTGGCTCAGTGACTTAAGCATCTGCCTTCAGCTCAGATCATGATCCCAGGGTCCTGAGATTAAGCCCCACATCTGGCTCCCTGCTCAGCAGGGAGTCTGTTTCTCCCTCTCCTTCCACCCCATTCCTGCTCTCTCTCTCTCTCTCTCTCTCTCACTTTCTCTCTCAAATACATAAATAAAATATTTTTAAAAATCGATACACTTTGGTATAAATCTTATCATTAACTAGTGAGTAGATATAAGCTTTCAAAATGATACTATTTTGTAAATTATTTTGGCATTTATTCAATTTCTGTATACCAGAAGTCTCAAGGGAAGAGGACCCAAATCTTTCTTGACCTAAAGGGAGTATGTTGATGCTTTGGGGTTTGGTCTCGAGAGCAACAGATGATTTATGAGAATGGTTTTGATGGCTTTCAATGAATTAGACATAAACCAACAGTTCAGAAAGTTCTTTTCCAGGACATTTGTTCTTAGCTTTTGATTTCAGAAACTAAGATCACAGTTAAGTAAAAGATAGTTATTTTCAAGTTTATAAGGTCATGGAACACCTGGAAGTCATGCTGTATTACTTTTACTAAAACACTGTGGAATGCTATATCACACTTAACTATTGTGAAATTTAAATTCCACCTTTTCCATATCCTAGTACCAGTAAAAAGGAGCCTGGTGCCATATACTTTATTAATTTTGAATTTGACACAGAAAAAAAATTTTACAACCAAATGATTCTATCTTATTTATGTCATCCTGAGGACCAAGAAGCCATTAATATGGAGCACAGTTTCCGGTCACTCTCTCCCAGATGATACTCTCAGAAGATGCAGGGACCACTTTGCGACTTAGGTAATGTCAGGAAATAAGTGAGATCACATCTCATCTGCAAGCTTCCCAAATCTCCTCCTTGGTGTGCCTTCTGTCCCAGGGAGGAGGAGAGCCAGAAGATCTCATAAGCTGTCAACTTGATCAAGGACTCATCATTCCACCAGGAGCCTATGCATGGAAGGACAGACCTGAGATCAGAAAAAGGTAAAAGAGAAGGAATATTTCTCCTGGCCTCCCAACACAGGTTCTCCACTGGGGAACATCACCCCACCCCCATCCTCCACATCTAGAGGTGTTGGAAAAAGTACAGTAGTCCTCGCTTGTTATCTTCTCCCGCACTAATTGGGGTTTCTTCATGGGAAAGAGAAAGCGTGCTAAATGTTCCCACAATGAACAGGACAGTCCCATATGGTGAAGAAATACCCCACCAAAAATGCCATTTGTATCCATGTTGAGAAACACAAGAAGTCCCCCCAGCAGAGTGGTGTTTCGAGAACCCCGTGCCGCTATACCACCCATGAACAAGAGAAGCACTCAGCTGTTCTACACGGATCCACGTGGAGGCTCCTTCTGGCTGCACCAGGCTTGCACCAGGAAAGCCCCCATAATCACCACAATTATGGCAGCCAGACCCAGGCGGATGAGGTTGTCCGTGGTGTAATCCCCCGACGACCTGGTGTAATCCCCCGACGTGGTGTAATCCCCCGACGTGGCACCTGGAGGAGCTGGGAGAGAGAAGAGGATGAGCGCCAGCCAGGAGAGGAGCATCCTTCCTTCTCAAGTGGATCTGCCCAGTGTGACTCTCTGCACCTGCTTGTATTTCCTGGCCAGTGGTCAGCTGTACCTTCCCTGACGTCGGGATCACTGAAAACACAACGTGAGACTTCAGGAGAGTTGTAGTGGGGTCTTCCTTTGCCTTCTTCCCTCTGTGTTCTCTCTGCTTTACCCCTCTTCTTGTGTTTCTTTGCTCTTCATCTCATTTCCACCCTCCCACACTGCCATTTCCCCTTCTCCCTCCTTGTGGTAGGAATCAGGCTTAGGAGGAACCCCCACAACCCAAGTTGCTGCACAGAGCGCTGAAGTACCTCAGTGGCTGCGTCTGCTCCCCTCCTCCTGCCAAGACTTACTGCAGCCAGGGAGCTCAAGGAGACTCAAGCTTAGAGGCTGAGCATCAGGACCACCATGCATTTCATTTCAGCTTCACCCAAGAAGAGCCAGGGCTCGGCATTGGCCCTGGTTCCTAGAGAGGACCCGCATTTGCATCTTCCAACCCACACATGCCATGAGTGCAGAGCTCCTGTCCAAGACCATCAGCAGCAATGTTCCCTGGAGGCAGAGTCTGCAGGGAGACCCCCGTGATGCCCTCTGCACCTCTCAGGGCTGCCCACCCGGACCTTGCTTGTTAACTACAGGATGTTTGCGGACCATGGCACACACACAAACACTTAAAACACCCAGGAAGCATGGCATGGCCTCCAACGAAGTAACGTTCTGCCAAACACAGAAGATCAGTTTAAAAGACACCACATCTGTGCCACAAAAGCAGGCGAGTGGGAAAACACCACATTCTAAGAATGACAAAGGTACCACCATGACGTTGCCATCACCGGGATGACACACAGGTGGCAGAAGGGGCCCTGGTGGTGGCGGGATGGATCCTTTGGAGGAACAACTTGAGATGTTATCCAAGAAGGCAAAACAACAAAGGCTGAAGACTAGAAAGTAGGAAAGGAGAGACTTAAAAAGGAGATGACCGTGAAAACAAAGGAGAAACAGGAATTGGAAAATAACAGAAGAAATGCTCTCCAGTTAAAAAATATATATGTTGCACACCTGAAATGGATGCAATGTGATGAGTCAATATAGGTCAACAGAACCAGAGAAAACAAATAAAATAGCCAAAATAAAAAGAAATTAATCGATTAATTAAAACTTTAAAATGTCCTAAGAATCATACAAAACCTACCTCTCACCTGGATCTCCAGAAAATTGCTAGGCTGTGAGGTCAAGAAAGGGGCCCCTATCTGGAAGTACACGCAGCTGTAGTTCCCGGCATCACTGACTGTCACACTCCTGAGGGAGAAGTCTGTCTCCTTCCCTGCTGGATCCTGGACCCGTATGGGCTCTGCTGCTCCTGCCTTCAGCAGAGCGAACTTTATAGGCATGAAAATATTGTCTGGCCTCTGACACTGCAGGGTCACGGTTTCTCCTGCGGTCACCACACCTCTTTGGTGGGCTTGGAGGAAAGGTTTAGGGAACTCTCCTGGAAGAGAAGAGGGCTCCAAGGTCACGGGGAGAAGCCTGAGATCCCCCACCCACCCTGTTCTCCTGGCAGGGGTCCCGCCAAGTGGGAGAGATGACAGATCCCTGGTCTCACTCTCTTCTGACTCTGACTACAAGCCCTGGGTGATGCCCAGCCAAGTCGTTCTGCTGCTGTGTTTCTCCATCTCCCCTTCCCGCCCCCCGCCCCCCCCACCTCCCGGGGGTTCCTCCCCCACACCTGTCCCTATTACTCCAAAGCACCCTCCTCACCTGTCACCAGCAGGAGGAGGACGTCACTGGGCTGTGAACTTATTTGTGGGAGCTCTCGTCTATAGTATTCGCAGGTGTACGGTCCAGCGTTACGGGTTTTTAGGTCATTGAGGTGAAATTCAGCCACGCCCTCTGTGGAAGCCAGTGATTGCAAGGACTCTAAGATATTTCTTCCCTTTCTGAGAACAAAGTTGATGTTCTTGGTGGAAGTCTGGCATTGCAGTGTCACATTGCTCTTGGGAGGCATTATCCAGCTGGGCCAGGCATTGAGGAAGGGCTTGGGAAGGGTCTCTGGAAGGAAGCAGATTTGGGGATGGGATTTGGTGCCCTGAGCTGCTCTCAAGAAGTCCCTTTAAGGAAAGAGAAGGGACATGGGGAGTTTGGAGTGAAGGAGAGAGAGGGTCTAACTGAAGGAACTCACCATCAGTCATCCAGCTACTTTGGCCAACACACAGCCCTGTGAGAGAACCGTCCATGAGACACGAGCACCCGCCTGGAGGCCCGTCCCGAGGGGTCTCCTGGCCGGGGGCTGCTGCTGAGAATGGACCCTGGAGATCATGCACATGGGTTCTCACTTCCCCTCACTGGACTGTGGCTGCAGCTGTGCTCTCAGCTCCTGCCCCATTTCTCCAGGAAGGTCTCCTGTGTGGCTCTCACCTCAGGTGGCCCCAGGACTGGTCCTGGTTCCACAGATGTTCCACAAACCCTGTAATTCTTAAGAGAGCTTATGTAGTCACCCTATGGGAGACACAAGGTGTTACTGTCCTATCAACACCGGGGGGGGGGGGGGTGTAGCTACTCTGTATTGTTCACCTTAGTATCTGCAGTGTCTACACAATCCTGGAACCTAGTTAAGAATAAACAAATGCACATTGGCCAACTGAAGAGATGCCCTAATTTAAGCGTGGCTCAGATATTTCAAGGATGATAGAAAAATTCAAAGTCATAGTAACATCTTTTCCTCATTTCACCAGATAGACCAGCCCAAAGGCAATGAAAGTCCATGGATTACCCTAGAATCTAGGGATCAGAGACTACTGTGAAGACCAATCACATCACTGGGACCCAATCAAGCTAAGACCCATACTGTCCCTATTTGTGGAAATCAGGCTTTCTTAGCACCAGCAAATGGCTGGCCTGAGATGCCCCCAGCTCTACGTCCCTGGACACTCCAAAGTACTCTTCTTTCATCTCCTTCATCTCTTTGAATTCAGGCCTCAATGATCCCAACCTGGCATTTGCTCACACACCTCAAGAACTTTACCATTATGAAGATTCTACGCCTCACTCTTCATATTCCATATGACCAAGTGAAAGCAATTGTGACTTTGGAGCCAGACAGGCCTGGGTTTGAATATTGAGGTTTCTGCTCACTCACTGTATAGCCCTGAGCAAGATCCCTGAACTGTCAGTCCCTGAGTGTGTCTCCATCATGCAGTACTGTTGGCAAGGGTCAGAGCAGTATTTCTCACATAATGGGATACAAACCGCGGGGCTCTACAGATGGTTTTTGCTGTGACGTAGTATTCGATAGCATTGATCAGAACATCAGAACGGCATTACCCTTTCAAATCACTTCTACTCCTTTAATCACAACAAAGAATTTCTTGAGCTAGAGATCAATCTCCTTATACAACTGACTCTGGGGTCCCTGGGTGGCTCAGCGGTTTAGCGCCTGCCTTTGGCCCAGGGCGCGGTCCTGGAGACCCGGGATCGAATCCCACGTCGGGCTCCCGGTGCATGGAGCCTGCTTCTCCCTCTGCCCCTCTCTCTGTGACTATCATGGATAAATAAAAATTAAAAAAAAAAATCCCAGATCACAAAAACATGTGACACAAGAGAGGAAAACCAGAGTTCAAATATTTAAAAAAAAAAAACAACTGACTCTGGCCAACTGCCCTTTGTAATAAGGAAGTAGCTGGTGCTCCTGAGTGGTTCAGTCGGTTGAACATCTGCCTTTGGCTCAGGTCATGATCCCAGGGTCCTGGGATTGAGCCCCACATTGGGCTCGCTGCTCAGCAGGGAGTCTCTTTCTCCCTGCTTATTCTCTCTCTCTCTCTCTCTCTCTCTCTTTCAAGTAAATAAAAAAAAATGTTTAAAAATAAATAAATAAAAATAAGGAAGTAGCTGGCCATGGGCTCATAAATGTGATGGCCAACAGCCCAGATACAATGTCCTAATGTCTTCCTTTATAGTGTGTATGTATTTATGATGACCTTCTATTTTTGGTAAGTGACCCTGGCTTTTCTTTTAAATTTTTGCTTTTTACTTAAGCTTTTGGCATAAAGTTTCCATCTTCAAATGAATGTGCTTGTTTAAAATAAAGATATCGGAGCACCTGGGTGGCTCAGTCTGCCTTTGGCTCAGGTCATGATCCGGGGGTCCTGGGATCAAATGACACATTCTCTCTCTCCACCCTCCACTTATGCTCTCTCTCACTATCTCTCTTCCTCTCTCTCTCTCTCTCTCTCTAGCTCTCAAGTGAATAAAAAATATTTTAAAATAGATTAATAAAAATGAAACAAAGATATTGAAAAAATAAAGAAAGATAAAATAAGGCTATTGAGTCAGTAAAATTTCAATAAGTAGGGATGATACAAGCATACAGGACAGATCATGAGCATAGAATGTAAGTGTTTGCATACCGGAAAACATTTGATGGGTAAGATGTATCCAAAGCCTCCCAAGGTTCCAGACACACATGAAGCAGATCAATAAAGACAAGCAGATATTATTACTTCTCTTTCCAGTTCTAGTGGTCAGTCTTTCTCCACCCACCTTCACCTCTAATCCCACTATATGAGCCTAAGAAACTTACCAAAGCAGAGGAGGCAAAGGAATTCAAGGATCATATTGGCCCTGCAGCCTGCTTTATGGGCCCCTCTTTGGTTTCATCCACAACAGGGAGGGAAGCTGGATGTGGGCGGTGGCATCTTTGGCCAACCCTTCCCTTCCTTCCTCTCATGTAACCCACAGGTTTTTGTGTTCCAACCACATTCAGGAAACAAGAAAGAATAGAATGCTCCACCAGGTCATAATTAAAACACTGCAAACAGAATGAATTCAGGGCTCAAACTCTAACCCACCTAGAAGAGCCAGACATGCTAGAAACCTGGACCCAAATGACTCCACTGAGGAGATGGAAACAGGTTGGTGCAGAGACTACGAGAGATTCTCTGGCCTATAGGAAAGACACTGGACTTTGGAACTGAACGAAGGAGTCAGTGTTAGTGACTACTTTTGAATTAGGCTCCACACTAAGCCTACTTAAGATTCTCTCTCTCTCCCCCTCTCCCTCTGCCACTCTCTGCCACCCCACTCACACGCACGTGCACTCTCTCCCTCAAAAAAAAAAAAAAAAAGATTGGAAATGAGGAAACATAAAAGAGACGCATGGGCAGCCCCGGTGGCTCAGCAGTTTAGTGCCGCCTTCAGCCCAGGGCCTGATCCTGGAGACCTGGGATCGAGTCCCATGTTGGGCTCCCTGCGTGGAGCCTGCTTCTCCCTCTGCCTGTGTGTCTCTGCCTTACTCTCTCTCTCTCTGTGTCTCTCAAGAATAAATAAATAAAATCTTTAAAAAAAAGATGGACAAATACAAGGATTAGCTAGATGATAAATGTACATCCTACAAATAAGTAATTACATGAAATGTAAATGGGTTCAAAATCATTTAAAATACTATTAGACTGGATGTTTAAAAGAGCTAAATATATACTGTTTTTTAAAGATAAACACTTTTTTAAAATAAAGGGAAATACTTTAGATACATGCATAGATGAGTTGAAAGCAAAAAAAAAAAAAAAAAAAAAAAAACAAAAAGATATAACATGCAAGCACCAGCAACAGAAAAGGTGATATGGCCTATATTAGTATCACATAAAGTAGATTCTAAAGCAAGAAATGGCATTAGATATGAAGAGGAATGTTGTGCCCAAGATCACGAATCCGAGAAACCGCCAAGGAGCCGACACCGATGCAATCACACGAGGGTTTATTTACAAGCTCGAGCCTGGGACCAAGTATACCCGAAGCAGCAGAGCAGGGACTTGGACCCCGAGAACCCCGAGACTAAGAGGCTTAGCAACTTTATAGGGGCCAGTGGCCAATGGGATCGCAGAAAGTTGCACAGACATGCTGGTCCACTGAGTCGGATTTCCGGTTAGGGTGTGTCCTGGTCATTGACTAGGGCAGGGCAGTGCCCTAAGTAATAAGCAGGTCAGCACAAGGCGGGTGCAGCCCAAAATAGAGTCAGTCCTGCTCTGCTTGTCCAGGGGTAGGGGATTTTGTTCAATTTCCTGGGTCCCACAGGAATACTTCCTAATGATAAAATAGTCAATGCAAGGGAAATACATAATAATCCTAACTTTGTATGCATCTACTAACAGATACAAAAAAATCCATAAAACAATTGTTGACACTATTAGATTTAAATAAACCTATAATCACATTTTACCTTTTAACAGATCTTTCTCAGTGACTACATTCCACATGAAAAAAAATACAAGTCAAAACAAAGAAAGGAAAGAAAGACTTTCACTATTCTAAGCAATCAAACCCAGGAACGAGAAAAGATGCCATTTCACTCTCTATTTTACAAAAAGGTTTTAATGCTAACATGTAATGTTGATTAGAATCTGGGAAAACTTCATATGCATAATCAGTTTTCAGAATGATAAATCAATATTCTTTACTAAATGGCAACTAGGTTATGAAGCTAATCTGCCTCCCCCCCGCCACACACATTTATAGCCTTCCATCTGGAAGTTTAAATCTCAGTAGTTTACTCTGAGGAATAATTAATGTTATCCAAAAGATTTATAGGTTGTTAATTTTAATTATGTTTATATCAGCAAGTGAGTTGGGAGCAATATAAATGTGCAGAAGTAGGACTGGTTAGTTACAAGTTCTTACTTCCATAGAGGGGAAGCCTATGCATCAATTTAAATCACATTATGGAGCTTAAAAATAAAATATCAATTTTCTAAAAAGATGTGATTATATATATTGTGTGTGTGTGTGTGTATACACAAATACAAATATAAAAAAAAGAGCCTCAACATTTTTTTTAAAGTTTAAAAAATAAATCACACTGTGGAAGCAATTTAGAACCATGTTGTGAGAAAGTACTCATTGGCATGGAACTCTTTAAAATGTATTGGTTTGTGGGACACTTGGGTGGCTCAGCAGTTGGGCGCCTGCCTTCAGCTTGGGCCGTGATCCTGGTATCTGGGATCGAGTCCCACACTGGGCTCCCTGTAGGAGGCCTGCTTCTCCCTCTGCCTATGTCTCTGCCTCTCTCTCTCGGTCTGTGTCTCTCGTGAATAAATAACACATCTTTAAAAAAAAATAAAATAAAATGTATTGGTTTGTGACAAAAGAAGATAACAGTATAGGAGCTATATACATATATATGTATATACATATATTATATACATATATCAGAAATTTTTCTTATATATCACCCCAAACATTCCTAAAGGAGATGAGCTTTACATTAATAAAAAGAAAGGATAAGAACCATATGATCATCTCAAAAGATGCAGAAAAAGCATTTGACAAAATATAGCATCCTTTCTTGATAAAAACATTCAATAAAGTAGGGATAGATGGAACATGCCTCAACATCATAAAGGCCATATATGGAAGGCCCATGGGTAATATCCTCCTCAGTGGGGAAAAATTGAGAGCATTTCCCCTATGGTCAGGAACAAGACAGGGATATCCCCTTACGAGTTAACATGGTACTGGAAGTCCTAGCCTCAGCAATCAGACCACATAATGAAATAGAAAAGCATCCAGATTGGCAAGGAAGAAGTCAAAGTTTCACTATTTGCAAAAGACATGATACTCTATGTAGAAATAAAAAAAAAAACTCAACCAAAAAATTGTTAGAACTAATGCATGAATTCAGCAAAGTCACAGGATAAAAAATCAATGTGCAGAAATCTGTTGTATTTCTATACAACAATGAGGCAGCAGAAAAAGAAATCAAGGAATTAATCCCATTTGCAATTGCACCAAAAGCAATAAGATACCTAGGAATAAATCAACTAAAGAGGTAAAAGATCCAGAAGGATTGGAAGAAGAAATATTGTTAAATTGTCTGTACTACCCAAAGCAATCTACAAATTTAATGCAATCTCTACCACTAGCATTTTTCACAGAGCTAAAACAATCCTAAAATTTGTAGGGAACCACAAAAGACCCTGACTAGCCAAAGCCATTCTGAAGAAGAAAAACAAAACTGGAGGCATCACCTCAAGCTGTATTACAAAGCTGTAACCATCAGGACAGTATGGTACTGGCGAAAACAGATACATAGATCAACAGAACAGAATAGAGAACCTAGAAATGGACCCATAAGTATCTGGTCAACTAATCTTTGACAAAGCAGGAAAGAATATCCAATGGAAAGAAGACAGTCTCTTCAATAAATGGTGTTGGGAAAAGTGGGCAGGCACATGCGGAAGAATGAACCTGGACCACTTTCGTATACCATACACAAAAATAAATTCAAAATGGATGAAAGATCTAAATGTAAGACAGGACATTGTAAGACTACCAAAATCTTAGAGGAGAACACAGGCGGCAACCTCTTTGACCTCCGCTGTATAAATTTTTATTAGACATGTCACCAGAGGCAAGGGAAACAAAAACAAAAATGAACTCTTGGGACTTGATCAAGATAAAAAGCTTTGCACAGTGAAGGAAATAGTCAACAAAACTAAAAGACAGCTTACAGAATGGGAGAAAATATTTGAAATGACATATATGATAAAGGGTTAGTATCCAAAATCTATAAAGAACTTGTCGGGATGCCTGGGTGGCTCAGTAGTTGAGCGTCTGTCTTTGGCCCAGGGCATGATCCTGGAATCCCAGGATCGAGTCCCGTATCGGGCTCCCTGCATGGAGTCTGCTTCTCCCTCTGTCTCTCACTCTCTCTCTCTCTCTCTCTCTCATGAATAAATAAATAAAATCTTAAAAAAAAAAAGAACTTGTCAAACTCAAAACCCAAAAAACAAATAATACAGTTAAGAAATGGGCAGAAGGCACGAATAGACATTTTCTCAAAGAAGACATACAGATGACCAATAGACACATTAAAAGATGCTCAACATCACTCATCATCAGGAAATACAAATCAAAACAACAATGAGATACCACCTCACACCTGCCAGAATGGCTAAAATTAGCAACACAAGAAACAACATGTTGGCAAGAATATGGAGAAAGGGGAACCTTCATGCACTGCTGGTGGGAATTTTTTTTAAGATTTATTTATTTATTTATTTATTTATTTATTTATTTATTTATGAAAGACAGAGAGAGAGAGAGAGAGAGAGAGAGAGAGGCAGAGACACAGGAGGAAGGAGAAGCAGGCTCCATGCCAGGAGCCCTATGTGGGACTCGATCCTGGGACTCCAGGATCACACCCTGGGCCAAAGGCAGGCGCCAAACCGCTGAGCCATCCAGGGATCCCCTGTCGGTGGGAATTTAAACTGGTATGGCCACTCCATAGACAAGTTTGGAGGTTCCTCAAGAAGTTAAGAATAGGGCACCTGGAGATATATATATATGAAATCTTGCCATCTGCAATGGATGGAACTAGAGTGTATTATGCTAAGTGAAATAAGTTAGTCAGAGAAAGGAAAATATCGTTTGATCTCACTCATATGAGGAATTTAAGAAACAAAGCAGATGAACATATGGGAATGGGGAAAAGAAAAAAAGGAGAGCGGGAAGCAAATCATAAGAGACTCTTAATGATAGAGAACAAACAGGGTTGATGGAGGGAAGGGGGTGGAGGATGGGCTGGATGGGTGATAGAAATTAAGGAGGGCACTTGTTGTGATGAGCACTAGGTGTTGTATGTAAGAAATCACTGAATTCTGCTCCAGAAACCCTGAGGTCGTGACTTGAGCCGAAATCAAGATTCCAAGGCTTAAACAACTGAACCACCCAGATGTCCCAAAAGCCACAATGGTTTTGAGAGCTACGCTGGCAAAATTGCTGCCAGCATGAGCTTAAAGAAATTATAAAGGGGAGCCTGGGTGGCTCAGTAGGTTAAGGGTTTGCCTTTAATTCAGGTCATGATCCTGGGGTCCTGGGACTGAGCCCCACATTGGGCTCCCTGCTCAGTGGGAAGTCTGCTTCTCCCTCTCTCTCTCTGCTCCTCCCTGCAGCTTGCACTCTCCCTGCCTCCCTGTCAAACAAGTAAATAAAATCTTTGTTTAAAGAAAGAAATTATACAAAGACTTAAAGGTTCAACTTTCTATGTACAGAAAGCAAGCTGAGAAACTGGGCCATCCAACCAACAGGGTCATATTCTCCAAGGTCCTCTTCAGATGTGGACAGGAAAGCTGATGAAAGACATCTCACAGGGAGGAAGCAAGACCTCACAGGACAGGGGATCCCTGGGTGGCTCAGCGATTTGGTGCCTGCATTTGGCCCGGGGCATGATCCTGGAATCCCGGGATCAAGTCCCACGTCGGGCTCCCTGCATGGAGCCTGCTTTTCCCTCTGCCTGTGTCTCTGCCTCTCTCTCTCTCTCTCTCTCTCTCTCTCTCTCTCTCTCCCTCTCTGCCTCTCATGAATAAATAAATAAAATCTTTTTAAAAAAATAATAAAATCTTAAAAAAAAAAAAAAAACCTCACAGGACAGTGGGCTGGGCATGGGACATAGACATGTCCCCTCATAGAGAACAGAACTGAAACTTTATGAAGGAACATTTCCACTCCCATAATTGTGGCTTCTAGCAGCATTTTCCCAGAGTGATTTTGAAGTTGCTGTAAACCAGTAACTGCTGTACATCTTCTACACACACAGAGAAGAAACTTTTTGAAGTGAGAGTATTGTGGTTATCACACTTCTCTTTTGTCATCATAGATGTATGGGGAAGCTACATTGTTTTTTAGTTCATGAGTCCTGGGTCAAAAGGAGCCACCTATAGACTTGATAATGATCACTAGATCTAGATTTAAAGCCTGGGGCCATTATTGGATGGAAATTTGAGGGGGCAGATCCTGGGATGGGAATGAGCATATTTAGTTCATGGGATGGATATGAATACTGTGGCCAAGAAGTTGTAATGCAATAGATCATTAATAGCTCTTTGATTATAGATTCAGCCATGTTATTTGCTTTGGTCAACAGGATAAGGTGCGAGTGGTAATATTTTAACTCCAGCCCAGGTCTTCAGGGGGCATGGCATATTTTGATTTAGCCCCTATGCATCTTCCATTTCCATGAAAAGAATATGTGAGGGCTAGCACGTTGTTCTCAGGGGGAAGATGAAGGACATGTGAACTGGAGCCACGTTACCCCATCTTAATGCAGAAAAAACTGGATAGAAATAAGTGGATCAGAGAAGGACAAACATTATATGGTCTCATTCATTTGGGGAATATAAAAAATAGTGAAAGGGAATAAAGGGGAAAGGAAAAAAAATGAGTGGGAAATATCAGAAAGGGAGACAGAACATGAGAGACTCCTAACTCTGGGAAACGAACTAGGGGTGGGTAGAAAGGGAGGTAGATGGGGGGTGGGGGTGACTGGGTGATGGACACTGAGGGGGGCACTTGATGGGATGAGCACTGGGTGTTATTCTATATGTTGGCAAATTGAACACCAATAAAAAATAAATTTATTTTAAATAAAGAAATAAGTGGATCTGAGAGATATGGAGAGCATGTGTGCACAATGTGCATTCACACACATTCCTATTACTAGGTAGGGTTGAATCTTAGTGATTTCAAACTTTAATAAAAATCAGGACTCACTTCCCATTGGTGTTCTATTGGAAACTTAACTTCTGAAAAGTCGTGCTTAAAAAATAATTGCAGGAAAAGGTTGAGGTTGAATCACAAGGTGATGAGCTTCAAACAAAGTGTCTTTAATAGACATGTAGAGGTCCAGAGTTGAAGCTTTTCCCCACTTACTCTGTCTTCCCTTCCAGTCCTAATATCTCCAATTATTTTAATCCCACCTGAGGTACTTGATCTATCTTGCCTTCTCAGAGAATGTATGAGAATCTACTTTCAGTTTCTTGCTCAGCTGTGTGTTACCTCTGCTAGGGTATTGTGTATCTGAAGTGCTGGCATCTGTTTTGAGATGCAGTATACGATTTTTAAACCCTTGCAACATTGTGTATCAGCAGATAACCATGTTTCCTCCCACCTCTCATACCTCCAGACAGGGGATTTAACAGTTCTAGAAAACTGGGCAGCCCAGGTGGCTCAGCGGCTTAGCACTGCCTTCAGCCCAGGGCCTAATCCTGGAGACCCGGGATCGAGTCCCACGTCAGGCTCCTTGCATGGAACATGCTTCTCCCTCTGCTTGTGTCTCTGCCTCTGTGTGTGTGTGTGTGTGTGTCTCTCATGAATAAATAAATAAAATCTTTAAAAAATAGTTCTAGAAAACTGATCCAGCCATTATGGCATCTGCACATGATTTCAGCAATCTCATGGTTAAAGACGTGGTTAAGAGAAAGAAGAATCATAGATTAGTTCTTAGATGGAGACAAAATCTTGCCTGACATGGGTGGATGAAGACACATAGTGAACAGTATTTACTTTTTGCATGTCCAACTATTCATATCTAGTACATCCTAGTATGACTATCTTGACTGGGACATTGGCCAACTATCCCTTACTCTCTGGTTAAATGAGACTGATCTAGCTTTCTAGCTACAGGTGTGCTCATATGTCTCAGAAAGGCCAATTAGTGCAATCCATCACCTTGGCTACATCAATCAACTTAGGAATGGACATCCAAACCAAGATCAAGCAATGTTGAGTCTGCCTTATGAGTTTCTTGCAAGTGTTAGTGCAAGCACATTATTTCTGTCTAGAGATGCTGGTGGATATCTTCCCAGCACATGAAAAGAATCAGCCTGAGAGTGAGGTCTACACAATGGAAAGTGGCACTTAGACTTGGAGAAAGACAGATTCCCAGTACCATTATTTCAGTATTTGGATCCCCTCATGTCTTGAACTCATCACAACCCTAGTGTTTTCAGTTATATGAAATAATCTTTAATCAACAAGAGTTCTTAAACGACTCAGAGAGCAATGAGTAGCTGGGAAGAAAAGATTGTTGTTGTACTTCTAGAGAGGAATTTGCTCCCTTAATTCATCAATATTTCCTCCTTCATTCCTGGAAAATGGGATTACACTTTTCCTGTTTGAGAAAAAATTTGAATAGAAACTTTCCTTGATTACTTGATTACTTTCTCTTCTAAGAGAGATTACAATCAAGATTCCTTGATTACTTTCTCTTCTGTAAAAGAAAGCACAGCAAAAAAAAATCTGATGTTGTGTGACCCATTTGTCAAGATTTACTAAAAGAGAAGCTTACTCAGCCTCAAAGACAGACATCCATTTCTTTTTTCTTGTTGAGCACCCTGCTCTCAGGAGCAGTGGGTCCTCAGCTTGTACTAGAGACTCCTTTTTTTTTTTTTTTTAAAGATTTTATTTATTTATACATGAGAAACACAGAGAGGGGAGAGAGAGAGAGGCAGAGACACAGGTGGAGGGAGAAGCCTGCTTCTATGCAGGGAGCCCGACGTGGGACTCCATCCCAGGTCTCCAGGATCACGCCCGGGGCTGAAGGCCGAGCTAAACCACTGAGCCACCTGGGCTGCCCGAGACTCCTATATTTTAGATGCTACCTGCACTCACCCAGCCATCATATTGCACTGATGTGAATTTTCTGTTTTTGATAATGTACTGTAGTTCTATTACCATCAGGGAAAGATGCTTGATGGGTATGTGGCAACTCTGTACTATTCTTTTGCAACTCTAAGACTTTTTCCAAAACAGTTATTATCTTTTTTTAAAGAAAATGTCTTGGTCAAGACTTCAAATGAGATAGGACAGGTCTCAGGGTGGGTGGAGCTGGAGCCATACACACCGGATTTATGAGGGAGATGTTGTCACCGATGGTTTCCTGACTTGATTGTGAAAAGGAAACTGTACACCAGGCAGTGGAGAACCAAGTGTCAGGGTAAAACCTTTACCCACACATCTTGGAGACAAGGTGGGCAAGAGGGAGCCTCGATCGCCCAGTCCCCCTTCTTCCTTTGAACTATAAAACTGAAGACGGGATCTTGTTCTGGGTGGAAGGGACACTATGCTCACAGAATTCCTGTCCCTGCTTTGCCTTGGTGAGTCTCCAGGACTGGGACAGATGGGTTTGGGTGGGTGAGAAAATTCACGGTGAAGCGGGGGTTGATGTGAAATGATGTCTTCTGTGTACTGGACACATGCTACCTGTCAGAGTTTTGTGGGCTGTAGTATGACATGCCTCTGTTCTGGTGCTCGCACACGGAGATGGAGAAGTGAGGTTCAGAGACGTGGGGTGACACCCTTGTTTACTCAGCTGAGAAATGCAGAGCTCCCATGAGTTCTCCAAACTTTATTTGTCCAAAATCAGTCTTGCCATGAATGTTTGTTGGCATATAGGAGGGTAGGGCACATAGGGTGTGGAGCTGTAGGTTTGGGTACAGACCAAGACTACAGAAAAGGGCTATGTCTGGGGACAATGAATGAAAAGAAAATTTTCTGACCAGCCTTATCCTCAGATTGGTTTTTAACTGTTCTTAACTTGAACATGATGTAATCAAAGGGACCTCAGCCTGTAAATGAAGACCTGGGATTATGACTTTGGCTTGATCTCATAGGAGCCCTAGACTACGAACCAGCAGCTCCCCTGACCAAGACTCTGGTTCTTCTTTCGTGAGTTGGGGGTGAGGGGTTGTGTAGAGGCTATCAGGACTTGTCATTTGCCCTAGTTCCTTCCTCCTTCTGCAATACAGCCCTTCTTTTGGGGTAATGCTCCTCCCACACACACATTTGAGCTTTAGGGGTGTCTGTCAGTCACTATGCACCAAACCTCCAGCTCTCCAGCTACAGAGCAGAATAAGCTGGGCAGTCGAGAGACCACCTCACTCTGCCCGTATTCATTTCCAGGGCTGCTGTGACAAAGTGCCACAAACCAAGTGGCTTAACACAACATAAATGTACTCTCCCACAGTTCTGGAGGCCAGAGGTCCAAGATCAAGGTGCTAGCAGAGTTAATTCCTCTTGAGTGCTCTGAGGCTCCAAGGGAGAATTCATTCCAAGCTCCCCTCACTTCTGGGGACAGCTGGCAGGGCTGGGTTCCTTGTTTGCAAACACTTTGCTGCAATCCCTCATGCCTTCACGTGGCCATCTTCCCTCTGTGTCTGTCCCCACGTCTCTCCACTTCTAAATTATTTTTTTAAGATTTTATTTATTTATTCATGAGAGACACAGAGAGAGAGAGAGGCAGAGACAAAGGCAAAGAGAGAAGCAGGCTCCATGCAGGGAGCCTGATGTGGGACTCGATCCCAGGACTCCAGGATCACGCCCTGGGCCTAAGTCAGGGACTAAACCACTGAGCCACCCAGGGATCCCCGATGTCTCTCCACTTCTAATGGGGATGCCAGCCATCCTGAATTATGGGACCAGCCTACTCTGAAATAACACTATTTCCGAATAAGTTCACACATTCACAGGTATTTGGGGTTAGGACTTGAACATATCTTTCTGGGGACACAAATCAACCCATATGATCGTCCTCCCCTCTGGCCATAATCATCATTCCAGGGATGGATCTATGTTGCAAAGCAAGCCAGTCCAGCTCTATCAAGAAATTTCTCTACTGGTATTGGGATACAGATAAATTTTGGTCCTCTATAAGTGTAATCTCCCAGAGATGCTCATCTTTAGCTGCCTACAGCTCTGCTTCCAGGCTCCTGGTCCTGTCCTGACAACATTCAGAGGGAATGACACATGGCAGCTAAGAAAAAAGACCCTAACAGCACTAAATCCCTGGGTCAGGCTGCTCTGGAAGCCAGAACCACCATTGCACTTAACGGAGGTTGCTTCCCTAAACTAATACAACTAGTCATTTCCACTTAATCTTATTTTGGGTAGACTTTTAATATTTGAATCTTTATATATCTTTAGTACAGAAGGTAAACATACCTAACTCACATAAGATTTTAAAATTGTATTGAGGTCCAATTCACATAAGAGCAAACACTGTAAAGTATACAATCTATTAGCATTTTAAACATTCACGGTGTTGTATAACCACCATAAAACGTTTTCATCACCCATAAAGGAAATGCTGTACCTATGAAGCAGTCACTCACCATCCCCTTTCCCACAGTTCCTGGTAGCCACCAATCTACTTCCTGTCTCTCCATTTAGTTATTCTGCGTATATCATGAAAATGGAATCATGCAACATGTGACCTTTCATATCTGGCTTCTTTTTCTTGGAATGATATTTTTAAGGTCCATCATGATGTATCACTGCAATGTTTCTTTCTACAACAGAATCGGATAATATTTTGTATAATACAATATAATCTTAATATTTTATGTAAAAATTTTAAGTTCTCCAGATGATGAGCTCAAAAGATCTGTTAAATTATAATATTTTTTAAAGAGTTTATTTATTTATTCATGAGAGACAGAGAGAGAGAGGCAGAGACACAGGCAGAGGGAGCATCAGACTTTCTGTGGAGAGCCTGATGCAGGACTTTATCCCAGGACCCCAGGATCACAACCTGAGCAAAAGGCACTCAACCACTGAGCCATCCAGGCGCCCCTTGTTAAATTGTAATTTAACAGTAATCTGGAGGTCCAATTCTGGCACCCAATTCCAATGTGTGAGCGTGGGGCCCTGACACCACCAAGCAATTCTTGAACATCAGTTGGGTGTTCTGTAACTTAACTAATTCTGACACTATTTACCTGGAGTTACCATCAGATCCTGTAGGTAAGGGCTCAGTCACACAAGACTACCCCCACTCCATTTTAGATGCCAATGGCAAGTCCGTATTGTCACCTGATCAACTGGCTATATATTAGGAGTTCTCATTACCCCATCTTTGGGTTTGATTAATTTGCTAGAGAGGCTCGCAGAACTCACAGAAATATTTAACTTACTAGATCATCAGTATATTCTAAAAGGATATAACTCAAGAACAACCAGATGGAAAAGATGTGGAGGGCTAGGTATGGAAGGAAAGGGCAGGGAGCTTCCATGTCCTCTCCAGGCACACCACTCTCCCTGTGCCTCCATATGTTCACTAAACTGGAAGCTCTGTGAACCCATCCTTTTGAGCTTTTATAGAGGCTTCATTGCATAGGTACCATTGATTATACCATTGGCCATTGGCAATTGATTCCATCTTCAGCCTTTCTCCCCTCTCCAAAAGTCAAGGAGATGGAAATGAAAGTTCCAACCTTGTCACCATATGGTTGGTTCCCCTGGCAACCAGCCCTCATCCTTAAGTGTGGTCCAAATGTCACTTCATTAACATAATGAAAGACTTTTATTGCATTCAATGCCTAGAAAAATTCCAAGAGGGGGGTGCCCGGTAGGGTCACTTAGAAGAGCATGGGACTCTTCATCTCAGGGACATGAGTTCAAGCCCCATGATGGATGTAGAAACTACTAAAATAAATAAATAAATAAATAAATAAATAAATAAATAAATAAATAAATAAACTTTTAAAATGTGGTTAAGAAAATGTGGTTTTAGGAGCTGTGTGCCAGGAACCAGGACAAAGATCAAATGTATATTTCTTATCATAAATCACAGTATCACATTCGTTTTTAGGGAGCTGTGGTTTCGAGTGTCCCCACTCCTTCCTATCTCTGTGGAAGGTGCTAGCACCTAATGAGGCTGGACATTGTCCGGCTCTCTGTTTGATGCATGTGAGACTGTTCTGAATGTTAAATGTAGGATATCTGGCAGAGCAGGCGAACATGGTAGCTGTAGGGGAGATGACAGCTGTCTGCCAAGGATCTACTAAATAATATAAACATGTAAGTGGCCAGTGTCTGTAAAGAGTTATCCAAGTGACAGATTCTTGATAATTGGTGGGGTGTTTTTTAAAGATTTTATTTATTTATTTGAGAGAGAGAGCGGGTGAGAGAGCACAAGCAGGGGGAGCAACAGGCAGAGTGAGAGGGAGAAGCAGGCTCCCTGCTGAGCAGGGAACCCAATGCGGGGGCTCAGTCTCAGAACCCTGAGATCATGACCCGAGCCAAAGGCAGGCACTTAACTGGCTGAGCCACCCAGGTGCCCCAATTGGTGGGTTTTTATTGTACTTCTTTCCTGAGAAGTGCTTTTTTCAAGTTATCCTGCCTTCCCCTTAAAGTTTCCTCTGTGCAGCTAGCCCTCCTTGTCTATATCCAATGTGGTCCCTTTTTGGGAAAGAGGAATGAGTTCTAAGGAATCCAATGCATGGCATGGAGATTGTAGTTAATAATTCCATGTTCTCATCACACACACACACACACACACACACAGAGGTAACTATGAGCTGATGAGTGTGTTAACTGGCTTAATTGTGGTAATCATTTTCTCTATATATCATATTCTCTATATATCCTGTTGTGTAACTTAAATATATACAGTTTTATTTATCAAAGAAAGAGAACTCCTCCCTCACTTTCACAACCTATTCTCCAGTAGGGTTTCACAATGCAAAATGAACTCAAGGCACCTGTGTGCTTTTTTTTTTTTTAAGGGAATCACTGTGCAGAATATTGGCTAATAGCAGAGCTGAGGCAACATGAGTCTAAAAGCAGGTTTCTGAGGAAAGAACTAAAAAAGGACCATGAGGGACACCTAGGTGGTGATCCCAGGGTCCTGGGATCAAGTCCTGCATCAGGCTCCCTATAGGAAGCCTGCTTCTCCCTCTGCCTATGTCTCTGCCTCTCTGTGTCTCTCATGAACAAGTAAATAAAATCTTTTAAAAATTAAAATAAAAAGGGACCATGAGACCTACGACCCCCTGACCACCCAGAGGAAGATTTCCAACTACAAATTCCCACAATTATTACTGCAAGCTCAGACTCAGTGCATCATCAGGCCACCATCTCCTTCCTTCTTGGTGAAGTTTGAGGGTCCATGTTGTGAGTTGACTCCTGAGTTTAAAGAAAGGCCAGATATCCTGAGACACTCTCGCATCTAGAGAAATTCTAACATCACCTCTTGACATACCCCAAGACTAGTTTCCCATATTTCCATTCATGAGATGACCTTTCTATTCCAGAATGAAATACATAGAACAGAACACAGGAGAAGTAGGGTCTAACATTTATATAGATCAGAGCCACATGGAAAGGGCATTTAGGACCATGAATGTCTCAAATTCTTCATGAAAAGAAGAACCTGGGCAGAGAGAGTGGTTTCTCCCCATTTGAATCAGAGAGGAAACCCTCTGCTCACACTCCACAGTAAAATAAATAACCATTGCATTATCTAAGTGAAAAGTTCAGTCATAGAAAGCAGGAGAGGAAAATACAAGTAAATATGTGATGATATTTAGATGGTGAAAGACTGATCGTGAAAGCAACATGATAGATCAGAAAAGGTTGCTGGAATTTTGTATATAAATTAATATACAAAATGAGAAACAATGGGACATAAGTAACAGGTTTTAAAAATCAACCCAAAGAAGTGCCTTCAAGAAATAAGATGGATGGAGCACCTAGGTGGCTCAGCTGCTAAGTGCCTGCCTTCCGCCTGGGGTGTGATCCTGTGGTCCCAGGATCAAGTCCTGCATCGGGCTCCCTGCATGGAGCCTGCTTCTCTCTGTGTCTCTGCCTCTCTCGGTGTGTGTCTTTCATGAATAAATAAATAAAATCTTTAAAAGAAAAAAGAAATAAGATGGATCTTTAACAAATTAGTCATGCCTGATACGTACTGCCTGATACGTACTCAAACACGAGTATGTAATTTATGTCTCATAAGGGTTTCTCTTCCAGGGCTTTCCCTGGGCTTTGAAGACGAGAAAAAGAATGGTGAGTTTTCTCGCATAAACTCTATCTGTTCCTGCATCCTATATTTTCTCTTTAATCCTCTGAATTCTAGGAGGGCATTGGTGGATGTCATGATGAAGAGTCAGACTAACTCTGAATTCTTTGCCAGAAATGCTTCCCAAACCCACGCTCAGTGCCTTGCCCAGCAACATGGTTGAACACAGAGGCAACGTGAGCCTCAGGTGCCAGTCTCACTTCCAGAATGTGACATTCATGCTGGGGAAGCTGCAGGACTCTGGGTACAGGCAGGAGCAGAGATCCACAGGACATGAGGCTGAATTCCTCCTCACTCACCTGCAACCGAAGGATGCTGGGATGTACTTTTGTGCCTACAAGACAATGGTCTCCCAGGAGTGGTCAGAGGAGAGTGAACACCTGTGGCTGCAAGTCAAAGGTGAGAAAGGCAGCTTCAGGTTTATTCTTGAGGCATATAGTCCTTTTCTTGTGATGGAGCCTGGTTGGTGAAAGAAGAATCCAGGAAACAAAAAGACAGGTGTGACCACTTGGGTGTAAAGTATGGGAGAAATGGGAAGTGAGTGTGGGGACAGGCTCTCATCAAACATTATGAGTATGTATCAATGAGGTGGATGTGGGAGAGTGTTTTAGAAGATAGATGCCAATAGAAAATTTGAGGTACAGTATGGTCAAAGATGAAGAGATGACTGTCATTGAAAAAAAGATAGTTTGTTAGACTTCCCAAGAAGAGGGGTATGCCATGCCATACAGGGCCATATAGAGAAGTATCAGGGTCACTGAGGAGGCAGAGGGAGGGATAAGACTAGGCAAGAGCCTTTACTGTGGTTTCTGTAAGAAGGAACAGGCTTAGGATTGGCTATGGGGTATAGATGCTGTCCCTGACTGTCTGGTATCTGGCCCTGGAGTGATTAGGGCAGGGGAACCCTGGCCCAGAGAGTGAGAGCCATAGAGGAGGTGGTTGGAAGTATGAGCTCTGGATTGGTTGTTTTGCACTTAAGAAGGGTGCTTGAATCTGGCTCCTTGCATGGGTGGGGCGTTGGTTGGGGAGCTCACTTCTCCCTCTGCTTGTCTCTGCCTCTCTCTGTGTGTCTCTCATGAATAAATAAATAAAATCTTTGGGGGAAAAAACCTTAAAAAAAAAAAAGAAGGGTGCTTGAGGGAAAGTTGTCTCCTTTCTCTAGGAAGTGGATACCTTGAGAGGGGATATCTCTAGGGTCAGCAAGGTCCCAAGATATCAAAGTGTTGAATACAGAAAATAAAAGATGTGGTTAATATAGAGATGGGTAAGAATGACCCCAGGTGCATTGGAAATGTGGAAGCCTTGGTACTTCTCTTCACCCCTGTTGCTTTGTCCTCTTCAGAATCCCTCCTAAAACCTTCCCTCTTACTCAATAAAGACCCCGAGATGACTCCAGGTCACAGTACGAGACTCTGATGTCTGATTCCATACAATAGACGCAAATATATTGCTCTTGCTCTGCTGAAAACAGGGATTCCAGAACCACTACAATTTGAGAAAATAAGAAAAATCCATAAGACATCCCTCATTTTTGCCTTCCCCACTTCAACAACAGAAATTTGACATACACCCACAAACAAAAGTGCCTTTGTAAAAGTGTGGGATCTGGCACCGTACAGCAAGAGACCTGAGAGGAGTCTCACTCGCCTGTGCATTGAGTAATAGGCAGACAGATCTCAGTGCCAGCTGTGGAACCTGCAGGAGACTGTAAATTAGTTCTAGGCCCTGTTGGCTGTGGTCTGGAAGCACCTGGAGACTTGGGCAATCACCAATGACAAGAAAATCTGTGTGGAAGTTTATAAACCAAGACTGAATGATGAAGAAATAGAAAATCTGAACAGATCAATAACAGATAAGGAGATTGCCTCAATAATAAAAAATCTCCTATTGAAGAAAAGCCCAGGACCAAATGGCTTCACTGGAGATTTCCACCAGATATTTAAAGAATAATGCCAATCCTTCTCAAACCCTCACAAAAAAATTGAAGACCTGAGGGTGCCTGGCTGGCTCAGTTGGTAGATCATGTGACTTTTGATCTCAGGGTCACAAGTTCAAGCCCCATGATGGGCATGAAGCTACTTTAAAAAAATTGAAGACTAGGGAACACTCCTACACTCGTTTCATAGGCCAGCATTACCCTGATACCAAAGCCAGATAGCGACACTAAGAGAAATCTACAAAGCAATATCCTTGATAAACACAGATGCAAAAATTCTCAACAAAATGTTAGCAACCAAATCCAACAGCACATTAAGAAGATCATATGCTATGGATAAGTGGGATTTATCCCTGAGGTGCAAAGATGGCTCAACATACACAATCAATAAATATGATAAACCACACTAATGAAAGAAAGACAAAAATCATATGATCATCTCAATAGATGCAGAAAAAGCATTTGACAAAATACAATGCCCTTTCAAGATTAAAAACTCTCCACAAATAAGCTATGGAAGGAATTCATCAACATAACAGAGGACGTACACAACAAGCCCACAGCTAGCACCGTACTCAAAGATGAAAGGTCAGGGGCACCTGGGTGGCTTAGTTAAGTGTCTGCCTTCAGCTCAGGTCATGATCCCAGAGTCCTGGGATCAAGCCTCTCAAGGGGCTCCCTGCTCAGCAGAGAGTCCCTCTCTCTCTCTCTCTCTCTCTCTCTCTCTCTGCCCTTCCCCCACTCATTCTCTCTCTCTCTCTCTCTCTATATATATATATATACACATACATATATATACATACATACAAGGTTCTGTTTCATATATATATATATATATATATATATATCATTCTCTCTCTCAAAAAAAAAAAAAAAGAAAGAAAGAAAGAAAGAAAGGTGAAAAGTCAAATGCTTTCCTCTGAGATCAGAAACAAGACAAGGAGATCCACTCTCACCACTCCTATTCAACATAGTACTACTGTCTTTATTTACAGATAATCTTATATATGGAAAATCCTAAAGACTCAACCAAAAAACTGATAGATCCTGAATAGCCAAAGCAATACTGAGAAAGAAGAACAAAGTTGGGGGTGTCACAAATTCTGATTTCAAACTATACTACAAAGCTATAGTAATCCAAATAGCATGGTACTGGCATAAAAATAAACACATAATCAATGGAACAGAATCAAGAGCCCAGAATTAAACCCTCACATACATGATCAACTGTTAGGCAGGAAAGCCAAAAATATTCAATGGGAGAGAACAATCTCTTCAATAAATGATTTTGGAAAATTTGGATAACCACATGCAGAAGAATGAAATTGGATCCCTTTCTCACACCATTCACAAAAATTAACTCAAAATACATTAAAGACTTAAATGTAGGCCCCCAAGCCATAAGACTCCTGGAAGAAAAGAGGTGAAAACCTCCTTTGCATGATCTTGGCAATGACTTTTTTTTTTTTTTGAGATGACACATAAAGCACAAGAAGCAAATGCAAAAATAAACAAGTGGGATTGCATCAAGCTAAAAACTTCTGCACAGCAAAAGAAACAGTAAGATAAGAAGACAACCTACGAAATGGGAGAAAATATTTGCAAAATGGTGGAACAGGAAGATTGACAAGGAATAGGAATGGAAGGGGGGAAATTAGCTGGGTCATTTATAAATATTTTTGTTATTAAAAATAATGTCAAACCCCAGAGGTATTAAAAGAGTCATGTGGGGGCACCTGGCTGGCTCAGGAGCATTTGATTTCTTGATCAGGTCATGATCTTGAGGTCGTGGGATCCCTGGGTGGCTCAGTGGTTTGGCGCCTGCCTTTGGCCCCGGGCGCGATCCTGGGGTCCCAGGATCGAGTCCCATGTCGGGCTCTCTGGCATGAAGCCTGCTTCTCCCTCCTCCTGTGTCTCTGCCTCTCTCTCTCTCTCTCTCTCTATGTCTATAATAAATAAATAAATAAATCTTTTTAAAAAATGATCTCGAGGTCGTGAGATCAAGCCTGGTGTCAGGCTCTCTGCTCAGCATGGAGTCTGCTTGAAATTCTCTCCCTCTGCCTCTCCCCCCCTCAAATAAATAAATAAACAAACAAACAAAATCTTTTTTAAAAAGCTATCTAATGTTCTGGCCCTGATTTGGGGACCCAGTGAACATCCCAAGAGTAGAAAAGACATTCTCCAGTTCCCAAAGAGGGGCTAAAGTCCATAAGAAGAACATGAGGACCTAAGTGCCCAAGGTTCTCCACTCAGTCAATCATTATGATTATTTTTTCTTGCATCCTGTTTCCTAGATAACGACAATGGACGTGGAGCTCCTGCAGCAAAAAAATGTAAGATAATTTGAGTGATGTTTTTCCAAATTATATTTACCTCATGCAGCAGGCAGTCCCCTGTGATTAAAAGGCACAGAAGGAATCTTGATGCCTGCTTTTTCAATGTGACTGGGAGAATGACTGCCTTTCTGGCAGATGACCGCTAAGCTCCTCCTGGGTTCAGGAAAAGCTGATGAGTAAAACAGCTACAGATGCGTCATTTATCATTTTACATAATGAAAAACGATGGTGGAGTTTTGTGAAGAATGGGGATGAGATTGTGCTGTCTGGTTTGGGCAGCAGGATAGGGACCCATGGAGCCCAGGTACTTTGGGAATGTGTCTGACCAAGGATTTGCTAAAACTTTAAAGTTCTAAAAAACTGGTGAATATTAAGTTATTTTCTCTGGTGTTGCTTTTCAATGAGGAATTGACTAAGATTCTATCCTGGGAGATGCTTGTAAAATTTAGAGCTTTTGGCATCTTTGGATGAAAATGGGAGCTCATCCAGATTTTAATGGCCAAATATATAACATAAGTTGGCATCTAGTTGCTTACTCATCCTTAATTTCTGCAACTCATAACCTCCCTGTAATCCACTCCAAAGAGCCAAAATTGTTCAAGGCTGTCATAACCAGTTTTTTTCAAAGGTATCTCCCAAAATGTCCTTGCAAAATAAGTAATAGCCTTTGAAAATGTTTTTATTCAGTATTAGCAGACTTGGGAAATGATTTCTACTTCAGCTTTATGAACATAATTCACACCAGGAATGTTTTCTTGGAGAGACCTGAAATCTGACAGAGTCAAGGAGCATGGAAGTATCTGAAATAAGGCAGGAAGTCTAGTGCTGTGTGAGACAGGGAAGAGGAAGAGGTGCATTCATGTTTTTAGCTCTTGCATTATTTATTTTCTTTCTTTTTTATTGACTCATAATTCACATTCCATAAATTTACCCTTTTAAATAAGTGTACAATTCAGTGGCATTTAGTATATAACAAGGTTATGCAACTGTCACCACTGTGTAATTCCAGAACACTTTTATCACCCCCAAATGAAATCTCCTACCCTGTAAGCAGTTTCTCCCCATTCCCATACCCATGACAACATCTAGGGTGTTCATACCTTTCAGGTAGGGCAAGTAATAGTGCTCTGAGCATCAGTGTGCAAGTACCTGTTTGAGTCCCTGCTTCCAGTTTTCTTGGATATCTACCTAGAAGTAGAATTGCTGAGACATATGGTAACTCTATGTTTAACTTTTTGAGAAACTGCCAAATTGTTTTTCCAATGTGGCCCCAACATTTTACATTCCCACCAGTAATACATGCGGGTTCCAATATCTCCACGTCCTTGCCAACACTTATTTCCCTTTTATTTTATTATAGACATCCTAGTGGGTGTGTATATAATTTCTGAAGATGTACTTTCTGAGTTCAAATTTATACTGCGGCAATTCTGAACGGAATAAAGTCTTTCAGCCCAGATATGATGTCCCCGGCCCATATCCGGATGTATCCGTGCACACAAGGCCAGGCTTCCTCTCTAGTGACAGTGACTTCATTTACACCCCGTGTCAAGCTGTGTCCCACTGCTCAGCCTGATTCCTTTACATCAACACCTGAGACTTTGTAATTTACTCTGGCAGTTTGTAAAGAGTGATATGAAATTTGGCCAGGAAATGTGGACATCTCAGGGTGAACTCAGATCAGCAGGTTGTGGGGCCGTATGAAGGCGGAAAAGTCTTGTAATAGTCTACTTCTCTTTTCTAGTGAGTCACTGTGGAAGAAGCCAGAGGCTAATGTTTCTCTGCTTCCCATTGAGGGTCCTACTAGTCTGGGAACAGCTGCTCCCATCCTGTTTCCTTATGTCCCTGGAGATGTGCAGAGAGTTTGCTGCTTTTGAGGGTCTCCTGGATTCAGTGCCACCAGAAGACTCAAATAAGTATTAATGTGAATGTAACATTGTAGGGGGTACAGGGGAAAGAGGGCTGAGAAGTAAAGGACTGAGCAATCATCCCTCCACCGCATCTTTTGCATGGTTCTGGGAAAGTAGAGGAGACATAGAAGGTCACACACCCTGGCAACTGGTGACCAACAGAACTAAGGCATTCATGCTTCCACAAATGGCAGTCATGGTAAAGAGATGTCCCTGGAATACATAGATCCCGAGGCATTTTGGGTCCTTCCTGGCAGTCCCCCAAAAAGAGAGGCAAGTGTCCGCATTGGAAGGTGAAATAAACCATGATCCAGAGCGCATTAAAATGGCAAAGGGATCTGGGCAAGCAGTGTGGCGCACTGGCATCATCTGTTACAGAGGGAGACAGGTGTGGGTGGGATATCGCGAGAGAGAATAATCGTTATCACTGCAATCTCATTATCCTACATCATGAGTCAGATCCAGGCTCTGTGCTTTGAAGCCAGTGTCTTCCATCGTTACCCAGCTCTTCAAGTTAGGGATTCTCATCCCACCCCTCTCCTCTGTACCCCGCCTTCTGGAGGTAGAATTGACAAAAGCATACAATGTGGTGGTTTGATGCACGTGTACACCGTAGAAGGACCAAGTTAATGAATACATCCTCCCTTTGCATATTTGCCTTTGGTTTTTGTGTGAGAATGCTTAAGATCTACTCATAGCAAATTTCAGTGTTGTCAACTGTTGTCACTATGCCATCCATCAGATCTCCAGAATTCATCGGTTCACTGGAAGCCGGTAGCCTTTTACCAGCCTCTCCCGACCTCCCCTGTCCTTGGCCCCTGGCCACCACCACTCTACTCTCTGCTTCTATAAGTTCAGTTTTTAATTTTGTTTTGTTTCACATTCCATGTATAAGTGAAATCTAATCATGTAGTATTTGTCTTTGTCTGGCTCGTCTCATTTAGCATAATGCCCTCCGTGTTCATCTGTGTTGTCGCAGATGGCAATGTTTTCTACTTTTTTATGGCTGAATAATATCTGAGTATACATACCATTCAAATGACTCTTGAACTGGGAGAGAGTTTGAATTTTCATTCATCTGAGATGGGACTTACTGCTTCCTCTGCAGCATCAGTTATTCAGGTAAATGTGCATCTCCCAGATGGTGAGCTCAGTTCTCTGGTGTTTCCATACCCAGAGGCCAGCACAAAGCTAGCCTGACCTGTGGCTGGCGGTCCTAAAATGTTACACTTACCAGGACACAAAGCCCATCCCAGCTGTGTGACTCCAGGCCATCCCCTTAACTTCTGGATACTTCATTCATGGTGGAATGAAATGGAACAGGAAAGCTATCTCATGGGCCTCTGTCAGGATGAGAAGAACATGTGTGAAGCGCCTAGCACAGGGCGGCTCACAATAAATAATAGGAATTATTACTATGGCTAAAACACTTATTGGGGATTTCCCTTGTGTGAGGCCCTCTCTGCCAGGACCCACCCAGTTAACCCCAGCTCCATCCAGTCCAGCAGCTACTGTTTTTGTCCTCACTTTGAACAGGGAAACAAAAGGTCAGGGAGGTGAAGGAAATTCCTGCAGTAATTGGAAGTTCCAGCTCAGAAGTGGCAGCTGCAAAGTTTTGGAAACCAGGTTATCTGGTTCTTGGCACCTGTCTGCTAAGCTTGATCAGGGTGTCTCAGGAACCAAACTGATTCTCCTACCTGTTCCTCTCCCACTAGCCACCAGATTCATCTTTGCTGCTACGTTCACCTGCCTTTCCATTTTGCTCCTCTTCCTCTCCATCTTCTTCATCAACATATGCACCCAGCATGGTGAGTTTGGGGAAGGACTGGTTTGTTTAATAAGTTGGCTCCATGCCCAGCATGGACCTCAGCATGGAGCCCAACGTGGAGCCCAATGCAGGGCTTGAACTCACCACCCTGAAATCAGGACCTGAGCCGAGATCAACTGTCAGAAGCTTAACCAACTGAGCCACCCAGGCACCCTAGGAAAGCACAGTTTTTAAACACTGGGGAAGGGGGATGAAATGAAAGATTTTCTTATTAGATAAATTTCTCCCTGAGGGCACATGATGAGATGAGCACTGAGTATTATACTTTATGTCAGGAAATTGAATTTAAATTAAAAAAAATTTTTTTAAATATAAATTCCTCCCTTTGTTTTTTTGTTTTGTAGGTTCATCACATGAAGAAGCCACCAAAAGGTAGATATACTTGATGTATCTCGTGCCTCTCCCTTCCTCAGAGACCCTGACTGCACATCTATGATTCCCATGCCTCTAGTCTTCAAAGCCCTTCTCTCCTCCCCAGTCTTTAGATCCCATGCTTTAATGTGTTTCTGTCTCTTAGAACCAGACATTCCAAATTTCCCAAGGAGGAGGCTGCAGGTGAGTGGTAAGGGAAGAAACCACAGGGGAACAACGGGATAGAAAGAATAAGTCTCACTTCTGCAATCTGAGAGCTGATTTTTCCCCCTTTTACTCACATGCAGATTTATCCAACCTGGAAAGGATACGTGTCTCATGAGTTCTCCCCACAAGGTCACTTATCACCATATGCTGACCTTGTCTGCCTCCCAGTTCAGCCCATACTCTAGTTACAAGTATATCCCCAGCTCATACAACTGACAGGAGGCCAATAACATTGTGTCTAAAAACATGTGCTTTGGGATCCCTGAGTGGTTCAGAGGTTTAGCACCTGCCTTAGGCCCAGGGCGTGATCCTGGAGTCCTGGGACTGAGTTCCGCATCGGGCTCCCTGCATGGACCCTGCTTCTCCCTCTGCCTGTCTCTGCCTCTCTCTCTTTCTCTCTGTGTCTCTCATGAATAAATAAAATCTTAAAAAAAAAAAAAAAAGCATGTGCTTTGACCAAATTCATAAAAACAGAGTAGAATAGTGGTTTCCGGTGAGTGGGAGAACTGGGGAGATGTTGGTCAAAGGGTATAGACTTGCAACCAGTAGATAAGTAAGGCCTGGAGATGTAATGCACAGCATCGCGATTATAGTTCACAATTGCCATACGATAAACTTCAGAGTTGCTTAGAGACTAGATCTTAATTGTTCTTACTGCAAAAAAGAGATAATTATGTGGTGGGTTGGAGGTGTTAGCTAACACTATTGTGGTAATCATGTTGCAACATATAAATGTATCAAGTCAATATGTGGCACACCTTAAACTCATACAATGTTATATGTTAATATATCTCAATAAATCAACCAAAGAAACATGTGCTTTGAATTCCAGAGTAACTGGGTTCCAACTCCCCATGGCTGCTATTTATGGCTAGTATGATCCGAGACAACTCACAAAACCCAGTGATTTGGACTCTTCATTCCTTCCCATATCTAATGGGGATCAAAATCCCCCATGAAAAGGCCTGTGTGAATCCAGTGATGGGCTAAACATAAAGGGTTTGCTGGAATTTCTGGCAAATTTTAAATGTTGGATGGATGGCATGAAAGCAACAATTAACAAATGTTAATCGATGTACATTAATCATTTTTTTCTATTTAAAATACTGCTTACTTGTGAGTCAACATTAATTAGCATTACCTCTAAGAGCAATTACCAGGTGA